>NC_084804.1:20798060-21998060 GCF_963583255.1 Pyrus communis | reverse complement strand
GACCTTTATTTTTTTGGAGCTTACAGGCATGTTCCTAATGAGGGTTATGAGTTTCTGTTGTATATTTGTGGTATACTTTTATTTTTGAATTCAGTTGAGTATTTCTTTGTGTATCTTGTTTGTATTCCTTGCACCCTCATAATCGAGTGCCCTGCGTCAATCTTGGACGTCGGAATCGGGGCGTGACAATGTTCATCTATTCCTATTTATCCTTTATTTCTCCCTGCTTATCTCCTCTGTCTTTAACCACATCCAACAGGAGAAGGATACGTGAACTATACGCTCACTCTTGCAATTTTATCCTTGACGTCGTGAGCAGACCACATATTACCTCAAGTGAATGTGACATTTGATGCCTTGTGAGTAATAAGCCTTTGGGCTACCAATGTATCATCGGTGTTTCGGGCCCATGATATGTCTTGTCATCAAGGCATACCCAGTCTAATGGTGGCAAAAAGTTAACTCTTTGGAGTCTCTCCTTGGATGTCTAACGCGCCAGCGCTCATACCAACAAGGATCTTTTGGACTACTAGTTGGCAGGTTTACAGAGATTGGCTTACATCACCAAGGACTGCCTAGTATGGTCTGCAACCTTCATTCCTAGCCGCCTACTAGGGTTCAAATCTCTATAAATAACCAAGTCAATCAGAAGAAACGGTAAGCACCACTTACTACTCAAAACTCTCTCAAGTTCTCTTTTTCTCTCAAACCACTTTTTTTACTTAGGCATTGGAGGCCTTTTGGCGGACAACCTCTCTCAATTTTCAGGGTGTTCGCCAATTAATCTAACGATGTTTGTTCTCTTATATGTAAAATTTCATCAAATCAACCGTGTACGTAATTTGTATCCGCACTTACCATAATCCACCTTCTTATTTTGATTACCGTTGCATATTAATAAACACATGTCACTAAAAAGTTATCTAAAATCAAATAACTATTAAGAGTGTAATCCCATTTGCATGACTCATATGCACCCAATTAGTTGATACAAACCACTATGCACCCAACTTTATTTGATCTGGTCTTCTAAGTATTTTCATATAATAAAAGAAAACTATATTCAAGATCAACTACATTTATTCAACATCTTTCCAAAATAAGCCATGAGATTTCATTATTAGTAATTTCACCATGAATTGCATCAACTTAAACCTTCCACATAAAAATATTTAGTTTTGTTGTTAAATTGGTAATGTGGCAACTACAGACCTATACTATTTATGCTAATATGTGGAAAGCGAGTGGGACATACTTTCCTCTTAGTGGCGAGCATGCTGTAATGAAGAATTGAGATTGGGGTTTTTTCATGTATAATGAAAGGAAGAAGAAGGGACACTCAACTCAATGTATAAGAATACTTCTAACCTTCAAAAGCCTTTTTTCATTCATCTCTTTGTAATGCAAACACCATTTACCTTTATTGTTCTACTACTTTCCTTGTAGTATCGATTTCTTGTACTGAAGTTTCCTTTCAAAAACACTTCCTTTGCTTGTAACAACTTGCCTAACTGGCGGTCAATGTTACCTGAATAAATGCAAACTTTGCTCGAATGCTTGTGTTTCTCATTTCCTTTCAAGTTATTACCCTTTGTATGCAAGTTATCATTTTGTTGAATAAACATTTAACAAGTGTTTGGGTTAATATTTAGACTTTGGACTTAGAGGAAAGAAATCCCAAAAGAACTAAAGAAATGAGACTTGCCCGAGGCCCAGCACCAAGCCCATCCATCTATCTCAAAGACAATATGACGAACCCTCATTAATGCAAAGGTTAGGTCCTTACAAGGGAAGTGACAACCGATGGAAATCAAGCTACTCTCAGCCCAAAAGCATTTTCTGAATGGCAGAACATGTAAAAAAGGTGATGACTCATTGAAGTGCTTTTGGGCAAAGCTTGCAACAGCCAAGGTCATTGCCTATAAAAGGGAAAATAGGGCCCAGAGACAAGGACACTCAACCAATCAAACCAACAAACATACAAACTCTGCTCTCAAGTCAGATTTGCATCCAAAAGTTGTAATCAGCCCAGTCTTCAATCATTTTTAGGATAACTCCCTACAAAAGCCATCTTTTGTCTAGTTTAAAGCTTTGCTATCACCCCTAGTGGCGTAGTATCGATTCTCTCACGTAAACTTGTTTACCATCCATCCATTCTAAACACAAAACACACAACCCTTCATAATCACAAAGAGAAGAGACTACAAGACGTTTAACCTTGCCCGGCAAGGAGAAATCTTGTCTGACTCTCTTTATTTCGTCTTTCTATTAGTAGATTTGGTATTATGATGTATTCTCCAGTATATGTTCAAGTTATTTCCAGTCTTTTGGTGATCAGAAGCTTCATTGGTCTCAGATCTGGTTCACTTAGTGGTTTACTATCATAAAAGATGAACGTGAATTAGATCGATGACTTAAGCCAGATTTGGACTTTCATCCTTTAAAGCATACAAGATAATGAACTAAAAGTCCTTAGTCTTAAGGCACAGAAAAGAACTTAATGTAGACTTAACCCATCTACGACAATCATTTGATAACAAGAAGTCAGAATAACTTGGGGCGCAAGTAATTGACTTAAACACTTGTTCTACATCTGCCATATGGAGATGGCAGTGGCATGCCTAAGCACTTAGTTTTGATTGTGAGCCTCAAGGCTTACACCTAAGGCCCCACAAAGGTATCTTTCAGAGCTAACTTTGTTATCCTCTTACAACCTCTCATCAGGAAGAAGCTCGACAACCAACTAAAGTGCCAACTCCTCGAGAAGCTGTGTGCTCGAGCCAAAGACCTTTCCCAGTGGAATTCCTGCCCGAACAACAAGTCTTTACATTCCTGTACTTTCAATTCTTTACTTTTCCATCTAATGTGTCTTACTTGTTGTAAAACAAGTATTGCAAACTGCTTTGGACCAGTTCTAATCAACTTGTAGTTGTCTCTTGGCATTAACAAAAAGAGAAAACATAAATTCCTTGTCACCAAGGCATAAAAAAATCAAAAATAGATTTAACCCTCTATGGACAATCCTTTGATAAGAGGCTTTGTGGCATAGGCAAACAATCTAAGTAACAAAAATCAATCAATATGTTATCTTGGCCAATAGTGGCATGCCAGAAAACAACAACTCATTTAAGATAGACTGGATGCCTGCTCACGGCTTCCCAGAGGCACCCTTAAATTAACAAGAATTCGTCTTCGTGCATGAGGAATTATGCATCCAATATAATTTTGGCACTCCGGGGGGATTCCTTGTGTTTTATGCCAAACCACAAGAAAAGAGACGGATTCAACATGAAGGTTCAAAGCAGTTCTACCACACTTTCTTAGGTGAATTAAGATGGTTGATAAAGTGAAAAACCCCAAGGCAGTTGATAGCCCGACTCATTCTAATAGGTCGGGCAAAGAAGTGTCCAATGGAGAACTGTAATCAACAATGATCCAGGTGATAAGGAACATGGTGAAAGCTGCAATAGATACCAAATGAAAGATCAGCAAGTTGTGCTCAGTCACTTGCAAGTTACAAAGAAGGCTGGAGACAAAATTCTCTAATATGTTTCACTAACTGACCAACACCAAGATTACTGTAAAAAACCCAGATTAAATCTCAGAAAAGAAGAGGTAGTTGCAGTCTTTTCTTTTCCCCAAAGAAGGGGAAAATAGACGTTGCTATTTGTTGCCCGATGCTGATGATAAAGTCCTCATAAAGTTTGCTCGCACCAACTCCCATCTCAACTACTGGAGTAGTGAAGGTCCTACCCTGAGAAAAAGGGTGGCTTTAACCAAGAATGGTCAAAAGTGGCTTCTTGTTGGAAAAAATAAATGATGCTTGGGCCTCTCGATCCGAACCAAAAAACCAAATTAATTTCGATACTTCTAAGTTTTGGGATTCCTAAAATTTAAGTTCAATTTTCGAGTTTGAAATTCCCACCCCAAAATATTTCTGTTCCACTTTTGGGATTGTGTTTTTGAATTGGGATACTGAACTGATTCAGCTCTAGGTCTTGGTCAATAGTGGCACGCCTGAAAACAACAACTCGTTTAAAATAGCCTAAAGGCCTGCTCAAGGCTTCCCAGAAGCACTCTTAAATTTACACTGAACTCGTCATTCGCGCAGGAGGATTTATGCACTCAACAATAACTTAACAATCAATAAGACAGAAGACTTAAATTGGTATTGAAAACTCGTTGACCATTTTAAAAACTACCTCAAAACAAAGGCTTAAAATGTAGTTAATCCGGGTTTTAACAACCTGACAACCAAAATGGAAAATGAGAACTACATACTATTTTTCTCACTATATATTTTCTTGCTTAATTATGTTTGGGTGTAGAGGAGAAAATTAGTGTATCATTTTCTTTATAAAAAAAAAAGAAGCATAAAATGCCACTTAGCACTATAATCTAGTGGTATTTCTCTTCATTTGTAAGTGAGATGTCTTAGATTCGATTTTTAGGTTTGACTCTCACCAAAGAAAAATTTGAACCATATTATTGTTAGGTCATTGTGAGGCATAGCCTAATCCTTTTTTTTTTCTTTTTTTTTGAGTACATCGATATATTTTACATAAGGGGAGGGGGAGTTTGGCTAAGCCACACAATGGGCAACCTAGTTTGGTATCAAATTTGTGACAACCTGTCCCTAATTTTAAGTTTTATAAATTTAAAAATAGTGATTTTACGAAAATTCCCCTAGAGGCAAAGATTTTGACTTTCGTTGACCATCAGTTAAAGAGATGTAAGACTCATTCTTTTAGCGTATCATCGTAGTACTCGTCACTACGAGTGCATAGGCGAAAGCTGTTTGCGAATTTGGGTTTTAACGGTATAATTACATACAATTGAAGTCTCAAACACATAACTTACATAAAACACATCCCCAAGGACGTTCTAGAATGATTTGAAACCCATTGACCAAAAGTTAAACGTTGGTCAAAGATCAACAGTAGGGTCCACAACATTACGTAACTTGATCTGGAAGATCCACACCTCAGATTTCTGATCTGAAACTTCCAAAGATTCACATTATGCTTCTAAAACAATATACTAAATTTTCATTACGATCCAACAGTTAGATCTCCGCCAATTGCAAATTCAAGTGGTGGTCGACGTTTTATTTTACAAACTTACAAATCCAATTCGGGAAGATCTGTATGTCAGATTCCTAATCTGTAAGTTTCTAATGTCCTCAAATATTACGTACTATAACGTATTAAAGTTTGGTGACGATCCAACAGTCGGATGATCGATTGCTATAATATTCAAGTGGCAGACCTTAATGAAATTATACCCAAACAATGGAATTCTGTCAATCAGATGTCAAATATGGAATCAAGGCATCCAAATTATCCTAGGATGGGCAGGTTGGGTCTCAACCCATGCGATTGACCATCCCGACTCGCAGGAAAAAAAACCAATTATTTCCAAAAATTGCCAAATTTTACAAAAATGAAGATCTCAATTAGTAGAGCAAGTTTTATACCTGTGGCCAAGTCCAATTTGGCCAGGAAAAGCTCCAATTTCCCTCGAACTCGCCAGAAACCCTAGAATGGTTGAGCTTCGATTCTCCTTCCTCAGTGTTCCAATGCACCAACCAAGGCTTGGGTATTGTTCCTGTCAAGAGGAGTTGATTAAGGGTGGTAATGGGTGGTGAAACTTTCCAAAACAACAGAGCCGCCGTTGAGAACCACCGAGTTCTCCGATGAGGTTCTACATGATTTTGGACCTAAAACCCTTCGAATTTTGGTGGAGATGGTGGATGGGAAGTTGTGGAAGAGGTTGCAGGTGTTGGATGGTGGTGGTTCGACGGAAAAAATGGCATAAACCACCGGAATTTGGTCGGGTTGGGCGCGCGGATGTATGGTTGACAAGAAGGAGAGGCTGGGAGCTTTCTTTCCCCTCCCCTCATTGGCTGCTGCCTGTTTCCCCTCATTTTCTTATTGGTCCTTGCCTTTAGTCTGATTGGTCCATAATAATTCATACATGATTGGGCCTCTTTCCCACAAGGTGGGAGTTTAATTAATTTCTAATCTAAAATTTAATAAAATGACTTCAAATGTCTGTAACTATACCGTTAAAACCTAGGTTCGCCAACGGCTTTTGCCTATACACTCGTAGTAACGAGTACTATGAGGATACGCTAAAAGAATGAGTCATGCATCTCCCTAACTAATGGTCAATGAAAGTCAAAATCTATGCCTTTAGGGGCATTTTCGTAAAATCACTATTTTAAAATTAGGGACGGGTTGTCACAATCTACCCACCTTAAAAAAATTTCGTCCTCGAAATTTGAAAACATTTGATATACATAATATACTCCAAAAGATAGAAACAAAGTATATATAAGGAAGAAGTCAAGCTAGAGTGGTTGCATAAAAGAGAATGTCATGACGTCGTGATCGAATTGCAATGATTTCTCTTTCATGCCTCCAAACTCAAACTTTCATTCTCCTTCAATACAATACCAAAATATACTGCTTTTATAAAATCATAACGTCGAAAATATTTATATATGTATAATAACATCCCGTCAAAATACATATATAAAATAACGTAAAGTTAAATAAAGTAAAGTTAAAGTAATTGTACTAAAATTAAAGCTAAAGATAAAATATTTTTCACCTACGCACTTGTTTCGTCACGTACTCCAAGAATAAGCGTGTAGTATCATTGGGTTAAGCCCGAACAATAAATAAATAAATAACCAAATGTATAAGTAAATAAAAAATACTAATGTAGACGGACCTAAATGTCCACTTGCTTAACGAGTTCAACAAATAAATTCTTGATATTACAGTTTGCAACCCACGATACAGACAACTCTCTATTGTCATGTTAAACAAGCAAATAATTCCTGAGGGTGCAATAGTACCATCTTGCCCCTCCTTGGGAAATACAGATACATCGTCTGATTAGGGCCTTGACCGCGCTCACGTACTACCCTCTCGGGTGATAACGTCAATAGCACACAAATTGCTACCTCGAAATCTTGATCATTTAAATATGTTATCGCAATATTCACCTGTCAATCATGTGATATGCATAAAATCTCCATACTATGTCTCAACAGTGTCATACAAAAAAAAAAAAAAAAAAACCAAAATGTAACCGTAGTTACATGCAACTAAAAATAAAGATATTTGTATGTTGCAACCATGCTAATTGTAGGATGAACAAAATGCAACACGCCTACTAAGGTATAAGTAGCTCGTTTCAGACTAATCGTTAACTTAAGCGTAAAAAATAGGCGAGGACTTTGGTACAACAGAATCGGCGAGGATTTTGGTACAACAGAAAGTGTCAAGTTTGTGACCTTCGCTAGGTTGCTCTGGTCATTAGTGTGGATAAGTATGTAAATGAATAGAGATAGGGAAGCAAACAACACAAGATGTACGTGGTTCACCCAGATTGGCTACGTCCACGGAGTAGAGGAGTTCTCATTAGTTGTGAAGGGTTTTAGTGAATAATTTAGTACAAATGACATTAGGGATTATTGTGGGAGAATGATACTCTTTTATAGAAGAGAGTTTCTAGCTTTGTTCTGAGATTGACACATGTCGTGTTGTGATTGGCCTCTGATATCGACACGTGTTGCGCTATGATTGGCCTCTGATACCGACATGTGTTGTGTTGTGATTGGCCTCCTAGTTGGAGGAAAAGTCTTGTGGGTCCTTGATGGTATGCTGTTGACCGGTGCTTAGTAGTTTCCGGATTGGTCAAGTATGGTACAAACAGTGCTCCCCTAAGTTCCCGAGTAAGGGAATCTCCTCGGTTGGGGACTTGCAAGATCCAAGCCATTGAGTAATCACGAAACTTCCAAGTACCGAAGTGTGGTGTCGCCTTCACTTGTCTTCTCTGTCCTGTAAGTAGATGTGGCATTTTCTCTTGGAAGTACTTTTCCTTCATCCAAGAGTGGTATCTTTAGTTGGCGTTGATGCACAAGGTAATATATCATTTTCATTTAAAGCTTACTTGTAGTTTCGGGTTTGGTCAAGTACGATACAAACCATATAGTAGAAGTCCCCTAAGTCTCTAAGCGAGGAGATCTACCGAAGGAGGTGACAGATAAGGTAAGCAATCAGGGTTCCAAGCAATCAGTCTCATATCGGTAGGTTGATCTTGGGTTCCGGCTAATTGTACTCATTCTCCCTGTTTTTCATTCAGCAATAAGGATAAAGAGAAGAAATAGGGAGAAGAGATGATATGAGATACTCTTGTTTTTGGAGAAGACAGACGAATCGGCACGTGCTTTGTTGTACTTAACTTTCCACAGGTGTATTCTTGAACTGGGTTGAAGGGTTTTCTAGTATCCTTCAAAGAAGCGACCAACTCCAGAATTTGAGGGTTAAAACAAGTCCATCAAGCCTAGAGTATGTTCGATCCTGATGATATGGGATACTTTTGCTGTTTGACAAAGTAGTAGATGTGGTACGGCGAAGCTTTGTTATTCGACGACGGTGCTAGCAAAAGGCTGTTGAGGCTTCTCGATCTCTTCAATTAGAGCAATGATGCTGAGCTTGGATTTGACTTAGACTCTTCCGTCTGGATTGTGCGGTTCCACAAAAAGGGCGTCGTGCTGTAGTGATCTGTTCTAGCTCGCCGTTGAACCTTCTGCTTCAATCTTTTGTATATCAGAAATGGTGCGCAACCTTTGCATTTAAATGGTCATTCAGAGCACTACTTCTCAGTGACTCATCAATGCTTGGCAGCTTCAGTGTAAAGAGCCAATATCGTACTAACTCTCCGGAGGTATTTGCCGAAGGAATTCATGACCTTGACAACAGTTGAGGATGAGTACTCGAGAGGAATGCTAGGCAAATGACCAGGCAAAGGTTTCGGGTAATCAATTCTAGATCGGAAGTTTGATTGCAGGTTCCGACTGATTGCATTCTTTTTCCTTGTCTTGCAGATAAGAGCAAGGGCAAAGGAAAAGACAGGGAAAAAGCATGATATGGGATACTTTTTCTTTCAACCCTGATGATATGAGATATTCTTGCTCTGATGTGGCTGGTTGGCATGGGTATTATCGAAGGAGAAGAAAACGGAGTATTTCGAGAGGCTAGATTAGGAGTGCCATTTCAGATGTGAGGAAGGGTTGAGCATTTTTTTTTTTATTTGGTAGGTCTGCCTGGCTGTGGAGGATGAAGGTCGACATATATAGGAAGTGTCCTAACAGCGAGTGGTAATGCTGTTCCTTTACCCTTCTCAGTCAAAGCAATGTAGTGGTCGCTGCATGGTTCATGTGTTTTAATTTTGTCAAAGCACATTGAAAAAGTGGTATGTGGTATCCAGAAAGCTGATGTTGCGTGTGAGGATTGTGGACAAATTTTATCCAATGAAATCCAACTTCTCGAAGTTCGGGGAGCGGTGCATTTTCGATTTCTGAGCAAGCAATCTTGTTGAGGATATGGTTCTCGAGATTCGGAGAGCGGTGCCTCTTCGATTTCTGGGCAAGCAATCTTGTTGGGAGTGTTTTCTCAGATGTGAAGAAAGGTTGGGCATTTTTGCAAGTCTGCTTTGCCACGGAGCACAGAGGTTCACACACATAAGGATTTTCCAATAATCAAGCAGTGGTGCTGTTCCTTTATCCTTATGGGTAATAGTAGGGTAACTAGGCCTTCAACATTTACCTGTCTTAACTTTGTCAGAGTTCTTTGGCAAAGTTGTCCTTGGTATTCGAGGAATTGATGTTGCGTGTGAAGATTGCTAATAAATTTTAACTCAGGAAATCCGCTTCTCGAAATTTGGAGCGTGGTGCCTCTTCGATTTTTGAAGAAGCAGCCTTGTTGAAGACCTGGCTCTTTCTTTTATAGGAGCACCAATTAAGTTCAAGAAGTACGTTCAGAAAGTTATTGCTTGTAGAAAAATTTCCCTTATTTTCATACTTCTGAAACTTATTGTACCTCATTTTTTCTTCATATTTTATGAGAATGTCTGGCCCGTCCGATCGTCGTTTGGACTTGAATGCTGTATAAGAGGTAGCCATGTCTCCTCAGGATAACATATGGCGCCCATATCTCCTACTGGTCCCCTTACTATTGGGGACTCTTCGATGAAAAATTGTATGACCGCTGCGGTGGTGGCCAAGAATCTTCTCACTCTCAAAGACAACAGACTACTTTCCAAACGATCCGATGAGTTAGCTGTTAAGGATTCTCTAGCTTTCAGTGTTCAGTGTGCAGGTTCTGTGTCTAATATGGCTTAACGCCTATTTGCTCAAACCCGCCAAGTTGAATCGTTGGCGGCTGAAGTGATAAGTCTCAAACAGGAGATCAGAGGGCTTAAGCACAAGAATAGACAGTTGCACATGCTCGCACATAGCTATGCTACAACCATGAAGAGAAAGCTTAACCAGTTACAGGAATCCGAGGGTCAGATTTTAAATGATTATCAGAGGTTTGTGAGTTTGTTCGAAAGGCATTTATTGCCTTCGTCCTCTGAGGCTGTACCACATACTGAAGCTCCAAATGATCAACCTCTGGTGCCTCCTCTTTCTGGGGTTCTGCCCCGTACTGAGGCTCCAAATAATTACCCTCGGGTGCTTCCTATTTCTGGGGCTTTGCCGAGTGTTGAGACTTCTCCTGAGCAGCCTTTGTGAAGGCGCCCTCCTGTTTGTTTGTTTTGATTCATGTGTATGCACGTATTTGTAATTTATCAAAGATATCAATAAATAAGCTTTACTTCATTCAATGTGTTGTGTTAAATACACTAAGGTATCCTTCACTAAGTTCTTTGAATTTTTTATTTTGTTGAAGTTTGCATGTTGAAACTTCGTGGGTGGACCCTGTAGGTTGAAGTAGTGCTCCTTTAATTTCTTGAGTGAGGAAAACTTCTCGGTTGGGGACTTGAAAAATCCAAGGCACTGAGTAGTCGCGAAATTTCTGAGTACCAAGGTATAGTGGTACATGGTAGAAGTCCCCCAAGTCTCCGGTCGAGGGAGGTGTCTTGCTAGTAGGCAATTTTTCAAACAAAACTTCATCATTTTCCTTTCTAAGTGGTTGCCCAAAACTCCTCCTTCACATATATTTGGTATGAAAGTTGTTAGGCCCAAAGAAAGGGAAGCCTAGGCTCATCTTTCTTTCTTTCTTTCCCTTTTTTTTTTTTTTTTTTGTTTTTGTTTTTTTTTTTTTTTTTTTTTTTTGGGTGAAGCTTTGATGTTGAAGTTTTGTAGGTGAAGTTTTGCTGTTGAAGCTTTTGTGTTGAAGCTTTGTAGGTGAAACTTTTGTATTGAAGCTTTGTAGGTGAAGCTTTTGTGTTGAAGCTTTGTAGGTGAAGCTTTGTTGGGCACCATAAATTGATTTTGCTTCACACTACTTTGATCAAGAGTGTGTGAAGCTTTTGAGAATTGTAGTTGGTCTCCATTGATGAAGCTTTATTTGATGAAGCTTTTGTGTTGAAGCTTTGTAGGTGAAGCTTTGAGGTTGAAGCTTTGTTGGGCACCATGAATTGATTTTGCTTCACACTATCTTGATCAAAAGTGTGTGAAGTTTTTGAGAATTGTAGTTACCCTCCATTTGTTGAAGTTGTTGAATTTCCCAATTTCCTTTTTTTTTTTTTTTTTTTTTTTTTTTTTTTTTTTAGAAATTTGAAAATGTGGGAGAGACAACATATACAAATTTTGCTTCCACACTGTTGAGCAAGAGATTGTGATGCAAGCTATACCTTGTAGTAGTCGAAGGTTTAGATGAACCATATAAATTAAATTTGCTTCGAACAGTCTTGATCAAGAGTGTGTGAAGCTTTCTACAAGCTGTAGTGTTTGCATTGTTACAGAGGAGAAATGTCTGAAGCAGATGTAAGAGGGCTGAAGAGCTTGATCTTCGTATATCATGCACTAGCTGTTGTTGGCTTGCAATAAGACTTTGTTGGTGACTATAACTCTTATTAGGCATAAGTGCTCCCCTAGTTGAGTTGTAAAGCTTGAGGGTTTTTGATTATTTATGAATGTTAGGAGTTCACATGTACAAGTTGTACCACTCGTCTTCTGGTTGGTGGAATGAATGGTGAGTTGCTTTCATCACTTGATTAGTGGTACGAATGTGAGTTCCTTTATCACCTTTCATCACATTTCATCACTTGGTTGGTGGCACGAAGATGAGTTCCTTCTTCACCTGGTTGGTGGCATGAGTGGCAAGTTGCCAAATGATGTTAGAGTACGGGTTGTACATTTCATCACCTGGTTGGTGGCACGAAGATGAGTTCCTTCTTCACTTGGTTGGTGGCATGAGTGGCAAGTTGCCAAATGATGTTAGAGTACGGGTTGTACATTTCATCACCTGGTTGGTGGCATGAATGAGAGTACGAGTTGTACATTTCATCACCTGTTTAGTGGTATGAAAATAAGTTCATTCTTCACATTTCATCATTTGGTTGGTGAGAATAAGGGCAAGGTGTCGAGGCACATTATAGCAAGTGTCGAATGACACAAAATATGTTGAACCTTTTCGAAGCATAGTTGGCTTATGTATAGATGTGTTGGAATGTATGATGTTTATGTATGAATGTGTTAGAATTTATGATGTTTATGTATGAATGTGTTGGAATGTATGATGGGATCCCTTGTTTGGATATAAGTCATGTTGACATATACTTAGACTTTATTTCATGTTGTAAGCATTCGTTTTAAAGCTTCAAACCTAAGCGTTTCAGTGATAGGGATGTAAGGGAGTTAAAACAAAATTGTGTAAATCACCTCTTTATTGAATTGATGGCAAATAACCTTCATTACATAGGATGCCGAATGGCCGTAGCTCAACACTTGTACAGTGTGAGTCTACTTGTAATAGTACTTCAAGTGATAAGCGTTCAATGGATGGCCAAGGGTCTTACCATCGGAGCTCCTGAGCTTGTAAGAACCAGGGCGACTGATGCCAATAACTTCAAACGGTCCATCCTAATTTAGGCTAAGTGTGCCTTCACTCAGGACTTTGTCGCAGAGTAGTCTTTTCTTCAGTACCCAGTCCTCATGCTATTTATAGGCGACATTCCTCAAGTGGGCTTAGTTTCTGTGTTCCTCGACTAGATCCAAGTTGAGGGTGAGTTGTTTGTCATTTTCACTTTGTATGTAGTTCTAGACTCGGAACGTTGCTTGCTCAAGCTCAACTTGGACAACAGCCTCTTTACCAAAGGCAAGTGAGAATGGAGTTTCTCCTGTTAAAGTCCGAAATGAAGTGCGGTATAACCAAAGAACTTGGGGTACAAATTCTGGCCTACAACCTTTAGCCTTGTCCAAGCTGGTTTTCAAACTGAACTTGATTATTTTGTTGATGGCCTCAACTTGTTTGTTAGACTGGGGATGAGCTGAGGAGGCAAAACATAAGTTGATGTTAAACTTAGAACAAAACATCCTGAACTTCTTGTTGTCGAACTGTCGCCCATTGTCCGTGACTATTGCATTAGGAATGCCAAAACTGAAAAGGATGTTCTTCTATACGAAGTCTTCTATTTTTGCCTCAGTAATGGTTGCCAAGGGTTATACTTCGGCCCACTTTGTGAAGTAGTCAACTGTAACGATTGCATAACGAACCTTGCCCTTTCCTGCAGGCATTGGGCCGATCAAATCAAGTCCCCATTGGGCCAAGGGCCAAGGGCTGATCATAGGAGTATGAGGCTCCCGGGGGGGGGGAGAGTGATGAATAGTTGCGTAGCGTTGACATTTATCACATGAGCGGGATATTCTGATGGCATCTTGGTGGAGTGTTGGCTAGTAATATCCTTGGTGAAAAGCCTTGTGTGTTAGGGATCGAGATCCAGCATGATCTCCACAGACTCCTTCATGTATTTCTCGAATGACAATTTCCGCTTTCGCAGGTGTGAGGCACCGTAAGTATGGTAGGTTAAAACCTCGCTTGTAGAGTTGGTCATTAATGATTAGGTAGCGGGTAGATTTGTATCAAATCTGTTTAGCTTGGATTTTATCATTTGGGAGAGTGCAATGAACAAGGAATTTATAAATTGGGGTGATCCAGCTATCCCCTTGTTGCAAGTGGCATATTTCTGTGACCATGGTGCTTGATGTTGCCAACAATTCGACATGAATTTTTCTCCCAATCTTGTCTTCCACTACTGAGGCAAGGCGAGGCAAAGCGTCTGCATGACTGTTTGCCGCTCGAGGGACTTGGGTGATCTGGTAGTGGAAATGCTTGAGCAAAAGCTGCGTTTGTGCAAGATACGCTGCCATGGAGTTATCCTTAGCATCAAAGTTGTTCGTGACCTGGTTAACCACCAATTGGAAGTCACTGAAGATATTAATTTGTTTAACTCCAAGGTGTTTGGCCAAACGTAAGCCTGCTAAAAGGGCCTCATACTTGGTTTCATTGTTTGACGCCTTGAATTTGAAGCGAATAGCATACTCCATTGCCACTTTGTTGGGGGTAGTCAAGACTAGTCCTGCTCCACAACCCTATTGGTTGGATGAGCCATCAACATATAGAGTCCATACTGGTAGTGTTGGTTCTACCTTCCGGGTTTCCAGGGGTAATGAAGCCACTGCCTCAGGTGTAGGAGAAATGTCATCGGGATAAGTGAATTCCACAATGAAATCTGCAACTGGTTGGCCCTTTTCAACTAGCTTTGGGTGGTAGGAGATGTCAAACTCTCCTAGTGCTATGGCCCATTTGATCATTTGCCCCGAAGTGTCAGGACTCTGAAGTATTTGTCGAAGGGGGTGATTGGTAAGCACGATGATGGAGTGTGCTTGGAAGTAGGGGCGAAGTTTCCGAGCAGACATGACTAATGCTAGAGCTAATTTCTCAATGTTGGAGTATTGTGTCTCCGCATCTTGTAAAGCCTTGTTAGCGTAGTAGACAGGTCATTCGATACTACCATCCATACGAATGAGGACGGAACTAACTGCTGAAGCTGAGACAGATAGATAGACAATTAGGGTGTCGCCAACTTCAGATTTGGAAAGCAGAGGGGCTTTACTCATGTACTCCTTGAGGTTCTTAAATGCTTCGGCACATTTATCGGTCCACGTGATGTACTTCTTACTTCCCTTAAGTGCTTTGAAAAAAGAGCTTATTTGTCTGTGGCCTTAGAGATGAACCTGGTCAAGGCTGCCACCTTGCCAGTAAGGCTCTGGATGTCTTTTGAGGTTACTAGTTCTTTCATGTCCATTATTGCTTTGATCTTCTCGGGGTTAGCTTTAATACCTCGTTGGCTAATCATGAAGCCCAAGAATTTTCCAGAGCCCACACCGAAAGCGCATTTGTTGGGGTTCAACCTCATTCGATACTTCTTCAGGATGGAGAAGGTTTCAGACAAGTTGGCAATGTGTTGGTCAACATGTTTGCTTTTGACTAACATATCATCAACATAAACTTCCATGCTTTTCCCAATCTGTTCAGCGAACATTGAATTGACTAATCTTTGATAAGTCGCCCTTGCATTCTTTAGGCCGAATGGCATGACTTTATAGCAATATAGTCATCTATCAGTGGTGAAGGTCGTGTGTTCTTGGTCTGAAGGGTTCATGAGGATTTGTTTGTACCCTAAGTAAGCATCCATGAAGTTTAAGAGCTCACACCCTGTTATAGAGTCTACAAGTCTATCAATGAGAGGAAGAGGAAAGCTATCATTTGGGTATCCTTTGTTTAAGTCGGTGTAGTCAACACATACTTTCCACAAGATCTTTTGAAGCAAGAGACTTTCCTTGGTCGGATTTTTCTTAACAAGGACCACATTTGCTACCCACGTTGGATAATTGACTTCACGGATGAGTTTTTCAACTTCTGCCTTCATTACTTCATATCGTTTAGCATCATAAGATCTTCGCTTCTGTCTCACCGACTTGGTCTTAGGATCAATACTCAAGCGATGACAAATGATATCGGGAGAGATGTTTGGCATGTCCTTGTATGACCAGGCGAAGACTTCAGTGTTCTCTTGCAAAAAAGAGATCAATGCCAACCGAATGGGCGGTGACAAAGTGGTGCCAATCTTCACTATGCGATTTGGATAATCTTTTGAGATAGAGACCTTCTCCAACTCTTTAGCAGGTTATTCTTGTTGAGTGAAAGAGTCATCTCGAGGATCGTCGGGTTAATTGTTACCACCGTGAATATTCAAGTTGGCTTTGTCCGAGTTGGTCTTGATAACTTGGTCATCTATAGAAAGTGTTTTTTTGGGTACATGCAAGTGTTGTTGCTTGACTGAAATGTTGTAACATGATCATGCACTAAGTTGATCTCCTATAATGTAACCATTGCCATAGGGGGTTGGAAATTTCATCAACAACATATGTGTGGATACCATGACCTTGAGATCATTAATGCCTGTGCACCCAAAGATGACATTGTATGCCGTTGGGCAGTCAACCACCAAGAAGTTAGTGATAATGGTGGCTATGTACGGGCCTGTACCGATGGTGAAGGGTAAATGTATGCTACCTAAAGGTTGCATGACATCACCAGAGAAGCTTATCAGAGGAGAAACCGAGTGATCGAGCAAATGTTCAGCTACATTAAGTGTTTTAAAAGCTTCAGCAAACATGATATTGACCGACGCCCCCGTGTCTACCAGGATTCGTCGTACATCAAAGTTGGCTATGTGAGCCTCCACAATCAATGGGTCGTTGTGAGGATAGATAATACATCTTTCTTCCTCAAGGTAGAAACATATTGGATCCCAGTTAGGCTTTTGATACTTGCCTCCCCTGATGTCTTCCACGTGAAACACTTGGTGGCCAGGCTTCAACATTCGTTCATTGTTTTTCATGGCCCTGTTGGAAGATTCAGATATGGGTGTGCCACCGCTTATGGAATATATCACATTCACTTGGCGTTGGTTGCGGTTATCCCTTGGAGGGTAAAGGAGAAATTGGTCAATTTTTCCTTCACGTGCCAAAGCTTCAATATGATCACGGAGGGTGATACATTTCTCGCCATCATGGCTATTATACTCGTGGTAACCACAAAACATGCCTGTGTTCTTCGTGGACTTGAAATCTGGTTCCCTCGGCCTTGGCTTTGGTATCAAGTGAGCTATACTGGGGTAAATGGTCGTGCATGGGGCATTCAAATGTGTGTATGTCTTATACCTCGGGGTAGGATCATTCTTAACACGTGTTTGGCCCACTGCATTGATTGCCTGGGGACGGCTATTATCGTGACGATACCTTTGGCTATCGCGATAGTGCCCCTTACTCTTTTTATTAAAATGAGACTGGTGAGGATGAAAGTTTTTCCTCTTGCCCTGAGAATGATACGCATGTTGACTTGGCGAGGTATTAAGTAGGGCAAGGGGAAGCGTCGCTGTTCTTTGGAAAGTTGAGGTATTCTCATTCGGTTGGATTTGGCTTCTTCTCCCCATTTGCTGATAACGGATGGCTATAGGGAGTTTCCCTTGATATGTCCTTGCCTCGGCGGAGGCATGGTTATAAGCCTGTGCCATTACCTAAGAGTAAGTCTTCCAAGTGTTAGCATTGATCATGTACTTGAAGGAACAATCGCGTAGGCCTGCTGTGAATGCTTTAAGGACGGTTTTATCATCTGCCTCAGCACAACAAGAATACTTATGGCTAAAGCGGCCAGCATACTTTCGTAGTGACTCATTCGGCTTCTGGCGAATAGTGTACAAGTCATCTGCGGAATGCAAGCGATCTGTCTGAAAAATGTGTTGAGAGACAAATAGTTTCCTCAGTTCCTCAAATGAGTTAATTGTCTCAGGTAGAAGACGACAATACTAATTCAGAGCTTCGCCAGAGAGGGTAGAAGGAAAGAGAAGACATCGTTTTTCGTCAGTGTGCATCCGGTATGCCATGGTGGACTCAAAGAGGTTAAGGTGTTCAATCGGGTTCTCCCTTCCAGTGTAGAGTTGTAAGCCAAACTTCTGCTTTGTCTTTACTTGGAGGGGGTGTCGAGTATCCTCCTTGTAAGAGGGCCAGGCCTAGGTTGGTTCCAGTCAGGTATTTCGGCCTAACGTTCGGCCTTCAACTTGTTTACTTCCTCAAGGAGTTGTAGGACAAGGGGGTCCTGAGTGGAGTCAGGTACTGCTGGATCCTTCTTCCGTAAGTCTCCATCTCCTCTTGGAAGTAGGATAGCTTGGTCAAGGGCATGGGATTTTTCTTTGGACTCACCGTACTGACTTCCAGGGCGACCCTGTCGAAACGCCCCCTAGTCCCCCATACCTTCATATTCCTCTAGGACATGTCGCTTATTCCCTAGATTGGCAATTGGCTTGAGGCATGGGAGAGGACCGAACCTTTCAAAAACCTTTGGATCATTGACCTTCGAGCTTATGTGGATGGGGTTCTCTTGACGTTGCCTCAGGAAGTCCCGACAGTCGTGATAAACGGCTTTTAATCTTTTTACTCCTTCTGCAAGAAGGTGCCTTCCTCCACTTCTCCTACTTCGGGTCGAAGCAGCTGGGTCGAGAGAGGTCTCATGTTGATCAACACCTTGATGAGTAACTCGCTCCCCATTAGGGATATCCATGTTGAAGGCAGGTGATCCCTCGTGTTGGGGGGCACCTAGGTGGTGGTTGACTTCCCCGGGGGTGATGAGTTCATGTGTTTGAGTATGCCTAGCTTCATGAAGCATTCCGAAAAGCTTCTCATACTGCTCCTGGAGGATCTCATTCTTTATCGCTATCTTGTTGTTCTGAGCCTCTAGCTCATCAACTTTAGCCTGAATAACAAATTTCTTTCGTTCCTTCTTTCGTTGCTTTGCACTAAGTACGAGGGGGTGTCATTCTGCGTGCTATGGCTCCCTTCACTCCCCATGTTAGAGAGGGGTGCCTGGTCGAAAAAAGTGTGCGAATGGTGGAAACCAGCTTGACAAAGCTGGAGAGAGTAGGAATAAGTGTGATTCCCACAGACGGCGCCAAATGTTGATGCACAAAATCGACGAGGACTTTGGTACAACAAAAAATGTCAAGTTTGTGACCTTCGCTAGGTTGCTCTGGTCATTAGAGTGGATAAGTATGTAAATGAATAGAGATAGGGAAGCAAACAACACAAGATGTACGTGGTTCACCCAGATTGGCTACGTCCACGGAGTAGAGGAGTTCTCATTAGTTGTGAAGGGTTTACACAAATACATAGGTTCAAGCTCTCTTTTAGTGAGTTCTAGTGAATAGTTTAGTACAAATGACATTAAGGATTATTGTGGGAGAATGATCCCCTTTTATAGAAAAGAGTTTTTAGCTTTGTTCTGACATTGACATGTGTCGTGTTGTGATTGGCCTCTGATATCGACACGTGTTGCGCTATGATTGGCCTCTGATACCGACATGTGTCGTGTTGTGATTGGCCTCCTGGTTGGAGGAAAAGTCTTGTGGGTCCTTGACGGTATGGCTGTTGGTCGGTGCTTAGTAGTTTCGGGATTGGTTAAGTATGGTACAAACATAACCATTCGAACGATTTCTTGGTGGTTTGTAGGTAATGCCATGTCAATACTCGTGAATTCCACTTGAAATGAGATTAGACAAGCTGAAGGTGTGCAAAGGTACACACGTCTTTTGATTTGGTAAATAATAATTACATTTGCACAACCGGAGGAATGCACGGTAGTGCAATCGTAGATGTTAATTTGGTTCCTCTAATGCCATTGTCAGAAATCTAATTCTTTTCAAATGAATATGCACTTGAGAGGTCTAAGATTGATAAAGATTTTGGACACGTTTCTCTACAGAGAAGTGTCATCCGGTTTTCAAATGAAGTTGACTACTGTTGACTCCAGGTCATGAATAAGATGGTTTACTTTCGGACGGTTCTAACCGTTGAAAAATATAAGTGATACTCCACTATGCTAACTCTGCACAATCGGAATGTCCAAGGAACATGTCAACATGGATTTCCAAAATGATCAATGTCATCGAAAGGTGTAAAACAAAGGTGAGATGAGACAATAGTTCAGTTGTCAGAAACTTTATTCATATCTAACATCACAACTATACTAACTTTCCTCGATCGATAAGTGAGGAAAACTACTATAGCCAAAAGATCGCTAACAAATTGCTGATAAAATCGACAAGGCCAAAGATATCTCGAATTTCACAATACTTCATGAGAATTTCAACTTTCTTCCATTACAACCTTTTGGGAAGAAGAAAAAAATATCGTCTACCAAGATCACGTCTCCCAAAAAATGTACCAATTTAACCAACTAACATTTGAGAAATTTGGTATAAAGTTGACTGTTGGTATTTAGGAAGTTTGATCTTGCTGCTAAAGTAGATGGGAAAGTCGTTTGTAAGACTACAACGAATTCAACAAGCTATGAAAGAAAACTCGAGTTCCAAAAGTGGTCGGGTAGACCATCAATTCAAAGTATGGGTTAACGGTTTTAATCATCACCTGATTAAGTTGCTAAAATCTAGGTGCGAACCTAAAGTTCGATCTTTCACCTTTGAGGTTCCCTAGATAAGGTGTTTGGTTGGGTAAATTCCTAATAAATAAGCTTTAGTAACTTAGTTATCTCAATAATGTAGGACTTGTTCGAAAAGATGCAAGGAAAACTGATGTAGTATGAGAAAGTGGATTGATCGTGTACTCTACTTCTTGCATTCGGTGGCATCCCAAGTAAAATTTTGAGACATGACGCCAAAGGTATATGTCCTCGAAATGTACTATACTACTAACCAACTCTACGACACGAACTAAAAGGTCTTTATAGTTTTCTTGACACTCAAATCACTCTAACAGTGAGATATCATCTCGTATTTTGATTCTACTGTCTACTTATGGAAGTGATCGAGAGGTGGCTAGTCGAAGAAGTTTTGATTACCTAAATGGGTAATATGGTTAACATAACCGTGAGTTTACTGTCTTATTACAAAGTATGCTCCTAAGTTTCCATGATTTTGTTTCTTCGGCTTAAGTAGCCATTGTTAATCAGTCTAACAGTCGGGCCACTAATTAACATAATTATGATATTTTGATATTGTTCGCTACAATGAAACTGTGAACCGCGTTCTGGCACAAAGGTATCACTCCCATATACTAGCATGTGTTTGGTATTAGAAATCATACCGCCTGAATACTGGTTGACAGTTCTTGGATATCTGACAGTATCGTCAATTAATAGTGCCACCATAAGCTAATTACAGGTTAGAGCCCGCTCGGATAGTTAGTTAATGGACGATTGGTAAGGAACTGGTCTGGTGAAGTGGTTTCATTAATTCTAGGGAAAATACTTACTACTTCGAGGATTTCTACTGACCGTAGGTATAACAACTCGCACACTAGTGGGTTTGGAAAGATTCGTACTGTTCAGGGACCACAAGTGATTGTCCCCCTGATGTTCTTATGTCGAGTGCTACTTTTTTAGCACCACATTGACACTAGAGACATTTCTGGAAATTTTGACGAAAGTACAACTTTGTAGGAATTTCGATAGAATGTATACTAACGGATAATGCCAAGGGATCAAAACTATTATTAGCTTCCATTCTCGAAAGGGTTGGTAAAAATGACTAGATGGTAGTGGAATTGATGGGTAAATCCCCCGTGATGCACAACTATCGATATAGTAGCCCTACTTCAGGGCCATCAACTTGTCTCAAATCCACATCTTTCCTTGGCAGGGAGGTTTGTCGCTTAAATCTAGAGGCGTCTGCCAAAACGATATTCTAGAATGTCGATAAGTCGTCTAAGTCACCAAAACTTAGAGAAAAAGTTAATACATTTTTCGTACTCAACGAGGTGGCAGGATTCGGAAATTAGGCTCAAGAATAAAAAATGCTTACATCACACGTGTGATGAACGCAATACTGCCCAAATTTATGCTCTGATACCAAACTGACACACCCTGACCCAAAACATCCACTTGGACTCCGAATCGAGCTGTGCTAGTCGACACTTGGAGGGTGACGAAGCCATAAAGAGTAGTGATGTAAAAATGTGAATAAATTTAAACCTAAAAGTGCCTAAATACAAAAGTGTGCTATGAGCGGGAATGAACCCAATTCACATGGATGACATAGTATAAGTACAGTACAGTACAATAGGGTGAGAAATTGTACCATCGAAGGTAATTGTATACCCCAAGATTTTCTAAGAATCGTTGTTGATATGAAAGCTCAACCATTAAAACCTGGAAAGGCAAAAAATAAGGGTGAGTGGGCCTGAAAATAACGTTTTAATAAAAACCTTTGAAGACGTTATAACCCCTCGCCGTAAAACTTGTATAGTTTCCAAAATATACATACTATGTATAGTATGAAAATACTTACCATAGCCTGCAAAATGTAAATAAGGCATGACATCCCAAAATTACAAACTCTTAACAGTAATGTAAGTAAAATTAGGTGCTCAACAAACTATGCTAACACAACAGTCGGAGTCGCCTAATGCGACCTATACGACTGAACTAATGCTCATCAATCTATGCTAGCACACGAGTCGGAGTCACCTAATGCGACCTGTACGATAGGACTGGGTGTAATCATAATATACACTCTAGTGCTTCGATCACGTAAAGACTGGCGATAAATCGCGGTCACCTACGAGTTGGAGTCGCCTAATGCGACCTGTATGACAGGACTTGCACCTTCTTGGATCTAAGGCGAGCGTGTGGTGCGGAGGTGAACATACAAGTGAATCGGGTAAGCACTAACAACAGGGTGCAACAATGATGAGCAGACTACATAAATATAAGCATGTCATAACAATTCAATAATTATAATCAACATAAAAAACTTACCTGAGCATCCTGTAGGATTATTTAGGCATCTCACAATAGTGCAACATTTCTTATAACATTATTTAATCAAGGCATCAAAGATTATAAGCATACCTATGCATCCAGTAAAATTTATGATAACTTCATAATTTTCTGTTATTTCGCTAATTCTTATAAACTTTAGTCTAGACCAGGCGTACGTAAGAAATTCTTTTCCAAATACATAAATGGAAACTATCAATCATATATATATATACTATAAAAAAGGAAAAACCCACTCACCTGAAGTCCACGCTACAACTTCCTAGCACGAATATCGAGGCATCACTAACGATTGTCACTTATAACAAATATCAAATCATGTCTCAGAATTCTTATCGATAAAACACGTAGCTTACATAAAACACATCCCTAAGTGTTCTAGAATGATTTGAAATTTGTTCTAGACGACGATCGTTAATGACGTCTCGATGTTCATGTTAAGGAGTTGTAGCACGGACTTCAGGTGAGTGGGTCTTTTCCTTTTTATAGTGTATATATATATATATATATATATATATATATATATATATATATATGATTGATAGTTTCCATTTATGCTTGGAAAAGAATTTCTTACGTATGCCTGATTTAGACGAAAATTTATAAGAATTAGCGAAATAACGGAAAATTATGAAGTTATCATAAATCCTACGAGATGCACAGGTATGCTGATAATCTTTGATGCCATGATTAAATAATGTTATAAGAAATGTTGCACTGTCGTGAAGTGCCTAAATAATCCTACAAGAAGCGCAGGTAAGTTTATTATGTTGATTAGAATTATTGAATTGTTGTGGCATGCTTATATTTACGTAGTCTACTCATCATTGCTGCACCTGTTAGTGCTCACCCCGAGCCAAGGCCAGTCATTCACGTGTATGGGTCAGTCTTGTCGTACAGATCACATTAGGCGACTCCGACTCGTGTGCTAGCATAGTTTGTTGAGCACCTAATTTTACTTATATTACTGTTGAGATTTTGTAATTTTGGGATGTCATGCCTTATTTACGTTTTGCAGGCTACGATAAGTATTTTCATATTATACGTAGTATGTATATTTTGGAAACTATACATGTTTTACGGCGAAGGGTTCTAACGTTTTCAAATGTTTTTATTAAAACTTTATTTTCAGGCCCACTCACCCTTATTTTTTGCCCCTCCAGGTTTTAGTAACTGAGCTTTCATATCGACGAGGATTCTTGGCAAATTTTGGGGTAGACGAGTTACCTTCGATGGTATAATTTCTCACCCTATTTTAGGGTCATCACGTGTGAATTGGGTTCATTCCCGCTCACAACGAACTCTTGTATTTAGGCACTTTTAGGTTTAAATTTATTCACGTTTCTACATCACTACACTTTATGGTTTCGTCACCCTCCAGCTATCGACCAGCACAGCTCAATTCAGAGTCCAGGTGGACGTTCGGGGTCTGGGTGTCAGAATTTGTCATCCATGAGAACCTAAGACCTCTTGCTTCAAAGTGAGGAGGAATACCTTTAAACCATAGTACTGAGTGACTTAAAAAAAATAAAAATAAAAATAAAATAAATAAAAAATAAAAATAAAATAAAAAAAAATTGAGCAGAGCATTTGTTAAAATAGGTGGCTTAATCTCAACAGTAGGATGATATTGGACTGTCAAGATTAAAAAGGCTTGTATGTACAGTCGAGCACAAACCGAGTCTTAATTTAAGTCGCGGGTTTTATACACAAGGATTGAGCAGAGCATTTCATTAGGGTTTAGGCTAAAATCTCCCTCAGAAATGGCGTCTCTCATGGCGATTCGACGCGCACGAAGCCCTTCGCTGTCTCCTTTCTTAAAGTTACGGCCTCTTCACCCTTCTCATTTCGCCTCCTTTCACGGCAACAACACCACTGCCATCCCAACCCTAACATCAGCGAAAACCCTAAGCACCTCCGCCGTCCCAAATGAGTACCCGAGGCCTCCTCAGCAGCAACCCCCGCCGTCCGATCCTAGGTATTTCAATGACCAGGCGAACCCTCACCAGTGGAGCCCAGAAGGTCAGGGATACGGCAACCCAAACCAGTGGAATTCGCAGACCCAGGGCCAGAGGCCTGGGAATCAGTTCAATTATCAGGGTCAGAACCAGAGCTATCCCAATCGGGGATATCCTAATCAGGGTTCGGACTATCCCAATCGCGGCTATCCTAACCAGATTAACCAGAATCAGAGCTACCCACAACGCGGAAACTCGAATCAGTGGAGTCCGGCTCAGGGGCAGGGGCAGGGGCAGGGGCAGGGCACTCCTCAGTATCAAAACCCTAACCAGGTGAATCCTCCTCCTCCGAGCCCCAATTTTCAGCAACCCAGAAGCCCAAATCAGTGGAACAATCCCAATCAAGGATACCCACAACCTGGAAACCGTAATCAGTGGAGCCCACCAGCTCAAAACCCTAACCAGTGGAGCCCCCAACCTCAAAACCCTAATCGGTGGAGCCCACAACTTCAAAACCCTGCTCAGGCTGTGAATCAAACCCCGGAAGTTGTGCCCCGTTCGATCGATGATTTGAGGAGGTTGTGCCAAGAGGGAAAGGCTAAAGAAGCCCTTGAGTTGATGGATAAGGAAGGGATCAAGGCTGATACTGATTGCTTTCGTTCTTTGTTTGAGTTGTGCGGGAGGTTGAAGTCGCTCGAGGACGCAAAAAAGGCTCATGATTTCTTTTTGCAGTCTACCTGCAGGGTTAATCGTGAGTTAATCCATAAAATCATTGAAATGTATGGAAAGTGTGCGAGCATGACTGATGCACGGAGAGTGTTCGATCATATGCTTGAGAAGAATATTGATTCTTGGCATTTAATGATTAATGGGTATGCGGATAATGGGTTAGGAGATGATGGATTGCAGATGTTTGAGGTGATGAGGGAGAAAGGGTTGCAACCCAATTCCGAAACTTTCCTTGCAGTGTTCTCAGCTTGCGCTAGTGCAGATGCGGTGGAAGAAGCATTTATACATTTTGAGTCGATGAAAACTGAGTATGGAATTTCTCCAGGAGTGGAGCATTATATGGGAGTTTTAGATGTGCTTGGAAAATGTGGTCATCTTTACGAAGCAATTGATTATATTGAGAAGCTCCCATTTGTGGCTACAGCGCCGGTTTGGGAGGCATTGAAAAGTTATGCTCGGATTCATGGAGATATTGATCTTGAAGATCATGCTGAGGAGTTGATGGTTGCTCTTGACCCGTCAAAGGCTGTTGCGAATAAGATCCCAACTCCACCACCGAAAAAGCATACTGCTATTAGCATGCTTGATGGGAAGAACAGAATTAGTGAGTTTAAAAATCCAACGCTCTACAAGGATGATGAGAAGTTAAAGGCTCTTGCTGCGATGAAAGGAGGAGGCTATGTGCCAGACACAAGATATGTCCTTCATGACATTGATCAGGAGGCTAAGGAGCAGGCCTTGCTTTATCATAGTGAGCGTTTGGCAATTGCGTATGGTCTCATCAGTACTCCGCCAAGGCAAACTCTTAGGATCATCAAGAACCTCCGCGTCTGCGGTGACTGCCATAATGCCATTAAGATCATGTCGAAGATTGTTGGAAGGGAATTGATCGTCAGGGACAACAAACGATTCCATCATTTCAAGGACGGAAAATGCTCTTGCGGGGATTATTGGTGAAGAGCAGATGTCACCTCAGAGCTGTCTAAAGAGTCTTCCCAGTTGCAGTTTGGTGTGTAAAAATTTCGAACAATGCCGAGCTATATACGGTATCCTTTGCAGACCAGTACCCGTGCTTCTAGTTGGTAGGAGATTAACCATCCACTGCTTGTTTCGACATACATACTGAGCTTTATATGCATTGCATTATCTATTTGTCAAAATGCCAAATCACATTTGCTTATCCTTTTTCGGCCTTCTGATTGCTTTCTTCCTATGGGATGCTTATGGAAATAGCTGTATTTTGGTCAATGATGTCTTGAAGCTATTAGAACATACTGTCAAAACATGTCAGGATGGTTGTTTCTCTAACTTTATGGTGCACAGATGGTGTTTTGGTATTTAGTTAAATTGCATGAATTTTTTTGGTCTAGTGGTACTTTTTCTGCTCAATATTAGAAGACGTCCCGAATTCGAATTTACCGCCCCCATTTATAAAACAAGAAAAGAGGGACTTTGGCATGATAGATGACCAGTGTCCAATTTAGATGATGTTCATAAGACTATATTTTGATGAGATTCTTAGCTCTCTCTAGTTGTATATCCCCTCGTGTCTTGATCATGTGATGAGCAAGATAAAACACAATTGTGTCTTGATCATGTGATGAGCGAGATAAACACGAGGCAAATTATACCACCAGTTACAGGGCATATTATCTCGAAGAAAATAAGAGAAGCATTTGTTGTCTTTGGGGAACAACGTAATCTCACATTATGCTACTACCATTCTCCATGCAAGGCAAATTCCACACTAAAGTGCTTCACATGGATTTACATAAACACACAGAAACACAAATGAAAATTAGGTCTCTATTGCTCTATGCTGGTCTCATGGAACGAGTCATCATGTTCATGAACTCATCTAGGTCAACCATACCATCCCCATCAGTGTCAACCGCTCTCACCATCCGCCGGCAGTCTTCAAGGTTGCACCTCTCCCCCAACCTCCTCAGCACTTCCATAACTTCTTCTGCACTTATCTTTCCATCGCCGTTCAAATCAAACGTCCGAAAAGCATCCTGGATGTCCATCGTTCGAATCCCTCCCTTCTTGTGTACTTCCATGAACTCCTTGAAATTGATAAAGTCATCCCCATCCAGATCAACAATCTTGAAAATCTTCGGCACTTCTCCAATCATGTTTGCCTTTCCCAGTGCTCTCAGTATCGCCTTGTACTCCGCCTGAGATATCTTCCCATCTTTGTTGGAGTCGAACTTTTCAAATACTTTCTTCATCTCATTGGGATTTGGCTCAAAAGTAGGTGCCATGCCGGAGTTTTGCCTGTCTCGAAAGGAAAACATCTGAGATGGTTTGCGCAGAAACTTCCTCTTTGAGAGGTTGTACTGGAAGTCGAGGAAGTTTGCATTCGCCATATTCGTCTCAGCTGATCAAGAAGAACTACGAAAATCAAACTTCAATGCAACGGTCCAGGTAGCCCTCACTACGAGATTGCAGAAACCAGGTGTCTCCGATCTTTATATACTGAACACAACAATTTGATTCCTTTACCAATTTGGGGTAACTCAAGAACAAAAGATTCTTAGGTGATAACTGACGGAAAAAGCTAGGAATAGATAAGAAAGAATACATTCTTTAGAAAAGCTACAAGCAACTACAATCTCCTTTCTCCTACTCAAAACTCTCCTTTTGAAGAGTGGCTTTACTTTTTTTCCCGGTACACCAAACTAATCGTAAAATATTTCCTGGTATACGAAAAAGTCTCGTAAGAAATAACTCCGTTTAGCTCATGGCGGTTTTCCGTTATCCAAATCCTCCATCACTTCAATGTCCTTGCGAGCTGTTATCTTCTGTACATATCCTGCAATGGTAAATGTCTCGGTAAGGTTGTAATTCAAAGCCACAAGGATTACGAAAGAATCAGTAAAGTTACAAAGCACGCATTAAACGCAAAAATGAGGACCCGAAGGAATCAGTAAAGTTTCCTTTCGAGCTTTGAACAATCTTTCAAGCCCTTTAAGCATCCTACCCATAAAGGCTTCCTTCATAAAGTAAATACCAAAGTTAAAGTTTACACGTCATCAAATATCTCCTCGTATATCTTCCCTTTTCCATTGAAACAAAGAATGGCGCTCAACTGGTTGCCAAACATTGTCCTTGATTCTAGTTTTAGCACTAAACCACCATCCAATAGAAAAGAAAGTTGGCAAAAAAGAGAGGACGACAACAACAACAAAGCCTTATCCCACTAAGTGGGGTCAACTATATGAATCCTAAAACGTCATTGTCCTTTGTTTTGTGCCATGTCTTCCATTAGATCCAAGTAGTCCAAGCCTTTTTTTAGAGTCTCTGTCCAATTCTTCCTAGGTCTTCCTCTACCTCATTGGCCCTAAGCCTCTGTCTCGTAATTGCATCTCCTAACTAGAGCATCTGTAGGTTTTAGTGCAGAAAAAGAGAGAATTGAAAAAAAAACAGTAGAGACATGCTTATGTTAGTTAATTTAATTCCGTAAATCTTGAGATGATATATTTTCTCCTTCACCTAAGTTGCAAACTCAACTTAAAGAAACATTTGAACGAGAAACTAATTTGAGGACTGGACTCAAAAACTTATACATCAACCAATACAACTCATGATTACTAGAGGAAAATCTCAACCAGCCAACAGGAACTGGTTTCTCGCTTCTAATTGTCTCTATAAATTCTATTGAATATAGTCACAGATGAGAGATGGAAGAATTGCATATACCAGAAACCACAAGGATGCTTCGTCCAACATTAGCCAGTAAGTTCATTGTACTCAGGATAACTGTCAATCACTACCTTATACAGTTTCATTTCCAATAGGAGCGATTCTTTGCCTTGACGCTGTGAGAGCTTTCGGTTCATGAGTATGAGTACTATCTGCTCTTCACAAGCTTAGATTGCTTATAATTCACTAGATAGTAACATAATACATGTAATTAAATAAATTAGATGATAACATACTATCATAGCTCCTTATATTAATCTCTCTTTCTCACACACACAGAGAGATGGGAGTCAATGTTTATGCCAACCAACAATGGTTAAGTTGTGCTACCGCCTGTTGGCCTCGGTAATTGAGAAAATGAGAGGTATGACAGGGAACTCTATAAGTTCTTGACATAATTTATGTATACAAGAAAGAATTCAGAGAAGCCAAATGGCTAAACGTACAACATAAAAACTTCCCAGAGGCATGCAAAGAAACCAAGTAGAACTTCCAGATACCCGAATTAAACATATCAAAGGATTATTCCCAAGTAAGAAGGCCTTTTTGTTCCCACTTGCCTAAGTTAGAGAATTCGAACAATGACTCGATGATGCTCTATTCCCAAGATTTGCACTAAGCGTGTTCAGTTTGGCTGTCAAGCCTACCAGTCGGAGTATATAAGTTAGCCTTGTATTGTTTAGACGGGAGAACGTTGACATATTCCGACAAGCCTACCGGTATTTGTACCAGTCTATGTTAAAAATCAAAATACGCTTCTAAGCGTTTTAACAAAGTATCACAAAATCTATTGTTTAAGAGCTAAAACCCGTTTACTTACGCTTCGTGTGAGTGTTTAAAGTAGTAAACAGTATGAACACACACACACATATGTAATGAACAATTCAGTAAGCCCCCATAAGAGAAGAAAATGTAGAATCATACATACCAATTCCTTGGCAGGGTACGCATTTGCGGACTGTCTCTTTTCTTCTTTTGTTGTAATAACTTACAAATCCCGAGCCTTGGCAACTATTGCACTTTCCTGTCCATTCGTACACAACTTCCTTGCAATCCTACAACAATTTCCTTATCTTTTTAACAAATATTTTGATTGAATGATCCACAAGCAACTTTGCAGAATACAAGAAGTTAGATTCTGACCTCAAGTACAGGATCGCATCGGAGCCTCCGGTCAATCTCCTCCACCGAGACCGGAGACGTATTGGGATAAGTCATGGGGAGCGGGAGGGCGTCACCGTTGTCGAACAAGTAGCTCTCTCTATCACGCGACCATTTCCTCTCCTTGGCGCTCACCTTAACACCAGAACTGCCATTGCTGCCGCCGTCGAGGTCAGAGTCTTGGCCAATTTGGACGCCGATGGAAGCCCCGTCAGCGGTGGCAGAGGGGAATTGGATTGGGCGGGGGAATGTGGGGCCCCGGGGGAGGTCGCCGGTGCCGGTGCCGGAGCCGCAACGGAGGGGTGAGAGTCTGGTGGGGAAGAAGAGGCGAGGGTTAGTAGCCAACATTCCAAGAAATGCTGAGGAGCTCAAGAGTCAGAGGAGAGAGAGAGAGAGAGAGAGAGAGAGAGGTGATATTTAGAAAAGCAACCGTCATATTTGAATATTTAAATCTTACTGTTACGAAATGTTTAAAATTTAGATTATACGGCTATGAATTTGGGGCATTCAATATGTCACATCCTAGGATGTAGTACGGGTAAAGAATGCATGTGCATCACTTCATCTAAACATCTCTAGAAAAATTCATCTAATTTATATAACTTTTAGTCATTAACGTATGTCAAATAAATTGTCATTTATTGTAATTTGGAGCATTCAATATTAGGGCGCATTGTAGCCACAATCTGTGATGCAGTATGAGTAAAGAATGCATATGCATCACTCCATCTAAAGATCATCTAATATCCTCATGATTATTGTCAACTTGTTTGATTCACATATATAACTAAACAATTTTCAAATCGAAAGAAATTGTCTAAAGATGATCTTTAGAAAGGAAAGTTGTGTGAAATCCACCTACCGTTGCATTATGAAAGGACAATATTGCCCTCTTGGTTAGGAATGAGGACTTTCTTTCTTCTCCATAACATTATTTTGTTAGGATGCCATATGGCATCATCTGTTTGTGACAAGCGTACAATGGATATAAGTTGGTTAGAGGTAATTAGTTGGTAGTTACTACAAATAGTGCATTGCATCTGTTTGTGACAAGTATTATGCTAAACCCGTCTCTGTGCAATTACGAAGACATAGAGCAAGGAATCTATCATTGGTATCAAGCCAGTTTGTTCCTCTTGATCCTTAAACGTTGTATGACATGGCAAGCTTTGCAAAAAAGTATGGAATCCAAGATTTCCAGTTTGGAGACTGAGATCGATGAATTCAAGAACTCGCAAGATGAAGTAAAGCGACTCAAGAATTGATCTTGGTGCAATTGCAGTCACTCATGGCACGTTGTAATGGCAGTCCTTTGGGTGAATCTTCTGAAGCTACCCTTGGTGAGAACTAAGGTCAGGATCACATGTACCCGAATTTTAATCACCAAGAATTTGGGAACAATGGTAAACAGCAGATTCAATCTTCGTTCTTGAAATTGGATTTTCCTAGATTTAGTGAAGGAGATGATCCTTTGGTGTGGATATACAAAGCAGAACATTATTTCGATTTCTTCAACATTGAAGAATCCAAGAAAGTGAAAATAGCTTCATTTCACATGGAGGAAGAAGCTTTACAATGGTTTCAATGTGCTCATTGCTTGATTAATTACACGAATTTGGAAGATTTTATGACGGTTATGTATCAATAATTTGGTCCTTCTGAACTCGAAGATTTAGCTAAGAATCTGGTAAAGTTGAAGCAATTAGGAACTCTTAAGGATTATGTGCTCAATTTAAGAAGATTAGCTAATCGAACAAGAGATATCAGTTCTGCATTACTAAAATAATGTTTCATTGGAGGATTAAAGCTAGAATTACGACATGATGTGAAGTTACTGAAACCCAAAAATGTTCTTAAAGCTGCAGCTTTTGCTCATCAAATTGATGCAAAACTCATAGATCTTAAATTGAAATCTAAACCTCATTTTTGCAATCAAAATTTTGATCTCCTCTACAGAACTTGAATACTAATGTTGTGAGTAAAATTCGTCCCAAACCTCATAATATTAGGCGATTAACTCCTGAAGAAGTAGATCATTGTAGAAAAATTGGCCTATGTTTTTATTGTAAAGAAAGATTTCTAAAAATGCATACTTGTGAAAGGAAGCAACTTCTTTTGATTGATGTGCAAGATTTTGAGTTTTGTGAAACTGAAGACTTGGAAAATGAAGAACAAGAGATTATTGCTCGTGCATTATTTGGTACCTCTACACCTCCAACAATTCAAAACATGAAGGTTTCTGGTTACATTAAGAAATGTCTTGTGACTATTTTGATTGATTTAGGAAGTTCTCACAATTTCATAGATGTGGGATTAGTCAAGAGGGTGAAAGGTTTTTTTAGATAAAGGTCATGTTTTTAATGTCAAGATAGCTGATGGTGAGAAAGTAGCTACTTAAGGCACATTAGCTCAGACCTCTATTACCGTATAAAAATTCACTCGTATCTCATATTTATGTCATTTCTTTTGGAGGGTGTGATGTTGTATTAGGAGTGCAGTGACTTAGAACCTTGGGGCCTATACTTTGAGATTTTGATAAGATTTATATGTAGTTCACAAAAGGGTCTCAAACCTTTTGTATCACCAATCATAATTCTAGTGAAGAACATATTCAAGATATTTCTGCATTACAATTGCAGAAATTGTTAGAACAAGACACAACAATTGTTGCAGTTTTGTATCAAATGGAACCTGAAGAAGGCAATTTGCTGTAGTTAGATGTGCAGTTTTGTATCAAAATTCTCAAGATCTCAATAAATTTCAATTGCTATAGTTACCCTTTTTAAAAGATTATGAAATAGTATTTCTCACTCCTACATCCTTACCTTTTCACAGAAGCCATGATCATAGAATTCCATTGATGCATGGTAACAAGCCACCTAATAGCAAACCTTACAAATATAGTCCAATATAGAAGGCTGAAATAGAAAAGTATGTTACAGAATTGTTAAAGGTTGGATTCATCAGAGTTGGCCACAATCTTTACTCATCTCCAGTGATACTTGTAAGGAAAAAGAAAGGTACTTAGTGCATGTGCATGGACTACAGAGGCTTGAATTGCATCATCTCAGTTAAAGATAAGTTTCATATACCTCTAATTGATGAGTTATGGGATGAGCTATATGGTGCACAATACTTCTAAAAATTCGACTTAAGGGGTGGGATACCATCAAATTCAAATGCATCCAAATGATGTTGAGAAAAATGTATTTAGACCACATGATGGACATCATGAATTCATGATGATGCCATTTGGTTTAACAAATGCTCCATCAACCTTTCAATGCCTTACAAATGAGATTTTTAGACTACATTTAAGAAAATTTATTTTAGTTTTCTTTGATGACATCTTGGTCTATAGCTCTACATCGTAGTTGCATTTAGATCATCTTAGATTGGTATTTGATACATTAAATGAGCATAGTTTGTTTGTCAAGCAATCTATGTGTGCATTTGGCAAATCTAAAATGGAATATTTAGGTCACATTGTATCTAAACAGTGAGTTTATACAAATCCTACCAAGTTGGAATCAATTGCAAAATGGCATGTACCAAATTTTGTGATAGTATTAAGGTAATTAGTCCATTAACTGCTTTGACTAAAAATGATGGTTTAAGTGGTCTTCAGTAGCTACTAAAGCTTTTCTCACTTTGAAAGAGGCAATGTTACCTCCATAAGTGCTTGCATTACTAGATTTTAGTAAACCATTTGTAATTGAGATTGATGTAGTACTCCAACAAGAGGGTAGACCAATTGCTTTCACTAGCAAGACCCTTTGTCCAAGAAATCAAGTGTTGTCAGCCTATGAGAGGGAAATGTTGGCAATTATTCATGCCATTCATAAGTGATAGTCATACTTAGTTGAAAACAACTTCATTATTCAAATTGATCATGACAATTTGAAGTATTTTCTTCAAGGAAAAGCACATATTCCATTTCAACAGAAATGAGTGACTAAACTTTTAGGATTTGACTATAAGATCTAATTCAAGCAAGTGTGCAATAATTAAGCAGCTAATGCTTTAAATAGGTCTCCATTGACTACTATAACTCTTCTCTGCAATCTATACAAGAGTTGGAACTTCAGGTTATTTCATATCTTTACTCACGGTGGATCGATGATCTCATAAGAGATTAGGGAATGATCCTTGGGTAATTTAAAAAATCCAGAAAATTTTGGTTGTTGATGACAATAATCTCACTATTTCCAATTTGAAGTTTCAAGTTGATAATGGATTTCTTAGGTATAAAAATAGAATTATACTAAGTCCTGCTAGTACTTGGAGAGAGAAAATCTTCACATAACATCATGCTACTCCTACAACAGGCCATGAAGGTTTCTTGAAGACATATAAAAGATTTTCTAGGTTCTTCTATTGGGAAGGGATGAAGAGATTTGTTAAAAATTTGGTTACTTGTTGTCCTACTTGTCAACAAAACAAGTTTGAGACATTAGCTTCTCTAGGATTGCTGTAGCCTCTTCCTATACCAACCAAAATTTGGATTGATATATCCATGGATTTCATTGTAATTCTTCCTCATTGCAAGGGTAAGACTATGATTTGGGTGGTGGTTGATAGACAATCTAAATATGCCCACTTCACTGCTTTGAGTCATCCCTATTCTGAATCTATGGTTGCTTAGCTTTTTGTTGAAAACATCTTCAAATTACATAGAGTGCCTAAGTCAATAATGAGTGATAGGGATTTAGTTTTCTTAAGCAAATTTTGGGAGGAATTCTTTCACTTGCAGGGCTCTTCTCTTTGTTATAGTTTTGGTTATCACCCACAATCAGATGGTCAAGTAGAGGTATTAAGCAGATGCCTTGAGACATAATTGAGATATTTCTGTAGCTTGTAACTCAAGAAATTGGCTTCCATGGGTTGAATGGTCTCATAATACCAATTTTCATTTTGCAACAAAGATGACATCCTTTGAGATTGTGTATGGTCAAGATCCACCAACAGTTCATGCATATGAAAATGGCATTACTAAAGTAGATTCAGTGGATCAATCTTTAAAAGACAAAGATAGATTTATGTCAATACTTAAAAGCAATTTAGAAAATGCTTAGTGCAGGATGAAGGTACAAATCTGATAAACACATGTCTGAAAGAGAATCGAATGTTGGTGATTGGGTTTACTTGAGATTAGTTATATACCAACACATGTCATTAGCTTCACTTCCATTCCACAAACTTCAACCAAAACTTTATGGCCCATTCCAAACTATGTATATGGTGGGATCTATACCTTACAAATTACAGCTGCCTGAGCATTTTAAATTGCATTGCATCCTATCTTTCATATATCTTGCCTCAAAACACATTTGGGAGCTACTATCCAAGCTACTGTGCCATTACCAATTATCATAGATTCTGGAATTCTGCAGGATGTCCCAATGACAATTTTAGACCGTAGAATGATTAAGAAGAACAATACTGCAGTTACTGAGGTGCTAGTCCAATGGCAGAATCATTTGAAGGAAAATGCCACTGGGAAATTGTACTATGATCTAAAGCTTAAGTTTCTAAAAGTGGTGCATTTGTAATTGTAATGTTGTTCTGTGCTGCTGAAATTTTCTCTTAGTTGTATTACTTGTCAATAGTTTTGCACTGCAATTTCTATTGTTGTTTACTATTATTTGTTTTGCTGAGAGGGTATAACTTGTGTTTCAAGAAGGGGTATTGTTAAATGTCAGTTGACATCATCTGTTTGTGACAAGTGTACAATGGATATGAGTTGGTCAGAGGAGGTAGTTATTTGGTAATTACTATGAGTAGTGCATCGTAATAGAAGTTGGAACAGTTAATGAAAATATTGTTAGTATTATGTTAAACTATTCTCTGTGCAATTTCGAAGATGTAGAGCAATGAATCTATCATATTTCATCATACATAAGGATAATTAGAACATTTCATTCTCTTTGGAAACCATTTTTTCATCCATATGTATCAAAAAACTTGACAATTATGGTAACAAGTGATGAACTCTGAATTCATATGAATGATGAAAATATCCCAAAAACAAGGGTTGCACGAAGACTTGCCCAAAATCTAAGGGGCCAATGTAAGAAAATTGAAACTTCATGGTCTATTTTAAAAATCACAACAAACATGGAGAGTGCAAAATGTGGTTAACCTAAATGATATCGCTCAAGAAGAAGAAGAAGAAAAAAAAAAAAAAAAAAAAAAAAAAAAAAGAGAGCTTATTGGATTGGAATTTCCATATTTACCATTAAAATTTTCGATTTGAAATTCAAATTTTTTTGAAAAGATTAAATAGAAATTTGAATGCATATAGAGATTAAGAAAAATTACTAATATTCCAACTAAATTTTTCGGAATATTTCAAACGTATTTCGATTGAATATTATATTTTTCTAATTGCTATTTACTAAATTATGTAATTTCTAATTAACTTTGTATTTTATCATGTTCATTGTTAGTTTTAGTTACATTTAATTCATTGTGTTTATACACTTAAATAAATTAAGATGATGAGAGGAGGCGATTGAGTTAAGCCGCACAATGGGTCAGACACTAAATAGGTATCGAACTCAACACAATTATATAATAATACGTCATTACCATTTATGTAAGTCGAACTTGAGAACCTCACTCATAAGTGTAAAAAAATATTGTTAGACTAGATATATAGTACGATTACAAATATTAATAAAGAACAATAAATTGTACATAATAAAGTATATGAGAATATGCTTACTCTTTAGACATACCACATGGAGATAATAACTATAGAAATATATTCTTCAATAGTAAAAGAAGATATATATATATATATATATATATATATATATATCCATTATATATACTCTCTCTCTCTAGTTCTTCACATTCTGCTTACACCTAACAAATCTAATAGAGAGATATATTAAGGATGAAGTGACTGGCTATGCCTCCACATTCATATTATGCTGGTTTATAGAAGGGCAACACTTGTGTTCAAACTTCAAAATAGCAAATGACAAGGGAAAAAAAGGAATCTGGATTTTAATGTGGTAGAATATGTAAGCTGGTTGTAAGTTGCTTTAGACAACTTTATTTTAACTATTTGCAAACTTTATTGCTAATCCAATCACTTAACAAGTTATTAGATTACATGTTTAATGCATCGTTTGTTCAAGTTTTATTGTGATTATAGTCAAATTGCACCTTTCTTAAGTTTGAGTTCTTTGTTTGTTTAGTTGATTTTCGGAAGATAATGACATCGTGCCTAATCAACGAGATACAGTGTGAAAGGATTTCGTCTTTACGTTTGATATGATTAACAATGCAATGCACGCATGAACTTAAGCTTTTGGAATCCAATGATTTTCAAACATGATTAGCATGCAAAGTAATGTTGTTCTTCTACTATTTCCATCGATATGCCTCTTCATGCACATGATGTCATTGCAAATGAAAGAGGGTGTTAGTCAATTCCCTGGCTCTATTAACATCACCTCTTTTATTAGTGTTCCAGCAGAATCCTTCGAGATCCTTTGCAACTCTAACATCAATTCATATGATAATTATTCTCATAGTTGTCTCTCCTAGGCTCGACTTTTGGCTGAATCGAATCAGAAATACGTGTTTCCAATTTCAATCCAAAAAATATCGTATCTCCGATTTTTGTAAACAATGCAATTTAACAGAACAAAATAAGACTAGCTATCGGGATATCAATAGTTATGCACTTTGCCTTTCATAACGTTCTCATTAGTAATTAAGTAAATTATGTTCAACATGTTAGTGGTGAATATGTTACTCATATCGCATATGCTGCACTTGGTTTGTTTGTTTTACAATTATGGTATGACATTTTGAGAAATTAGATGCATATATAAACATGAAGACCTTCCTCTAAACACATTAGTATTGAAGCGGGGCCCATACATCTCACTCTACCGTCTCTCCACGTTATGGTGATCCGTTCCTGTCATTTGACTCTTGTAGTCTGATTCTAGCGACTAAAACTTCCCAGTCACATGTTAACTGGAGATTCTGGTTCACTTTCAACCTCATTCTTCAACCTGAAATATTAACCACCATAAGTTGCAAAAGAACCATAGCTTTTTCTTTTAGCAGAATAGAAAATATATGTTCTAAGAATGATAGAATGCATAGAAATTGACCGATTTTGGGGGAAAAACTAGAGATTAAGGTTGTTGTTTCTTACTGAATGTTTATCTTTGTATTCTGTAGCGTCTCAGGGACATCACCCTCAAGCTTGTTATCCTGAAGGAAACTGTTAAACCAAAACAGGTCACCAAAGTAAGTTGATGCCATAGAATAAGTCCCAAAAATCGAATGATTTGCTATTGGATAACTATTTGATGATGGAAGACTATATACTCACATCTCGTGCAGTTTTGGAAGTCGGCCTAATGATTTAGGAATTGATCCTTCAAGCTGGTTTTTCTCCAAATGCCTTTATCATAACAACAACAAAAAACAAGAGTTAAAGGTTTAGCTATCTAAAAGAATGAAGAATGAGATAGAACTTTAAATATAACATACAAACTCTGCAATTCCTTCAACGAGCCCATTTCTGGGATGTTGCCTAAAAGTTTGTTCCCCCCAAGCCAACTGTAAGGAAATCATTCCATCAAACACGCGAGTTAGGAAGTGATCGTGACAAGGCAATCCAGTGAACACTGGTAGTGCGACTAACAAGTGCATGGTTACTTACATATGGTGGAGTGCAGTTAAATTTGCTATGTTTGGTGCTAGTGACCCGGATATTCCAACGTCGGTTAGATTCCTTCACGTAATAGAAAAACATTCGACTACGAATCAAATTTAAATCCCCTAGCATTAATCATTATCTAGGAAATATCTAATAATTATATTATTATATCTATACTCAGTCGTGCCATAAATCCTTGTGAAACTCACAAAGTTATTACTCGAAAAAACTTCCCGCGATCACACGTAACACCAGTCCATGAATTCCCTTCAGGTAGACAAGGATCGCCACTCCAATCGGGAGGTGGGTTGTCAAAGTTTCTTCTCAACTCATTCATTGCCATAACTAAGGAACACCAAAATTAAGGGTCAAAATCAACAAGAGAAGATGGAGTGTTTCATAAAAATAGGTTAGCGATTTTCGCACTCCTGTTTCACCTTTTGCATTCTGCCCTTTGATCCTTTATTCATTTATTCAATCCTAAGGCTATAAAAGGAGGGAGAAGTGCAAGAAGAGAAAAAAGTAGTGCGTAATGACTTCCCTAAAAATAATCTTAGGCTTGAATGAAATACCATCTCTAGGGAGAGTCATTCCTCCAAGAGGCAAGACCTGCAAGATCTCACCAGCACTGATGACAGGCCCGACAGGTACCCCTTGACCTGGAGTCATGACAATTTCAGTCTGCCCGGTTAAAGGCCATTTCGGCGCATAAACTGTCAAACCCCTGGTGGTAACATTGACATTGGAATGGAAGTTCTTGCCGTTGATAGAAACATTGAAGACTCTCCAACTAAACGGACTCGGGTTTCGGTTGTCCTGGAAGTATAATGCAATGTAGTAAGCTGCACTGGGGAGTGGCCAGGATGGCCATTTGACATGCAATTGCTTCCCTCGGCTTGTTGTGATAGAATTGTGGAATGCTTTTGCTGGTGGGACGTTCCAGAAATCGGAGGGAGTTACATTGGCCTTGCATCTCACAATAGGGTTCTGGTCCATTTGTGGTTGCCATAACCGGTTGAACTTGTCATCTGGAAAGCTAAGTTCATATTTTACATATTCAACATCAGATAGTTCAAATTCTTCAGCATGTATACAATTTTCTGGTTAGTTCTTCATATATATATATATATATATATATCCCACCACTTAGTTCAAAATCCAACATGTAAACTTAGGTTGGTGTAGGATATGTGAGTCACTAATGAATACATGAATCACATTGTAGATTATGTCATTGACATAGGTATGACTCGCATATATACAATTATTAGACATGTAATCTACAACGCCGATCGATGAAAATGTTGGAACTTCAGACAATTTTATCAGCAAATGTGACACGAGCAGTATCATAAGTACCATATAATTCCAACGAAAAATTTTCGGATAACTTTTTTTTGCCGCATTATCTCTATTAAAGGTGAAACGTGACTCCCAAACTCTCTCACTAGTACGTACCTACACCTAGTTACACTTCCATAAGAGATCTAGTTTACTACGTATAGTCAAATTGCATGGCTCTTAAATCATAAAAATGCAGCAAGGATAGTACTAATTAAATAGGGAGTTGAGTTTCTACCCAATTATGTCACCTTCAGATGTTCCAAAGCTACTCCTAACCACTGTGCTAAGTGCATACTTGTTAAAATCTGTGGTATTATACACTGAATCATCCAAGTACTCTAGCTCAAGAGCCGAGATAAAGGGGCTAGAATCCGACCCTGTCATGTTATTCCTCGCAAGGCACACGCTAAATGTCTTCGACTTGGCATGCACCACAATTTCATAATACGAGCTCAACCCATTGGCATAGTCTTCCGTGGTGTTGACCACACTCCATTTAGTCCCCTCCACAATTTGATCAAATACCGGAGGCTCCTTCCCGCCATCAAAATTGCCATAATAGTACGTGGTGCGCACGAGGTACTTCCCACCTTTGATAACAGGGATAGAGTAGCAATACTTACGTGCGGACTTGTTAGGGAAATAGCGCAATGTGGCAAGTATGGGGACAAGGTCTTCTTGTTTGATGGTGCTGGTGTTTCCTACCAATATAAAGCCCTCGTCTGTCGTGTACTTTAGGTTCCCTACTGTTACGCTCTCAGATGTTGGCCCAGCTCCACAGTTTAGGAGGTAACCTGCATTTAAAGACATTAATTTGCATGTATAGTTCATAATTTGGGTACTTCAAGTGTATATTAAGAATATTAAGAGTTTGCTTGTTTTATAAAACATATCAAATTGTGTTACCGGAAGTGGGAGTGAAATAAAACCTTAGAAAATTTTGAGTTTTGGTTATGTCCAAAAACACGAGTGAAGAGAGATGATAAAAACCATTTGCGATTCATAACAACTCTAACCCTACAAAAAAATTGGATTATGCTTGTTTATAGAGACAATTAATCCTAGCAAAACCCTAATTCTGTCCAATCAACAAGATCACAAAAATGGTAGGGTTGGTTTTGTTTTGGATAAAATAATGAACAAGCAAGAACCCTAAAGCCAAAATTAATGAGGAAAATATAGGGTTTCATTAAAAAAGGAGGATGTGTGGTACCAACCTCTAGGGTTAGGTTGAGAGTGGGCGAGGAGAGGGATGGAGACTAGCCATAGGAGGAAAAGGAGGCAGAGGGACATGTTGTCCGGGCAAAACTTTTCACCCAAAAAAAAAACACAGGACACAAAATTTTGCAAAACATTTGCCAAGTTTTTTTCTTCCTGCTAAAATTGACGAATGGGCGCCATTGGGGGGGGGGGGGGGGGAGGTTGGGGATTGTCTGGTTTTGGTTGCCATGTGGACGTCTTTGCTTGAAGATAGACAAACAAATGTTTGACCAGGTCAACAATTTTCATTTAAAGGTCCGCTTTGACCGTTAAGAGTAAATAATTCGTTCCTTACATCTTTTGTTCCACAATTTAAGGTTATTTACAACTATCAAATTAAGAATTCTCATATGTACTACCAAGTGCATCAAAGATACAATCATCCATTCGTCTGAAAGGCCACAATTAGCACGAGCAAACATATTAATGACGAGGAACACATTTTTGCTATGTTACCAATAGTTGTACTTGCTTTGTTATTCTGCCCCAGCCTGGCTGAGGAAGAACTACGGGCGTACTATAGTTAATAAACTAGTGATGATCCATTTTAGTGGATAGATGGACAAGCAAGCGCCTGTAGCTCAGTGGATAGAGCGTCTGTTTCCTAAGCAGAAAGTCGAAGGTTCGACCCCTTCCTGGCGCGCGATTAATATGGTTATTTTTTTTTTTTTTTTTTTTTTGTCGATCGAAACCTGGTGCCTCTAAAAACCCTAGAAAGTGGCAGAGCAGCAGCCAGGAAATATATCAACTGCTGGTAAAAATCCATCTGCTGATTTTCTTATGGATTTTTTGTATTCAATTCAGATAAGAAATTTAAGCTTCAATTCGGATTTGCAGTGTAGAAAGTCCGGAGCTTGAAGACGCAACAATGAAGGAGTTTCAGGTCAATGGGAACACCCTCTTTCTTGCTCTCTTCACTGAAGTCACCAACTCCAAGTACTCTCTCTCCCCTCTCTCTCTCTCTCAAGTTTTTAAACTGGCTTAACTGGGTTTTGCTTTCTCGTGCAAAATTCTCCAACCCCAATTTTGTTCCCCTGGATTTTCCCACCAAAACCTTGTTTAGCTTGAGAGTAAAATTGGGTATTTCGTTACCAAATGCCACTAGGAAAATTTTGTTTCTTTTTCGGGATCGATGACGGTATTTTGTTTCTTTTTCGGGATCGATGACGGTTTTCATAAACAATTTGAATGTGATATCGAATTATCGATGCTATGCCAGGGGGCCTAATAGAGTCGTTATCCTGCAGGGAGCTTCTTGGTTTGATGCAATCAGGGACACTAAACCCGGAAGTTGCATTCCTGAATGCTTCACTTGTATGATTCCGTGTACTTTAACCGCCTTTTGTTTTGCCTTCAATGTTGTGTACTTCTTTCTGCTGAGATACTTGTTGTTGCGTTTCTCTAATGTTTTCCATTGTCCGCAATGGAAGCAGATCCCGGATGTTTTCCCTTTGCTTGCAGCTGCACATAAGACGCTCGTATCTAAGTCCCGAGAGTCACTGACAACGCGCACTCTTCATTCTGAGCTTGTTTACAATTACTCGGGATCCAAGCATGTAATTCTCTACCAATTAACTAGTTTGCTTTATGGTCTATTGCTTCTATTGCTGCAAATATGTAACCCCTAGCTTTGATCGTGGCTTAGATCACAGAGTCCTTGAAAAGATGTGGCATCTCTGAAAGCTCGACTTATGTGCTTGCTGCTCGTTTCAATGCTTCTTCTGAGGAGGTAATGTCATTGTCTCATGGAAAGCCTGGTAGATCAAGTGTTGCATTGCTTCAGTATGTCAGAAGATTGTTAGCCATTCCGATTTTAATATTGTTCGTGTTATAATAGATAGAACAAAAGGCAGTAGAGAAACTTGTCAATGGAAAAGAGATTGACTTGGAGGAGTTAGCAGCAAGAGCAGATCAAGCCCAAATACAAAAGGTATATATGTATGTTGGTCTCTTTTTATACTGGCAATGAGTTCTATTGCGATGGTGTTTCTAGTTAGTGACCATTGAAATTTTCTTTCTTTCAGCACTATAAGATAACAAGTGTGGAACTAGGGATATCATCACTTGCTGATGCTATTACATGCCGGATTGCTTCTCGCGATGCCTTGTGAAAAGAAGGTCGAAACTTGTTTATGTTATATCTGTTTTCCCTTAAGTTTTCTTGTGCCCGACTACTTTGATAGATTACATCTCTGACTAGAATGAGGTTGATGTTCAGGGAATTGAGGGCAGAATCGTAGAGCTATGTTTGTAAGGTGGCAAAGGAAACAGAAAAGCTGTAGCTTATTATTCCTGTTTGGGCAAGTCCAACTGTCTGCTGTAATATGTAGAATACTTATAGACAAAGCCGAAATTTGGAAGACGTGATTATGCTATAGCCTTCATCCGGTAATGTAATCTATGATTAATTTAACCTTAATTTGCAGTGATAATGTAGTTGTGAGTTTTGTGACCTATTAATTCGCCTGATATTATCAAATGGAAACCTGCAACTAATGGTTCCTTTGTGCTGCTTCTACTTGAAACAAGTCAATGAGATTCGTTATTGCAAGCCTCCCATGATTTGGTCTAGGTTTGTGCAGTTGCCACAATCTGTCCAAGAACGAGTTTTATTCTGCCTATGGCGATTAGAGCTCGACGAACTGCTATATAAGATGCAAAGGTAATCTCCCCCTGAATGTCGGCAGTTAGCCCATCTGTGTTCTTTCTTCTTTAGTATCTTGTTAATGATACTTATGGGTACTTGTTTTTCATGTGCTCTTACACACTGAAAGAAATGGTGTCTTTCTTATTCAATACTCTGCACTCTCTACTCATTCATATGGCTTCTGCGAAGTCGTGGAAATCAAACATAAAACAATCGTTGGTTGTCAAAGAAATTGGATTGGATAACTCACTAGATTCAATACGTAGTAAGTACGTTCGCCTCAGCACCCAAAAGTCATATGCTCAATTTCATCCATCCTGAATATCTCACAAAGTTAAAGTGAGAGATTATTAGGTTCGTCATTCGATCTTTTACATATTTAGAATTTGAATTTTATTGTCGTGCCAAAACTAGCTTGAACTTGTGTGCAAGGGCCAACACATTACTACGACAAACTATCATGATCCACACTTACCTAGTGTATGATTCTTTATCATTATCGTAACTCATTACTCCACGTTCTCCCACCATTTATAACAACTGTAACAATTTCGAGAAGTACCCTTGTCTTCTTTGGCAAACAAATAATATCTGTTGCTGGACATCCATATTAGCTTCTAGTCAAACCTACATCCATATTCTAGTCGAATACGTGAATAGCCCAAATAATTCATCAAGTTACATGAATTGAGTTAATTTGTTTTGAGTTTCAAACTCACTTGACTTTAGAAATATTCCAAATCAAGAAGAAACAAAACCCGAGCCTAGTTAAACCCATTAACCTATGCCTCACTATGAGTTCACATCTTTGTTCCAAGTTCACACCCTTAAGCTCATATTCACCGAATGAAAATCCAAAATTTTTTTTTTCCAAACCAAACATTTAATCCGGTTTTTACATCTATTTTGATTAAACTTAAAGTTTAATCCACCTATTTCTCGGTAGAAAAAAATGTCAAAATTGAACAAGTTAGACTTTACTGCTCTTGATATCTCTGGCACCAATTACCTCAAGTGGGCCCAAGATGTCAAGATGCACTTCAAGGTGAAGAAGTTATCAGAAGCAATCCTAGATGATGTAGCCAATGAGTCTTTGAAAGCTAGGGCCCTCGTTTTCATTCGGAAGCACATTGCAAAAGCCTTGCAAACCAAATTTTTGGTTGAGGAAGACCCGAAGTCTTTATGGGAAGCCCTAACGCACCACTCTGATCACCATAAGTTGTAATCTTGCCTTAAGCAAGAAACGACTACTAAAATCTCCACTTCCAAGACTTTAAGACTGTTGACAAGTATGTCTCTGAAGTTCGTCGATTCTGAAATTTTGTGGTCAGAAACTCATTGATTTTGACTTGTTAGAGAAGATCTATTCCACCTTTAGTGCCTCGAATATTGTGCTCCAGTAGTAGTATAGAGAGCATAACAATTAAAGGTTCTCAAACCTCACAATAGTTATTCTTCTAGTTGAGAAGGACAACTTGCTGATGCAAAACTATAACTCTCGACCTACTTGTTCCAACGGTGTTCCATTGCTTGAAGCAATGCGAATATTTCCAAGGGAAGGAAAAGGAACCGAGTCAATGAGAAGGGCCAGTCGTCCTAAGCTTTGAAGAATAACAAGGGGAAAGGCAAGCAAGGTTCAAACCAAGGGTCCTAACCTCGCAAAAAGTATAGAACATCATCGATAAGGCTAATCGTCTTGAACCAAAGAACAAGCCGAATCCTTAATTTTGTTGTGGTGGAATTGATCACTAGCTAGCACTTGTCCTGCTCTGCTGATGTTGATCTCCATCACAACTGTCGTTAGAAAAAAGCCAAACTTGTTGAGCATGACAACTTGGGAACCGAAGATGTGTAAAATGACATAGCTGCAGTAGTTTCAGATTTCATTGAGCAAGATAGCTACTAGTGAATGTGATTGGCATGTTGCCGACTTAGAGTTTTCCTTAGTGTTTTTGGATAATCTCTATTTTACTTTTGGATTATTGGGCCATTTTGGGAAGTTTTTGTTTTCTTAAGCCCTTAATGGTTATTGTTTGTTTCTTTTGAAATATTTATTCTCAAATAGTTTAACCTGATAAAGTTTACCTTGGAAAACTTGTTGTGTGACTTAACTTAAATTTTCATAGGAATGTCCCACGAAGTTTATTATTTAGCAGTTCAACAACACACACTGTTTTATGTAATTGCATTTATTTCCTCAATTTCACACCTATTGTATCCTGGTGACAACAATCGATGGCCCTATGTAACTAATAGAGGGGCATGGCAAGACCCAACTCATGTTTCCCAATGGTGCTTTGCTTACCATTAACGAGACCTTATATCCTTCTCGTTGTGGTCGAATGTTGTTGAGTTTTAAGGACATCCGAGCGAACAAATTTCATTGTGAAACAATGGAAGAAAATGGCGTTTAATATCTTTGCCTTACTTTCACTTCATGTAGCCAAAACCAAATCTTAGAGAAGTAGAAAGCACTCTCATTGAGTCTTTATATGATGACTATTAAAAAGATCGAGGCAAACCTAGTCATTTGCCTGAAGCTAATTGATTCGAGCACTTTCCAACTTTGGCATGACCATCTTGGACACCCTAAAAGAGAGCATGATGTGTCCCATAATTCGTGCATCATCCATCGGTAAAGATGAAATACGTGATACTGTTGATTACACCATGTGAAGCTTGAAGCCGTCCTATGAAAACAGCTATAAAGAGCATGCCACTTTCTTAGAAATGATCCAAGGAGATATTTGGGGACCAATCCAACTGCCATGTGGACCTGTCCTCTACTTTATGGTTTTAGTTGATGCATTGACTCGATGGTCACACATCGCCTTTATTATCCACAAGGAATGTTGCATTTGCAAGATTCGTTGCCTAGATCATTAAGTTGAGGGCACATCACTTGGATTATCCGATAAAATCTATAAGACTAGATAATGCCACGAAGTTTATGTGGAAAACATTTCACGATTATTGCAGGAGTTTGGGTATTGAAGTTGAACATGTAGTTGCTTATGTCCACACCCAAAATAGCCTAGTAGAAGTGTTTATCAAACATATCTAGACGTTAGGCCAAACCTTGGTAATGAACCAAGCTTCTGGTTTTTGCTTGGAGTTATGCAATAATGCATGTAGCAAATTTGGTTAGATTGAGGTCCACTAGTACTTAACCTTTTTCTGCACAATAGTTATTGACAGGGTACAATCCAAACGTATAGTGCGTGGTTGGGTGTGATATATGTGCCAATTGCGGTGGCATAACGCTCCAAAGTGAGCCCTCAACGGAGGAAATTGATTTATGTTGGTTATAGGGGTGGGTTCGAAAAACCGAAAACCGAAAAAAACCGTACCGAAAATCGAACCGAGGCCCAAAAAACTGAATCGAAAAAAAAAAATTGAACCGAAAGTGTAAAACCGAACCAAACCGAACCGAAGTAAGGCAAAACGACGTCGTTTTATATTTAATTATAAATTAATAATTTTTTTTTATCTTGAACGGCGTCATTTTTTCACTCACTCTCGTCTTCAGTCTTCAGTTCAGTCTGAAAGTGAAACCCTAAACACTCCGCCGGCCTTCCCTTTCCCTTATCTTCCTCTGCAGCACTCTCACTCTGGACCATCTCCTTCCCAGCTTCGCCCCTCTTCCGCTTCGTCTTCTTCCTTCCCTACGACCTGCTGTAGTGCTGCGACCTGCCTCACACATCGACGCTGTCTTACTCTCTTTCAGTCTCTCACCCCCGTGACCTGTGATCAGTAACCCGCGCGCGACCCACGACTTCCTCTCGCCGTTTCTAGTCTCCAGTCTTGACCCACAAATTCCCTCATTTGCAAGGTTAGTCTCTCACCCAGTCACCCTGCTGTGTGCAGATTTTTTTTTCTCGATTTCATTGGTTATAATCTGTAGACATTTCTATTGGGTGCTATATTGCTATAACCATTGTTTTAATTTTGGTTTATAAACATTATTCAGACATTGTGTAACCTTATTTAGACATTTGTAATTTTGGTTATAAACATTGGTTCTGAATCTTCTGATTAGATAAACTCATGAGACATAGCAGATGTTTATATGCATAATCCTGCATCAACATTTTTGCCTTTTCTGCATAATCCTGCATCACATAATCACACATTTTCTGCATAATCCTGCATAATCCTGCATCACATAATCACACATTTTCTGCATAATCCTGCATCAACATTTTCGCCTGTATCAACATTTTTGCCTTTTCTGCATAACCCTGCATCACATAATCACACACCTGGTAAGATTCTTAGTTGGCAAGCCAAGGATAAGCACAAAGTTGTAATTTACAACCACTTAGAAAACTGTAACCTTCAAATTATGATGCCCAGTCTCGTAACAGGGCACCACATCAAAACTCAGCAACTCATTGATAATTTGATATAATCCAAGTGAACTTTCTCGATATTGTTACCACTACGAGATGACCAAGTTTCAAGTTTAGATAAACAATCTCTTACACCTTCAGCCCACATCTGAAATCTGATCAAATTCTTGGTTGTTTCCCGCACCTATATTTCAATGTGAAAGTAGATGAGCATAATGTTTGTTAGGTAAAATTTCAGAACGTAATAGAAGATAAAAAGCAGTTAAAACTCACAGGATTCATATATATATATATAAAAGGGAGAATTAAAGAAATTGTTGGGGTTGAACGGCTTTGGATTGGCTCTCTTGGAATGTGCTAACTGCTTTAATTTTTGCTCTGGAGAAACTGATGAGGGGCTTGGAAGGTCTGAGAGAAACTGATGAGGGGCTCTCTTGGGATGTGCTAATTGCTTTAACTTTGGTTTTGTTATTGTTTGGTTTGAATTTTGAATTTTGAGTTTGTTGTTTTTGTTATTGTACCATATATGGAGGAATCATTTGTATTGAAATTTGGCATGGTGAGAACCTTAACTACATGTAGTATATATTCTTTTTGCTTCTACATGTTTTAGAACTTGTTATGGTGATAACTCAAAATCGTGTTTATATCTTTGCTTTAGGTATATAATTGTCTTGGTATCTTCATTGAAGATAGATCGATAGCTGCCTAGCTATCTTATAGGTAATTAAATGAAGATGTTAAGTAAATATTTTTCATAGAAATAGCCTCTACAATTCAACAAAAAAAAAAAAAAGGAAAAAAGAGAGAAGAAAAGACAGTGTTTTAAACATCAACATCATAGGTAAATGATTAGTATATAATTAAGAATTTTTCAATTTAATTCCATATTTACCATAAAGGGAAGAAAAGCCATAAAACTAAGTGGGTTTCTTATTGATTGATATTCATGATGGAGTACTTGAAAATGTATATGTGTTATTTGTTGGTGAATTCTTGAAATGGAAACAAAACAATAATCTGTGTTGGATACAAATTTCTCACAGCATGTCCACACATGCATGCAGTTTCTTTTGCCTATAAATTGAAAACTTGATAGTGATATGTAACAAGTTATATACTGAATTGCAAACTTGTATTGTATCATTGTATGGGGTTTAGGTTGGTTTGCAGCATCATGTGTGGTGGATTAGCATGGACTACAGGACTAGAAGTCTAGACCCCAATTAAAATTGAAATTCACATTCTGACCCAACAAAAATAAAAAACGCCTCTAAACATTTCAAATATTATGGTTTTTCAGTTTGTTTGTTGTTTTGAATCAAAAGAAAGAAATTTCAAATATTTGATTGGATAGGAATACCTATAAATTTTTGCCCCCATTATTTTGTGGGGGGTGGGGGCGCATTTTTGTGTTGGAGTTGTCTTTATATTTGCATGTGCATTGTACATTCGGTTTATTATGTGCATTCATAGCTTTTGCATGTGTATCGTACCTTTGCTTATTATATGTTTTGTATCTTAATTAGATGAAGTCAAGTGCATCAAAGACCTCAAGCTCAAGCTCAAACTCAATGAGATCATCAAATAGCTCCCGTGAAAAAATAAACTTATCTACTTTTACTCCATCGCAAGTAAGTTGTCATCTCTAATTCTCTATACTTTCTCTATGGTTCTTATGTCTCAATTTATTTAATAATTAATTGTAATGATTCTTACTCTTATTTTTGAAGGACATTGTTGGTGAATCAACTCCACCTCAAACCCCCATGGTGGCAACTCAACAAACTCCTCTTACTCATGGTGGATCCACAAATTTATTCGATGCAACTCCAAAACAAGGTGGCTCAAGTGATCGAGTAAGTAAAGAAGACACTCTCTTGGATTCACTAAAAAGTCATTCAAGATCTACAATTTAGGAGCATTTTGATAGGATAATTGAGGGAGGTAGAGTTAAAGGGGTGTGCAAGTATTGCAACAAATCGTATATGGCCGACACGGATAAAAATGGTACAACTAGCATAAGAAATCACTTAGCTAGATGTAGGAGCTATGGTCCTAATAAGGAAATATTTGCCACAAAGAGGCAAAAGATCTTAACCTTTGCCGGCACAAAAGATAAGTTGGAAGCTATTGGTTTTTCTCAAGTGGAAGTTACTAAGGCTTGTGTTGAGATGATAATTATAGACGAGTTACCTTTTTCTTTCGTCGAGGAAGATGGTTTTCGTCATTTTTGCATGTATGCATGTCCTTTGTGGAGAGTACCTAGTCGTAAGACAATAGCTAAAGATGTACTTGGCTTGTTTTACTCCGAAAAGGAGAAATTGAAAAGTCAGTTGAAAACATTTAGGGTGTGTCTAACAACGGATACATGGACTTCTATTCAACAAATAAATTACATGGTTCTCACCGCTCATTTTATTGATGATGATTGGATGTTACATAAAAAGATTTTGAACTTTTGTGTCATTCCAAATCATAAAGGAGAATCCATTGCTCAGCTTTTGGAGGAGTGTTTGGTGGAGTGGGGCATAGAGAAGGTGTTAACTATTACGGTTGACAATGCTTCGGCAAATGATTCTGGCTTAAGGGATTTGGTGCACCGAATAAGTGGGTGGGGGATTCCTAATGCACTTTTGCATGATGGAAAGTATTTGCACATGAGGTGTGTTGCTCATATCCTTAATTTGGTGGTGAATGATGGAATAAAGATGTTGAATACCGCCATACAAAGCATTCATAATGCAGTTAGGTATGTAAGATCTTCCCCTCAAAGGTTGGAGAGCTTTAAAAGGTGTGTTGAGAAGGTGAGAATAGAAAGCAAAGGGCTTGTGATTTTAGATGTGCCTACTAGGTGGAATTCCACATTTTTAATGTTAGAATCGGCTTTGAAGTTCAAGATGGCTTTTGATAGGTTGAAAGTAGATGATGTTCATTACCTTCCTTACTTTACTAAAGAAAATCATGATAATATAAGGGAGGGGCCACCTTCGACTCATGATTGGAGTGAGGCAGGAATATTTGCATCCTTTTTGAGACATTTCTATGAAGTCACTTTAAAAGTGTGTTGTTCTAATACTCCAACAATTCATACTACTTTTGGTGATTTGTTTAAGATCAAAAGTCTCCTCCTTGAAAACAAAGATAATGAATTCTTGTCTATGATCTCCATGTTGATGCAAGAAAAATATGACAAATATTAGGGTTCAATTGATGATATGAATCAATATGTTTTTATTGCACTTGTGCTTGATCCTCGTCATAAATTGGAGAAGGTGGTTGATTATTATGAGATACTATATGGCGAGGATGAGGAAAAAGTTGAAATTGCAACCAATGCGGTGAAAAATTTGTTGTTTGATCTTTACAAGATTCACGAAGAGTTGTCTTTTGATACACAACAAAGCACAAGTAGTGTTGGTAGTTCTCAATCGGCAACTACAAGTGGAGATCCTTTATCAAGCATGACAAAGATTGAAAGAAAGTTGAAAGAGAAAAGTGAAATGAGAAAAGCAAAGAGAGCCCGTATTGTGCACAATGATTTGGATAGGTATCTTTCGGATCCTAATGAAGGGGAAGAAGAGGCAAACTTTGATATCTTGAATTGGTGGAGGGTGAATGGGCTTTCTAAGTATCCTATTTTGGCACGAGTTGCAAAAGAGATTTTAGCTATTCCCGTATCAACCATTGCTTCGGAATCCTCCTTTAGCACAAGTGGATGAATAATTGATCCATATTGTAGTTCTTTGAGTCCAAAAATGGTGGAAGCTTTGATTTGTACACAAAATTGGCTTATGTCAATTCATGTAGCATTACATCATGAGCCAACCATTGAGGAGATTGAATTTGTGAAGAAGTTGAGAAAGGTAATTTTACTTATTGCATTTGGTTTTGTTAGACTATTTTAATTACATGCTAAGTCTCATGCTTGCTTTACATCATGTTGACATGTTGTTTCATTTTTTATTTGTATGTAGAAATGGCAAGTGGAAACTCAAACAAAGGTGCTATGTTGCCGCCTAGGCCACCTAAGCGTTGAGCTTGAGGACTTGGGAAGATTTTATTTGTGCCAAGACATGAAATGATGAAACCTTGAAGGTTTATTTGACTTGTGTGATGTTTATTTTAAATTTGGACTTAAACTTTGATGTTTATTGAAGTTTGGACTTTGGAAATTGGAAGACTTGATTGATGATTCTAGTTGGAACTTAGAAGACTTAAACTTTGGATTCTCATTGTGGTTTTGTTGTTGAATATGGTCTCTAAGGTTATGATAGTAGTACCACTTCTCAAATGGCATATCTTTCCTTTTATGTCAAATGTAGATGTGTAAAATTGATTTCATACTTGTAGGTTTTCATGTGGATGACTTTGAAGAAGTGACTTTGAATGTGAACTTTCATATTTCCATTTTTTTTTTTATAATTTTGGAGGAAAAAAAAAAAAAACCGAAACCGAACCGAGAAAAACCGAAATAAAATTGAACCGAACCGAACCGAACTGAAATTTCGGTTCGGTTTCGGTTTTGAGAAAAAACCGAACCGATGAGAACCGAACCCAACCCTAGTTGGTTATGTGTCCCTTTCCATTATCCGTTACTTAGAACTCTTAACATGAGATTTATTTACTGCCTAGTTGACTAATTGTGACTTTGATGCTTCAACTTCCCATTGTTAGGAGAAGGTCACACTCGTGTTCTAAAAAAAACATCACCAAGCCTACCATAACCACTACCACCACCACAAATGCACAATCCCACCGTACACACCATCCTTACCATTTCCATAACCAACAAAAATCTAAATTGAAAAATTAATCAAATTGAGGACCTAATAACTAAAATCCCAAAAATGGCAAATCTTTGACAACCTGTCCCAAATTTTATTATTTTATAAATCTTAAAATGTGAAATTTACAAGAAAACCCTAGAGGCGAGGGTATTGATTTTCGTTGTTGTTAGTTCATGACGCGTATGAACTATTACCTTACTGTATTCCAAAAGTGCGTTGGTAAGAATGGTTATTTAATATCTTATTCATTTCTTATTATTATTATTTTTTGTTATGAAAAGGGTTGTGGGAGATTAATAAAAAGGAAAAAGAAGAAAGAAAATGGTGGGATGGTTGCTTAATGGCAGCAAAAGAGAGGGAGATGAAGGAGATGGGCAATGCCCAATCAGAAATAAGGAAAGAGGGAGAGTGACGAATGTGAGAGAAGAACCAGAAGGGAAAGGAGGGAAGAAGAAAAATGAGGGAATCCAAAACGGGTCTTCCTTGACCCATGTGACCCGGCCGGCAGGAACCATAGAAACTGATGGTTTCCCGGGCAAATTCCAGTGAATTAAGCCAAACCATCACTTGGAAACACCTCCCTAGCTTTCTCTCTACCATTCCTACCCCTAAATTCATACAATTTGGCCTAAGATTTGGGAGAAATGCACCGGTGGTGCGTGTGGGTGTTCGGCGGTAATTCACAAATTGTGAAGCTAACACAGCCAATTGTCACTACCAATAGGCTCCTCTCAACCTTAGGAACAAAGACCAAATGATGGTAGGGGCGTCAGAGCATCCATGGAGTCGAATTGAGTATACCCAAAAACTAGGATTCTGGTAGGTTTTCATGAAATTGGAGCCTTTCCAAGCCAAATTGGCCTTAGCCACAAGTATAAAGTTTGTTCTACTCACTAAGATCTTCATTTCTGTGAAATTTGGTAATTTTTGGAAATAGTTGGATTTTCCGGCGAGTAGGGGAGGCCGACCGCCACCCACGGCAGCGCGTGCAGTGGCGCTTGGCTAGTGGGCCGCCAATGCTATTTTTAGGCTATGTTAAATGTCTTAAATTCATTTTTGATATTTGAATGACGTAGGTTGATTGTTGGAACCTAAATTCTCTATGATACGTTGATAGGTATTTATGTGAATTGACGATCCGACCGTTGGATCGTCACCAAACTTTATTACATTGTAGTACGTAATATTTGAAGAATGTAGGAGGTTACGGATTGGGAATCTGACGTATGGATCTTCCTGAATTGAATTTGTAAGTTCGTAAAATAAATATTAACCGCCACTTGATTTTGGGTAATTGGCAGATATCCGACCGTTCAATCGTAATGAAATTTTAGTATATTATTCTAGAAGCATAATTTGGATCTTTGGAATTTGCGGATTGGAAATTTGATTTGCGGATCTTCTGGACCGAGTTATACAGGGTTGTAAACCTTACCGTCGAACTTCGATCGACGGTTGACTTGTGGTCAATGGGCCTCAAACTATTTTAGAATGTCTTTGAGGATGTACTTTATGTGAATTATGTATTCTATTGATAAGAGTTCTGAGATGTGATTCAATAATTGTTCTAGGCACCAATTGTTCGGACGCCTCAATGTGCGTGCTAGAAAATCATAGTGTGGACGCCAAGTGAGTGGGTCTTTTCCTTTCTATCGTGTGTGTGTGTGTATATATATATATATATAATTGATAATTCCACAAATGTTTATAAATCAATTATTGCTTATGATTAATGTGAATGCTTTGAAGTAATTGATGTGAACTACGAATGGCTTGATCCCTGTTTAGGGTACTTAGGCAGTCTAACGAGACGTTAGATGCAGCCATACAATAAGTGAGATACAATAATTGAGACAAAAACTTTGCTTGGGAAATGGAGCAATGTGAAGAAAATTGGTGGAAATGTGAGTTTTAGCTTTATGAATTGGTGGTTAAATGTGGTCATAAATCAATGTGTGAGGAATAGAGAATTGAAGTAAGAAATCGTCAGTTTTGATAGTTAGTTAAACTAGTGTTTAGTTGGGTTTATCACCGATAATTATTCCTGAAAGTAAATAGTTGGGAGTAGATTGTATATTTTACGCCGTATTATATATTTTGGGAATACTATGAAATGCCTGATTCTTAGATTTGCATCATGGCATATATATATATATATATATATATATATATATATATATATATATTACCTGAACCTAATTATTGTGAATGCTTTGAAGTGCCAAATGACGTTGTGGACGCTCAGGTAAGCTTCAGGTGAGTACATGTTGATGATAGTGATGGTAGTGAGTATGATTGTGTTGAGATGTATTTAATGCTCATTATCCTGCACCTCGGTGTTAGTGCTTCGCCCGTGGCTAGGGCCTAGCCTTCACGTGATTGTTCACCTCCCGCACCACACGCTCACCTTGGATCCAAGGTAGGTGCCAGCCTGTTGTACATACCACATTAGGTGGTTCCGACTCGTAGGTGACTTGCGATACTTCGCACAACATTCACGTGATTGTAGCACTTGTGCATATTTATTTACACCTAGCTTGTCGTATAGACCATTTTAGGTGGTTCCGACTCTTGTGTAGGATTTGGTAGATGAGCTGATTGATGAGATATGGATAAGTCGTACATGTCACTATAGGTGACTCCGACTTAGATGTGCTAGCATTGATTGATGAGATATTGATTTAGCCGTACATGTCACGTGAGGTGACTCTAGCTAACATGTCAATGAGGTATATATGTTTATTGAGATCTATGGCGTGATATTCATGTGGACTTTGTTATGCCGTGTATGGGATTGAGATAGATATGTATTCTATTTTTTGGGAAATTAGACAGGTGTTACGGCGAGGGGTTACTGCCTTTGGTAATTGAAATTGGTTTGAAAAGTTTTGTTCACTCACTCACATTTTCTATTTTTGCACCCCTCCAGGTTCTAGCAGCAGAGTTCTGTATCGACAAGGATTCGTGGCACTTTCCTGTACAGACGTCTTCTTATGATGGTATAATCATTATCTTACCTTACTGTACTATACCTATACTTTATATCATGCGTGAAATGGGTCCAGACCCGCTCACCACGCAGTCGTGTACTTAGGCACTTTTAGATTTCAATTGATTCACATTTTATACATTATGACACTTTATGGCTTCGTCACCTTCCAGGTGTCGGCCAACACGCCTCGATTTGGAGTCCTAGTGGATATTTCGGGTCGGGGTGTGTCGAAATCGGGTGACTAACAAGCATAAAAAAGAAATAAAAAAGAAAACAAATTGGGGGAAATATAAAAGGAGGATAATACCGTGAGGGATAAGAGAGAGAATGAGCGAGAGAGCAAGTAGTTTGTTGAAACAGTAAAAATTAAAGCGTTATCTTTGGTATAACTTCTAGCTCCTTATATGTGCTGAGGGATAAACTTATGAATAAAATTTTAATTAAACAATGGGGTCCTGGATATTGGGGATGGTAACTAGGAGTATTTGGCATGGATTTCTTAGTCGAGTACGATTGTTTAACCGGGCAAAAGGATCATCATAAGAATTTAAGCGAATAATTATAAAAGGGGTGTACTATCTAACACTCTCTTTATTAATTGTTGTTATTTAATTTTTTTTAATTCATGTGATTCAAAGATATCGAACATTAAAAGGGTGTGTGGGCGGAATGGTATATATCAGCACTCAAAAGAAAACAACTTTGAACATAGACGTGGCATGTGTCTCACGAAATGAGAGATGGACGACACCACAGCCAATTCTTTCCTTACCCAAGAAGCAATCGCCAGGTGAAATCAACGCCACGCGGAAAGCAAAGCCTATATAATAATGCAGATTCGACCGAGTCAGCATACAACTCTGCACTCACTCCCACAAAATCATAGCCTCTAAAAGCTTTCGCATTTCTCCATTTCTCGATCTCTCCGACAAAAATCGGATTTCGAATTTCCAAAAATCCATGGGAACCGCTCAGAGCCGGGAGGATCACATCACCGACTCCGACGACTACGAGTCGGAGGAGGAGGAGGAACAGAAATCGGAGGACGAAGACCAATACGACGACGCAGAGGACAACTACAAGCCACCGCAAACCGCTTCTTCCAACCCCAACTCCAAAACCCTAGAGTCCTCCGTCGACGACGTCGATGCCAGGCTCAAGGCCCTCAAGCTTAAGTACGGCTCTTCTTCCTCCTCTTCCTCCGCCTCCGCCGCTCAAGGCCAGAACGCCGTCAAGCTCTACCTCCATGTCGGTGGCAACACTCCCAAGGCCAAGTGGATCGTCTCCGAGAAGACGGCCTACTCCTTCATCAAGACCTCTAATGTCGACGGCGACGGTGATTACGACGACGACGGAAGGATGGACCGCGAGGGGGAGTGGGTTCTGAAAGTCGGGTCGAAAGTCCGAGCTAGGGTTTCCACCGACCTGCAATTGAAGATGTTCGGCGATCAGCGCCGTGTCGATTTCGTGTCCAAGGGCGTCTGGGCTCTGAAATTTTACACCGACGAGCAGTACCGGAGGTTCGTGACGGAGTTTCAGGACTACTTGTTCGAGAACGTGTACGGAGTCAAGGCCACGGAGGAGAACAAGGTCAAGGTCTACGGCAAGGAGTTTCTCGGGTGGGTTAAGCCAGAGGTGGCGGATGATTCGGCCTGGGACTATGAGGATTCCGAGAAAAGCCCAAAGTCGGCCACGCCGGTGCGGCCCAGCCACGACTTGATGGAGGAGTTCGAGGAGGCCGCCAATGGAGGGGTCCAGAGCTTAACTCTGGGCGCATTAGACAATAGCTACTTGGTGAACGAGAATGGTGTTCAGTTTTACCGGAATTTCAACCATGGGATTCATGGGAAGGGAGTGTGTGCGAAATTTGATACCGGAGGTTCAAGTTTGGGGAAATCGACACCCAAGAAGGCTTTGTTAATGAGGGCTGAGACTAATATGCTACTTATGAGTCCATTTAAGGAAGGCAAGCCTCAAGCTAATGGGCTTCAGCAGCTCGATATTGAGACGGGCAAGATTGTCACTGAATGGAAGTTTCAAAAGGATGGAACAGATATTACAATGAGGGATATCACTAATGACACTAAAGGGTCGCAATTGGATCCTTCTGAATCGACCTTTTTGGGTTTGGATGATAACAGGCTTTGTCAGTGGGATATGCGTGACCGTGCTGGAATGGTTCAGAACATTGCTAATGCGAATTCCCCGGTCCTGCATTGGACTCAGGGGCATCAGTTTTCTCGAGGGACCAATTTTCAGTGCTTTGCTACTACTGGAGATGGGTCTATTGTTGTTGGGGGTCTGGAAGGGAAGATAAGGTTGTATTCCAAGACCTCCATGAGGCAGGCAAAGACTGCTTTTCCGGGGCTCGGTTCTCCCATTACGCATATTGATGTAACTTATGATGGGAAGTGGGTGTTAGGTACCACTGATACTTATTTGGTACTTATTTGCACTCTGTTCACTGACAAAGATGGAACGACCAAGACTGGATTTAGTGGTAGAGCTGGAAACAAGATACCAGCTCCCAGGCTGTTGAAGCTCACCCCTTTGGACTCACATTTGGCTGGCACAGACAATACATTTCAACGGGGCCATTTCTCATGGGTAAGCATACTTATCCTTTTAAATGCTGCAATAATTAGACTGTTTAAAAGTTTATTCATCTAGAATAAAACCTTGGAAGGTACAATACATCGTTTTTCTGTAATTGGAAATTTTGTTCGGTTACATGTATTTAGATTTGACTAAATGGTGTAAAATGACTGTTGAATGATTCTTTCGGGTGTTAATAAGTTATTCAGTTCAGTTTCATAAATTAAATGTCCATCCATGTTAACGAGTCTTGAATGAGATTTTTTTGGGTGTTCATGCTTTCCATATTTATCATTCAGCTTTGTGTTCTACCTATAGTTTTTCTAGATCTTGTATTGCCTGGATAATTTATTTACTCACGATATATCCATCAATAAGTGCTTTATTGTTTTGATTCAGGTAATAGCTGTACCTTTTTTTTGGTACTATCATTTAACCATGTATATGCATGCTATAACTAAACCATGTCTTAACTAGTGTGTACAGTAAAATGAGAGAATAAAATCTCAAGAACACCAATGTGTGATCATTCAATGCCAATTAGGCAACATAAAAAAATTACATATTGGTGAAACTTTGATGCTTTTGAATATATTTTTATGGAAAAAGATTTTGACTCGTTTACGACGGAGGGATTTCATGACTAGTGATTGTAGATTCATATTGCTGGAAAAGATTTTGTACACGTAGCACAATGTCATAAATGTGTGTAGCCAGAGAGTGCATTTCCTTTCCTCTCTAAATTTGTTGGTGATACTTAAACTTTCATGTCTTCTTTAAACAAAGCTTGGATTTTTCTCTGTTAACATGTTGTGGGTTTTATTTCAAAGTGTTTAAAAACTTAAGATGCAAATTAGATCATGAAGTGAGCACCCACAACACAAAAGCAACTAACTTGGCACATAGGTAACTAAACAGAAAACAGAGGAACAAACAGAAGCCAGCTTTAACTACTTCTCATTTCTTATGATATTCACTCTTAAGTAGGGCCAATGGCTTGTTTTACAGTGCATCATACTGTAAGAAAAATCATATTGGCTTTATAACTATAGGTTCCGCACTAGCATAGAGTCGCCCTGCATTATCTCGTTTCTCAATGGTAGACTTGTTTCAGTGGATATAGATGTGAGATGTAAATCATTCAATTTAGTTTGTGTAACTGATTCACGCCCATGAATTGCTTCAGTGAACATCGATACGATCTTACACTGAGCTTGCTGTGGTTCAAATGAATTTTTATGGTTCTGGTTCTGATTCTTGAGAAGATGACCTCAAGCATTGATTGAACTAGTTTTAATATACATCTATGAGCTTACAATTGTGCATTAAATGGGAAGTTTTGAGGTATGCTACTACTTACAAGTAAATGTTATTGGTTTTAGAAGTGCAGAACTAGGTCTAACTTCTACATTTGCATAGATTTATGCTGGATTTTGTGTTTCTTCTCGCATTGTCCTGCTTTGTTCTCCTAGAAGTAGACTCATCCATTGTTGTTCTGAAAGTGTTTGCATAGAATGTTCAGTTATGTAGCTCTTTGAAATTGATAGGAATAGGAGCAGAAAAATCTCACTTATCTGAATAAGTACCAAACAGTAATGCACTGATTTGGGAAGTAGAAAACGTAAATTGGATTCTTGATGAAAACTGTCTTTATTGAGAAATTCCTTTTGTTGAAAACACGTAATTTCTGTTTACAGGTCACAGAGAACGGTAAACAAGAGCGCCACCTAGTCGCAACAGTTGGAAAATTCAGTGTGGTATGGGATTTTCAGCAGGTGAAGAACAGTGCTCATGATTGTTACAGGAATCAGCAAGGCCTCAAGAGTTGTTACTGTTACAAGATTCTGTTGAAGGATGAATCCATCGTTGAGAGTCGCTTTATGCACGACAATTATGGTACCAACTCCCCCGAAGCTCCACTGGTGGTGGCAACCCCGATGAAAGTGAGCTCGATCAGTCTCTCCGGCAAACGATGATCTTCGCCACCCCCCACCTTTGTATATGAGAGTTAACTTCGTCTTGAATCTGGTGCATCTGGGATTTGTTCTTTGCGTGTTTTTATTTTTTTCCTGTCTTGTACTTAGCTTGTGTTTGTGTCCATGTACATGTTAGTTGTTCTAACTGGTGTTTGCGTACAAAAGTTCCAAAATTTGGATGCAACTGATTTGTTCATAAGTTGGATACTTTATTTTCTAGTTTTGCGACTGGTTTGTTCTAATTTATTGCAAATGTATCTCTTTTCCCTTGGGACTTTCAGTATGTATTTCTGCTTAATATTGTGAACTTAAAAGAGTTAAAAACACCCTTGTACAATTCAAATTTATTTGCGCGAAACTCTTTTTTCTTTCGACAGGGTTGAAATTCCCAGTAAGGTTTTTATCGAGGCCTATATATGCATCCTATCCTCATTTGTACGTATTCTACTCAGTCCTTAATGAATATCGTATTTTTTTTCTCAAAAAGAAAAAGAAAGGAGGTCTGCAACTTTCACCTCCCCCAGGTCTGCAACTTCCATGTCTTGAATCTTTATTAGGTAAGCAAAATAAAACCCTAAATCCTAAAATAATATATATATAAGAAAAACTGTAGGATTAGTCTTTCAATTTTAACCCAATTGGAGAAATAGTCTCTTAACTTTAACTCAATTGGAACAATAGTCCCTCAACTGTAATTGAATTATAGCAATAGTCCTTCCAAAATAACTTATTTCGACGGAAATTCTAATGGAGTTGACGAAAAGAACCATAGTTGCGTGTTTTGATGTTAAAATTGAGGGATCATTGCTACAATTTCCTCAAAATTTATCTACATGTTTGAATGATTTGCAGTTGAGAAATTGAAAGCAGAATGAAATTAACCAAGTAACACACTTGTATTTCGAAAAATACAGAAACATGGACATTCCAGGATCCAATAAATTAACAAAATTTCCCTTCAATACACGTCGCAGAATCACAGCCATCAACAAATATACGCAAACATGCAAATCGATAGAACTATTTTCAGCTTCTTCTAGTTGACGAAGCTTCTCCAATGAGCTTTTCACGAATCCATTACCAAGGGAAAACAGTTCTGGCTGTCTTTTTAACCCCGAAAGCATTGTTTTACGTTGGCGAGATATCTCGAGAGTACTTCACTGGTGGAATGCTCGCAGAAGGTGCCATCCAAACCAAGGAGTCTCTTAAGTCGGAGTCTCTAGCACCCGACGGAGAAAGAATCCTTACCTCCAGTTCCTTGACGTTACGCAACGGTGAAGAGCACGTCTTTGTGAAATCTTCCGGAAAATTGAGTCAACAAATTAAAGCACAACTTGAAATACAGAAGAGCATTACAAACTGATTAAAGAGATGGCTACTTGCCTCAACATCACGAACAAAGAGAGCTACTTTTTCAGAGCAAGCAAAATTATGGAGAAAATCGCTCAGGGTAGAAAAATGATTCCATGACCAGTCGATGGCGGGTTCTGAATCCCGAAGTTGGATTCTAACCTCCGAGAGATTTGGAGCTTCGACTGAAATGTTGTTCATAGACCTCAAATGACCAATAAAAGTGAAACAGAGTTGATTTGGAGCAGTGATTGTGGCCTTCACCGTATCTTGGCATCCATCTCTTAATCCAAATTTTTGCAGGTACCGAGCATAGATGTTAAATATCTTAAGTTGCGGCATCCAGACAAAAAATTCTCGCAACGGGTGGATATTCTGAGACAACTTAAGATATCTTGCTCCCACAGCCTTGGCATTTTGGCCATCTTGATCAATATCTTGCTCTGTTGTATCATCCTGTTTTCTGAGCTTTTTATTTGTGTTTTGACATTCTGGGATGTTGCTAAATGGCTTCGCTTCAGTATCCATAATGCAGAAATGAGCAGGATTTGTGAAGGGTACAAGAATATATATTGAATCTGAAAAAGCAGAAGAATATATTCAATCAGGATTTTTAAAAGGAATTTTAAAATGAAGGATTTTGATGGTTTTGGAGGAATTTCATAAAATGTTTGGAGTGTTGTCATATTAAGATTTGATAGGATCTTAATAGACTTTAAAATCTCGGTATAATCAGTTATATATAATCTTAAAAGATTTTTAACAAACTTTTTATCTACATTAAGGAGACGGGGGTGGGCTAAGCCTCACAATGGGTTACCAATAATGTGGTTCAAATTCGTTTTTGGCGAAAATCGAACCTAAGACCTCTCACTTACAATTGAAGAGGAATACCACTAGAAGTGGCAATTTTAAAAGATTTTAAATTTAGTTGTGGTGTTGCTTTAGGTTTATTCGGAAGATTTGAATGAGTTCGATTCCTTATTTATATTTTGTAGGTTGAAATTATTATTATTTTCAAGTTTAATTTTATGATTGATTGGGTATGAAGTGGCTAGTTGGAGGTGGTTGTAAGTCAATGATCTTTGTTTTGGTTGGTTGATTTTTTTTTTTAAAAAAAATTATAATTCAAATGAGAAACAGAAAGTCATATTTGATCATTGTTCTAAAAATCGGCCTAGGCGGCCATCTAGTCACTAGGCGGTGAAGGCCCGCCATGATTTAGTGCAAATCGTTTCGAAAAATTGATCTGTAGTTAGGTGGCCGCCTAGGCGGCACCTAGGCGGCCACCTAGGCGGTCCTAGGCAGCTCCTAGGTAGTTCTAGTCGGTTTTTTTTTTTTTAGTTTTTATTAATTGTGTGCTTTTTTCTTTTTTGGTTTCATGGTGATATACTTATGGAAATGGTGTACCTAATTTGCAAATGATGGATTTACTACAAGTTCATCCAATAGTGAAACGAATTGGAGCACTTTTGAGGGGATACATACAAAGAAAAGAAATAAACTAGATACAACAAGGTGAAATAATTTAGTCTACGTCCAATCCAATGCAAGGATCTTGAACAAGAAGAATTTAGTCTATCATCTAAGAATCATCCTCATTATGATTATATGTTTACTGTTTTTTAAATATTGAACTTTATGGATGTATATACTTTGTGTATTCTTCTACTTTTATTTTTGCATTTTATCATTATTTTATTATCCATACAAGTATAGTTTTTTTTTTTTTTTTTTTTTTTTTTTTTTTTTTAAAAAGGTGTAAATAGGCACTTATTTACAAGATATATAATAAATTTACATAAATCCGCTTACGCGCTAGGCTCCTGCCCGCCGCCTGACTAGCACCTGACGTTTTTAAGAACCTTATATTTGATTGGCTTATATTTTTGTATCAATATATGTATGTTTATGTTTTTATATTTCAAATTGTGCACTGAGAAAGAAATTCATTTGATGTTGTAGATGTCAACTAAAAAATCCTAAGAAATCTATGAAAGAAGTCCATACAAATCTATAATATAAATCCATATAAATTTTCCAAAATTAATCCATATAGTATTGTAGAGTCTATTAAAATCCTTTGAAATCTGTCACTTAAAAAAAGTCTATTAAAATCCTCCGAAATCAAAATTGACTACACCATCATGTCTCTCCGCGTGAGATTTTAAAAAAAAAATTCACTGTAAACATGGAGTCTGTAGAAGTCCATTAAAACTCTAAGAAACTCCAGGATTTACGTGTCTTCTAAAATTCTTCAAAATCCCAATCGAATGCCCCCCTTACTCATTACAGATTAAACAATTAAACATGGAAATGAGCAAATTGTATGAAGAACTCAAAACCCCCAAAACCCAAATAACAGCTTGCTAACAGAAAAACTGAACAATAAAGAGAGAGGAGATAAAAGGAGAGACAAGTAGGAGGCTGACCTGAAGACCTTCACATAGCCGTATGTCTGCAGTCGCGGCTGATTGAACGGTTTTAGGGCAGGGCTGTCAAGAGGATAGGACTAGGAAGAGTAAAGAGCTCATGGGGAGTGTATTGAGTGTTGATTTAACTTCGCGGAAAGTGATTTCGCACATGGTTTTTTTCCTTTGCACACCCTATTTATTTTTGTTCCTTAATTATTGTATGAATTATTAAATTTGAAGGCCCATAATAACTCAGCTCAAAGCTCCATTTTACTAATCGTTAAAGAGACCTATTGATTAATTTACTTGATATGAACTATATATGTTCCTTTTGTTCTTAAATTTAGGGACAAGACACCACCATTGCTCATCCTTCACAATTCACTTTGCCTCTGCGCATTAGAGTTCGACACGCTGACGAAATGAAATGGTCAACAAGTAGGTTTTACGTACGCAAGTTTGTATACGAGTTTTAGAAGATCATGGATTTGCTAAATTGGAAATAGGATGAAACTGTAGACATACAAATTTTGGTGAAAATAAATGTTCATCGAGCATTAAATTTTGACATATGAAGGCTTACATGGTATGTACTATGTATCCCACAAATTGTACGGATATTTAGTATATGACTCATCAAAATCAGACAAGTCATCAAGAGGACACATGTCAACACTTGGCAGAAAGGAGTTATTTGATGTTAATTTAAATTAAACAAAATAAATAATTTAAATTTAAATCTAGTAAAGCCAAAATGGGATGATTGATTTATTTGATTTTATTTGGTTAAGTCAAATATTAATTGATGAAGTCAAATCACAAGTCACGAACCAAGACACAAATCAAGTCTTGGTTCTTTGTAAGCAAAGCTTGGAGAGTTTATAAATACAAGGCTCCAGGACAAAGTAAATGGGTCCAAAATCAATCCAAACACCTAGAAGTTGAAGCTCTCAAGCCTCAAACACTCAGAAGACTTAGAAAGCTCTTTGCGTTATTCGTCACTCTCGTAAAGAAACACCAAGCACCTCTACACGTGTCTGTTCCTCCATTGCCAAGAGCCAAAACCTCGCGGCATCCGTTCATCCAAGGTCAAGTCATCGCAACACTTAGATCAACGACTATACACATACACACTTTGCAACCCGAAGATCAAATAAGAAGATCGAAACTTTGTATCAGAGGTTTTAACCCTACATTTACATTAATACAAATTTACTTTGTACACGTGTTCTTGTTTGATTTGCCACAAGAAATTCGTGTTTACAAATTTGGCATTTCTTGTGGGACTATCTCAGTCTTTCATCTCTTTCTTCATTCAAAAAATGCAATTACATTTAGAAATCAATGGCTTCAAAGAAGGGACAAGCTACTCTTGCGACCAAGGGAATGAGCGTCAGCAATTCTATTGCAAGTGGAGAATCCATCGATGTTACAACTCGAAGCAAGGCAAAGGCCATGCTTCAACATGCCATTTCAAGTTGGTGTTGCTGAAAGAGTAAAGGGAGCTTCAGAGGCGTGAGCCCGTCATCATCCTAGCCTCACTGGGGCACCAAAGCATGGTGTTGTGGCATGCGTGAAAGCATCCCGAAGCGATGATTAAGGATCTTTCGCATCAAAGAGTTCACGAAAACGCTCATTGTCATTGGCTTCAGATGCCAAAAAAATACTAAAAAATTGAAGAAGAAAAAATCAACTTTAAAGCCGCTAGAAAAAAAAAAAACGCCAACACCCTGTCGAGAACCCTAATCCCCCCTCAACCGCTCCAAATTTCGTGGCCTCACTTCCATCAATCCCTCCAATTGTTAACCTTATCCAACCTCATCGGTGTGTCGCCAAAATCCTTATCCTTTATTCATATCGCTGAGGATTTCTTCTCGAAATTTGTGACGGCTATTCCACATGACTGAGTTATACTGCCAATACCAACCACGATGATGACAATGACAGCTCCAAAAAAAGCTGAAAAGACCGAAAGGTCAACCTCACCAAGCCCATCAATTTAGCCTCCACCAAAATCATCATGCCCAACCAGGAGTTTGACGACAATTCAAAGCAGCAGAACGATGATAAACGGCCTGGCCTCGGCGCCATCACTAGGTTTAGGTTTTGAAAATCATAATTCGGGTCCGTTGAGGTCAAGGATGACGACGACGGGGAGGAGCAGAGCTTTTGTCGACGCCGTTTGAGAAGAAGATGAAGGAGGGAGCGGAGAGGAGACACAAGGAGAGGGAAAACCTGAAATTGCTACAATAGACTAGCAGTCAATCTTAAGGTGGCAAAGGTTCTATAGAGTGTCAAATTGCAAGACTAGGAGCAAAGGGCAGCGACGGTGGCGGCGGGGATGTGGTTTAGGAACCTTTGAAAAACACACCGAGGGCATTGGAATGAAGATGCTTAACAACACGGGTCACTAGCAACAATTAAATAATTAAAATTCTGGTTCATTTACTTTATTAAATAATTACTAGCATATATGCACACACAATTAAATTTTTTATTTTTGTTTTTGAAATAGAAGGAGAGAGGAAGAGAGTGATAGAGAATGTGGGAGTGGGAAGTTTTATTTTATTTTATTTTTTTAATTAGATATATGTTAGGATTACATGTAAGTGAGGTTTTGGAAAGAAAAAAAAATTTGGTTGTGTGAAATTATATTTCTGCCCCATATTTCTTATTCATGTTCTGTTTCAATTAGAGGGTTAAATTGGTAATTTCATAGGGTTTTGGTTGGCAATGAGTGTTTTATTAATTAGTAGATATATATATATATATATATATATATCTTTTTTTTTTTAAATTTGTTTTTGGCTTTTTAGCCAACATGGTTTTTGAGATTTGCAAAACTCATGACTTTGGTTGTTGAGATTTGAAATCAATGTAAGTGGTCATTGAGTTTGTCCACCATCAATTATTTTGGTCATTCCATGAAAACTTATAAAATGACAAAAATACCCTCAATTTAATAAACAATGGGCAAATGATTTCACAACAATTGAGGGTATTTTTATCATTTTAGTCTTATTTAAAGGAGATTTTCATAAAAGGATCAAAATGATTGATGGTGGACAAACTCAGTGACTACTTCTATTGATTTCAAATCTCAAGGACTAAAGTGAGGAGTTATGCAAATCTTAATGAGCATTTTGGCTAAAAAGCCTTTGTTTTTTATCAACTTGTCACAAATTTGTCTTCTACATCAATAAAAATGTGGGGGCCGCATTTGTTATGTCATTACTTAACTGTCAATTTAATAGAAATATAACAGAGGTCGACATTGCAGTAAATTTGTAAGTTAATGTATGTTATTGCAATATTTAAAAGATGAGTTATGAGTTTATTAGGAGATCTAAAGTTGAGGTGGTAAAATGTAATTTAATGAATAATCAAACAATCAATTTGAACCCCTTGTCTTGATGCTCCTTAATTTAATGAGTAATCAAACAATCAACCCAACCAAAAGCAATACAATTTTAAAATCTTATAGTGCAAAATAAGAAAATCGAAACTTCATGACCATTTGAAATCATCCAAAATTGAAGGGAGTAAAATCTAGTAAGATTTCATATAAAACGTAGAGTAACTTTTATTAAAAAAACAAAAACAAAACAACGTGGGCTAGCATTATTAAGTAATTTATCCACAATTACTAGTGTTCTAAAAATTGACTTAGGCGACCATCTTGGGGCTGAACGGTCGGCTATCGTTGCGATTAGCTCCTAATCGTTCATAAAAATCGGAAAGAATATTAAGCAGATACCTAGGAGGAGTTAGGTAGTACTAGATGGGGTTGGGCGGTTGCTAGTGGGCGAATGTGGAGAAAGCCAGCATCTGAAAATATTTTTTTCAAAGCAGGTGTTGAGAGGAATTGCGTGTATAAGATGGCCCCCACGATCTTTTAATTTACTTGTTTTTATATTTCTTTAATATTTTTTCCATTGCTCTTAGGATCTCGTGTGGGAATTGCGTGGATAACTAAGTAGAAAGCCATTTGGTAATTTTCATTGTGACGGGAATATGGATGGTATATCACGTATTTTTATGTAATTGGTGAAAATTTTTATTTTTTAAGTTATTAACTTTTTAACACACAAATTCCACTATTTGTATAATAACACATGATATACCACATCGTGTGCCAATCACATTGAAAAATCTCTCCCTTTGCAAATCCAATACAATTTGTAGGCCTTTTTGGGCGGTGAGATCTGTGGACCTTTTGGGTTTTTTAATCAATTTATAGGCTTTCTTACAGATTGGTAGAATAGCAGTTGTTACAAACCAACTTGTATTCTTTTGTTTTATATTTTATTTTTTCTCACATTTTTAATATTATTATTTTGTAAGTGGAAATATCCCTTATTATGAAATAAATAATATATTTATTCAAATTTGTCTAACCTATATAGGTGCTAGGTCTCAACCTGCCGTCTGATTAATGCCTAAAATCTTTTAAAACTTTGATAATTAATCAGATGATAAGTAATGGCGTTACAGTGTTTTGAACGAAATCCAATTTTACCTTGAAAAAGTTAAGGTGGATTAACAAGTGTTAATAATGTTTGAAAAAAAAAAACAGATGTTAATCATGCTTCCTTATTAAAAAAATATTTTTAAAATGTCAAATTAGATGACCCTACTCGGTTTAGCCACACGTTCCCCCACCAATAAGACTATATTTTCTAGTTTCTCTCTCTTTGGATAATCCATTAATTTTTGTTTTATTTGAGAACGTATTATCCATTAATTTAGTGATGATGCGGTTCACATTAGCTAATTAAAACGTGTAAGACGTGATCCCTATTAATTTACTCCGGAAAATAAATGCGCACATGTCGTGTAACTCTCACAAGCGACTCAGATTTTACGCTTTAATTACACACGGCCGCCTGCGGTGGGGCCTTGATAATATTTGACCGCACATGTTGTATTACATCGTCACTTTTATGTTCTTTCGTTTACTTCACAGCGAAACGACCAGCAATTAGATTGCTACCTGTGGATCCCACTTGCATGTCTTGGTAAATGTCCTGACATTTGTCCGCTAAGTAAAGAGATCAGCTCCTCATCTATTTCCGTCCCCTAGTAATAAAAGATAAATGTTAAGGAGATTTTCTTTAAAAGTAGACATTGTTAATTGATTTTTTGTTACTTCATGTTTTTTGGACAATGTTTTATAATGTTGACATATGAATCGACGTTAAACTGTTAGGTGACATCAAGTTTATAGAGAGTCCCAATTTGAGGATGAGGACCTGAGGGATGAATTCATTTTAGTCGATCAGCGTACATCCTAAGACCAGCTTTCATTAGGTACTATTTGTATTCAATTCTAAATAAAATTTTCAAAATGATTTTTAACCGTATGATGACTAATGAACGGATATGCTGAATTGATACCTAGGATCTTCACAAAAAGGATCCATACCTGTTTCTAATTTGAGAGTCTTTTAGCATTTCTAATAACAAAAATCAGACTTTTCTATCAGAAAGCATAACGGTGCTGGTGCAACTTGAATAAGAATATTCGATTTTGATCAATTTCGAACTGGAATATATTGTAAAATATACTATCGAATTTAAATCCAAAATCTGAAAAAATTCAAAAGAAAATTGAATTAGAATTGGAATATATTTAATATTCTGAATCCGGTCTAAAATTTTGAAACTTGCACAACTCGACGTACACTTAATTTGTACTTATTGACTTTCCATTAAAATTGATCGCATCATTGGCAATTGAAAGAAGAAATGAACTTGTTTCAGTCACATACAAGCTACAATTGTGTCTTACAACAACAAAAAAAAAAAAAAAAAAATCAAAAGAATATGAATTTTATTGTAGTCAAATACTATGAGCATTCCCTGAATCTGAGGAATTATCAGTAGCAAAATCCAGCATCGTCATCCACTGGAATTCCTCTTCCCCAATCTTTTCCCAGAGCTCATTTTCCTTCAAAATCGCCGTCGTTTCGACTTCCCTTGAAAATTCGACATTTTTGTTTCCTTGCTCGGTAACTACTTGCTGCTGCTGCTGTTGATGTTGTGGTTGAGTTGAATTACTTTCTTGGTCCAACAATGTTGTGTCCGGAAACTGAAAATTGAGCTTTGCTCTGGGCCCACGGAACTCGATTGCAGCTTTGTCGTAGGCTCGGGCCGCGTCCTCGGCTGTTGTGAACGTGCCGAGCCAGACCCGAGTCGCCCGTCTCGGGTCTCGAATCTCGGCTGCCCATTTGCCCCAAGGCCTCTGCCTCACTCCCCTGTAGTTCTTCTTCACCCTCTTCTTCGGCCCCTTTTTGTAATTACCTCCCTTTTCGTCCTGAGAGTGAGCTGCTGGCGGTGGCGGGAACAAAATACACCCAAGACACCCCTTGATTTTGCACACGTGGCAGGTGTCCAAATCGGACGGCGCCAAGAGAGTGTTGCTGTAGCAGTTAGTACTAGTATTATATCCGGGTGAGTAAGTGGCGTGTGGGGGAAGGAGAGAATTCAAGTCCATGGTGGCTGATGTGGCGGTTCCAGCGACGACGTTTCGAAGCGTGGAGACCATTACCGCGTATTCTTGGTCTTGGGTAAGGCGGTGAGGCGGCGGCGGAGACTGAAATTCAAGTGTGGCCGGGTCGTCGGGCTGGGTGTCGGAGAGCTTGAGTCGCTTGTAGGGATATTGCATGTTGTTTTGTTAGGAGAGAGAGACAGTAGAGAGAGAAAATCGAGAATGTTGTTGCAGTGGGAAAAGCTTTGAAATTGAGTTGGGAGAGAGAGTGGCGGGCGTTTATACTGGGAGGATGACATGGACGGCAGTTGTCTAACACCGTTTAGACACGGATTGGTCACGCACGCGGGAGTTTTGGTTTTAAAGTGCGTGACAGTGGTCAGTCGTTTGGGTTTCGAAAGGGCAGGAGACACACGCGCCTTTTTGACTGTCGTTTGGGTTTCGAAGGGGCAGGAGACACACGCGGAAATTAACTGCCGTCTATGGATAGAGGGTACACGTGGCGCCTTCTGAAGCGTATAGTGTCTGACTTTCCACTCGGGACAAGAAGGTGTGGACTTTCCTTGTAGTTCTCGACCAACAGAAGATGTCTGACGGAGTTGTTGTCATCGTCATTGGTTACGCCTGTGTTTACGTCATCATCACTAGACAAGCACTTTCTTGACTTGTTGTACAGTATTCAGTCAAATATTTTTCTTGGGAATCTTTGGAAAGATACGGAAGTCATGCACCGCTCGGATCAGGCAGCGAGTTCCATTTCACTGGGACTTGTCCATCTTCCTATGGTAGATTATACGGAGTTCCTGAGCCAGAAAGACATTATCTTTAATATTCTACCCTTCAACACAATGGGAAGTAGGGGCATTCGCATCAAATAGATTTGCAGCTTGCAGACGAGGAGAGAGAGGGTCATTTGATGGTAGACCAATTGGGGATTGCAGAGGACTTCAGAACTGCAGGGTTCTTGGTGATTGCAGAGGAGAAGGGAAGGAGATGGCGCGTTGAACATATGAATTGATTTCTGTCCACACAATTCACTACGGACCGCCAGAATGTTCTGATCTTGCGGATCCAGATATAATTGATCCGGAAAAGATCTTAGTCCAACGAAAAGACCATAATTGACTGACAGTGGCAATTGAGCAAGCTGATGAAGTGCTACAAAAGCAGAAATATGTGTTTATTGTAGACCCTAGTAACAGTATATGTCATCGGTGTTCACATCATGACCTATACATGCAACTTTGGACTTTCCAATGGGAAAAACACTTCCAAAGGGTGAAGAGTAGGACCCTCAGCAAACTGTCAAACTATTTGCCGATTGATGGCCTTATCTAACGGACGTTAAGTGCTGAATGGATATTTTTAATTTAAGAAATAATTTTCGCATACCATTTTCTACTTTATGGCACGTAATATTGTTTATTTTTAGATTTTTTTAGTTAAAATGATCTATAATATTATTATAACTTCTTACTTTAGATTTTGAAATTTAAAATCGATATAAAATGGTCTATAAGATTGGTCACAGTCAATTATTTTGAACCTTCTACGAAAAATTTTCATTAAATTGATTACACCATCTGTTCAAGTAGAGGTGTTGATTGACAAAAATATCCTCAAGTTAATAAGAAATTCTCACAGAATGATCAAAATGATTGACGGTGGTATGTGGACAATCTCGGAGACCACTTTATTATCGATTTTAAATATTATAGACCAAAGTGATGATTTATGTCAATCTTAATGATCATTTTGGATTAAAAAAAAAATTATTTTTTTCTTTTTATTTCATCTTTGGTTTTTTTTCAATGTAAAGAAAATAAACTAGAGTGCACTGGAAAGAGTGACTTCCATTTAATAGTTACACGATCACAATGACATTTTAGACTAATAACTCAATGTTGTGTGTATGTTTTTCTTCACATGAAATTGTATTACTATTGGCCCGAAATGTCACCGGCAACCTCATATCCATTTCGCGACAGGTCACTCACATAACTCAATCTTGAATAAAAATTTATGAACAGAGATGCAAAAGAAGGATAGAAACATCTCTTCCCCCACTTAAAAAGAGGTATGAAGAAATACCAGTGCTATATACACGCGGTGCATGGAAGTTTTTCAAATAACTCATCTAGCTTTAGCACTAAAAGATTGTTTATAAGCTATTGATTTAAAGAAAACTAATGGAAATGACTTAAAAACTTTAAGTTTGAATGATAATGACAAAATAAAGAGTAAAGTAAATAGTACCATGATTGACTTTTTAGTGTAAAAATATAATTTTTCGTTAAAGTAAAAGTAACATGAGTTTTTCGTTAAAATTATCTTGATTTAATGATAATATTTCTTTTATAACGTTCAATCCGACTTGACCCTACCACTTATCAAACATGTGCTTATAATTTATGCAGTGGGGTACATTTTAAAAAGGGGTTAACAGCTGACTGGGTCTGGACCGCACTAAAAGAGGATGGTTGATGTAGACATTTAGGTCCAAATGGTGTATAAGCTTTAAAAAAAAAAAAAGGAAAAAACAAAAGGGAAAAAAAAAAGGTGTATAAGCTTTGGTCACATCCAGTATGCGACGTCTCCTTGGAATCATACTATGGTTCCAACTCGTTATCGCATAACATTCACATTCTGAAGTGAATAGAAATCTTCGAGAAGTACCACTTGATCAATCAATATGTGCAGCACTTCTTCTGAATTTTCTTGTATTAGTGTTATTTTGTGCTGGTTTATCTATTATGTACATTAAGTTTTCATGTAATGTTGGAAGAGAATCGAAAGCTTGATCAAAACTAACCTAATCTTAAACAATTTATCTATTTATCCTCATCGCTTGGGTTAGTGTTAAAACCTTTCTACGTCCTTCTCAATTGCACAGTAAAAATAACTTTTTATTACACAAATGACTTCTTTTACAATGACTTACTTTCTTTACAAGACTTACAATTTATAGTAGCAGATAACAAGACTTACTATTAAAGAGTCCAATATATAACAGCCAAATGACCTTCAAAACCCTAATTAGTTAGTTACAAACAGTAACTAATCAATATTACAAAACTGCCACATTATGATGATGCCAAGTGGCATCATTACTTTACTCTAAAGAAGGGATTCCAATTGCACTGTTCAAATGAACAGTGTTTGGAGCAGAATTTCACTTTATTTATAAAATTGCCACCGCCTGTTCTTTCCCTCTTTCTCTCTCCCGACTCTCTCTCGTCAAATGAACAGTGTTATTTTGGGTCTGAACGCTTGATCCAACTACTCTTATGAGCAGTGTTAATATTGGTTCATGATAATTATAATAGATTATAATTTTATTAATTGGATTGCACATTATTTAGTGAATTGAAGGATACTCGGAGATTTGAGCTGTTGGGTTTTTTTGTTTAAAAGACTCGGATTGAACTTCTGAAATTAGTTGGGTGAAGAATTTGACAAAATATGTTTTTTTCTCTCTTAATTTTCGAACTTTGGATTTGATTGAGGATCATCTTAAGGGAGGGAGGGGTGAATTACTATTTTATAATCGATGATATATAAATAATAAATTGAGTTCCCTAATTTTTCTGTTATAGGTGAGGAAAGCACCGAGCCTGCAGCAGCATGCACCAGCTCAACTGAAGGTCAAAGGTTCCATTCTCATGGAAAAAAGCAAAAGTGAAGGACTCTAAGCTTCCAGAATGTCAAATTTGTAAAACTTTTGGTTGTTCTGGCAAGTTTTATTGTAGTGTGTGTGTGTGTGAATTTGGATTTGGAATGGTTTTTCTAATGTTTGTAATTTTTTTATATTATAATTCAGTGCAGGTTTGCGTTGGATATAGGATAGTCATGGATCGGTTCGAAGCTCGGCTAATGATAGTTTCAGATCTTGATCATACAATGGTAGGTTCTGTAACTGGTTTTGTCATCGTAGGTTATGTAATCTGAATAATATAAATTAGGGTTTTTCGGTTAGTGTCCAATAAGTGAAGAAAGGATGATTCTTTTTGTTGTCATGCACATTTAAGCTGTAAACATCTGAAAAGCTGCTTAATTGAAGTGAAATTTCCAGTTTTTGAGCCCGATTTCAAGTCTTTATGCTAAAAAATTCAAGGATGTACTTGATTTTATGCGTTTTCTCTGTTTGCTATCTGTGTTTTATGTGATTGTTTATTTTTGGCTATGGAGTTGTCTTAATAGTTCCCATTTGCAGTTGTGGACAGGCACAGTTGAGGGAGGTGACATTGCAGGAAGAGAATGCTGTATATGAAAGGGCAATATCGTGTGAAAATAAAATACAGGAGAAAATTCAAGAAGCAGATATGCGGAAGAGGAAGCTAATGATGAGACTTGAGTATGTCGTATTTTTGTTAATGGAGACCAACACTCTTTCTGAAAATTTATGATTTTTGTTATCAGGAGATGGAAGAGAACGAAGGGAATTTGAGATATGAACTCGAAAATGCACAAACCGCATTGGATGCCAGTTGATCTGGTCAATCAGATGAATCCATTGGAGACCCGAAGACAACAGTTGAAACCGAAAATGACGTAGAAGCTTTAAAGAAGGCTATGCTTGAAAAATTAGAGGAGAGATAAAAATAACTGGTCAGTTTCATTTTTGCTTTCAATCTTTCAGTTGTTTCGTCTTCGTTCATTGCAAATGTGTTTGTATTTTGAATTTATCTTAGAGTTCAATGGAAGCACTCGAATCCATTGTGTGAATTTTATGATAAATTATGCAGTTTTGGGTTTGAATCTTTGTTTGGTGATTGGAGATTGATTTCTCTGTTTCTTCGTTGCCGATTCAGGTGCTCCCATGGCTTCATTGGAGAAGCCTGTGCCTGCTGGTGGTCTGCTTGCTGTCGTTTCTCACACTGTTAATTGTTTTTTATTTTTGTTGATTTGATTAACGGTAGAAGCATATCTTTATTTCTATTAGTATCTTGATTTGCATAACAGTTCAAGCATATCTTTTCTGTGTTTATTGTTTCCTTGGTGTTTAATTTTATTTGAATTTCTTAATTTGTTCAAAGGATGCTTTGGTTAGTAGCCATTTTTATTTATTGGTTTTTTTATTTGGATTTATAGCACCAAGCGTATAGGTGATCAGTGAAGCGGTTTGTATGATGGGTTCATGTATCTTAAACATGTAGTGAGAAGTGAGGGTTTTGTTTTAGTGTGTTAGGTAATCATCGATACTATGATTTGGGGTTGCTTTCTTAAACCATGATAAAGCAGTCCAAGTAATTTTAACATGGATATCATTTTATATCTTTTTTTATCTAATGCATGAGTACATGAAATGTTAAGACAATAACATGTGATTTAAAATGCTAAGAGAGACACTGAACCGTGTTTGATATTTTGTTTTTCTTGGTTGATTTGAATTTGAGCTTTTTTGAGTTGGATTCGTGAGTTTTGTTTAAGATTTCATTTTGGGGTTGTGAATGGTTTGCCAATGCGAAAGTTTACGTCTTTGACCTCTGTAAATTTCCAAGTTGTTCGGGGACTTTGTCAACAGCGTAGAGTTCTCTTCACAGCGCATCACTATTCCGTGCAGCATAGCTTGATAGCAGTTTTGGTTGAGTCTCAATTGCCCATTACATATGATTTTACTTTAGTTTGTTCATCTTCTTTCGAATTTCTGTGCAAATATTTTTGAAGCCCAAGTGCTTCAAATTTCAAATTTATGTGTAGGTTGTTAAGTGCGGGTGTTAGACACCCAATATGACTTTTACATGGTGTTGCTATCTAGTTTTGGTCAGAATTATATTGGGGACTGTCTAAATTTTGGTTTAGCTGCAGATGAAGCGAGATCAAAAGGTTATAAATTAGAGGTATAATTAAATTTTTGTATTTGATGCATCGTTGAATTAATAAATACAGCAGGAACATTGCCTTGACAGATATGCTTTCGTTTCATTTTTTAGAATGGAAAACTGAATTTTGTGTGTTTATGAGCGTGTAAACTTTTAATTACAGCGGAAGTGATTGAAAATTATCGGGAATTAGTATTAAGTTTATACACCGAAAGAAATAGATCGAAAATAGCATTATTTGGTAGAAGGAAAATTTGGTTTCAATTAAAGGATGGCAGGAGGAGAAAGAGGAAGACCTTTGGAGCAAACACCAACTTGGGCAGTTGTCGATGTTTGTTTTGTTTTGGTTTCGATCCACATCGAATATTTCATTCATTTAATTGGAAAGGTTTCCTTTCACATGTAATTAGGTTAATTTCATCTTATGAAGTCATTTTTGGGTTTATTATGAATGCGAAATGAGATATTTTGATTAAATTTTAATCGCACTCCTTCCAGTGGTTGACAAAGAGAAATAGAAGAGCTCTCTATGAAGCTCTTGAGAATATCAAAGCGGAGCTTATGCTATTAGGGCTCTTATCTTTGCTTCTAACAGTAGGACAAGACCGCATTTTAGATCTATGTACATCGAAGGCTTTTGGAGCAACTTGGCATCCATGCAATAATAAGCAAGAAGTTGGAAAATAATAGATTTAGGATTTGGGCTCAGTCTGTTAGAATTAGGTTTTGTTAGAGATTAGGGTTAGTTTATTATAAATAGAGTGTTTTGTTACTCATTAGAGAATAAGTTAGTCACGATATAGCCTCTTAGGGTTTTGTACCGTTCCGGCATTCCTCTTTACTAGCCTTTCTGCACGCGCTTTGCGCATGCGAAAGACCTTTTTTACATTATAGCATGCTATGCGCGGCATTCAGGGTTTTTTTTTCCTTTCACATCTATGCATACGTAAGGACATCTTTACTACAAAAAGAATTCATACGCTTTCTTCATGCCTTGCGCGTGCGAAATGTCTTTTTTACATCACGCCGCGCTATGCGTAGTGTACATAGTTCTTTTTTCCGTTCCACAATTGTGCATACATAGATACATCTTTACTACAAAAACTTCAAAAGGCATACAAATTTCGTTTGAAAAAGCTTGGCTATGGTTCGTTATAACATCAATTCATATTTTTTGTAATCCAATTTAAAGTTGCTAGAACCTATTCAACCAATTTAAGGTTGTCAACAGAAGGTTGTTGACTGAAGTCAACTGAGGAAGAAAAACTAATTAGATTTTATAAGACCAATATCAGTACACTGCAATATTCACCACATTGATTTTTGTTTTGTTTAGTGAAATGAATAAGTCAAATAAAAACATTAGAGTTGGAAGTCCATTGGAAGTTCATACTCACTCCGAAACCCACTAATTGACCCTACGAAATGAAATGTTGGCTAATTCTACAAATTTCCAAAATGCCTTTGGGCTTGTTGACTTCTGAGGATCACATATATGTTTAGAAATTCACCACTTATGATAAACAAATACATGGATAATTGAAGAAATTGATCCGGTTAGAAAGAATCACCATTCTTAAACCGAATTGCGGATGTTTGCCTTGGTTTTTCTTCGTACTCTTTGTTTGGCTCTTTTATAACTTCAATCAACGAACCTCCTCCTAATCCAAAAAAGCAAGATTTTTTTACTCAAAAAACAAAAACAAACGTTTAATTCAGAGTAGTAACCTAGAGAAAACAGAGTGTCATAAGTGTTGTGCTAAAACAAATGACAAATGTTTAGTTTTTCTACCTATTTACTCTTTTACAGTAGTAATAAGTGGCAAGAAAATATATAACTTGAAATGAAGAGTATTCACAATAAAGAAGTAAGGATGATTGTCTAGCTTTCGAAGGGCTGGCTTAAGTAGTGGTCATAAAAAGCAAGAGGATCGATACATAAGAAAATAAATATGGATTCACTTTGTTGAAGCTCTCAATTTGTCAAAATTTGACAAATTAAAGAATGAGTGAAAGCCATAGAAACCGTACATATAAGAGGAAACAGTTATGTATTAGGCTTACCACCTCGATGAATAAAAGAAACGACAATGGCCAAAAGAATATCTAATCTAGGTGCTAATCCTCAACTTCCTCCGCAAGTCCCTCCGCATCCTAGGTTTTGAGAGAAAATTTGGCGCCCATAGAGAAGCATGCAATGGCTGCTTTTAAAAATCATTCAGCTATTCCTTGTGAATTCTACTTCCATTGAACCTCAGAATCAATTAGCGGTAAAGGGTAAGGCAATTAAATAATTAATTAGTCTGAACGATTGTATTAGAAATTTGACGATATATTAGGCACTGAACCCCACTTATGAAACTCTGCATAAAATTACATGCGCAGATAACCCACTCCACTCCATACAAATCAAGCAAGCATCTTACTGGTTGTTCTCAAAATCCGGTTGCGCATAAGATCACCAACAACAAATAACTCCTCCCTTGACGGAGGAGAGACTCCCACCTTTTCTACACAAAATTTTTCAACATTAATTAAAAAAATTAAAGAGAGTAACAATTCTAACTTTCGCATGATAAAACCAAAAAAATAATCAATGCAATGGCAACTTAAAAGATTAAAAGGGTCAATTTGGTTACCTCTAAAGTCTTAGAAAATTTGAACGTAAACTTATTATTTCCGTATCATCACAACCATACAAATTGAAGAGAACTACGCAACCATGGGCAATATAAAGCTTTAAACTTTCTCCAACAAATGAAATCATAGGACTCGAACTTAAAGCGTGGAGCTAAGGCTAAACGTACCAAAATACCCATGATCTTTCATAACACACTGCCCCTTGCCATCAACCTTCACTAACTCATCTCTCTAAAACTCCTCAAGTCCTTCCCACTGCCAAGAACCAGAGTAAATCCTTCCTCCGCCGCAACCAGCAACTTCACTTCATCACTCCAGAATGTGGACTTTCATCCCTATACCCTAGTATCCGTTCCCTGCGAGCAAACAATAGTTCAGAATAGAACCTCAAAAATCATATATCTCAGGTAACTCATAATTATAAGAGTGAAAATGTAAACCCAAGTTCTGAACTTTACACTTGGAATTTAATACAAACTAAACTAAGTTTTGAACTTTAATTAAAACCCAACAAATATCGGAAAAAAAAAAAAATTCACTTTACAGAATCTAATGCAGCAATTTTGCATAATACTACTTTACACAACAAAAAAGACTCAAAATTTCGCTTTCTTTTCCTACATTTTCTCAGTAACCAATTAGGCCAAAACACCCCAAAAAATCACAATGAAAAACCAATAACAGGCTAAATTTCTTCACAAAAATTCAAGAAAACTTACTCAATTTGCAGAAGAATTTTCTAGGAATCCGGATAGAGATCCCCCCACTAGGTACCATAACTCGCCAAAGTCTTGTGTGGCTGTTGAAACAGCGGCGTCTGTTGCTGCTGCGGTGGTTGTTGGGAGAAGAAGGAGTTGCTTTGCTGAAAAGGCTGTTGTGTCACATCCCGGCCCAAGCCCCCACCATATTCCGGGCTCGACTCCACCGTAGCACGATATTGTCCGCTTTAGGCCTCGACCACGCCCTCACGGTTTTGTTTTTGGGAACTCACACGAGAACTTCCAAGTGGGTCATCCATCATGGGATTGCTTTCGCGCGAACTCGCTTAACTTTGGAGTTCCGATGGAACCCGAAGCCAGTGAGCTCCCAAAATGCCTTGTGCTAGGTAGAGATGGAAATATACATATAAGGCTTACAGGATCCACTCCCCACCGAAGTACGAGTTATTATACCTATGATTAGTACAAAATCTTTGAAGTAGTGAGCATTCCCTCTAGAATTATGGAACCCCTTCACATGACCAGTTCCTTATTAGTCGTCCAAAATCACCTACCTGAGCGGACTCTAGTATGTAATCAACCTATGGTGGCGCTACTAATTGACGATATTGTCCGTTTTGGGCCCCGATCATGCCTTCACGATTTTGTTTTTAGGAACTCACACGAGAACTTCCTAGTGGGTCACCCATCCTAAGATTGCTTTCGCGCCAACTCGCTTAACTTCGGAGTTTCGATGGAACCCGAAGCCAGTGAGCTCGCAAAAGGCCTCGTGCTAGGTAGAGATGAGAATATACATATAAGGCTTACATGATCCACTCCCTTGGGCGATGTGGGATCTTATAATCCACCCCCCTTAGGGGCCCGACGTCCTCATCGACACACTTCTGGCCAGGGATTGGCTCTGATACCAAATTGTCACATCCCGGCCTAAGCCTCCACCACATCCCGGGCTCGACTCCATCGTAGCACGATATTCTCCGCTTTGAGCCTCGACTTGGCCCTCACAGTTTTGTTTCTGGGAACTCACACAAGAACTTCCCAGCTTTGAGCCCCGACCTGGCCTTCACGGTTTTGTTTCTGGGAACTCACACGAGAACTTCCTAGTGGATCACCCATCATGGGATTGCTCTTGTGTGAACTCACTTAACTTCGGAGTTCCAATGGAACCCGAAGCTAGTGAGCTGCCAAAAGGCCTCGTGCTAGGTAGAGATGGGAATATACATATAAAGCTTACAGGATCCCCTCCCCTGGGCGATGTGGGATCTTACATGTTGAGTTTGAAATGGCGATTGCTGCTGCTGCTGCTGTGGATGCGATGTAGAGAACGATGTGAACGCCATTGTTGTGGTCATTGTGGGCTGGTTTTGGGATTGTGGTTAGAAAATTGGGAAAGACTGCATAATTTTCTTAAAAAAATAATCAATGACTTGAATTTTGACATAGTCTAGAATGTCAATTCAAGAATAGCAAATCAACCATGAATGCTTGGCGTTGGATTCATGGAAGCAAAATTGAGAAAGTAAATGAAATAATTTAAACTGTAACTAATAAAGAAGAACTTACAAACCAAAATGTATGGACGAGAATCTTTAGCTGATGCAAAACCTATGTCGTTTGGCTGGTTTTAATGAAATTGTCCTTGATTAAAAAAAAAAACTGAAGTAAGTAGAGCGGTTGTATTCAGGAAAACATGGGAGCGATTGTGTGTGTAAAGAGACAAAGAGGGAGAAGAAGGGGTCATGGGTTGTTATCTTCTTGTTTTTTTTTTTTTTTTTTTTTTCCTAATTTTTAATTCTCCTTTTGTTTAAAATATTTTTCTTTTTTGTTTTGATAAAAGTATCCTTACTATTTTGTTTCTATTATTTTCAGTTAGTTGTGAATTTTTTTGTTTGAAGGTCTTTATAGTCCAATTTTTTTTGGTGAAACCTTAAGACATCAAACAATTCATTCTGGTTTTCTAATATTAAAGATTAAAGAATTAAAGAACTAATAATAATTTTATTATTTTGTAATCTTGTTTATTCTGCACACTGATATTCAACTTAGCAGGTTCGATTCTTTGGAATTTATTATTTTGTAATCTTGTTTATTCTGCACACTGATATTCACCGTTTTGAAGTCGTACCACTACAAACTGCTACCCAGATCCATCCCGTCATCGCACACCCGTCTCCCGCTACATTTCCGTTGCTGCCTACACTCGTACACGCAGTCGACTCCCATGAGTTGGATTTGTTAACCCTTGGATCTCTGATGCTGTTTCTAACTCGTAGGCCCACTACACCATGAATCAGACCCCGATCGAACCCGCTTGCATCTGCACCCATATTTGTAGCCGTCGTGACCCCATGTTGCTGCAATCCGACCCGTTTGTATCTGTACCTTGTTCCTGCACTCGCACTGTTATGATCCAAACTCAGAACCTTAACTCAGACCTGCAAGTATATGACAATGACGGATGAAGGAATATAGAGAAGAGCTAGAGAGATAGAGAGAAGAGTATTTTTTCAATATATTTCTTTTATGAATATTCGTCCCATTTTCCCTTTCACAAGTGACTACATATATGGTTCCCCAAAACTCTCAAAACCAACTGGCATAACTAATTACAAAACAACTTAATCAAAATGCTTATTTAATTGCTAAACTATGATTAAGATAATCACATATATAACATTTCCTCGCCCTTCAATTAAACTTTGTCCTCAAGGTTGCTGTTAAAACTTGAATCCTGGAAATTTTGCAGTGAACTCATCATAATCTTCCCAAGTAGATTCTTCAGCGTTCTTATTCTTCCACTGAATGAGCAGCTAAACACCAACTGCATTGTTCTTCTTGTAGACTCTTCTTTGTAGCACTGTTGTGGGTTCTTGAGCTTGTAGTCCATCATTAGTCACTAGTGGTAGCAGTGGCATAAGATTAACATCAGGACCCACATGTTTCTTCAAGCAACTGACATGGAAGACAAGATGTATCTTAGAGGTCTCAGGAAGCTTTAGCTTGTAGGCCACACTACCAACTTTCTTTAATACTTTGAAGGGGCCATAGAATTTTGGGTGGAGTTTGTGGTATGCATGAGTTGTTAGTGACTGCAACTGGTAAAGAATAAGCTTCAAGTAGACTCAATCTCCCACCTCAAAAGTTCTCTCACTCCTGTTTTTATTTGCCTGCACCTTCATTCTGTTTTGAGCAATGATCAGATTAGTTTTGAGCATTGTCAACATTTTGTCTCTTGCCATCAATCCCTGTTCAACACTCTCCATTTTAGCAGAACCAAGCTCATAAGAGGCAATGTGTGGAGGAAGGTAGCCATATACAATTTCGAAAGGTGTGAACCTGGAGGCAGTGTGAAATGAAGTGTTGTAACTCCATTCAGCCCAAGGAAGCCACTGGAGCCATTTCTTGGGTTGGCAGCTAGTGAAGCATCTTAGATAGGTTTCTAAACATTTGTTGACAACCTCTGTCTGTCCATCACTTTGTGGGTGATAACCTAAGCTCATGCATAACTTCGATCCTTGTAGTCTAAAAAACTCCCGCCAAAAGGCACTAAGGAAAATAGGATCTCTGTCACTCACTATGGTTAGTGGCATGCCATGCAATTTGAAAATGTTTTCCACAAATTCTTGTGCTACCATGCTAGCAGTATATGGGTGCCCCAATGCTATGAAATGCCCATACTTAGAGAGCCTGTCCACCACCACTAAAATGACTGACTTCCCCTTGCATGAAGGTAATCCGCAAATGAAATTCATACTTATATCTGTCCAGGCTTGCTGTGGAATTGGAAGAGGCTGCAGTAACCCAGGTGGTGATATTGTTTCATACTTATTATGTTGACAAGCCCTGCATTCAGCCACCCAAGATTTTATATCTTTTTTCATCCCAACCCAATAAAAGCCTCTTTTCAGTATTTGGTAAGTCTTCAATACCTCTTCATGACCTGCTGCGGGAGTAGAGTGATGCTCCTTGAGAACTTTTCTCCTCCAGCTAGAATCAACTCCCAATGCAATCCTATGCTTGTATTTCAAGAAGCCATTATCCAGGTGATACTTAGAAGCAGTGATAGCAGTTCTAGGATCTTGACCTCGTACCTCTACTTCTTGTTTCTTTGATCTCACACACAGATCCTATTCTAAATCTCTCATGAGGTCATCCAACCACCCAAAATAAGGATAAGTAACAGCCAGTAATTCTCCCTTCTCCTCTAAAGGTAGCTCAGAAAGAGGTGGTGACCTTGGAACCTGAGAGAGAGCATCTGCCACAATGTTTTCCTTGCCATGTCTATATTGCACCTCATAATCAAGTCCCAACAGTTTGGACACCCATTTTTTTTGGAATGAGGTGTTGGTTCTTTGACTCAAGAAATATTTCAAACTGTTATGCTCTGTTTTGATAATGAAATGGCGCCTTTGTAAGTAGTTTTGCCATTTTTTTTACTGTATAAATGATGACAATTAGCTCTCTCTCATAAGTTGACAATGCCTGATTTCCTGGACCTTAAGCTTGGCTGGCAAAAGCAATAGGCCTCCCACGTTGCCGCAAAACTGCTCCAATACCTAAACCATAAGCATCACACTCAATTATAAATGGTTCTGCAAGTTGGGTAGAGCTAGCAATTGGGGTGAAGTCATGGCTTGCTTCAATTTCTGGAAAGCTGCCTCAGTTACTTCTGGCCATTAGAATCCTTCACTTCCAGTGAGTTTGTAGAAGGGCTGGCACAATTTGCCATATCCATGTATAAATTTTCTGTAGTAGCATGTTAACCCCAAAAATGCCCTTAACTATTTCACATTCTTAGGAGCAAGCCACTCCAATATAGCTTGGTTTTTTGCAGGATCTGCAGAGACTCCCTCACTGCATACTATATGGCCTAGGTATTCCACTTGGTGCTGCCCAAAAGAACACTTTTGTTTATTGATAAACAGTTGATGTTGTTGCAATAATTCTAGAGTTTTTTTCTAAGTGCACTAGGTGCTCCTCCTATGACTGACTATATATCAATATGTCATCGAAAAACACAAAGATAAACTTCCGTAAGTAAGGTTTAAAAATGTCATTCATGAGGCTTTGAAATGTTGCAGGGGCATTAGTGAGGCCAAAGGGCATAACCAAGAACTCATAATGGCCCTCATGAGTTCTAAAAGCTGTTTTTCCAATGTCATTCTTATGCATTCGAACTTGGTGATAGCCGGACCGTAGATCAAGCTTTGAGAAATAGTGAGCTCTATATAATTCATCCAAAAGATCATCAATTAGTGGAATATGATACTTATCCTTGACTGTGATTCTGTTTAATTCCCTGTAGTCCATGCATAACCTCCATGTCCTTTCCTTTTTCTTCACCAACAACACAGGGAATGAGAATGGACTGTGACTAGGCCTGATGAACCCTGATTTTAGAAGTTCCTGCACTACTTTCTCAATTTCATCTTTCTGTGCAGGGCCATAATGGTAAGGCCTAATGCTTTGAGGCTTAGACCCTTGGAGAAGAGGGATTTTGTGATCCTGTGCTCTATGTGGAGGCAACTGTGAAGGAATCTGAAACACTACATCAAATCTCATTAAGACTGCTTGTAACTCTTCCATTTGTTGAGCACTGATGATGCTAGTATCCTCTGGTGTAGACTCCAATGAATACAATAAAACTCCAAAGTTAGAATCATATAATTCCTTGTTAAGCTGCTGCAATGACATTTCCTGGATAACCAGCTGTGGTAGTATGCTATGGGACAGTTTGAACTTGTTTTGGCCCACTTGAAACTCCATTGTGAGTAATTGAAAATCCCAAAGTACAGGAATCACCGTAGACAACCATTGCACTCCTAACACCAAGTCACAACCCCCCAAAAGCAATGCAAACAAATTAGTGTGACAATGGTATCCTCCCAATGCCAACGGAATGTGTCTACAACAACCCTGACTTTTGATTTTGCCTCCATTTGCTATCATTACTTCAAATGGTTTGGTTGTTTATAAAGACCACCCCAATGTCTTAGTGAACCTAGAATCAATAAAGTTGTGGGTACAACCCGAGTCGAGGAGGATTCGCACGGGTTGGCCTTTAACACTACCCAAAACATTCATAGTTTGTAGGAAGCACTTAGCATTCATGCCATAAAATGCATATTCACTTAGTGTTATTCCTTGCAACTTAGCTTGCACAGCCTCGTCATTCTCCTCACACAATTCCCCATCATCACACACATCTAACAAAAGCACTGTTTATGTGTGCATTTATACCCCATTACCCATTTCTCAAGGCAAAACCAACATTCCCCTCGGTCTTTCTTTCTCTGTACTTCCTCAAGAGTAAGCTTACGATATGGTAAATTGGTAGTTTTAGGTCGAGGTAGCATGATGGGCAGTGGAGTGACCTTAGTTGCAGGAAGAGTTCTAAGATTGTGGCTACGCAATGCAGAAAGTTTAGCAACAACCTGAATAACTATAGAGATTGCATCATGAACGGACGCAAGCCTCAATAATTTGACATCATAAACCAATTCCCTTTTTAAACCCCCAAGGAAACAACTCTTGAGGAGAGCATGACCAACATTGGAAGCACGATTGGCAAGCCAACGAAATTCAGTCGCATATTCCTTCAGAGTACCTATTTGGTGCAACTTAAATAATGACTCAGTACAATCCTCGAACTCAGAGGGTCAAAACTCCCTACAAAGTGCATTGGTAAATTTCTTTTAAGTAAGAGTACTAAGTAAGCAATTGCACCATTTGAACCACTGCATCGCCTCATTTTCCAAGTAAAAGGAGGCTGTAAAGACCTTTTGTGGATCTGGAATGTTGTAACAAGCAAAATATTGCTCAGCCTTGTAGATCCAAGTGATGGGATCATCACCATAAAAAAATCAAGGAAAATCCACCTGTTGCTGCCACAGAAGTTTAGGCGGCTCGCCCCCAGGCTCAAACTGATCATGACGAGGATGTCAATGAGTCTCCAAAAGACGGAAATCAACATCATCCGTGACTAGAACTGGCGGTGGGATAGGATCGGCGGCAAAAGAAGCAGGATTGGAAGATTCGATACCACCAACAAAGGACTGTTCACGCCAGAATTGCTCGAAGGAGAAAGCTAACTTAGCATCGAACTCAGCAGATATCATGGCTGAGAGGTCGGCGTTTGCGACTGCGATAGAATTTCGAAGGAGGTTGGGGAGGTTCGCCAAGATAGCTTCAATGGCAGTGAGACGTGCATCTATGGTTGTTAAACGAGTTGTCGGAGTGTGACGGAGAATACAAGAGGGAATCGAGGATCAAGCAAGATGGTACCAATTGTTATGATCCAAACTCATAACCTTAACTTAGACCTGCAAGTATATTACAATGACGGATGGAGGAATACAGAGAAGAGCTAGAGAGATAGAGAGAAGAGTATTTTTTAAATATATTTCTTTTACAAATATTCGTCCCATTTTCGCTTTCACAAGTGACTACATATATGGTTCCCCAAAACTCTCAAAACCAGCTGGCATAACTAATTACAAAACAACTTAATCAAAATGATTATTTAATTGCAAAACTATGATTAAGATAATCACAGATATAACATGCATCATTTTCTGATGAAAACCCATATTTCTGCACTCTCGTGTTTTGCAGCTCTTTCTGGATAAGACCACATAGAAAGAAAGAAAGAAAGAAAAGAAAAGGATAAAGTTGCTGTAGTTGGGCCATTGTTTGTCTGTTGGGCTACTTTATTGGATTGGACCGATAAAATGGGCTAAGAAGATAAGGTTGCCTATATTGGGTTGTTGGATTTTTGTCCGAAGTATATGATTTGTTTAAAGTATGATGTTTCCTGTTTGGCAATCACTCGAGTGCTTGGATCAGTGACTACTCGAGTGATTATTGTCAAAGTTTTCATCTTTTTGTTTCTTGCTGTTGGGTTATAGGAATCTCGTCGTTAAGTGATAGGCTATATACTTCCAACATATGTTTGCCGAAATCTGTATCTGTTATCATTAGTGCATGTCCACTTGTAGCGGATCTTGCCTTGTCCGCTTGTAGCAGATCCTATTTGCATACCTACCTATCCGCTTGTAGCGAAGCTTGTTTGTTCGTTTGTCGGAACCTGTTTGTCTGTCCGCATTATGGAGCCTGTCTATTTGTTCGAGTTGTGGAGCTTGCCTATTTGTCTGTTCACGTTGCAAAGCCTGCCTATATGTCCAACTAACGAAACCTACATCCACATCTACTTGTTGGCAAACTCATGTTGTTTACCGCTATGAGTTTGACGAGGGGTGTTGGAAAATAATAGATTTAGGATTTGGGCTGAGCCCGCTAGAATTAGGTTTTGTTAGAGATTAGGGTTAGTTTATTATAAATAGAGTGCTTTGTTATTCATTAAAGAATAAGTTAGTCATAATGTAGCCTCTTAGGGTTTTGTAGCCATTCCGGCATTCTTTTCTATTAATAATATTCTTATTATTTTGTAGTCTTGTTTATTCCGTACTCTGATATTCAACTGATGTCAGGCCAGACAAACGCAAAGAGATTAGAGTAGTGCTTCAGATGACAACTCCCGCAGAAGGCTTCTCTCAACCTTGGATTCCAGTTTGAGGGGGGGGTGGCCGATATGAGCCGCTAGATATGACAAATGTGCTACCAAGATACACTGAATTGTCCATACTTTTAGTTTTATAAAATATGACAAGTTGATATACATGTATATAGAGAACTGATATCTCTTGGCAGATTTGGTTTACTAGATAGTTTTTCACGTTTCAGATCAAAATAAAGTTTTTCATGTTACACTATCAAACTGTCGTTTAGTACAACATTATGTAAATATTTTTATATAAATACCATGTACACGGAGTATGCAATTAGTATTCATATAGATACTTATTCGTGTTAACGATAAAAGCATCTAGTTTAAGTTTGTCCTCAAAATTTATGCTTAGTTGTAATAATGCTTTTGCTTAGTTGTTCATGTAAAAATGAAACATTATTTTGTACATATATCATTTTATATTCGTTTAGTTTTTCAATTTATGCTTATTAACTTGGTTATTGGTAAGGCTCTTCTAGAGGCAGTGTTGGCGTGTAGATGATGAGGAATTAGGCAACGAGGAGGAAATGATGAAGGCGGAGGACCAAAAGGCGTTGGTTGTTGGGATAATTGGTCCTCCGAATTCCTCGGGAAGTCTGGGATCACTATTATTATGGTTTGTTCTTAAATTCCTCTTTTCCCCACTTAGTGGGATAAAACTTCGTTGTTGTTGTTCTTCTTAAATTTCTCTTTTACGATTGCATGTAGAGATATTACAATTTTTAGTCTTTTATGCAAGCACTGTACCATTTTGACCAAGACTTTCTCTATACTCTCCCCTTTTGGCAGCCATTAATGAATCACCATGAGGTTTCATTTCCCACTTTTTATGAGTTCTATCTACATCTTTTTTCAAGGCACAAAAGCGGACTTCATACAGTACAACATGAGAGAAAAACCTATGTACAACCAATTTTTTCAAAGGACCAGAGATTACTTTATAAAGATATCTTGATATCTCATAGAATTCGTAATGAATTTTCAACTCACCATTGAAAAGTTGTATTGGCTGTTTCAACTCATAGATAGTTTAAAGTATTTATGATGTAGGTGACTGTAATATATATTGGGTAAACAGTTAATGAACGCCTTCAAGAGCATTCTGATTGGTTCCTTATGTATCAATGTAGTATCTAACAATACAACTTTCTTTTGTATGATCCTATACTGTATTTCTTTGATGTTGCACTAGATTTAACCTTAGTTCTTGACTAATGTGTGATGGTGGATTTGCAGTGCTTTTGTATGATTCATAGCTGTTGTGGATATATTATAGCATCACTTCGTTTTGATTTCTAAACAAACTATATACTTTATCTTTGTCTTGGGTTACATTATAACATTTAACGATTGAATTTGTAAGACGGTTTAGCAAATTTTTTAGAGACTTACTATTCCTGCCAGATGTTCAAGCATTATGTCTTCTACTTTTCTACTTTCCCTTTTCTGTGTTTTTCCTCCATGTAGTAGGCTGATTACTTGAAACTAAGATATTGATGACACGATACGATCTACAAATGAATGTTTCTTATAGCTATCCATATACAATAAGCAAAGTTTGACTTCATTGATTCTTTGGTACTACGTCTTTTTAGTTGCTTTGTGTGGAAACTAATGAATGTTTCTGTTGACTCTAAAAATTACAAAACCTACGTGGCGCGCAGGCCGAGTAACTAATAAGCTAACTACGTCATTCGGTTGAATGCGGGGCGTGCCAACTTGTCGGCCGAGCTTGGCCGAGGAGTAAAATTTGTTGATGTCGCCTTGGGCACGTCGTTGACTTCTCTATCTTGCGATTGCGACTGAGGAAGGAACACTCTCGGTCTCTGGGTTCTACAGCCTGAAGACAAGGCTACTAATTCTGCGGAGTTCACAAATCGTCGGAGCCCGATTTGGTCACTGTGATTATATTCGTAAGAGTATAAGCACGTCGAATCGAGACCAAACTATATGGGCACAAGTACTCAAACGTGATGTATGTCTTGATGGTAAACGTAGTTCGGCCGTCGGAATGCCGAACCCTGAAACTTACTTGCGAGTATCCAATCATACAATCACTTGGCGTCCAGCACGCCGAGCGATGCAATTCGTAACACCTGACTATGCCGAGAAGGCTAGCAAGGTGACCTCTGCCAACAAAGGTTCGAAAACCCTTCTCGGTCGAGACTTAGATAGATAACCGGTCGACCTCGACGCAGTGCTGTTTATCCAAACTGAAGGTGCTTCTTGGTCGGCTGATTCTTCGGCAGCAGTGCTGTTTATCCAAACTGAAGGTGTGTCGGCAGAAAAGAAAAGGAAAAATCTCAAGGTGTTTGAGAGGTTTTGCGCAGGGCAATTGTATGCTGATTTGAAGGGGTTTTTCTGTTGCATGATTTCTTGTATTTATAGCACCCCATTCCTTGAGACCAATTCTGATTTGGATTGGGAGTCCTTGTCCCATTTCGACAATAACTCGAACAAACCTATTCCCACTAGGATTCTGAATTTTCCTTCTTTTCGAGGCTTTCCTCTTCGCCGGTCGGGAATCCTGGTCGCACCAGGACTTCCTCGACCTTCTCTATATATCTGGACTACTTAGGATAGGATTTGGCCGACTCTGCCAACTGGCCCGGGATTTATTATTCGGCCCATAGTATTTGTCATCACCTTGGGCCGAGCACATCCTGCTGCTCGGCCCCACAATAATATTTTGGGCCCAAACATTGCCCCCTGGCTTCTGAGGTCGCCGACTGTTAACTTTTGGTCGGGCCTTGGCCTTGAAGAAGCAGAAACGCCTAGTGCTTTTCGGACTTTACATCCCTTGATGACCACTACTTATGCATATTTATGAGACATGATTGTACTCTCCTCGCTGCCCCCAACGTACAGCCACGTGTCGATTCTCCGCCGCTCTTAAAAGCTTTCAATCATGGGCCTCGAAACCGTGCACTAACTGAAGCGTCTTATCCTCATTAATGCATTAAAACTGTCGCCGCACGCAATCGTGCGTCTTGGATTTTCGACCCCTCGATCCTATCTTCGCAGGTTCCCAAAATATCCGAAATGATTGGGACCTTTCCCGGTTAAATTTTCCCCCCAATTTGAACCAGTGCTTTTCGAATTCCAGACGTTTGATCTTCCTTCTGAAAAGTCTATAAATACCCAAACTTCTGTCATTCGCATCTCACGCCTTCAGAAATTCCAAAATCCCAATTTTATCATTCCTGTTTGTTCAAACAAAACCTTCCAGTTCTTCCTTCTGCAATATCTTCTTCTTCCAAACCATCTCCTCTCCTTTCTACCAATGGCCTCCTTTATTTCGAAGCTCTCCGACGAGGTCAACAAGTGCAAGGATTTCATTGATTGGAGCGCCGTCAAGACGCTACGATTTGAAAATGACATGGCCACCACCCACCAGATTCTGGGTCCCCTTTTCAGGGACGCAGTGCCGTCGTCTATCACTAATCTGCTCAAGGAGCAGTGTTTAATACCCCTGCTGCAGGGGTTCGATTGGTCGAAGTGGACTCTGGCGCGGCCTCAGGGAGCCTGGCCCTCGACCACCACGGCCTGGGCCGCCTGGGTTGACCGAATGAGCACATTCTTTGGCAAGGAGTGGAAGGCTCTCGGTATCTACGATGCCATTATTCTGTCGACCATGGAGATTGCCATGGATAAGGAGCTGCTCATGGCCGCCCTGAGTTTATGGTGTTCGGCCACCAACACCATGGTCCTGCCCTTCGGCCCTCTCGGCACCACAGTCCTCGACATTTCGGCCATCTTTGGGACTTCTGCAACCGGCCTTCCCATTGATGCCGCCCTTTCCGGATGCCCTTCTTCTCTCGACCTGAAGGCATTATTCGACGAGGGGGCCGTCGAGACGCTAAGCCGGGGCGATCGGGAGCCCTCAAGGGAAGAAGTTTAGAAGCTCCACAAGAACTTCTTCAACTACAACACTCTCATCCTTCACTTCGCCGGCCGAGGCGAGGAAGGCCTTAGGAAGGGAGAACACGAGGCCTTCCTCTTCTACTGGTACAACAAATTCATCTGTTGTACTAGGTCAAACAAATGCCTGGTCGAGAACATGCTGGTGGCCCAGGCACTGGCTAATGGTCGCTCACTGGCGCTCAGTCCGGCCATACTCGCCAACCTCTACCGTTGCTTGGCCGAGGCGACCATTAGCAAGATTGACCCGCACCAGAACGGACCCCTCTGGGTGTTCCAACTCTGGTTACAGGTTTAGTTCTCCACCCTTCGGCCGGAGGTTCCTGCCTTCTAACGATCGGCCGCCCTCGGCCTTCAACTGGCCTCTCGGCCGGCGCCACCTCACCGAGCCGACGAGGTCTTCAAACACTTCCTCAGCCTCGACGTCCTTTCGGATGACGAGTTCCTGGTATGCCAGCGCCAGGAGTATCCTACCTCACTTCAGCTCCCTACGGCAGCATGGGCCGAGTCCGAGGATGCGGACATCCGTCAATGCTGGGGGTCTTTCGTCCTGGCTCGCGATCTTCCTCTTGGTTGCGACGCCTGCCGAGCCAGCTGGGAGGTCTACCACCCCCATTTTGTCGCCCGGCAACTCGGCTACCTTCAAGGCTGCCCCGTCCCCCTGCTTGCCTTTCGGTCTCTCCTGAGTCGAGGGCGTCTTTCCGGTTCCTCTGAAAGGGAATGCAAGACGTCGGAGCAGGAGTTTCAAGAGAAGTGCAAGAAATTCCGGCTCCGGCCGACGGTTCCTGAATCTTTGGGAACCGACACCTTCGGGGACTGGTGGGAGGAGTACACCAGTGACTTCTTCGGCGTCCCGGCCGAAGACATGGTGAACAAAATATTCGGCGACCGTCCCAGACCCGCACCCTCGGCCCAACCTAAGGAGTCGGCCCAAGGTATAGTCTTTCCGCTTATTTTTATTTATTTATATATATTTTTTTATATATATCACTTGTCCTTGTTATTAATTACTTTGCTATTTCAGGGGGTCGCGTGTCGAGGAAGGTTGAAGTGGTCGCCACGTTGGCGAGGGCGAAGAAGTTGGTGCCCACGAAGAGGACCATCGCCACCGAGCGGACAGTCCCTGCCAAACACCCCCACCGAGAGGCCGAGCTGGAGGATGATGCCCCTCGCCCTTCCAAACGCGTCAAGAAATTGGCGAAGAAGGGCGACCGGGAGATTCATGTCGTCCCTAGTGACACTACAGGGACGTCTGCTCCTACCGGCTCTCCTTCTGTACCGGCTGCCCCGGCATCTCCAACCCCGATTCCTCCAGCCGTCTCCCTTCCTGAGACCACGGTCGATCCAATCGTCGCATCAGCTCCAGCTTCGGAGCTGGTCGTGGCTCCTGCCGTGGGGAAGTCGGCTGCACCCGTCGAGGCACCCTCTACTCCAACGGTCATTCTAGAAGAGGTATAATTCTACTTCCACTCTTGTTTCTTTAGGTTTCTAGTCGTAACGCAAAATGTTTTTCTTTTTGTTCAGGATGTCGAGAACGAGAGCGACGAAGTCCCGCTGGAACGCCGTCGTCGACCAGTCAACTCTCCTCCCATCCATTCTCCTCCGATCGTCGAGGCGACCGCTCGACCGTGTCCTCCTGCGGCGGATCGCGACAAGAGACCTATGGCCGATCTTGAGGCCACGGCCGAAACGCCAATCCACCCGCAGGATGAAGACCTTCCCATTCCTCCGCAGGAAGTCTCATCGGCCTTTGTAAGTTTTGTTTCTTTTGCGCTGATTTTCTCATGACACATGTTCTTAAAAGACTATTAAATGTCAGGTGCCCGAACGTTCATTTTACCGACAATTTTATGCGCCGACGGGCGTTGTCTATATTTCCTGGTCGCCGTCTTGGCCATCAAATGTAGATGACCTCCATCGGCCACGTGAATTACGAAGCGGTCTAAGGTACTGGGCTCGGCCATTAAGTTCCCTGGGTTCGAGCAATGACCCAGAGGGCATGGCCGAAGTCTCCTCTCGGCAGGTCTAAAACAATCCCCTTTTTGTCATGCACTGTATCACGACGTCTTACCTTCCTTCACAAAGTTTTCCCTTCATGTGCAGCCATGGTGGGAAGTGGAGCTCGACGCTCTTCTTCAGAGCACGACTGGTGAGGCCGGCTCCTCTGCTGCTCCTGCCGAACCAGAGGGAGCCATGCCCGAGGCCGAAGCCTTCGTGAAGCTGCACGAAGTCCTGTCTCTCACTGCCTCCCAAGCTCTCCGATCCAAGGGTTTTGACTCCGTTGGGGAGTGTCTTAATGACCTTGCCAGCGGCGGTTACCTAAGTACGGAGAATATCTCCTTCCTCACCGACCTCTTGGAGCGGACTCGGCAACACTTCTACATCTTCGAGCGAGCCCTACAAGCCGAGGATGACTTGAAGGCTGCCAAGGTCGCGCAAGAGGCCGGCCGAGCTGAGATGGAGGCAATCAAAGCTAAGAAAGCGAAGCTGACCGAGTTTGATCACCAGATTTCTGACCTCCAGCGTCAAATTTCTGACTTTCAACGGCAAAGGTCTGCTGCTGCTTCCAAGCTTGAGAAGGACTTCGAGGCCAACAAGGCTCGGCTGACGGCCTTCGCTGCCGGTGCACGGCATATCCAGCAGCTGCAGTTCAATAAAAAGACAAGGCAGGCTGAGATAATTTTGGGCGAAGCGAAGTGGTTGGAGCTAAAAGCTGCCCTCAAGACTTTCCTCCCCTCGACCCCCTAGGAAATCATCTTTGTATTTGTTTTTTGCTATAAATACAATGGTTCTTTTGCTATCAATACAATGGTCTTGACGGTTCTTACTCACACAATGGTCTTTTACTCTTGCATTTCCCATGTAATTGGATAATACTTCTTTAAAAACTTTCCATTAATCGGCAATTTGTGAACTGAACTCGCCCGATCTCTGAGATGATATGCCCCCTTACCGAGGACTTTGTGAATGATGAATGGCCCTTCCCAATTCGGCGACCATTTACCAAATCAGGGGTCTTTAATCCCGACAGGCAACATAGTTTGCCAAACCAATTCTCCTTCGCCGAACGTTTTTTGTCTTACACGCTGGTTATACGCTCGCTTGGCAATTTTCTTTTGTGCTATCGATTCGACTTTCTTCTAAGTCTTCTAATTCTTGTCGCATCGCTTGACTATATTCAACACTGAACAAATTACTCTGCTCGATCACTCGTAATGAACTTATACTCAACTCGACCGGTAACATAGCGTCGTGTCCATAAGTTAACGCGTAAGGAGTGGTTCCCGTGGCCGACCGGGGTGAAGTTCGGTATGCCCATAGTGCTTCATTTAACTTTAAATGCCACAACCCAGGTCTCTCTCTTACCATTTTTTCGAGGATGCCGATCAACACTTTATTGCTTGCCTCGACCTGTCCGTTCGCCTGAGGGTAGTACGGTGTAGATTGCTCAAGTCGGATATTCAAACTTGCCGTGTATTCCTTAAACCTATCGGTTGTGAATATGGTGCCATTGTCAGTTATGATCGTTTCTGGCACGCCGAATCTGGTCACAATGTTCTCCTCTACGAACTTGCATACCTCTTTGGGCGTTAATTCGGCGTATGATCTTGCCTCGACCCATTTAGTGAAATAGTCAGTTGCTACAATTATCCACGCGTGTTTCGCCGCACCCGATGATGACGTGATTTTGCCAATTACGTCCATTGCCCAACCCCTGAACGGCCATGGTTTAGTCACCGAATGGAGTAATTCGACCGGGGTTCTCTGCACGGGTCCATGAATTTGGCATGGTACGCATCTTCGTGCATATTCGATGCAGTCATTTAATATATTGGGCCAAAAATAACCGTGTCGTCGAAGCAACCAGCGCATCTTTCGTCCAGATTGGTGTGCCCCGCAAATTCCTTCATGTACCTCGGCCATTGCTTGGGCAGCCTCGTGTGGGCCGAGGCACAATAGTAGTAACCCGTCGTCGCCTTTGCGGTATAATTCATTTTGGTACGACACGTAATTCGTGGCGAGGACCTTCGTTCTTCGGTCGTGTTTCCCATTGGGGTTATCGAGGTACCATAACATCGTCTTTCTCCAATCATCTGGTTCTACCTCGACGACACATACTTCTATGGGGTCTCCTCGTTCCAGTAGGGATGGGAGTGACATTACCCTTGTACGTATTACGTGTGCGCGCTGGAGAGTTTGCCGATTGATCAAGGCTGGGTACGAGCCCAGACTTGTGGCTGCAATTCGGCCTAGCTTGCCCCCCGTGAGTTGTGCTCCAGAGGCGATCTGGGCGAGTTCGTCGGCGTCTGTGTTGTGGATACGTGAAATGTGTTCAAATGTGATCCGTTCGAATGACTCGGCCAGGTAGGTGGCGACCATGTAATAGGGCGCTAAAGTACAACTCATGCAAGGAAACAGGCCGTTTAGTTGGTTAATCACAAGTTCGGAATCACCGAGGACGAGAACGCGGGAGGCCCGTAGATCGTGTAAAACGTGGAGGCCGATAATGAAGGCTTCATATTCGGCCTGATTATTGGTGCAGCTGAAATCCAACTTGAGAGAAAAATACCATTGGCAGTGGTCAGGCGATTGAATTGCAATACCGACACCCGCCGAGGTCGAAGTACTGAAACCACCAATGGATTCAGCGGCTGCCGAAATGTATAATTTAAGGGGTTTGTTGCGACAAGGTGGAACTAGCACGGGTGGGGTGGAAAGGGCCACCTTGATTTGCGTAAATGGAGTTTGATGCTCTTCGCGCCATTCAAATTTGTCGGTATCCTTAAGTTTCAGGAGCGTAGAGAATGCCTTCATCTTACCGGCCGAATTGGCGATGAAACGACGGAGGAAATTTATCTGCCCAAGTAACGACTGGAGCTGTTTCTTTGTCGTCGGAGATGGGGCGCTAATGATGGCGCGGGCTTTATTTTCGTCGACTTTGATGCTGCGATGGTGCACCAAAAATCCTAGGAAATTACCGGCCGAAACACCGAAAGCACATTTGGCCGGGTTCATTTTGAGGTTGTCCTTGCGCATGTGAAGGAACGCTTACCGCAGATCGTCCAGGTGCGTTTGACGGCGTTTAGATTTTACGACCACATCATCGATATAAACTTCGACGATTGTACTGATTAAGTCGTGGAATATCATATTCATGGCTCGTTGGTATGTGGCGCCGGCATTCTTGAGGTCGAATGGCATGACTACCCATTCGTAAGTCCCAAGTGCCCCAGGGCAACGGAAAGCCGTCTTGTGGACGTCAGCTTCGCGATGAAAATCTGGTTGTAACCTGCATGGCCGTCCATAAAAGATAACAGTTCATGATTAGCTGCGGCATAAATTAATAAATCTGAGATTGGCATTGTATATTCGTCTTTGGGAGTAGCCAGATTTAGATTACGGAAATAGATGCAAATGCGAAGGGCACCGTTTTTCTTCAACATTGGGACGATATTGGCCAACCATTCGACGTACCGAGCGGTCCTAATAAACCCAGCTTTTAGAAGCCGAACTAATTCTTCTTTAATGTCGAGTTGTACTTCATTCGAAAATCGGCGAGGGGGTTGTCGAAAAGGCTTACACCCTTCCTTGATGCGTAGCTCATGCTCTACAGGGTTTTGGTCAAGGCCTGGCATTTCATGATAGCTCTACGCGAAGCAATCTTTAAATTCCTGGAGTAACTTACGGAGTTCGACCTTCATGGACGGTGGGAGTAACGCGCTAATAAACAATGTTCGAGGATCATCGGCCGTGCCTACGTTAACTTCTTCTAATGGGTCCTTGACTTGAGGCCGATGGTCTTCGAGTTCGGCCGGTGCAGCCTGAACTTTATCGAAAGATAGAACGGGGCCGTTATCTGCTTCGGCCAAAAATTTGATTAAATTGATGCCAGAATGTGGTTGCTTGGTAATGGCATACCAATGGGCCAGCAGACGTTCCATTGTAGATGAAACCGCAGCCTGACGCCGTTCTTGCGTGGTGTGCTCAATCATCGGCATTGGTGACTAAATCTGCCAAGCCAAGTCTCGCCGAATCCTGTTGGACAGTCTCGGCGCTGACCTTAATCACTTTCTGTACCGAAATTCTCGTCGGCCGCCCATCCTCATTAAGACCTTGGAGGGTGATGTAGCCGACGTGATCATCGTAATAGCGAGCCTGAATCATGTTGGTTTCAAATGGTTGGTTATTGGCTGGGTGGACTACGACCGATTTGCCATCCCAAAAGATGAGGACTCGGTATAGTGATGAAGGAATGCAACTGGTTTGATGGATCCAGTCGCGGCCAAGTAATGCGTTATAGTCGGTCTTGGAATCAATTATAAAGAATGCTGTCATGTGTTGACGACCGGCAATGCTGACTTCCAACGGGAGCACTCCTTTGGTCTGAGACTTGTCACCAACGAAGCTGCTCATAGTGATCCCTGACGAAATGAGTTCATTATTAGAACGGCGTAAAGCCTTCATGACGGATATTGGCATAATGTTGACTGTGGCTCCACAGTCGACAAACACTTTAGAAATGGGAAATCCTTCGATGTGAGCTGTGACGTACAACGACTTCAGGTGTTGGAGATTAACTGAGGGGGAACGGGGAAATAGTTCAGCCAAAGCCGCCTTAAGGTTGTCCCTGCTTCGGGTTTCTCTGTCGTCGTCGTCTGCGACGAAATCTACTTGTGTTGCTTCTTCGGCAACCACGTCCCCGTCCAAGAAATTTGACTGGTGGGTACTTGGCTGGAATTCAGCTGGTAGGACGTGGACCATACTGATCTCCATATGTTCGAGGACCGAGGGACCCATTGGATCGTGGTCGTCGTCTTCTGCAGAACTAACCACAGTAGCAGTCGGTGGAACATCCTCGATCAAACTTTTGAGTGCCTCAGTAAGAACCGGTATCTGAGACGTGTGGACCAAGTCGAGTTTGGTTTGGCTATTTTCCTCGACTATGTTGACTGCCGAAGGCTTATGTTGGTCATTCGTTACACGGGCTCGTTCTTCATAGGCAATACGGGTGTTCCTCGTGTTTAGATATGTATCCAACCGTGCTATCCGTTTTTCCTCGTCGGCCGTGAGGCCGAAGAGCGATACAGCCGAGAAAACTTCGAAATGATAGCGCAAATGCTGAAGGTTTTCGAGCGAAAAGGGTAACTTGGCGGTGTCGATATCTGTGTAAGCATCGACCTCAAAACCAAGGACCCGAGCCTCCCATATATGTTGGAACCTAGCTTTAATTGCTGGGTCGGAAGTTTTCTGAATAATTTGCTCGGCATTAGGGCAAGTTAGAGCTAGGTCGAGGGCTTCCTGACACGCCTTGGGTAGTCCGTACAAGTCATTGGCGGAGTATTTCTTGTGAAACTCTCGCATGTACTCCAGGGATTCACCGAGGAACGGAGGGTGTAAGTTGCGCCGTATTTTGATAAACGGCTCGCGCGGTGGTAACGGAGAAAGTTTCCTTTCGGCCTCTTGTCTAAAGTGCTCTAGACGAGCTTTTGTCTCCCCAGGCCGGAGAAGGATCTTGATACGTTTCTCAGACTCTTCAATGGTGGTTTGGAAACCGGTAGCTGCTAGTTTCTTCCCTTCGGCTGCGCTTCTCGTCGCCGAGCCATGCAATCTATCCATTGGCGGCGATGTTTTTGAGATTTATACAGCGCCGTATATAAGCCAGTCGGAGAATTGTAACTGTACCAGCGTTGATCCGATGTCCTGGGTGGTTTGAAAGTTTTGCGATCGGCTGGTGAGCCCGAACTGTTGGTATTGCGCGAGTAATAATCCTCATTATAGAAAGGTGCATCGAAGTCAAGACGTCGCCTAACTGAGGCTTGGTCTTTCGTCCGTACTTGTGGGCCGAGTCGATCAAACACTTGACGTCGTGGACTGTCACCAAGTCCCTTTAGTGATGTTGTAGGGGCCGTGGGAGGTGTTGAAGATGTCTCATACCCAGGTTCAACTGGTGTTTTACAATGGTCACATAAAACCTTTGATTCATGAGTTCCGTTGGAAATTGACCTCGTCATAGGCTCATCGGCGGGTGGCACCGATTATTCCGTAGGTGGTGCATTTGAAAATAAATCAAGCTTTAGTCTTGTTCAACCATTCCATTGATGGATATGCTGCACCGGGACGTATTCGGCCTTCCCTTTGTTTTTAGGAAGATGAGCATCCACCATACCAATTGTTGTCGAAGGGAAGGGATTGACGTTGACCGCCATCTGCTTTTCCGAAAATTTCAACTTTCCTTTCTCGATCCAACTTTGAATTGTGTCCCGGAATACAACACAATTATTGGTTGCATGCTTATTAGAATTATGATACTTGCAGTATATCTTTCCCTTTAATTCATCGGCCTTAGGGATAATATGTCCCGGCTGAAGCTTGATGATTTTTGTTGCCAATAATTGATCGAAAATTGCATCAGCTTTGGTGATATCGAAAGTGTATACTTTTGATGATTTACTCATTTCCTCGGCGGCCGAACGGGTTTTGGTGTCTTTGGAATTTACTTGAGCCAAAGCCTTGCATACATAGGGTTTATCTATTATTATCTCGGCCGCATCCACACTAGCATACTGAGTATCCTCACTTTCGGCCAATGCATAACTAACCGTGGGATTCTTATACAACGTCCCCCGGGATGGTGACTTCGATATCTTTTCTTCTCGGAGCGGATAATCATACTGTTCAACGTGTTGAGCAAGTTTGTACATATCTCGAATATTTGCCCCCAGAAACTTCTTTTTGTACTCTACGTCTAATCCGTTGAGGGCGATCTTGACGAATTCCACTTCGGGGAGTGGTACTCGGCACCAATTCCTGGTCGACTTAAACCTTGTTAAGTATTCTATTGGAGATTCGTCGGATGCTTGAGCCATCCTGGCCAACGATGATACGGACATCTCCATCCCTGGCCGATAGAATTGTTCATGGAACTTTTCGACTAACTCTTCCCAACTCTGCACGGAGTTAGGCGGGAGATTAATGTACCAGGCGAAGGCTGAGCCTGTCAGTGAAAAGTTAAACAGCCGTAATTTATAGAAGTCGCTATTGACGTCTCCACACTGCGCTGTGAACCGAGCCACATGTTCTAATGAGGATAAAGACGATTCCCCGGTGAAAAGGCTGAAATTAGGGATCTTAAAACCTCGTGGGTATTCAAACCTTTCTACATAAGCCGGGTATGAATGGATGAATTTTGGAAACTTCGGCCCCTTCTTCAGAGCCGAGTCAATCATTCTTTGGACTTCGGTTATGTTTACGGAAGCGGCTTCTTCTCCCTGGCTTGGTCCCTCGGATCTATTTCCCAGTCCACCTCTTTTTTCTAAGGTGATTGGTTGCAGCCGGGCGGACCCTCTCTTGGCTTGTACTGGTACATTTGTCGAAAGCTGCCGAGGTTGGCCGACCTAGCCATCTTCGAAGGCTTTGCTAACCAATAATTCAAGCATTCTGGTCTGTGTATCGTTATTACTTCGTATTGCTTCTAGTAAATCATTCATCTTTTGACCAATCGAATGCTCGACCTGACGATATTGTTCATCAAGTCGTCTCCGAAGAAACTACCTAGTTGGTGGATCGGAACCTTCCCCACCATCATCGTCGCAATCTTCCATTATCCCTTCCACAAACATGCCCGCCGTTTGATTCGGGACCGCTGAGTTGTGAGGTTGTCCGCTGTGACAGATTTCATTTTCTCGGCCTGTCACACTTGTGGCCTCGGGCGGCGCAACAATGATCAGATTTTTTGTAGGGTGCAAATCCTGCCCAAGGCCTTGCACTGGTAAGTCAGTTGTTGACTTTCCCATGGTTGTTTTCTTCTTTACAGACCGTGTCTCAACGGTCATGAACTCCGAAAGTTTAGCACAAAGGTCCCACTGGGCGTGCCAAAATGTTGACTCTAAAAATTACAAAACCTACGTGGCGCGCAGGCCGAGTAACTAATAAGCTAACTACATCCTTCAGTTGAATGCGGGGCGTGCCAACTCGTCGGCCGAGCTTGGCCGAGGAGTAAAATTTGTTGATGTCGCGTTGGGCGCGTCGTTGACTTCTCTATCTTGCGATTGCGACCAAGGAAGGAACACTTTCGGTCTCTGGGTTCTACAGCCTGAAGACAAGGCTACTAATTCTGTGGAGTTCACAAATCGTCGGAGCCCGATTCGGTCATTGTGATTATATTCGTAAGAGTATAAGCACGTCGAATCGAGACCAAACGATATGGGCACAGGTACTTAAACGTGATGTATGTCTTGATGGTAAACGTAGTTCGGCCGTCGGAATGCCGAACCCTGAAACTTACTTGCGAGTATCCAATCATACAATCACTTGGCGTCCAGCACGCCAAGCGATGCAATTTGTAACACCTGACTATGCCGAGAAGGCTAGCAAGGTGACCTCTGCCAACAAAGGTTCAAAAACCGTTCTCGGTCGAGACTTAGATAGATAACCGGTTGACCTCGACGCAGTGCTGTTTATCCAAACTGAAGGTGCTTATTGGTCGGCTGATTTTGCGGCAGCAGTGCTGTTTATCCAAACTGAAAATGCTCGCCGGGTGCTTCCATAGTGCTGTTTATCCAAACTGAAGGTGTGTCGGCAGAAAAGAAAAGGAAAAATCTCAAGGTGTTTGCGAGGTTTTGCGCAGGGCAATTGTATGCTGATTTGAAGGGGTTTTTCTGTTGCATGATTTCTTGTATTTATAGCACCCCATTCCTTGAGACCAATTCTGATTTGGATTGGGAGTCCTTGTCCCATTTCGACTCTAACTCGAACAAACCTACTCCCACTAGGATTCTGAATTTTCCTTCTTTTCGAGGCTTTCCTCTTCGCCGGTCGGGAATCCTGGTCGCACCAGGACTTCCTCGACCTTTTCTATATATCCGGACTACTTAGGATAGGATTGGCCGACCCTGCCAACTGGCCCGGGATTTATTATTCGGCCCATAGTATTTGTCATCACCTTGGGCCGAGCACATCCTGCTGCTCGGCCCCACAATAATATTTTGGGCCCAAACAGTTTCTTATAGCTATCCATATATAGTAAGCAAAGTTTGACTTCATTGATTCTTTGGTCCTACGTCTTTTTAGTTGCTTTATGTGGAAACTATTCATGTTACGACTAATACATTCAACACCCGTATCAAAGTGTGGGCACATTTTCTAGTTCTGCCTAACAAAAGTTGGTGACTCACTATTCAAAGTCTCCGCTGCCTATGAATTTTCCACCAAAGACTAATTGGTGTGCCAAGACTTCCACAGCTAATTAATGAAAAACAAATTAGTCTACAGTCTAGTATCAGCTAATCCCAACTTGTAATTGTGTTGCCAATTGCCACCTAGAAAATTTATTTTCCATGTAATGTATGCACTTGTTGGAATAGGAAAATTGAAAAACTTTTCTGACAAGTTGTGTTTCCCACACACACACACACACACACACACACACACACACACATATATATTATAAATTTTATTATTAGTAAAGAGAATGAAAGATTTCGAAATTATTATAATAATTTAAAGAATAGAGTAGTTTTCGTTTGGTCGAAGAGATACAAATAAAGTGACTCACTGCCTAGCAAGACCTAGTTCAGCTCTCGATCATCTAGTTTCTTGGTTCGAGGAATCTCCGGATGTAATTTCTGATTTATTATTGAAGGATAATATTCGTAGTTAATTTTGGTGCATGACAATCTTTTTCCCTTCGATCAGGTTGAAAGCCTCGGCAAGGTTTTTATTGAGGCCCACTGTTTGCACCATATCCTTGATTTTGTACGTACTTACTTCACTATTCAATGAATATTGTACTTCATCTCAAAAAAAGAATAGCGGAGTTTTGAACTTAGGACTCATGGGTGTAAACCCATGCTTGCACCCATGCTTGTGACAAGTTAAAATATGCTACAATTGAAAGCGCACTCAAAACATGTTTGATGTTTTTTATTTGGTTCACATCAATTTCGACATCGACGTCACAACACTTAACACATTTTCAAAGAACATTCACCCTTTGCAGTGCACAGAAATACTTGAGAATTAGCACTGAATAAATCAGCAGGTGTCCTTGTTGTTGTAAACCGGATCGTATTCAAGATAATTCGATGTCTCCGAAGAACCCTAGCATCTAAGTTACACATTCCGCATTTCTTAGAAGTTGAAATTATCTATATACTAAAGCTCAGCAAAAAATCACCGTTCATCAAGTGAGAGTAAGCACTGTTCATAAACAGTGAAAGGGCGGAACTGCCCTTGATTTCTGCTTTGGTCCCCTTACTGTTCACAATTTGCTACAGTAAGAAGCCCGTTTTGTCCTTGATGGTTGCCCATCTCTCGTTCCTTTTCAGTACATGCTTTCCACGCGTAGTCGATCATCATCGTAGTGCATCGACTGCTTCCACTTTTCTTCTCCGACTTTTTCCTTCCGTTGCAGGGCAGAGCTTCCCCGTGATTCTTTAAAATCAGAGAGCTCCCCTATTACCACTGCAGCAGAGGTTCTTCAAATTCTCCCCATTTCTCATCCTAAATCCTAATTTCCAAACAACTATTTCTTAATTTCAAATTTTTTAATTTGTTCAGGCACGAGTACCGCACGTATTTCTACAAGGTCTTCAAGCTTTACACAAAGCTATGGATCGCAAGACACTCCACCCTCTGTTCTCTCACGCATCTTCAGCTCTGTCTCTTTCACTCTTGAGGTACTTGCCGCTGTTGCCGATCTGCAGGTAAAGCTTCAATTTCCATATTAAGGTTCCAGTTTTCTTAAATTTGGTTATTTCTGGGATTTGGGTTTTAATTTCAGTAATTTATTTTTATTAAATTTGGTTGTGTGGTTAATAATTTTTCTTCTTAATTTTACTAATATTTTGAGTTCTTTTTTTTTTCTTTATAAATTGCATGCAGTTGAATTAATTTAAAATTCCCTGTATATTTATTATTTGTTTCCAGTAGGTTATCAGGTAATCAGTTGAATTAATTTTACATGTTCTTCTTTTCTGGTGAGAAGGTTAGGGATAAGCTCGCACCCAAACTCGAGAGTGACCCAACCTGTTTGCTCTGTTTTTGGATTTCGTTTTTAAATTTGATATATATATTTTTTTTAATTTCTCTTCTAGCAGTTATCGAGGAGTTGGGGAGGAAGAACAGAGTCTTCAGCAACTGAGCTTCAAAGCTACGTCGCTTTTTCCCTCTTAATGTTTCATCGAGGAAGACGATGGTCAATTGGTACTATGTTTTCGAAAAATGATTTTTGAAGAAGTTTGTGGAAAGTTTTGAGATTTTTTAGCTTATGAATTCATATTTTTTAGGAATCAAATGGCCCCAAGATTGGTATTTTGAAATCCTCAAAATCTTCACGCCTGTAGAAGAAGATGAGGACATTGAGATTGAGATAGCTGACGTTCTTTATGGTCGTAGACTCTTAGGAAGCAAACCCAAATTGAAAAACTTCGAAGTTCGAAACTAAAGAAAGAAATGGTATTAGTGATGGTTTTCTGTTTTTTTATTTTTATTTTTATTTTTGATACAAGGGATGATCTGCTTTAAACTAATCTAATCTGCGGTTGCAAGTAGGGTGTTTGAACTCGGGTACATAGGGGTGTGTATCCGCTCTAACCAATATGACTACGCCTACGTTTGAGTCTATTGACTTTTATCTTTGTCTGTTTGCGTTTGCAGAGTCTGAGGAGAAGAAAGTGGAGGCTGAAAGTCAATGGATTCCCACAAGGAGAAAGTTGAAAATCCATTCGTAGATTTTTTTTAATTTAAATTTCTGGGTTATGCTCAAATTTTCGTTAAATTTGTGGGTTTTTTTGGTGTGATTTTATCTGTAAGTTCTGGTTGCCTTGAAGGATGGTAAGCCTCTTCACTCTCTTCCTTTTTTTCTCTCTAAACTCTTTTTGTGGAATATATTTTGTTTGATTGCAGAGTTTTTGGTTCTTAAAAATCTCCAATATTTTTTATTTGGTTTCCTCTTAATTTTTGTTGCCTAAAACTCTATGAAGGGTTTGTTTTTTTGATTGTGAACTTAAACAGTCGAAGAAGGTTTATTTAATGGCTGAAGAAATTGACGATTGTTTGGTCGTCAAATATTTCTCCTCTTTTGTTTGTTTGATTTCTTTCTAATATTCAAATAAATATTGTTGTGTAATCCTGATAGCACCGTTGCTGCAGCTCAAATAGATATGTACCAGAGCATGGGAGATGCTCTTGCGCAGCAGTATGGTGGCTCTGCAGCTCACAACACTGTATGTTCTTATTTTATTCTTGGGTTAGCGCATGCATATGTTATCGGTTGGTAGATGTCATAGATCACCCCCTATATTCTATGTGAAGTGAAAAAAGAAGAAAAACTCTTAACTTTAATCAGATGTCCACTGAAAAGAAAACAAATCACATTAGAGCAACTCCAGCGTGGGAGCCCTCCTCCCAGGCTATTCACTATTCAATCCACCTAGTGAACAGTAATTGCCTTTAATGAATAGTAATCGCCTTTTGCATCTTCACCGTTGCACTTCAATAGCCCTGGCAATAGACAATAAAATATTAGTATTTTTTTTATTTATAAAATAATACAAAATAATTTTATTTGTAATTTCGGATAAGATTTTTAATCGTTTTCGTTGCACCACATGTCATTATCCGAAAAGTTATAAAATAATACAAAATAATTTTATTTGTAATTTCAGATAAGATTTTTAATCGTTCTTGTTGCCCTGCTTGTCATAAAATCCGAAAAAACAATTATTGGTGATGGAAAAAAAAAATTGGATTGAAACTTTGAAAGAAAGATAAGAATGTGGTTGAAACTAGTTGAGAAAATATGAAATTGTGGAGTAAGGTAGAAGATAATGAGAAGGTATATATAGAAAAGTAAAATCAATTTTTTTTTAATTTTTTCATATTTTTTTTTCTGATTTATAATAATTTTTTACATTTTTTTAAATTTTTATTCGCCTAATTAATCTCTGTTGTTGGATTAAAAAATTTGAATTTCCAACACTCCAGATTGTGCCACGTGGCACAACTGTAACGTTTCAGAATTTTAAATTGTTTTTTTTTTTTTTAAAATTTCCGTAGCCTAATAACGTGGACCGTTGATCTCAGATCCAACGACTGAAATTAAATGAGGTTTTTAATTTTTTTTTTTTACCTTTGAAAATCCAACGGTCCATAAAATATAGCCGTTGAAATCCAACGGACATGGGGAAGCCACGTGGCCTCCCCAACGGTAAGAAATCTGAGTGGGCCGCAGGCCCCATTTCTGAATTTATGTCTCCTAACGCGCGCCCACGCGCACTTGAAGGCCACGCGCTTGACAGAAAAAAAATTAAAAAAACGGCTGACGTCGCCCTGACATCACACTCACTTCGGGCTCTCGAGCTGGCAACTCGTGCCAGGCCTCTCCCCCAGGCTGGGCCTGTCCCTCGGGCTACCACACGCTGGACCAAATCAGTCGGGCTCTCTGGCCCTGTTCACGGGCCTGTCCCTAGAGCAAAAGCTCCCGCTGGAGCTGCTCTTATAGACCAATACCTTTTTGCAGTCTTCTTGACAACAACTTATCTGGGTATTTTCCGCCAGAGTTCTCGGAGTTGCCAAGCTTATTAATATTGTATGTTTTCTTACTTCGGAACATAAATTTGTGCCTTAATTATGTTTTCATCCTTTCCTTTCTTAAATTTTCGTACTGTTGGGAACAATTCTCTAGACTTTCCTTTTTCTACAACATAATTTGAGGGATGCAATCCCGTATCAAGTTTCCTAGCCCTATAATCTTATTTGTTTTGCAGTCAAGTTGACAACAACAACTTTGGTGGGAGTACAATTCCAGATTCGTATAGCAACATGTCTAAACTGTTCAAGTTGTAAGTGCTGCTTCTGATTCTATGTCTTTTAGTAAGTTTAAAGGTAAAATTGTGTGATATAAGGACTACAATCTCTATTTATTCATACATCAGATTTAAAACTCCAACTACGGAGGTGTAAATCCAAAAGATTTGTGATTAATCATAGCAACAATAGAGGGAATCATAGTTTTTGTTGGGAAACACATATTTCCAACCACTGCAGGGAACATCTCCTGTTTCTATCTGATGTTCTATCACATTAGGTGATGGTGCTGGTTGTTTGGAATGACAATCGAGAAGTAGCTCTTAATATTTAACATGACGAATCATGTCAAGATTGAATATGTTTGTGTTTTTGTTGTTTCTTTCAGGAGTTTGAGGAATTGCAACTTACAATGGCCTATTCCTGATTTCAGTAGGATTCCAAACCCTGGTTATGCACAGGTTCAAGTTTAATTGTGTAAAAAATGGAGAGATTGATCGCCGTCACTCATACCTGCGTTTCAGGAAACAAGTTTGTCTCTTGCCAATTTTGTGTACCCACTTTTTATTCATGATGGTTAGTGCTCGCTTGCAACCCAATTTGCTGCTGTAAAGTTTTGCGTTTTACAATCTGTTCATGCTTAAACCTCTTCCAATTTTGCATTTCTCTGTAAATCTTGTAGGTCAAGATGGGATACCTATCTGGGCAATGTTGGGATGTCTAGGCTTGGGTGGAGACGTGGACTTATGGAAGTGGTGAAGTAGCTTAGCTCTATCCCATTAGCTCTCATCTGTTCTGTTTAAGCTCATTGGTGCTGACTCTGAGGTTTTTTGAAACCCTCCGTTTTCGAAGTCTGAAGCTTAGAATCCCATTCAACCACAAGGAACTAGAATAATTGAAAAAAATGTTTTGGCGTCCAAAAAGAAGCATGTGCAATCCTCTAATTTTATTAATATAAAAGAAGTGATGCAAATCCAGTAAAGATGTAAATAAGAGCTATTAGTGGAAAAAATAGTTGTATAATTCCAGGCCTTGAAGAAGGCTACAAAGTATACGAGAGTAATGTATCTATATAGTGTTTATGTTTGTTCATTTCTCCCTTACGGTTTTTTATGCCTGTTAACGCCTAAACAATGATGCAGGTCAATCAAGCAGATAAGATTTGGAAAGAAAACTCCAGATCTGTTGCCAGCAATGCTCATGGGGAGAAGTATAGGAAACCAAAGCCTACAAATCTGAAGCCTTTTAGGTTTAGAACTGATGTATGTGAAACCTGTTGCGACCAATTTCTTTAATAAGTATTAATAGCGTTGATGCTTAATATGATATATTTTGGGTTTTTTTTAAGGAAAGAGGGATGTTTAAGGAAGCAACTTTGGAGGAAAAAGCTCATGCACCACTGAAGGAGATCACATTAGTCATGACTCCAGGAGCAAAGTCAACAAGCAAACATCAGAATGTAATACAGGTATACTTGGGAGCTACAAGTGTTTTGTGTGTGGTTTGAATCTGAACATTTACATTGTGCATCACCGTCATATAGGCAAATTTGTTATGTGTGATGGTGTATTTACACATGACTGAAATGGATGATCTAATTTTATACAATTTATAATTTTGGGTTTATCTAATTTTCTGCTTTTTTTGTGATTTATTTGATGAAAGTTTCAATCTTCAAGTACATTTTTCATATATGTACTCATCAAATGTCACGACTACTGATCCTTTGGTTTTTTGGGCTACAAATTAAATTTTGGGGTGGTTTAAATTTGTTTAATGTGGTCCAAGATTAATCGATTTGATGTTCTATGTTCTTCGTAGGCAAAACATTGGAGCAGTTGGTCATATTTAGAAGAGCAAACGAGGATGGAGTTCTTGGTGTTGCATGAAGTTGATGTGCATTAGATGGACATCCATCCCGTCTCCAATGGAAGAAATTTGATGTCACCATCTTCAGCTTTCCTCATGCAGGCCATTACTCTTGGCTAAGTGAAAAGTACTCGGACCTTGTTGAGTAAGTCACTAATTATTCATTTCAATTAAATGCTGATTAGGATATTATGTGTAAATAGGATTGTAAAGATGTTGTACATATAATTTTCAATCCCGCAGCAACGCGCGGGCACCATTGCTAGTGTGACTCTAATTGTCATGTTTTTCACGTGAAGGGTCTTGTAATTTTGATGGACTGCAAACATATATAGGAGAAAACTCCACTTTCTTGGTTATTATTCTCCATCTTGGAGGAATATAAACAAACAAAACGTTGGGAAATAAAATATATGATAAACGTTTACATTACTATAACAGAGAGTTTATTTAATTCAATAGTAGTCTTATTCCAGATGATACAGACCCTCATGCCTTTCTCTCCCACACGGCATAATCCTTTCCAGAAGTCGAAACTTGGAAGTTTGTAGGTATAAGTTGGCCTAAATCCATCTTCGGACCAATCTTGACTATGATTTTCTCATCTATGGAAGCTACATAGACATCTGCATCAGCTGCTAGAATGCGCAAGGCACTGTCGGGTTTGATCCCATTTCTCGATCTGATTGCAGTGATTTTAGATATCTCCTCTTTCAAGCCCCAGTCAAAGTAGTGATCATAAAACTGTCACAAAAGATAAATAAGATAAACAAATTTTAAGCATGGACCATAGGTATCAGTTATAAATAAGTTCACCAGAGAAATAGCAAGAACTCAAATGCTAAACAGTGAGTGCTTGACTCTGCCTCAATTCTCACATTCTTTCATATTTATATAGATTGGGAAACCAATTCATTATAAAGAAGGATGGCAATGTTATAGCTTGAGAAAAACGTAAATAATACTATACACAAAACTGATGCAATTGCTGACACTCTTTAGTATAGGTGGGCCTTATATCATTTGTATATGGGGCCAGCCTGTATAAAAGAATATGTCAACAATGATGTCGGGTTTGCGTGCCTATATCATTACTCAAAGTTAAATGAAGGTGTACGAGCTTACGATTGATGGGATCCCTGGATGAGTGAGAATGTAAGCGTATCCCTGCATGACCTTATCAGATGGAAATGGCCACAGATGTTGTGTGGAACCTGTATCATGATTGTCAATGAAAGTTACACTATTTCGTGGCTTCACGCCAATCATCCCCGAAGCGCCACCATTCGAGTCCTTCAGCCTCCAAAGCTCCCCTTGGACTGCAGCTTGAAGTATCCCTTTAGTTGTAAAATCAAATGCTGTAACACCTCCTCCAGCGCTCTCCACCCATCTGACTAGCGCTTGTCGATGTGCATCTTGATCTGGGTTCGGTTTTCCATCACTTCCATAAGAAAGGGAATTCCAAAGTTCTCCTACCGCGAAATTTGGACTTGTGTTTGTCATATACAGCTTGGTATATTCAGGAGCATATCCCTTAACAAAATCAAATCTCCAACCACTGAATCCGATTTCAGTCTTTAACCAATTCATCCAATCCGAGAGCTCTTTCTGAACCCTTGTGTTTTTGTGGTCAATGTCAGGAGCACCACCGAAGTCCTCTCCAGTGTCAGGGTTTCCCTTGCCATCAGAATATTTTGTATCATCGCTGCAAATAAGAGACGGCCCCCAATCAAGGCGATCATCATCAGTTCCTCCTTCAAAGATGCACCAAATTCCTCTCTCGTCTTGTTTCTCTGCAGTTCTGTGGTTTATAACTATATCTGCCACAGACTGTATCCCACTGTCGCGGTACGCACTTACCAGTGACTTCAATTCATCTTTGTTTCCAAATTTTGAATTGAGATCATAAAGCCTTCCCGGCATGTATCCTTAGGAAATATATGAGATGAAGCTTCAGGACAAGAATTGTCATATAAGAGTCGTACAAGACTATTCTTTTGAAAGTAAACACTTAAAACCGGACTTTGCGTACTAGTTCGGAGATCATATTCTAGCTCAAAAACCTTAAACAAAATCTGGTTTGGACTAATGACAAAGTTCAAAAGGGAGTTTACAGTTTAGGACATAGAAATACCTTCATCTGAAGCAGCTTGAGAAGATGGAGGAAGCCAAACATGTGTGATTCCGGAACTAGCTAGGTCTTTTACAGACTGCTTTAAAATGTTGTACCATCCTCCTTTCCTGCTTGATTCCCAGTTGAACCCCTGACCATCATACACCCGAAAACTCGTTAGTCCTATTGAGAGAGAGAGAGAGAGAGATAGAGAGAGAAAGAGAGGGAGAGAGAGGGGTTAAGTATTCATATACCTGAAATAGGATCTGGGAAGCAGCGAAGTTGGGTGTGAGAAGGATAGAGAGTAGGAAACAGATGAGGGAAACGATTCGAGCGTTCATGTCTCCTTTGACCTTGAATTGCTTTGTGAACGTTATGGTTCAAATACTGTTTTTCAACGTTAAATAACAAGATGGAGGGTGTGAAAGCTTGACTGTTATCTGGCCCAAAAGAGGTGCAAATTTGACTTTTTTGGCAAGTGATTTGATTTGTAAGGATAGAAACTAAGGTATGAGATTAATGAGAATAGTCAGACCAAGAATGATGATCCATCATGGGAGAAATCTTGGGATTAGACTTGATTTGGTTCCAAAATCTTGACTATTTTGGTAAGTGGAAAGCTGACTGTTACTTTGCCAAAAGACGTGAAAAAAACTTCGACTGTTTTGTTAAGTGAAATCCCGGCTGTTCTGTTTAACTGTAACCCTGACTGTTATTTTTCCTAAAAAACGATGATTAAGGTTCCGTTCCTACTTCAACGCGGATCATGGACCATTAGTTAAGCTTTCTGTGTGCTGGTTTGTGAAGTTAAAAGTGCAGTCCGCTGCATCTGCTGCTTTCACAGATCAAATTTCAAGCAAGAATGCATCAAAGTTCAATTGAATAGAGAAAGTAGAATGGTATTTTCAGAGATACAAGCTTCCGTGTGTGAAAGCTGTCAAGTAAAGTAGAGAAAGTAGAATGGTATTTTCAGAGATACATTGAATAGAGAAAGTATGCATCAAAGTTCAATTGAATAGAGAAGGTAGAATGGTATTTTCAGAGATACATTGAATAGAGAAAGTATGCATCAAAGTTCAATTGAATAGAGAAAGTAGAATGGTATTTTCAGAGATACATTGAATAGAGAAAGTATGCATCAAAGTTCAATTGAATAGAGAAAGTAGAATGGTATTTTCAGAGATACAAGCTTCCGTGTGTGAAAGCTGTCAAGTAAAGTGGTAGCGTGTTCATTGATTCAGATTCGGGGTCTACTAGTAACCCCATTTTCCTTTTAACAACTAAGATAGGGACATGAATACGCACACACCATTTGGTGTACAAATTTAGTACAAAAGTTAGGTGTCTCTAATATTATTCGAGATTGCTAGCAATGACGGTTTAACTGGATTCTCCATCGATAAGAATCGTTGCAGGAGGTCTTGAATCGAATCAGGCAACATTAACACTGTCCTGACTTCGGCCAAATTGTTGCTTCCAGAAAATCTACGCATGTTATAGTCTCAAATCGGGGCTTAAAAGACCCCGATTTCTATTTTGGTTGAGGACTACTATTTACTTTATCCTCAATAATTAAGCATATAATACACTTGTAATACAGAAATTTGTAATTAATTAGTTCATTCCAACAGGGCTCCTGCTTTTTTCTCCTACACACAGTAATCATTTCCAGAAGGTGCAATTTGGTAGGTTGGAGGTACAAGGTTCCCAATGTCATACCTTGGATCAATCTTTGCTATGATTTTCTCATCTATGGCAGCTACATACAGATCTGCATCAGATGCTAGAATACACAAGGCACCGTCAGGTCCGATCCCGTTCCTTAATCTGATTGCAACGAGTTTAGTGATCTCCTCTTTCAAGCCCCAGTCAAAGAAGTGGTCATAAAACTGTTACAAATATGTTCAGATAAGGAAGATAAGGAAAATTTAAGAATGTATAAGTAAAAAAAACATATATAAGTTCGCTAGATCGGCATAGTTGTTGACTAAATGCTAACAAAGTTAACTTTTCTGTCCAAAGAGATTTCTGTTCCAATAACTATAAATCTCATATTGTACTCAGCTAGACGAATTTTAGCAGTTATGAAGATGCCAGCTTTCCAGCTTGGAAGAAAGTAAATCAAATTTAGAATCTTAGGGGATTCCCAGATGAGTAAGAATGTATGCATATCCCTGCATGACTTTATCTGATGGAAATGGCCACATGTTCTGTGTAGAACCTGTATCATCGTTATCTACGAAAGTTACACTCTTTCCTGGCGACAAGCCAATCATTCCTGGTGCCCCTCCATTCGAATCTTTCATCTGCCATAGTTCCCCTTGGACTGCGGCTTGAAGTATCCCTTTCATAGTAAAATCGAATGCTGTAATATCTCCACCAGCACCCTCTACCCATCCCACAAGTGCTCGACGGTGAGCATCCTGATTGTACTCGAGTTTTCCATTGTTTTCATAAGCAAGGGAGTTCCAAAGTTCCCCTATTGAGAAACTAGGCCTTGTGTTTGTCACAACCACCTTGGTGAATTACTGAGAGCATATCTTTATTTGTATTAGTATCTTGATTTGCTTAACAGTTCAAGCATATATATATCTTTTATGTGTTTATTGTTTCCTTGGTGTTTAATTTTATTTGAATTTCTTAATTTGTTCAAAGGATTCTTTGGTTAGTAGCCTGTTTTATTTATTTGTTTTTTTTAATTTGGATTTATAGCACCAAGCGTATAGGTGAATGGTGAAGCGGTTTGTATGGGTTCATGTATCTTAAACATGTAGTGAGAAGTGAGGGTTTTGTTTTAGTGTTTTAGGTAATCATGGATACTATGATTTGGGGTTGCTTTCTTAAACCATGATAAAGGAGTCCAAGTATTTTAACATGGATATCATTTTATATCTTTTTTTATCTAATGCATGAGTGCATGAAATATTAAGACAATAATATATTGGGCAACACCACGTGATTTAAAATGCTAAGAGAGACACTGAACTGTGTTTGATATTTTGTTTGTCTTGGGTGATTTGAATTTGAGCTTTTTTGAGTTGGATTCGTGAGTTTTGTTTAAGATTTCATTTTGGGATTGTGAATGGTTTGCCAATGCGAAAGTTTGCGTCTTTTTTATGGTTGGATTCATGGGTTTTTCTTATGCTTTCAACTTCTTAGTTTTATCTAGAAATTTAATTTGGGTTTCATTTATTTGTGAAACTAGAAACTTTTTTGTGAAGATTTTTCTTTATAATTCAGTAAATGATTGCTCCTTCGGTTGTAAAATTGACCTCTGTATATTTCCAAGTTATTCTAGGACTTTGTCAACCACGTGGAGTCTCTTCACAGCGCACCACTACCGTGCAGCATAGCTCAATAGCAGTTTTGGGTGAGTCTCAATTGCCCAGTACATATGATTTTAATTTAGTTTGTTCATCTTCCTTCGAATTTGTGTGCAAATATTTTTGAAGGCCAGGCGATTCAAATTTCAAATTTATGTGTAAATTGTTGAAGTGTGGGTGTAGACACCCAATATGATTTTTACATGGTGTTGCTATCTGGTTTTGGACAAAATTATTTGGGGACTGTCTAAATTTTGGTTTATCTGCAGATGAAGCGAGATCAAAAGGTTATAAATTAGAGGTATAATTTAATTTTTGTATTTGATGCAGCGTTGAATTAATGAATACAGTAGGAACACTGACTTGACGTATGTGCTTTCGTTTCATTTTATATAATGGAAATCTGAATTTTGTGTTTATGAGTGTGTATACTCAGTACTTATTTTAATTACAGTTAAAGTGATTGAAAATTATTGAGAATTAGTATTAAGTTTACATACCGAAAGAAATAGATCAAAAATAGCATTATTTGGTGGTAAGGTAAATTTGGTTTCAATTAAAGGATGGCAGGAGGAAGACCTTTGGAGCAAACACCAACTTGGGCCGTTGTCGATGTATGTTTTGTTTCGGTTTTGATTTTGGTTTCGATCCACATCGAATATTTCATTCATTTAATTGGAAAGGTTTCCTTTCACATGTAATTAGGTTAATTTCACCTTATGAAGTCATTTTCGGGTTTATTATGAATGCGAAATGAGGTATTTTGATTAAATTTTAATTGCACTCCTTCCGGTGGTTGCCAAAGAGAAACATAAGAGCTCTCTATGAAGCTCTTGAGAATATCAAAGCGGAGCTTATGCTATTAGCCATTAGGGCTCTTATATTTGCTTCTAACAGTAGGACAAGACCGCATTTTAGATATATGTACATCGAAGGCTGTTGGAGCAACTTGGCATCCATGCAATAATAAGCAATATGTCAGATAAGACAAGGGCAAAGATAAGAGTAGTGCTTCAGATGACAACTCCCGCAGAAGGCTTCTCTCAGCCTTGGATTCCAGTAGGGGGTGGCCGATGTGAGCTACTAGATATGACAAATGTGCAACCAAGGTACACTGAATTGTCCATACTTTTAGTTTTATTAAATATGACAAGTTGATATACATATATATAGAGAATTGGTATCTCTTGGCAGATTTGGATTGCTAGATAGTTTTTCACCTTCCAAATCAAAATAAAGTTTTTCATGTTATTCTATCAAACTGTCGTTTGGTACAACATTATGTAAATACTTTTATATAAATACCTTATACACACCATGCTTATCATATGTTAGGGAGTATGCAATTAGTATTCATATAGATGGTTATTCGTGTTAACGATAAAAACATCTAGTTTAAGTTTGTCCTCAAAATTTATGCTTAGTTGTAATAATGCTTTTGCTTAGTTGTTCATGTAAAAATGGAACATTATTTTGTATATATATATCATTTTATATTCGTTTAATATTTCAACTTATGCTTATTAACTTGGTTATTGGTAAGGCTCTTCTAGAGGTAGTGTTGGCATGTAGATGATAAGGAATTAGGCGACAAGGAGGAAATGGTGAAGGCGGAGGACCAAAGGGCATTGTCTGTTGGGATAATTGGTCCTCTGAATTCCCCGAGAAGTCTGCGATCATTATTTTTATTGTTTGTTCTTAAATTTCTCTTTTCCCCACTTAGTAGGATAATGTTTTGTTGTTGTTCTTTTTAAATTTCTCTTTTACAATTGCATTTAGAGACATTACAATTTTTTGTCTTTTATCCCTTGCAAGCACTGTACCATTTTGACCAAGACTTTCTCTATACTCTCCCCTTTCGACAGCCATTAATGAATTGCCATGAGGTTTCATTTCTTGCTTTTTATCAGTTCTATCTGTATCTTTTTTCAAGCTAGAAAAGCGGACTTCATACAATACAGCATGAGAGAAAAACCTATGTACAACCAATTTTTTCAACGTACCAGAGATTACTTTATAAAGGTATCTTGATATCTCAAAGAATTCATACTAAATTTCAACTCACAATTGAAAAGTTGTGTTGGCTGTTTCAACTTATAGATAGTTTAAAGTGTTTATGACGTAGGTGGCTGTAATGTATATTGGGTAGACAGTTAATGAACACCTTCAAGAGCATTCTGATTGGTTCTTTAGGTATCTATGTAGTATCTAACTATACAACTTTCTTTTGTTTGATCCTATACTCTATTTCTTTGTTGTTGCACTAGATTTAACCTTAGTTCTTGGCTAATGTGTGATGGTGGATTTGCAGTGCTTTTGTATGATTCATAGCTGTTGCGGATTATAGCATCACTTTGTTTTGATTTGTAAACAAACTATATACTTTATCTTTGTCTTGGGTTACAGTATAACGTTTAATGATTGAATTTGTAAGACGGTTTAGCAATTTTTTCAGACTTACTATTCCTGCCTGATCCTCAAGTATTATGTCATCTACTTTTCTACTTTTCCTTTTTTGTGTTTTTCCTCCGTGTAGTAGTAGGGCTGGGCACAGGCCGGGCCGGGCCCAATTTTGAAGGGACCAGACAAGATCCTGGTTTAAAAGAAACTGGTCGAGTCGGGGCGGGTACAACAAATTTTAATACAGAAACCGAACCTAACCTGGCCCTTTTGAAACGAGACTGGTTCACGGGTCCTTTTTTTTTTTTTTTTGGGGTTCTCTTATTCTTTAGCTCTCTTGACGAGCTCGTTCGGATCGAAGCAGTGGGCGAGCGCGTGATCTACTGGGATGGCGTGAGCGTTCTTGGAGTTCTCACCATGTCGAAGGCCATCGATGACAACTACCTGAAGTCATACGTGTTTTAAGCAGAAGGTGACGATCTGACTCATCACTCCCTCTCCCACTGAAACTCGTCTTCCTTCTGGTTTTGGAACTCGTCTTGGAGGCTCTCTAGCTCCTATCTGCAATCTGAACCATCGTAAATCCCTAATTGCGCGAAGATTCCAGAGCTTGAAATGGTCGGGGACGATTTTTCTCCTGTGGTTGTTGAGCATGGAGCAAACCTCAAGGTGGAAGACATCGTCTCTCGGATCAACGAGCAATTTTGTGGTGTTACGGGAGCATTGGGTGCGGAGGAGGGATATGGCCTCTTTGACATCGTCGTTTTATCAGAGCTCCTTGATAGGGAGACTGTCAAGCAAGGTGGAAAGGTCGATGATAGCTTAGGGAAACTGTTGGCAAGGGATTCTGTCTGTAAGAGAAGCCAGATCCATCTCTCGTTTGAAGAGTTTTCGATAAAGGTCTGGATTCTTTGGAGTAGGATGTAGAGCTCCTAAAAGCAGAGGAGGGTGGATAGGGAGAAGATGGTGGTGGAGCTCTTTACGATGTCTTCGAAGATCATTGGGGGTGGAAATCGGTTCTGGCCGAGGGCCCGTTTCTTCCAGGATTTGGACTCGCCCCACCCTACTATTAACCTGGACCCGCCCCGTGTTGAATTTTAAAAATTTGGAACCGCCCCGTACCCTCCCCAAATCTCTTAGACCCACCTCAATCCATGGGTCCAGGACCTGTTTGCCCACCCCTATGTCAGAGGCTAATTACTTGAAACTATGATATCGATGAAACAATACGATTTACAAATGAATGTTTCTTATAGCTATCCATATATAGTAAGCAAAGTTTGACTTCAACTTCAATGATTCTTAGGTACTGTGTCTTTTTAGTTGCTTTGTGTGGAAACTATTCATGTTTGTTGCGACTAATACATTCAAAGCTCGAAGCAAAGCACGGGCACATTTTCTAGTTCTGCCTAACAAACGCTAGTGACTCACTATTCAAGGTCTCCTGCCTATGAATTTTCCACCAAAGACTAACTGGTGTGCCAAGACTTCCACGACTAATTAATGAAAAACAAATAAGTCTACAGTCTAGTATCAGCTAATCCCAACTTGTAATTGTGTTGCCAATTGCCATCTAGAAAACTGATTTTACATGCAATGTATGCACTTGCTGAAACAAGAAAATTGAAAACTTTTCTGACAAGTTTTGTTTTACACACACACACACACACACACACACACACACATATTATTTTAAATTTTATTATTATTAAAAAGTGAAAGGTTTCGAAACTTTTACAATAATTTAAAGAATAGAAGAGTTTTCTGTTAGACGAAGTCAGTATGCTAAGTGCATCACCGCAACTTGAGGAGTTTAACTTAGTTCAAACTTCTTATCCCTTTAGTTATTCCTAGTTTATAGGACTTGTTTTTTTTGAAACTCTGTTGTAATCTGAAGCTGCGCATGTAATCTTATTGTTTCTATTTGTATTTTTTATTTTCAAAAGTTCCTTGTATCTAGGGTTTTCAAACCCAAGCTATAATCGTGAAAGTATTATAAATACATGCATCCTATCACTACTAAAATATTAGCTTTAGTGTCGGATGATGGTGGCGGTTTAATAAGCCATTATGTCGGATAAAAGATATCCGACACATCATTCAGTTAGTATCGGATAACAATGAAATCTTGTCGTTTGTATCTGACATAAATTCCTGGCGGATATTTAGTGTCAGATGCAACCACTAGTATTTTTGAACATTTTTTTAAAATATTTTTAACATATTATGGCGGTTTTTAAGTTAATGATGGCGATTGTAACCGACAGAAATTGACTATTTTATTATTTTAGTTTCTAGCGGTTATTATTTTAGTATTCTGACAGTTATAACCGATAGAAATTGACTATTTTATTATTTTTACACCAAAAGTTTTTCAATTTGTTGTTTATTCAGATTCCAGTGTGAGAGAAACCCTAGCAAGTTAGTATACAAACTGAGTTATCAGCTTCCCTTTTCTCATGCGCCGTTTACCCCATCTCTCTCCACTTTCTCCTACAATTTCTTCCATTCCTCTTGCTTTTAGAAAAGCCTTACCCGCCTACATTCAAAACCAAAGCTTCCCTCTTTTCTGTCAAACCAATCCATCCAAGCCGAAAGCATCCATCAGTTCTCTTTGGTTTCATATTACAGCTCCATATGCTGAAACCTACAAATCTGAACATAGATCTGCATTCATTTCTTCATAAACCCGAGCCCAACTTACCTATTTCAGCCGTCTCGGTTTGCCGACGCATAAAGGTAAAATGCATCGATCTTGTTTCCTCATTAATTTCTTAATTCCAGCACAAATGCAATAGTGAAATCCAAGCCTAGTCCGTGAGGTTGTGTTGTAGACAATGATCGGAGATGATGGCAAACACAAGGAACGGTAGCAACGTCAGACTTTAGATCCGCAAGAAAAATGAGCAGCGGTAACCACGATGTCCACAGATCTTAGAAATACAGGTATAAATGCTTAACGCAGAATGAGCATGGTTTATGTATCCATATATCTGATAGTCTTCATTATACTCATGTATTATTATTATTATTTTTTGGTATGTATGTTGCCTTGAGTAATTGTGATGAAGTTGAGAAAGATGAAGTTGTTTGTGAGGTGCAAGTCTTTTGAGGAAGATGAAGTTGTCAACAAATGTTTGTTGTTTCTTTTACTTTATTTTTCAGATTTGGTTTGGCCTAGTGTAAACATTCAAGTAAATTCAACGTCTTCAAGTAAATTAAAATTTTTTTTTTAATGGATGAAGAATGGATTTGTCAATTTAAATTTACTTTGGCTGCTGTCGGCAATTGCACCGCCCAAGCTTTACCTTTCTGTATTCACACGAAAAGTGAAGTACAAAATCAAGAACAGAAGTAGCGTCAATGAGAGGACATTGTACGTAAAGGCAACGAGAAAAAGAATACTTTAAATTGAATAAATTTCAAAATTGTGCCTGTCAGTTTTATTCGATAGAGAATGCTCTTATTTATTCATTATTAATATATTCTTTGTCGGTTATATTCGACACAATTTTTCTCGGTTTTAGAGTATTTTCTGTCGAAAAATTCATTTCCTGACGTTGACAATTCTGTCGCTTATTATATCCACCACTGCATCCATTTTCTATTGGATTTTGCTTAATATCCGACAGTAATATACGTTTCTTGTCGGTGATTATAGCGACACTAATAAATGGTTTCGTAGTAGTGCATTATTGATTAGGTATGCAATTGAAGTGAAACATTGAGTTAGTAAGTTTAACTTGGTATTGAGCCCTTTTGTCTAACGACAACGATCCTTGTTTTTTTTTTTTTTCCATGCTTCAATGGCTGAAAACAATGTTATCTCCTCATCCTCTGATCCCACTCCCCCCATTCCTAATAATCTGTTCCACCCATTCTCCACTATTGTCAACATCAAACTCGACAGGACCAACTACCCACTGTGGTTGGCCCAAATTCTCCCAATTCTAAAAAGCAGAGATCATATGGGATACGTTGATGGTACTTGATGTCTCCTCCAAAGCACCTGCTTGGTGTAACAACCGTGAACCTTTTGTGGGTTCAACGGGATCCAATGATCCTTAGTTAGATAAATGGATCCTTGACTACTTCTGTATTGTCTGTCATGGCGAGTAAGAGGACTGTTCGAGCCACCTGGGAAGCACTAGAGCAAAGGTATGCTTCTACTTCACAAAACAATTTTTTTTTTTTTTTTGAGAAATGAATTGCTGCAGACAAAGAAAGGTGATCTTACTGTGGCGGATTATCTGGATCGTATGAACGCGATTGCTGACAACCTTGACCTAGCCGGGCAACCAGTGAGTGATAATGAACTGGTCCAGATTTATTGAATAATCTAGGACCTGCCTTCAAGATGACTGTCAGTGCTGCTCTAGCTCGTGATTCACCATTCACTTACCCAACTCTTGAGGCGTTGTTGTTAACCACTGAGTGTAGAATGACTGAGTACACTAATCCTTTGGTGGAATTTACGTCGGTCAATGCATTTGTTGCTTCTTGGGGCCGAGGTGGTGGCTGCACTTGGGGGACTAGGAGAGGTGCTTCTTCATCCTATCGAGGTATTCCTTTCAACCAACAAGGAAACAGTCCTCGTAACAACAACAATAACCCATGTAGTGTGCCATGTAATGGAGAGAAAGTTGGTTCCAATGGTGAGAGAATTGTTGGCCAAATTTGTGGCAAACCAGGCCATTTGGCTCTTGACTGTTATCAAAGAATGAATGCTGCCTTTGAAGGAAGAATTCCAGCAAAAAGACTCATAGCAATGTCGTCTTCTCCTATCACCCTCAACAAACAACAAAATGGTACCTGGCTGTTAGACATAGGCGCCAATGCTCACATCACTCTTGAAATTCAAAACCTGGTCAATCCTAAAAAGTACAATAGTAATGACATTATTGAAAGTATAGGTAATGACTCTGGCATCTCTATCTCTCATTCTGGTTCGAATAAACTACATACTACCACTTGCTCATTTGACTTGCACAATATCCTTCATTGTCCCACTGCATCACAAAACATTATATTTGCCCATAGGTTTACTTTAGACAACCATTTCTACCGATTAATTTTTCCATATTTTTTCCTTGTTAAGGACCTCAAGACTCGGAAGACGTTTTTCCGAGGGAGATGTGAGAATGGGTTATACTGATATGGTAGAAACTAACACACAAATTAAACCCTATAAATTATGCAATCGTAGGACGAGTAAGTAGGGATCGTTCTATTTCGGGGATTAGAAGGGATGCTAATCAACACAAATTAAACTTATAAAACTGAAAACTAAGTTAAACTAACAACAAAACAATGACTGGGGGGGGGGATTTTGGATGAATTTAATTAAAACAAAAGTAAATGGCAGCAAGTAAATTAAGTTGTGAATGAAATATGGATGAAAGGATGGCTAAAGGATTCTTCTCCACACATGAATCATATGCATACAAATCGATTTCCAGTTGTTCTTTCTATAAACCATGAATGACAATGCCCCAAATTAATTGTGAACAACACTAATTAACTCACAGATTTTCCTAAGTTCATTGAATTGGACTCAATGACGCAACCAAATTATTCTTCTCAAGTTCCCTAACTATAAAAAGCATGATAGAGATACATCTTGAAGATCATTAAGTTATGTGAAAATCGTAAGTATTGACAAAGCATTCGTAATTATGAAAAACATGATACTCCTGCCAAGAATTTACTTAACCAATCATGACTAGTGACTTTTACTACTTACAAATATAAGTTCATAACGATTATGTGAAATTCCCTTATATCCTAGCATCAAATCCCTGCATGCAAACTAAGTATGCATCCTTAATAAACATACGAGAATAAGTTCTTTACAAAGCAAATAAGTAAATCACATTCATGTTTTATGAAACAATAACTGGATGTAATCAATTTATATAAAACATATAATCATGGCTTCAAATTCACCTCTAGCTAAAAAGAAACTTAGTTACACATGTTCATCATAACTGAAAAACAATCTAAAATAAACATTGAAACTTAAAACAAAGATAGAAAGAACTTTGAAAATTTCATCAACTTCAATGGATGAATGGTAGGCATGGCACACCCTAAAACATGCATAAATTTCATATATATAGGGAGGGGAACGGCTGAATCTAAGGAGGAAAATGTTTTGGCATTTTGAATTATTTTAGGACTCTAAGAATCAGGTAGAGAGTGTTAAAATGTGATTAGGATTCCTCCTTGCAGCTAGAGATAAGATAAGATAAGGTTGGATAAGATAGGATAAGATAGGATATGATAAGATACGATAAGATATGATAAGATAATGTTCCTCTCCAACTAGGATTCCTCTTTCTTGTGTAATTCTTGGCCTTCCAAGCCTCAACTTTAATTTCTCCAGATTTTAGCACATGTCTAACATCATTTAAACACCAAAAACATCCAGCCCATATGCTATCCAAGCATGCTATCCAATCCAAGTCCAAAACTGCTCCAAATTGCTCCATTTTGCCATTTATTGTCATCTTTACCAACTGGACCTTTAATAATACGGAAATAGCTTAAATCACTACAATAAATGCAAATTAACTAGGTCAATGCAAAGAAATAAAATAACAAAGTCGCATAAATATGCTTTTATCATATACCCATTTCTGAGTGGAAGTGGACAACTCAAGTATCCAATCTCAGCCTTTGTAGGGATTCGGTCTTTAGTAAAAAAATGGCATGCTAGGCTTGGTCACCCTGCCAATTCAATAATTAAGTTTTTAATTTCAAATAATTTGGTACCAATTCATGGTACCTCAGATGTAAGCTTTTGTGAGTCATGTCCCTTAGGAAAGAGTACTAAGTTACTTTTGAAAGAGTGAATCAGTTTCTCGTTTTCCTTTGCAACTTTTGCATTCTGATGTGTGGTGCTCTCCAATTATTTCTAATAAAGGTTTTCGTTATTATGTGTTGTTTGTGGATGACTATACTCGTTACTCTTGGATTTTTCCCATGAAAAACAAAAGTGAAGTATTTGAAATCTTTGTCAAATTTAAGGCAAATGTTGAAAAAATGTTTAATTTGCAAATTAAAACCCTTCAGTGTGATGAAGGCGGAGAATATAAAAGCCATGCATTTAAAAAATTTCTCACTGTTAATGGCATTTCACAACGATTTGCATGTCCTAAACACCCTGAAAAAATGGAATTGTATAGCAAAAACATTGACATATTGTTGAAACAAGTATAGTTATGCTTTCTCAATCTCACATGCCTAATAAATTTTGGTTTGATGCATGTTCCACAGCTACTTACTTGATAAATCGCATGCCAACTAGACTTCTGTCTAATGCATCACCCTATGAGAAACTGTTTCAAAAAAAAACCAATGTATGACATTTTAAAGGTGTTTGGCTGTCGACATTTTCCCTGGTTAATGCCCTATACACAAAATAAACTTCAACAAAAATCAAATGCTTTTGTTTTCTTAGGTTACTCACTGAATCATCAAGATTACAAGTGCTTGGATCTGTCTACGAGACGCATGTATGTGTCTCGCCATGTCCTATTCGATGAGGATTTTTTTATTCGGTTCACATCAATTTCGACATCGATGTCACAGCACTTGACACATTTTCGAAGAACACTCACCCTCTGCAGTGCACAGAAATACATGAGAATTAGCACTGAATAAATCAGCAGGTGTCCCTTTTTGTTGTAAACCGGATCCTATTCAAGATAATTCGGTGTCTCGGAAGAACCCTATCATCTAAGTTACACTTTCCGCATTCCTGGGAAGTCTTTGAAATGTGACTCTAATTGTCATGTTTTTTACGTGAAGGGTGTTGTAATTTTGATGGACTGCAAACATATATAGGAGAAAACTCCACTTTCTTGGTTATTATTCTCCGTCTTGGAGGAATTTAAACAAACAAAACGTTAGGAAATAAAATATATGATCAACTTTTAAATTACTAAAACAGAGAGTTTATTTAATTCAAAAGTAGTCTTATTCCAGATGATACAGACCCTCATGCCCTTCTCTCTCACACGGCATAATCATTTCCAGAAGTCGAAACTTGGAAGTTTGTAGGTATAAGTTGGCCTAAATCCATCCTCGGACCAATCTTGACTATGATTTTCTCATCTATGGAAGCTACATAGACCATAGGCATCAGTTAAAAATAAGTTCACCAGGGCAATAGCAAGCACTCAAATGCTAAACAGTGAGTGCTTGACTCTGACTCAATTCTCACATTCTTTCATATTTATATAGGTTGGGAAACAAATTCATTATAAAGAAAGATGGCAATGTTATAGCTTGAGAAAAACGTAAATAATAATTCTATGTCCACATGCAAAACTGACACTATTGCTGACACTCTCTAGTATAGGTGGGCCCTAAATCATTTGTATATGGGGCAGGCCAGTATAAAAGAATATGTCAACAATGATGTCGGGTTTGCGTGCCTATAGCATTACTCAAAGTTAAATGAAAGTGTACGAGCTTACGATTGATGGGATCCCTGGATGAGTGAGAATGCAAGCGTATCCCTGCATGACCTTATCAGATGGAAATGGCCACATATGTTGTGTGGAACCTGTATCATGATTGTCAATGAAAGTGACACTATTTCCTGGCTTCACGCCAATCATCCCCGAAGCGTCACCATTCGAGTCCTTCAGCCTCCAAAGCTCCCCTTGGACTGCAGCTTGAAGTATCCCCTTAGTTGTAAAATCAAATGCTGTAACACCTCCTCCAGCACTTTCCACCCATCCGACTAGTTCTTGACGATGCGCATCTTGATCTGGGTTCGGTTTTTCATCACTTCCATAAGAAAGTGGATTCCAAAGTTCCCCTACTGCGAAATTTGGACTTGTGTTTGTCATATACAGCTTGGTAAATTCAGGAGCATATCCCCTGACAAAATCAAATCTCCAACCACTGAATCCGATTTCAGTCTATAACCAATTCATCCAATCCGAGAGCTCTTTCTGAACCCTCGTGTTTTTGTGATCAATGTCTGGAGCACCACCGAAGTCCTTTCCAGTGTCCGGGTTCCCCTTGCCATCAGAATAAGTTGTATCATCGCTGCAAATAAGAGATGGGCCCCAATCAAGGCGATCATCGTCAGTTCCTCCTTCAAAGATGCACCATATTCCTCTCTCGTCTTGCTTCTCTGCAGTTCTGTGGTTTATAACTATATCTGCCACAGACTGTATCCCACTGTCACGGTACGTGCTTACCAGTGACTTCAATTCATCTTTGTTTCCATATTTTGAATTGAGATCATAAAGCCTTCCCGGCATGTATCCTTAGGAAAAATAGGAGATGAAGCTTCAGGACAAGAATTGTCATAACCATCATACAAGACTATTCTTTTGAAAGTGAACACCTAATACCGGACTTTGAGATCATATTCTGGCTCAAAAACTTTGAACAAAATCTGGTTTGGACTAATGACAAAGTTCAAAAGGGAGTTTACAGTTTAGGACATAGAAATACCTTCATCTGAAGCAGCTTGAGAAGATGGAGGAAGCCAAACATGTGTGATTCCGGAACTAGCTAGGTCTTGTACAGACTGCTTTAAAATGTTGTACCATCCTCCTTTCCTGCTTGAATCCCAGTTGAACCCCTGACCATCATACACCCAAAAACACGTTAGTCCTATTGCGAGAGAGAGAGAGAGGTAAAGTATTCAGATAAATACCTGAAAGAGGATCTGTGAAGCAGTGAAGTTGGGCGTGAGAAGGATAGAGAGTAGGAAACAGATGAGGGAAACGATTCGAGTGTTCATGTCTCCTTTGAGCTTGAATTGCTTTGTGAACGTTATGGTTCAATACTGTTTTTCAATGTTATATAACAAGATGGAGGGTGTGAAAACTTGACTGTTATCTGGCCCAAAAGAGGTGCAAATTGGACTTTTTAGGCAAGTGATTTGATTTGTAAGGAAAGAAACTAAGGTACGAGATTAACGAGAATAGTCGGACCAAAATCTTGGGAGGAGACTTGACTTGGTTCCAAAATCTTGACTATTTTGGTAAGTGGAAAGCTGACAGTTACTTTGCCGAAAGATGTGAAAAAAACTTCGACTGTTTTGTTAAGTGAAATCCCGACTGTTCTGTTTAACTGTAAACCTGACTGTTATTTTTCCTAAAAAACGATGATTAAGGTTCCGTTCCTACTTCAATGCGGATCATGGACCATTAGTTAAGCTTTCTGTGTGCTGGTTTGCGAAGTTAAATGTGCAGTCTGCTGCATCTGCTGCTTTGACGCATCAAATTTCAAGCAAGAATGCATCAAAGTTCAATTGAATAGAGAGAGTTGAATGGTATTTTCAGAGATACAAGCTTCCGTGTGTGAAAGCTTTAGCAATGCCGCTAGCGTTACTAAAGTTTGTTTGTCAAGTGAAGTGGTAGTGTGTTCATTGATTCAGATTCGGGTCTACTAGTAACCCCATTTTGCTAGCAATGACGGTTTAACTGGGTTCTCCATCGATAAGAATCTTTGCAGGAGGTCTTGAATCAAATCAGGCAACATTAACACTGTCCTGACTTCCACCAAATTGTTGCTTCCAGAGAATCTACACATGTTATAGTCTCAAATCGGGGCTTAAAAGACCCCAATTTCTATTTTGGTTGAGGACTACTATTTGCTTTATCCTCAATAATTAAGCATATAATACACTTGTAATACAGAAATTTGTAATTAATTAGTTCATTCCAACAAGGCTCCTGCTTTTTTCTCCCACACACAGTAATCATTTCCAGAAGTTGCAATTTGGTAGGTTGGAGGTACAAGGTTCCCAACATCATACCTTGGACCAATCTTTGCTATGATTTTCTCATCTATGGCAGCTACATAGAGATCTGCATCAGATGCTAGAATACGCAAGGCACTGTCAGGTCCGATCCCGTTCCTTAATCTGATTGCAACGAGTTTAGTGATCTCCTCTTTCAAGCCCCAGTCAAAAAAGTGGTCATAAAACTGTTACAAATATGTTCAGATAAGGAAAATTTAAGAATGTATAAGTAAAAAAAAACATAAGTTCACTAGATCAACATAGTTGTTGACTAAATGCTAACAAAGTTAACTTTTCTGTCCAAAGAGATTTCTGTTCCAATAATTATAAATCTCATATTGTACTCAGCTAGACGAATTTTAGCGGTTATGAAGATGCCAGCTTTCCCGCTTGGAAGAAAGTAAATCAAATTTAGAATCTTACGATTGAGGGGATTCCCGGATGAGTAAGAATGTATGCATATCCCTGCATGACTTTATCTGATGGAAATGGCCACATGTTCTGTGTAGAACCTGTATCATGATTATCTATGAAAGTTACACTCTTTCCTGGCGACAAGCCAATCATTCCTGGTGCCCCTCCATTCGAATCTTTCATCCGCCATAGTTCCCCTTGGACTGCGGCTTGAAGTATCCCTTTTGTAGTAAAATCGAATGCTGTAACATCTCCACCAGCACCCTCTACCCATCCCACAAGTGCTCGACGGTGAGCATCCTGATTGTACTCGAGTTTTCCATCACTTCCATAAGCAAGGGAGTTCCAAAGTTCCCCTACTGAGAAACTAGGCCTTGTGTTTGTCACAAACAACTTGGTGAATTCTGGAGCGTATCCCTTGACAAAATCAAATCGCCATCCACTGAACCCGATTTCAGTCTTTAGCCAATTCATCCAATCTGCGAGCTCTCTCTGGACTCTTGTGTTTATGTGATCAATGTCAGGAGCAGCACTGAAGTCAGCTCCAGTGTCAGGGTTGCCCTTGCCATTGGAATAAGCTGTGTCATCGCTGCAAATAAGAGACGGCCCCCAATCAAGGCGATCATCTGGAGTTCCTCCTTCGAAGATGCACCATATTCCTCTTTCATCTTTCTTCTCTGCACATCTGTGGTTTATGACTATATCTGCAATGCTTTGTATCCCGTTGTCATGGAAGGTGTTTATCAGCGCCTTGAGTTCATCTTGGTTTCCGTATCTTGATGCATTCAGATCATAGAGCCTTCCAGGCATGTATCCTTGGAAAAGTGAAGAGTCAAATGACAGTCATCAGCTGCTGCAAGTAGCTAATGACTAGATAGGAAGAATGTTATAAAACTAAAGTTCAGTGCCGTTTGGGCTATAGGATATTGGGCTTGTTTGATGCCCAGGATTGGAATATAATTTAATACTTTCTTGTACTCAAGGTATATATGTCGATGAAATAAAGGAAGTACTTGTGTCCAACTTGAAGGCAGAAGATAAATTCCTCAAGAAGAAAATTTATCCCTTTTAATCCCCTAAAAATAAAAAAATCATTCACCTCTACCTACACACATTGAATTATATGACCTATTTGATGAATTCTAGGTACCGAACTAGCCCTATATATGGAAAATTGAATTAGACCAAAAGATGAAAACGGTTGGATTTAAATCGATTCCGTATAAATCAAAGTTCATTTCAAATATATTGTATCGGATTGAATGCATCCTATCTGATGTTTAACAGATTTGTTAAACTAATTCGGCTGCTTTATCAAATTGTAATCTGGTTTTGAGTAGTAACTGAATTGAAAAGTGCTAAATGGGGGAGGTGAAAGAACAGCATATACCTTGAGGTGAAACAGAATGAGAAGGTGGAGGAAGCCAAACATGCGTAATCCCAGAAGAAGCTAGTTGTTGAGGTGTGCACTTGCTTAAAGATTTGTACCATCCTCCTTCCTCCTTCCATGATTCCCAATTGAACCCCTGATCATCGCTCGCCGGCCAGCCCCAGAAAAACCGGTTAGTCATTCAAACACACACACACACACATATATACATACATATATATATATATATATATAGAGAGAGAGAGAGAGAGATTACCTGAAATAGAATCTGGGGAGCAGTGAAGTTGGGGAGTAGAGGTATACAGAAAAGGAGAAAGAAGAGGGAAGTGGTTAGAGCTTTCATGTCTCTTTCCTTGCAGAATTTATTACCAGAATGTTTGTTTGAGGTTAAATTGTAAAGATTATCGATCGATCTTAACTCTAACTCTTAACAATTCAGATGGATTGGATAATTTGGATTGGAGGTGTGAAAATGTTACTCATATTCCACTTCAAGTCTTCGCGTCATGAGTCAATACATTGGAATTCCTTACAAGATAAGCTCAAGCATTATATTGAATTGGCTATAGTTTTGTTTGTGGTGAGTTGACACTTCCCACAACACCAATGTCACGCATCCAAATGGAGTGCTTTTGCAGTTAAGTCGATAGAGAGAGAGAGTTTAATAGTACAACTCTCTCTCTCTCTCTCTCTCTCTCTCTCAATCAAATAAGAACCTGGTTGAGAGAGAATCTCTAGAAAACACTTCTGTTCACAAATGCTTTATATTTCACGAAAAAAAAGCACTACACATAAACCGAGGATGGAAAAACAAAGGGTCCGCTTTGAAATGTTTCTATTTTTGTTTTCTGTTAAAGATAGAGGAAAAAAACAAGTTTCTATTTTTGTTTTCCGTTAAAGATAGGGAAAAAAAAGAAGAGAGAGAGAGAATATAGAGTACGATGCGCTACTACACAGGAGGTCTTTAATCAAATAACATAGCATGCCATAGAAAATTTCTCTTTTCTATATTGTGAATACCTTTCATTTCCCCATACAAAGGCCAAATCGAAACAAGTGATTATCCAGAGAAGAATTATACAGGAACTGCCTTCTATTTATACACCCGAAAGCTTAACAGAGACTCCACCGTACAAGGAAAACAAATATATCATGAGATGTGCTCCATGTCCCTACCTCCACGTTCCTACCTCTCCACGGTTATCCGCACTCACCAAAGAAAATTTGTAAATGGAAGAAATTATCAAAGCCCTTCCTACAGATCATGATCATTTTAGAGTGCAGCGATAAACCAAGGAGTCAAAAGTAGTCTCCCCATCATACTAGAACAGCCACACAAAAAGAACTTGGGAAAATCTTCCGCCTAATCATCGTCCTCTGAATCTGTAAGAATGCAAAAACAAAATCTTTAGAAAAAGGGAGAAAAAAATCCCATCTAAAAAACACGAGAGACTTCACTTTTCACTTCTAAACTGTGTTCCATTGTGCGTTAATGTAGATGTTACATACGGTGGGTTGAGAGAACACAAGATGCCTAGTCCAAGTACAACAATAAAGTGACAAATTTGAAAGGTGGCCATCAAACCAAAATCCTTAGCTTAGATATGGGCAGAGCCTTCACCAATACTTGGTCTGGGAATCGGGGGATAGCAAAACGTATCAGACAATGCCAGAGAACCCAAATTTACTTCCCAGTTTTTCTTTCCCAACTTACATGCATGCTCACATTGGGTTCTGTAACATCGTGTTCCTTTTCTAATGCAATCAACTATATTGTTTGACATTAGGTCAGGAAATAAAGGTTGGCAAAAGTAGCATTGTCCTTAGCCATATCCCCATTTTCTGACAAGCTATTTCAGCATGAGCCGACAACCATCAGGCCGCTTGGGACAAGCCATACCAACTACTATACGTGAATTGAAAATTAAATTACTAGGTCTAGTAGCAATCATGAAAATTTTAATTCAATATGATGTATCCTATCCACCAACCCATTCATATCAATATATACAATCTAAGTAGTACTTACATTGCAGGAGAACTACGTGCTACTTTCTTGATCAGCTGCCTGGACCCTGATCAAATTTCCTTAAACTATCCATGTACTTACAACTAAAACAAACTCTAAGTAGTCATTGAAATATAGTATAGGCAACATACGTCCCAAATTTACCATGTTCAAATAAGATTAGTAACATGAGGATTTTTTATTGCATGCGGTCTTATTAAATATCAAGGCACACACTTATTAACAAAGTGTCTTTTACGGAAGAAACTCTGACTAAATGCTTCCAGCCATTACCAAATTAATGAGATCAAGAGACAGAAAGTATACTTTCCAAAATATAATAACGTGCTTCACAAAGTAAATTTCATAAGCACTATTAGGATTTGTAATATTTAAAACTCTCAAGCAAAATATATGGTTTACCAGATCTAATATCTTCTCCAACTTGTCCTCTATTGTTCACCTGTCTCCTTATCATTGAACAAATCATAACCCACCAGTATATGTGGAACACAAAAAGCATCAGTAACATTGTATTGAATGCATAATACAGAGCTGTGGGAGAGGGCTTCGACAGATCCAAGCAGTCACAAAGATCATAGCTGGAAAATATCAACCATAAGAACAGATAAGTTGGAGGAGGCACTGTACATGTAAATGTGGTTTAATAAAATGATCTACTACGAGAGCAGACCTTGATGCGCTTATGACCCAGAAAGGGAAGAATATTAACCGCAGTATGACCCACGAAACAGCAAAAAATCCAAAGAACACACTTGCCGCAAGCTCCTTCTCAGAATACTTGAAAACCTTAGCAGTTTCCATAAATACATCACTTCCGTCATGTAGGGCAAGAATGATTGAGCCAATCCGAAAAAAACTGAAAGTGGACAATAACATGAAAGTAATTGCATGAGATCCTTCACATCACACAAATAAACACAGCTAAAAAGTTGTTTTTTGCAGTACTAACATAAGTACTTGCAGAAAACCTGAAATATACCTTGTTATGTATGAGAACCCAATCAGGAGAACAGTAATTACATGGTGAGATATCATCACCGCGAAATCCTTCCTTCGAGTCTCCCATGTAAGGACGGCAGCAATGCTGTAGCTGTAGAATCCACATTGACACATATAGAAAAGCTTTATGGGAAGCCTGAAATGAGAAGGATAGGGTCAGGATAGATGATTTTGCCCTGCTATATCTGTCAAACTCAACTCATCATAAATCTCGAGTTTTACATATTCAGTCATTCCAAACAATATGCAAAATTAAAGACATAACTGAGCCATTTTCAGCAATTAAAAAAAAAAAAATGGTTTATCTAACCAGTAGTGAGAGTTTAGGACTATTAAGCCCAACCGTATGAATCACTAACCGCAACTCTTGGTTTGGCCAGCCTTTAAAGTACTCTTTTGTATCTCTGAACCATGGCTCATGGTAGGTTATGCTGAGAATGCATGCTTCAACAGTGGCATAGTATGTTAGCTTCCACATTGACTCCGAACATTTTACAATCTTTGCCCGTGTGGCCATATCAAGCTTCAATGGAGCAGATCCCTTCCTCAACAACCAGACGGAAATATTCTGAAAAGCAGAAAAGAAAAACATAAAATATTGTAGTATGAGAGATACAGTTTTAAGGTAAGATAAGGTTATAGTTTAACCTAAGATCTGATCACTCTGTTTGCCAAAGACATGCTACTTGTCAGACTTAGGATGATTATGATATGAAAATTTTTAAATTTGAATCTCACTTCTTTTGCATTTCATTTATGAATCATGTGAAAAACATATAAATCTGGTAAAGCTGCATTCCAGTTACAGATGGTGTGGTGGGTTTTTTTTTTTTTTTTTTTTTGTTTGTGCTTTGTGGGGGGGGGGGGGGCAGGGGGCGGGGGCGGGGTGTCTAAGTTTAAGCCTTCAAGGTAAGATAAGGTTTCGAGAGGCAGATGTGAAGTTACAACGACCATATTCCTCTGTTACCATGGTGAAATAGATGTCATAGAATTAAAGGAAGATCATTTTTATAGATCAAGAATAGAGTACATCGTTGTACATACAGTAAAGAACACAAAAATATCAGTTCTCCTAGGATATAGAATTAAATTAAGCAAACCAAACACTGGGATGAAGCCAATCTAAACAGCCTATATTACCAACACTTGGAAAACCAAATTACAATTCCCAGGGTATCATCTATATCACCTTAAAATCTACAGGTTAAGGGTCCATAACGAGCACCCCCTTCAGATACCAAAACTTACTGTACCAAAACCTTGAACAGCCCGACATCAGCAAGTTAATATTTAATTACTAACTAGTCAACCTATACTCCAAAGGACCAAATCTAACAACTCAGCACAAACAAATCTCCACTTTTCCCAGAATCAGAAAAAGTTAAGCAACTATCAAGTTTAAGGCCTATGAAAATCACCGTTTCCAGATGCTAGACCAGAAACGAGCACTAACAGAACCTTAAACACCCCATCATCAAACCAAGTTCATGATAAAACCTCACAACCGTTATCACGGATCTGATAAATCATCGAAATCTCAAAGTCTCCGGATGATTTCCGCCACAAACCGTATAATCCTCAAACAGGGCAGTTTGTTTGTTTTTTTTCTTTTTTTGTGCTCCAAATCACCGAAATTACTGGACTAACTCAACTCAAGCAGATCACCATAATAAAAAACATACCTGCTCACCCATTAAGGGACCAATTATGTTAAGATTCTTTCTCAACCATTAAAAGACCGAATTCAATTATTCGAACGCATAGCTTAGTTAGAAACTTAAAAGTCCTGCTAAATGCCTCTACTTAAACGCGTCATCAATGGAGTCCAATAAACAAAAGCGCCACTGTAACTAAGCTACGCAGTTAAAACATGAAAAAGGAAAGATTTTTCTACAAAAAGAAAAAGAAAATACTGCTAAAAGTCATGAAAGTAAAGCAGGACAAGATATGTGATCATACAATTCAAGATTTCCTTCTCTCTCTCTCTCTCTCTCTCTCTCTCTCTCTTTTTCCCACAATTTTCTCAGAAGCCAAACAGAACCCACCAAACTGTCATAGAAAATTGAACAGAAACCTAACGTTCAAGCTACTTGAAATGGCAACAAAGATCTCGAAACCTTACGCGAAAGATGAATCTGTCGAAGATGAGGCGAGCAGCGAAAAAGCCGAAAGCGAAGTAGACAGCGACGAGGAAATCCCATAAGCCCGGGGCGGCATTGTGGCTCCAGAACGAATCCATTGGCGGTGTCTTGGAACCACAGCTCGGGCGAAGAGCATCAATCAGCGGATCAAATTCCAGTACAGCTTCCGACCTCAATGGAATGGATCAATGAGCAACAATTGCAGGCGATATTCTTCCATTTCCCAATCTTGGGGATCTGTATTTGCCCTAATTGTCTGTCAGTGCGGGAAGAGAAGTCTGGATTTTGCTGGTTAGGGAGGGGAGTGTCTGAGCATGTAAGACAGAGAGAGAGATATTGCTATTTGCAGAATTTCAGGAATTCCATTTTTAGTAGTAATCTTCATCTAATACCATTAAACAGGAGTCAATTTATTGAAAACAAAATTAAATATTAAAAATACCATTGAAAGTGATGATATTGCTATTTGGTCCTGTCATTTTAGTTTTCTCAACATTTCTCTTGTTGTTTTGTTTATCATGGCAATCAGGTCCTATAAGTTTAAGTGGTCGCACGAAAGTTATGATTTTAGGGGTCATGAAACCGCTTAATAACTATTTCGTTTTCAACTTTTAGTTTTAGCTGTTTTAGTTGTTTTCAACTTTTACTTTTGGTTTTTAAATAAAATCTTCAAACTAAAATTTGAAAACCAAAAAGTGAAAACTACTTTATTGAATTAAGAACCTAAACAGGTATATGGGACAATTTCGAGGTGCAGGAATACTATTATCGTGATCGTTCATCATACATCGTACGGTCAGTTTTTGTTAGGTACTATTTATATTTAATTTTAAATTTTAAAATTTAAAATGAATTTTGACCGCACAATTTACGATAGACAGTCCCAATCACGGGATCCCTAAGAAAAGGATATGGCGAGGATCCTTTTCCCTAATATCGTATTCACCCAATCAGGCTTACAAATAGAGGATCTGTGAGGTGATATTGCACGTTTAACGTAATTTCTACGGTGAAAAGTTATCAATTAAATCATGTTGTAAGCTCTGGTAAATAAACACACGTGACTCTCAGGTGAAGAGGTTAAAGTCATCCCTTGGAACCAATAGCTAGGATAAAGTCATCCTTTGAAACCAATGGCTAGGATAAGAGGTCGTGAAGGCGACGTTGTGCCTTATTTCTTACGTTTGAAAGTATTGACGTTGTAACTTGTTTAATAAGGCAAGGCTGCCGGCTGCCGAAGAAAAGCAAGAGAAAAATCTGCATTCCCATGGTCCTCTACCGCACAATAACAACAGAATTTTCCACATATTATTAAGTAGACAAAGAACACGCAACCTTTTGACAAGTCGATGGAAAACAAGGATGCACATAATGATTTTTTTCACACACACGTCGGTGGTAGTTGTCTTCCACTTCCACATAATGTTCTTATAAGACTGCATTCGACAACTACATGTGGGAAAATTACAAAAGCCACTTGAATTTTGATTATTTAAACATTATGAATCAAATTATTGAAGTGTAATTATTAAAAAATATATTCTTGCACACTTTGCTTGAATGGTCAAAGAAGGTGGCAATAATACTTGATCTCATTTTCCGTAAGGAATATAATGCAAGTGATATTGATGTACCTTACATCGCAATTAAGTTGATTACAGTAATGTGCTCTCAGCTGTGAGATTTTATTTGTATTAAATTTAAATAGTATTAATTAAAATATAGACTAATTGTATTTTACATGCTTAATCTTTGTTTGCGGTGAGTTTCAAAATGAGTCATGAAGTTCTAATTTTCTCACATTGCACCATGAAGTTTTGAGATGGAATCAATTTATCTCTTTGAACATCTAATCATATATTAAATTGATGGGTTTTTTTTTTTTTGTCAACATTATGTAAATGTGGCTTACATGTTAGCCTATATAAAAATCTCACGCTCACCATGTCGTCAATTTAATGAAGGTAAAAACTAATCCAGTCAAAGATACACATTGATACAATATCAATATTTTATGGTGTAAAATGGAAAAATTGTATTCAATTGAGTTACTCCATGTGAATTGTTTTGGTGAAATCTTTAGAAATCTTAGAGGAATAGGCCTAATTTCTTAAAGCCTAAAAAACACTGTTTCCATATCCATTAAAATCCGTCATCTTTCAAAATACGTTAATCCTAATTGAATACACATGGAGTTTCATGAAGTATTTTAAAATTCGAAATGAAGACACTCAAATTTTTATGGAGTTATATAAAGTCACTTAAAATCTTGATTGAATACTCATGAACTTCCATAGATTCATTTACCTGCATTTTGCAGCTTTCTAGGAAGGTGTGTAGAGCTACGACTCAGGTGTGCACACCGCACCTTCTAACCGTGTGTTGTTTTCGGCATTGTTACTGGTGAAAAGTATTTTTCACTAGCTTCTTTTCTTCGGTGAATGCGGATTCAATTTTTGTGGTGTTTGGTGGAGGAAGATGGAGTTCTTCTTTTGTGATTATGGGCTGTGTTTGGTGAGATCTTTGGCGTGGGGTGTTGGTTTTTGGGGTATTTTTTTGTTTGTATGGTTTCATATTTTGGGCTCTTACTTTTGGTTGGGCTTCCGTTTGGCATTGCCTTGGGGTTCACTTTTTATTTTGTGCTTTAAGTGTAATTGGGCACTTGTATGTACTTGTCCTGTTTTTGTAATAAAATATCACCTTCGACTAGTGTATGTGTATCAATCGACTAGTGTGCTTCATAGCAGTGAGGGACCAAGCAAAAGCACCAGAGACCTGTAAGTGCTTTCTTTTGTGGATTTCCACATCATGTTCAAACACGAACACATGTTTTGATTATCTTCCACCATGATAGTCACCACCATGCTTTTTGTTCAGAATCACCACCATGATAGTCATACTTCTCAAACATTGAATGAAAACACCATGGAATATGAATTAGTAATGGTCTGGCAGAGAAATTGTTTGGCCACAGCTTGCAGCAGTACTGTTGAGGGATTTTGATTACTTGGTACGTCTGTCTTTGAAATAGATTACTTCTGAGGCTGTAAACAATTTTAGCAACTTGACTCATTCTTGCTGTTTCAGATATGTATCTTTTCCATTGTTGGAATGGTGATAGTCCAATCATCGCCATTTTATTAGAATTTGTTCTGCTTACTATCTTCTTACCCCTAGCCCAAGGAAACATAAGTGCTGCATGCACACGCCAAGTACACCCTTCCAACCCTGTTCTAAATTACCGTGCGGCTACTCTGTCATTTTGTTTTTTAACTTACAAAATTTGAATACACATCTGTCGACAAACTTGATAAAGATGATGTTTGTCCAACTTGAAGACGAGATACAACAGCAGAAACAATGTACTGTTCGTAGTGAGATGGCACAAAGAGTCTGCTAGGGACGTCGACAGTAAATCGCCAAATCCCATTAAAGTGTTTGAGAGGAATCACCAAAATAATGTATTTATTCATCTCTTTTAATAGGATCTCTTCTAGATTTTAAGATATATGGTATCAGATTAGTTCTAATAATCATTTTATTAACGATAGATTTTATAATTTTCTTGAGTTTCCTTTCTCTATTTTACTAGATAATATACCAATAAATCCCCCATATATGTACTTCTTTTAGTGCCCCCTCAGAAGTGCAATATGTGTGTGACCAGTGCAGGCAATGCTCTTCTGTCAATTGCTACTCGGCCTGGCTTCTGAAATCCATCTTGGCCATCTAAGATCCTAAGATCATTTTAAACTACCTTCCATTGTTTACCAAGGATTTTACCTGCATCTTTATCCACGTACTTATTTTCATGTAACTGTGCTGGTTACTGACTTTTTAGTTGTGAAAGTATTTGTTCATTGATATATTTTTTTACTTTTGTTAAACCTTTTTAGCTGATTAAACTTATCTTCCAAGGGGACTAAAAGAGATTTATGGATAGGAGTAGCAGCAGAGCCAGGAATTTTAATTAATGGGGTCATCATATAAACCAAAAAGGCTTTCAACTACCTCTTTAGCTGTCGAGTAATGTTGAGGACTGCCAAGGCTTTTTAACTATGGTATTTCCTTGAGCACATGGTGCACATAATAGAGTCGCACATAAGAAGAGATAAAAGAAAGGCAAATATGATAGAAGAAAATAGAAGTAGGAAGAGGTTGTAATTTAGTTTGCCTTAACTGTTTATAGAGGTCAAATACAATACACAAACAAATATACATGGGCATTTTGAAGTCATTGGGGTCAAAAGTAACCAATGACCCATGCTACTGATAGGAGCATATTTATGCGACTTTGTTAGCCTATTTCCTTGCATTTACTCAGTTAGTTTCTATTTATTATAGTGATTTAAGCTATTTTCGTGTGTTTGTAGGTCCAAATGGCAAAGTTGGCAAGAAAAGACAATTTGGAGCATTTTAGAGTAGTTTTGGGCTTGTAATGGATAGCACATGCATGGAGCAAGGTGGATGGACGTTTTTGAAGATCAAAAGAGGCTAGGAATGTGCTTAACATATGAAAGAATTGATTCAAGACATTGAAGATAAGGAATCAGCTAAAAGGAAGGAACATTATCCAACCTTATCTTATGTTATCCTAACCTAATCTTATCCTACCTTAATTCCAGCTGCAAAGAGGACTCAATTTCATATTAAATCACCTAAATATCTGGTTCTAGAAGCCTTATCATCTGCCCTAGATTATTGCCGCATACCCTATCCCTTGTCCTTCTAGAAACCTGTCACAATTCCCTCTTTCTAGAAGCCCTATTTCTGCCGCACCTAACCCTAGTCCTTTTCCTCCTAGGATTCTGCTATCCTTCTCCTTTACAAATTATGCCGTGCAATCATTTTTCCTTCAGAAATTGTGCCGCATCTAGCCTTATAAATACCACTTAGTGCTGCATAATTCTACCACTACACATTAGAGAACCTTAGAGAAAAAAACTAGAAAAATTACATTGTGCCGCAGCAAGAAGGGAAGGAAAGAAGGAACTTTGTGCCGTGCCTTGCATCCAAGGATTGTGTAGCCTGCCATTGGAGTGCTGAAGCGTTTCTTGGTTCTTTCTATCCTTAGTTTTAGTTCAATGTTTAAATTAAATTGGTTTTGTTTAATTGCAAACATGTGGAACTAATTTCTTTTTAGCTAGAGGTGAATTCGAAGCCATGAATATATGTGATATGAATTGATTTCCTCCAGTTATTGTTTCGTAAAACATGAATACGATTTACTTATCTGTTTGATCGATAACTTATTCTTGTATGTTGAATAAGGATGCATACTTAGTTTGCATGCATGAATTTGATGCTAAAGTATAAGGGAATTTCACCTAATCGTTATGAACTTATATTTATAAGTAGTGGAAATCACTAGTCATAATTGTGTTAAGTAAATCCATTGCAGAAGTATTATGCAGTTCATAGTTACGAATGCCTTGTCAATACTTATGATTTTCATAAAACTTAATGATCTTTGATGTGTATCTCTATCATGCAGTTCATATAGGGAACTTGATAAGAATAATTTGATTGCGTCGCTGAGTCCAATTCAATGAATTTAGGAAAATCTGATGGTTAATTTGTGCAGTTCACAATTAACTTGGGGCATTGTCATTCATGGTTTATATGAATAATAACTAGAAATCGATTTGTATGCATATGTGTCATATGTGGAGAAGGACCCTCTAGCTAGCCTTTCACTCTTTAATTCATCCAAATTTCGTACCCTTTACTTTTTTTCTGCAATTTACTTGTTTTAAGTTAGAATTCATCCAAACAAATCCCCATTTAGTATTTTGAGTCTTTTTAGTTTAAATTTCGTCCAAACTTCTCTTTAGTTCATGTTTTGAGGCAATTTAGTTAGATTTTCGTCCAAATCATTCCTTAGTGCTTGTTTTGGGTTATTTGAGTCAGGTTTGTGTTATTTGAGTTAGTTTAGCTTGTTTTGAGTTGTTTAAGTTTAGTTTTCTGTTTTTTTAGTCTAGTTTAGTGATTTAGAGTTTAATTGGTGTAGATTAGCATCCCCTCTAATCCCCGGCCTAGAACGATCCCTACTTTCACATACTACAACTATCAAAAAGAGAGTTTAATTTGTGTGTTAGTTTATTTCACATCAGCTAGCTCCACCACTAGAGAGTAAGCAGCTAGCTCCACCACTAGAGAGTAAGCAATGTATACTGTCTTCCAACATGCACTACTATGAGAGTAAGCAAGCTACCTTGCTTACTCTGCTACATATGTCATTGAAACAATTCACTCTGTCCTTTTTTTATTTTCAATTATGAGGATGAGCTGGCCAATCGTAACTTCATTTATGAAGAGCCGGACAACAAAGCCTCCTCCTCAAATAAAGATGTCTCCGACATGGCAATAAGAACTTTTTCAATTGTTATTTTTTGGGAGTCAGAAGGCTAGTTTGGTTTGCTACATATGAAATTATCTCAAATTTAGTGTTCCATAAGAACTTTTTCAATTGTTATTTTTTGGGAGTCAGAAGGCTAGTTTGGTTTGCTACATATGAAATTATCTCAAATTTAGTGTTCCATGTATACCATCTTGAAGCTTACGTTTATACCGGAAAGTTTAAGATTGATTATAAATCTTCATCTGATGGTTATAGATTTTCAATTATCCAAGTTTATAATGAAAATATCATATTTCTCTACACAAAATTCGTGCCCATTTTCATATGGAAGTTTGAATATCATTTGTCACTCTAGAAAATTTATTAGTTTGCACGTATTTTATGCCCAATAACAAAGTCTGTATATCATTCGTCTCTCGAGGAAAATTCATAGTGGGGGTACATATTCATGCCCATTTTGTTTGTTTGCTAAAAGTTTAGGGGGAGTTTGGTTACTCTCACCACAAACATTAGGACATATCTACAACCCCGAAGCAGAAAGATTTACATGTAACACTTAATTGCCAACTGCCACCGATATATATTTACATAGGAATTTATAGATCGCTCACCAATTAGGATTGCTGGTAGTGAGACTTGAACTAACATCCTACCTAAATTTTCCAAAAGTTCCACAAATATCCACTAATTTCAACTAATTTTGTCAACCAACATGCATAATTAACCTTAAACACTAAATTAATTAATTAAATCTACACAAATAGAACAATTTATTTCTAGGGTCCCAAATTTCAAATTTACTTTGGGGAAGGAAGTATGATGTCGACTATTGGAGAAATAAGGACTCTGAACCCAACTTGAATTAAGCAAACATTACGTCATTTCTATAGAACCGCCTGCACACCCTCAAACCAAGCTCGATTGCCACCAACTTCTCCCAATCCCATAAGACATCATTGAAATCACCACCACAAATCCAGGGAATGTTAGATGGAGAAAAGTCATTAATCACACTCCTCCAAAAACCCACATTCTCAACTTTGTAAGAGGTGCCATATACTCTGGTGAATCTGAAAACAGATTGGGAGTCCATAACTGTGCCGTGGGCATCTATCAAACATCTCGAAGAATCTATCGTTTCAATCTCTATGGAATCATCCCACCATAAACTCAAGCCACCAGTTGTGCTAATCGGTGCAACATTGTAACCATTCGAGTAACCCATATGTTTTCTAACACCAGCGATTTGACAATCTTTCATCTTCGTTTCAGATAGAAAGATCATAGAGGTCGGTATTTTCTAATTAGCCCATAAAGGGCCCGAATTACCTTGTCCGACCCAAGACCACAGTAATTCCAAAATATGGTAATCATGGTTATCGTGCGGCTGTTGAAAGCTAACCGTCACCACCTTTCGAAGAACCACCTGCCTCGGTCCTAGTCGATGCCTGCATTTCTTTTTCTAACTCCGCCGCCAAATACTCCCACAAATCATGATATTTAAAAGGAATTTCCTGCGACTCTTCATCTGCATAAATCGCTCTTTCTATCATCGAACATCTTTCCTTAACACTCATTTTCCTGAATTTCTCGGCCACTCTCTGCTTCCTCTCCTCTACATCTTTAGACATAGTAAAAGGTCGACACTTCTTTTGTAGGGATTAATGCCAAGCAATATCCATCACCCCTAACCCCGCCTTTTTTTAAAAGAATATCTTGTCTCCTGGTAAGCCTACAGAGCCTTCATAGCTGGAATATTTTTTCCTGGAATTTCCTCAATCTTCACATTCGAGTGTTCGGCCAACCAGCTAGAAGTATCCAAATCTTGAAGATTGGTGGAGCTCGATGATCTAATAGCCACCATTACCTGTTGACTTATCGGAAAAGTACCAGTACTTGAAGTGTCATAAGCCGGATATAGGAACTGAACTGCCATTTGTCTACCAAACCTTCGCCATCTTTTATGACTTGCTCTCGGACCACTTGTCTCAATAGTAGGAGGTTACATGCTCACATTGGCAGGATGCCAGTTCTCGTTGTCAGACTTCCTCTCTACAGATTCCTACGTAGAAGCTTGAACACCTTTTCGTTGAGCCTCTGCCCTTCTCTTATCCCCCTGACTGACAGGTAAAAGTCTTTGAGTTTCCACCATGTCTCTAACCGGTGGCACTCGAGTCCAGTCTCTATACCCAGCCACACCCCATGCATTGGCTCAAAAGCACACTCAGTGTTTGAGTGACCAATTTGACCACAACATTAATAGAAATCCTAAAGTTTTTCATAACGCAACTATATCCATGTTTGCTCATTAGCATCTCTCGATAGCCAACAACCAGAGGGGTAAGGATTTAGAGTATTGACTACCACTTTAGCTTTGAGAAAATCAGGTGCAATAGCTGGGTCCTCTACTTCCATCACTTCCCCTATTTTTGAAGCAATTCTACAGACATTAGCCCTAGAGCTAACATTCAACGGAACCCCATGTAACTGTATCAAAAAAGGAACCATCTCTAGATTTATTTCTTCCAACGCTAGGTTTGGCGGCCACCTTTGTACTGAAAAGTTTTGCTTCATAACTGCCCAAGGTACTAGACTAAGTATAGTTTTTGCCGTATTTTCATTTGAAGGATATATTTGTGAAAACTAGTTCATTTGAGCAACATCTATGCATGCAATTAACAATTGAAAGGCGGAATCATGCTTGTATGCACTCAAAAACAAAACTTTACCCATGAAATTCAAGGCCTAGTAGTTGTGGTGAACCAAGACTCAACTTAAATCTTAAAGAAAAAAGTTGAGAAACTTTTATACCTTTGAAGCACCTATTTGCTTAGCAAAGGATATTCACCCATGTGAGGGTCTTATTTCCTTAGTCTCCTTGCTCCTTGACTCCATAGATCTGGATGGAGGAACTTTGCTTTTTGGCTCCATGGCTTCTTGGATGGATGAAGGAATGGATTCTCCAAGTTCCCAAAATGGGGAACCTCTAAGTCTCCACACCAAGGAGAGCATTGAGGAAGAGATGAGTGACCTAAAGGAAGAAAGATTGCTAGCTATTTTCCTCTAGGGTGGCCGACCTCTTAGAGAAAAAAATGAGAGCTTGTATTCTTTCCAATTTCCTCAAAGAAAACCCTAATGATGAAATGGCTATAAAGATGCATTTATACCTCTTAATCTTATGGATGCCCTTGATGGGTTTATTAGGCTTTCAAGCCCTTTGTGTTTTCAAGTTGTCATACAACTTGAGTATTTGGACTTGACATTCAAATCCCATTGGACCTTGAGGCCTAAAACTAACTCGAGGTCTAATACGAACTTATTCATTTGATTAATTAACATATTAATTAATCTTAGCCATAAATAATTAAACCATTTAATTATCCTTACTTATCTTCGTTGTTTCTTCAATTTCTACCTTACACGGTGTACAATCCATTAGGTTCCTTTTAGCGAGGCAGTGGGCGATTAGAACTCTTGAAATTGATTGTGAATTGAAACGTACTTTCAATTCTCCCTTTAGTGATTATACACCTTTAGGGCTTCCACAAACCATGAGTGACACCTAACAGTATATCATGGCTACCCAAGCTAATCAAAAGAGGTGGAGAACCTATTCAATTTAGGATTACAATGCAATACGATTTTTCTCTAATACAATACTCTTGACCACATTGTTTGGTTTGATAATTTATTCATGTCTACTATCCAATGTGATTCTTTTACTTATACGATTACCTTGAATGTGATTTGGAACGACTTCCTAAATCTTACTCATATTTTGGCCAGAGATTCTTAATCATATCATAAAGTATTCTAACTCAAATGGTTTGAAGGTTAGAGATCCCTTGTTGTGCACTCACTTGCCTCTATGACTAAGTGGCTTAACCCTAACTATGTCGTGGACACCCTTTGACGGAGTGACTTTGACATAGTCAAAGATCAAAGACCTATCCACAAAACAACTATGATGCCTTAGGTTAAAGGGCTACTTTGCATTATCCCAACCATGAGTTCTCATGTGACATGCATATAAGAACTCTTTGTTAATCACATTCAATGGGCTCATTCTCTATTGAACACCTACATGCTTGTCTTGGTGTCAGTCACACCAATGATTCGAGACCAGTCACTCTTTCTAAGAGAAGACATAGCACGTACTGATCTTAACGGATTGTCAATGCCCAATTAGCAATCCTATGATCAGGAACGTTTAGGATATGTATACGAAAGAGAATGGTCTCATGAATCTAACTTCTTTAGATCACATTCTCCCAATTACATATTCCTACTTATCGTTTAAGCATACAACATTTATATGAGAGGGCTTTAAACAATAATCTTTTCCCTTTATATTAAACTAGATTAGTTTAACATGTGAAATATCTGTAAAGCATCATCATATGATTAGCTTTAGGGCACATTTCCAACAATCTTCCATTTGCACTAGAGCCAATCAGCTTGGTCATCGGTGATGATACCTTTTCTGAATTCATTTCAAAAATAGTTGAGTAGTAGGCCTTAACAATGGATATCTATATGTTATCCACATAAGCAACCTTGAGAATAACGACATCACCATTATACATGATTCTCAATCATGTGGTTCAGTCTCTTATTTGAGTTCGGATGTTGATGAGACCTTGATTCCTTGGCTTGACCTATCACCCCATTAGTGTCGTAGTGTCGGTACACTAGAGACACTTTCTGGTTGGAACCGAATGGAGAGTTCATAAATGAACTTTCCCATCCAAACAACATTGTTGCAAGCTTCTATATGGCGATATATTTTGCATGATGGAACACACTAAAGTCATTACTTTTAATGTTTCCACCCAAATAACTCTTTAGTCATAATAAAGAGATATCTAATTATCTCTTCATTCAAAATGAAAAGACATTCAATGATGGATACGATATTAGATTCATAATCTAATACATTTACGCTTCCATTGTGTTACTCTAATTCTTCCTCATTCTTGAGGAATCTATCTTTTAGTATTTCTTAAATACTTAAGAACTTAATCGACAGTTGCCATGGTTCTGATCTTGGGCTTGCACTGATATTGTCTTGTACCGATCTTGGCACAACTCATATCAATGTTTTTCATACAATATGAAATACGTAAATCACCTTTCTACGTATGCATAAATGATTATATTTACGCTATATGCTTCTTTGGGAGTCAAAAAAGGTACATTCCCTTTTTAAAGAGCAACTCGCACTCTGACTGGAATTGTCATTTCATTTGAAGTTTATCATTCGAGAAACTTCCTACATCTATCATTTATCAATAGGGATTGAGATAATCCAATTATGTCTTGAAATCTATCATTATAGATTTCCATCCTATGTATATAGACTATGTCTTCCATATAAGATCAGTCACCACCCAATCTTCACCAAGAAGGCCAGATTAAAGCACTGGATATCTTTGAACCCCAGCCCCCCCATGGCTTTTTCTTCAATAAGCAATCTTAGGAGGCCCATTGAACCCCCTTACGGTGCTCATTTCCCCTCTACCAATAGCTTTGAATAGATTTCTCAATGTCCTTGCAAACCCTGATCGGTAACTTAAAACAACCCATGACATGATTTGGCATAACCATTGCCATTGCTTTTATAAGGACTTCCTTCCTTGCTTGGTTGAAAAACTACTCAGCCCATCCCGCCATCTTTGTCTCGATCCGCTTCCGGACCTCTTTGAAGACAACTTTTTTTGAATGACCAAAATTAGCTTGAAGCCCAAGGTACTTTCCAAACCCCACCTTACTTTGAATGTTCAAAGTACGCTCAATAATCTTCTTATCCCGCTTCTTAACCTTTGACCCATAGTAAATAGAACTCTTTGCCATATTAATCTCCTGACCCAACCCCTCCGCATAAATGTTCAAAATGTCCTTCACCCCTTGCATATCATCAAAGGTCGCATCACAGAATAACATTGAGTCATCAGCAAAGAATAAGTGTGAAATAGGCATCTTATGTGGTACCACCCTTACCTTGTGGAAAGCTCTTCTCTTCATACCATTCTGGATTAGGGTAAAGAACCCTTCAGTGTAAAGAAGGAACATGTATGGGGAATAAGGGTCACCTTGCCTTAGCCCTCTTTGTGGCAAAATATACCCCGTTGGGTTCCCATTCACCAAAATGCTGTAGAAAGCAGATGAAATACACTTCTTAATCCAACTGCAAAACACTAGAGCAAACTCCATCTTAGCCATCATGACTAAGAGGAAATCTCATTCTACACAATCGTACACCTTTGCCATATCCAACTTTAAAGTCGTACCCACCCTATCCTTATTTGTTTAATGCATAAGAGAGTGAAAAATCTCATGTACTACAAGAATATTATCTTGTATATACTTCCCAGCCACAAAGGCTGACTAATTCTCGCTAATCACCTTAGGCATCACCCTCTTCATCCTATTCGTGAGAACTTTAGCAATGACCTTATAGCTTACATTACATAAAGCAATAGGCCGGTACTGCAGCAAGTTCTTCGAACATGACACCTTCGGAATGATAACCAAATTTATACGGTTTAGTTTCCTTAAGAGCTTGCCTGAATGCCAAAAGGTTTTGACTGTGTTGATCACATCCACTCTCACCGCTTCCCAATGGTCCTGATTAAAGCTTCCGGAGAAACCATCTAGCCCCAGAGCTCGCATGGGTGGGATTTGGAAAACAGCCTCCTGAATATTGCCATCAAGTACCGGAGCTGTCAATAACAGATTGTCTACACACAACTCATAATTTCATCAATTCGGTACACCTTATTGGACTGAAAAAGGTCAGACAAATAGTCCACCGCGAAAGAACAGATCTCTTCTTCACCCTTATGCCACACCCCCTGCGGATCCTCCAAGCCATTTATCTTATTTGATTTCCTTCATTTCATCGTTTGTGCATGAAAAAATTTGGTATTCTTGTCACCTTTGTTAAGCCATTGGACCTTCAAATTTAACTCGCCAGAAAGACTCTTCCTCCTTATGCGCTTTCCTTTGCTCTTTTTCCTTTAGGTGCACCCCTACCGAGGCAAATTCCTTTGATTGGTAAGCTTCCCTTAACTCACCTTTTAGCTTGTCAATGGTTTTTTTAGAGTTTCTGGCTTGCTCTCTATATCACCCCTTGAGACTCCTCCTGACGGACTTCTGCTTTTCGCAGAATCGAAAGCATAAGAGCCCCTAGCCTCTTCCTTCCAATCCTTAGCTACCTGGTTGCGGCACTCTGCCAACTTGCTCCATCTTACATCGTACATAAACCTTCTTCCCCTCCATTCCTCTGACTTCCTTATGGTGAGTAGTAGCATTGAATGGTCTGACCCTTCCAAAGCTACATTTAAGATTTTTGTGTCCGGGTATAGGTCATGCCATCCCGAACTTGCTAAGCCACGATCAAGTCTTTATTAAATAGGCATGAAGTCTCTATTATTCCTTCGGATAGCCTTCATAACCTAAGTCCAACAGTTCATTATGAACCATAAACTCCCTGAAATCCCTCATGTTAGCCACTAATCTATGATTTCCCCCTTCTTTTTCACCGTTGCACAGTATATCATTAAAGTCTCCTATTAGGAGACAGAGATCATTTTCCTTCTCGATTTGATTGCTAAGCACCTTCCATTGGTCTCACCTTTTTTTTTCTCATTAGTACTAGTGTATATGGCAAATAATTGCCAGTGACACTTTTTGCCCTAATCTAATTACAAAATCAGTATATTTCACGAAGAGAACCTGTGAAACATCCTTCCAGAATAAACACAAACCACCTCCAATTCCTCTAGGTTCCACTGCATGGATAAACGTCATTCCTAGTTTTTTCTTTAGATACCCATAGCGATTGCTCTTGTTTTTTGTTTTAAGCAGGATCACTATGTTAGAGGTGTATAGCTTATTTTGCTCCAGCAAGTTGTCAACTGTCAGGTCACCCCTGATACCCTGACATTTCCATACTATGAGCTTCATAGGGACTTAGGATACCCCTCAAGGCTAGTTTCCTCTGCCTTAGTTGTGGCTTTAGTCGAGCGCTGTCTTACACTCCTGGGCAGCACCCTTATTGCATCCTCAGACTCCTCCATTTGCATAAGTCCTCACTTTTTAGCCTTTCCCTCCCTCAAGATAACATCAATAATTGGCCCCAACTTAAACATGTCTGAGTCTTGGGTGTCCACCGTTGAAACCAGCTCTTGATTCTCATGTGAGTTCCCCTCCACTCCAGTCGCCTGTCTTGAGTAATCCCCAATATCGTTTTTAGAGTTACTGATTGGATCCTCCTCCATCGGCATGAGATTCAAATCAATCCTACCTCCAGAATCCCTTTTTGTTTTCACCCCCTCACAGCCCTTCCCTCTTGTGGAACCTTCCTCACCCTCAACCAAACTAATCAAGACCATATATTCTACCCTCGGTGCCACAGTTCCCCCCGGTCCAATCAGACCTCATCGAAAGCTCTCTCCCTTGCTTCCCCTCACTTCTTCATCCCTCTCCTTTTTGGCCCTGATCTTCTCCTTTGTCGTCAATCTGGTACTTTCTGTGCCAAAATAAAGCTTCATTTTTAGAGGCTAGCTGGTTGTATCATGCGTTTCACCATCACCCGCACCCTCACTCCTCCCGGTGCCATTGCCTCCTACCCCACTCTGGTAACTGCCTTAGAAGTCACTCCCCAAGTTACCGCTTGTACTTAAGATCATCCGTGCACTTCCGACTTTAAAGCTATCTGTCTCCCCACTCTGTTGTTGCCTTCTGGAGCTCCTTCTCCCTCTGCTATCTCCCGACCCCGCTCCTTTGCGACTCCCCAAATGAAGCGAATTACCACGCAAGTCTGTCATGGCATCAAGGTCCTTGAAAGTGTAGAGGTCGTCCCCCTTCTTCTCACCTTCTATATCTTCATCAGGGAATTGCACATATGTTCCTTGCATCAATTGCTCATTGACATTGAAGTGAACTTTAACTTTTAGGAATCTGCCAATACACTTTTTACTCACACTTCTATCCACTTTCAGAAATGTACCCACCAGTCCGCTTATGGCTCGTGCGACCCCCTCGGTCATACTCAGAGGGGGAATATTGTGCAATTGCATCCAAAATGACCCAAGAGTAAGGGGTTCCCATCGATTCTTACCAGCGTGTGTTCTGTTCTCCACCATGACTAAGTCATCCTTGAAAGTCTAGGGATGGTCAGCCTCAATCACACGAATCAGGTCTTGTTCAGTCACAAAGCAGGCAAGGAACTGCCGACCTCCCAAATCTCAAATCAAGACCCCACTCTTCCCTCTCCACAAAGACGTGAATATGTCGATAAACACATCCCTATGCACCTCCTTGGTCGTGAACACCTCAACAATAGGACAAAAATGAAACCCAATCAGGGCCTCCTCAACTTCCTTTCTTCTCATGACAATTACTTTCCTTTCCTTCTCCAATAACTTGAGATTTGATCCTAGCTTCACCCCAGCTCCTCCATGTCACCTGCCAGATCAGGCTCGCCCATAGTTCCCGACCTCTTGCTGGTCTTTGATAGGTCTACCTTGCACGACCGCCCGCCATAGATCTTCAAGATCCAGAACGAAAATTGCCCGCCAAAAGCACTTGTGAAGCCAAACCCTAGGCAACTTTCTCCTCCTTTCAAGGCACAATATTTTTAATAGCAGTACTAAATATTCAAATGCTAAAAAATAGTTAATAGTATTTGTTGAATGTTCTCAAAAAGCTTATGCTTACTATGCATTTGGTCTCTAGTTAGTGCTAATTTTGACTTTCATATTAGGAGATATTCTTCAGTCGGTACACCGCCCCGGGGGGGGGGGGTAAGGGTGTTTTATGTGTGCGGTCAAATGGCCACGTGGTTAGGTTGTCGGGGCCCAATACTAGGGGTGGGGTGTTTTGTGTTGTGTGTGCGCGGTCAGATGACCACATGGTCATGTTGTTTGTGCCCAAGAATTTCCACATATTTAGAGCTGGTCGGACCCAAAAATAAAAAGATATTAGAGCTATATTGGAAGCATGTAGAAATTGGGTTGGGGGGGGGGGGGTTAGTGAAGGTGGAGGGCATATTGGTAGGAATCTTTCAGACAATAATAATTTAGGGTAATTCCAATTTCAAACTAGGGTGGGGGCGCCCCATTGTAGGACAATTATGTTTATCCGTTTAACTTTTTTATTTATTTATCCATGTATGTCCTTTAATTGAAATATCAAATTTGGGGCCAAAAGGGACCACCAGCAAAAGCACATTTGCTTCACAATTTGTAAGCAAAATAGTAGGGGTGGGTGCGGATCGGGTTGACACTAACAATATAACTGAACTAACTAATATTTGATGGTTCGCTTGAGTTTAGTTTTGACCCATACCACCATTGAAACTGAACCAAATGAAACTAATGTTAATCAGTTTGATTCGGTAGGTTTGAGCTTATTCAACAATAAATAAATAAAACGTTCAACATTTCAAGAGTTTTAATCTTCTAAACATCCACACATCTCATACATTTCAACTTGATTGAAAGATTAGTTTTTTCCGAATATAAAAGGTTCATCAAGTCAAATAGAACTAAGTTTCAATTAAATAAAATCTCCTATTAGCAAACGATTTATTAATTATAACCTCACATAAGTATAAGATACATTTAAATCTCCTAATTGTTAATGATCACTATAACTTATACATACGGTAAGACCTCCAAATAAGCTATAATAAGTTGATACATGTAAAATGAATAAGTTAATAGCTAAAAAATACATAGTCGTTTCGGTTTAATTTTGATCAGCTTTAAAAGTATCAAAATCGAACCAACTCAAAATGTGAATCGGTCCGGTTTGATTTTTAAATTATTTGAGCTTTTTCTTGCTGAAAAAATGAAACCAACTAATATGATTCGGATCAGTCGGTTTGGTCGGTCTAATGCCACCCGTGCAAAATAGGGAAATCAATGTGTAGTTTGCTAGGCCTCTCAAGCTCTCACCCTCACAAATCATTGTGTAGTTTGCTAGGCCTCTCAAGCTCTCACCCTCACAAATCATTCAACCTCTTTGCCCTTGTGGTGGGCACCTGCCTTTCTTTCTTTTTTTTTCGTCCAATCAACGGCACCTTTGCTATTTCTCGGCCAACCGACTTCCTGACAATTGGCTCTTTCGTGGCCACTGCTAAAGACCCCCCCACGTGAAGCAATATGCAAGTTCCCATCAGGCGAACAATGCCAATCTCATGAGATAGGTGGAACAATTTTTCCGGAGAAATAAAAAACCTTGCCTATCACTCCCGTCACACGGAAGTATTTTTCGAAATGTTCTTACGAAACGGTTGTTTTCAAGAAAACCAACAAATTGTTACGTCCACAGTCAATTTAAAGAAAATGTATTGCGTGTGTGTATTTTCGTATGGTATACGTTAGAATTGAATGTGCAACAAATGTCATTGCAGTACGATGGAAGATGAAATGAGATGAGAGAATGAGAGTAAAGTATGGGAGAGAAAATACATGGTATAAAATGTGAGGTTTAACGTCTGTACTAGTGCTTATTATGGTCGATGGGCCTCCACCTCCAGTCCAATACATCAAATGAGATAGCAAACTTTTGTAAACCCATTTGGATAAAGCAAATTTATTGCGGAAGAAAGACGTCTTTGAAAATATTTTCCATACAACCATGTTTAATTACAAGAAATTTAAATTGATAGTTTTGATTCTTGAGTTTCATGTGTTTACTAAAGTAATGGGTAAGTGAATCTTTTTACTCTTTAACTTTCCCTTCCGTTTACTTTTGTGACACGTAAGGAAATTAGCTGTCTGTAATCAAATACGTAAAAATCAAGAATCAAATCAACTGGGGGGCGCTAATTGATTTGATTCCCTTTTGTTACTTCTCCTACTTTTAAACTCCTGATTCTTTCAATTTTTCGTTTCTGCTAAGTGAACGTGCCCTTAATTAGAAATTAAAGCAATAAATTGCAAAGTTAGAAGAGTTGATTAAAGTAAAACGAAAGCACATTTGAAAAAGCAATGTATATTTTAAAGCTGTTCATAATAGGGTAGTTATGAGCATTTTCGGTATAACCCAATTGGAGATGCTCCTGGAATAGACTAGACGTTATCCAGTATCTTCTTGGCAAGATGCGGCGTTTGATGGCAAATATTGCTCTACGTGGTGACACATTTAGGCCCATGCGTTGTTTAAAGCTTTGTGGATTTGACCAGAGAGATGTGGACTTCATAGTTGTTTGTGCGGCATTTGCTTTGTTCGTTGCCCTTGTTGTATTATTTGGCCTAATATTTTTTCTATCTTATATACATCTTTTATTGTATTGTGGAAATTTTATCTATTAACATGAAGCATGACCATTCAATTGCTTGGTCTAGGCGTTTTGAGTTATAGTATGGTCCCTTCGTTTTTGTTGTCTTGTCATGTGAATGGAAGTCACCTTCATGTTGCAAATGACAATAAAAGGTTGGCTTCTCTTCCATCATGTTGGAATCTGATTCTCAATCTGTCATAAACAGTGAGATATCATAAACAAAGCTTAGCTATTGGTCTCCACCTTATTGATCGAAGAGGCCAAGTGTGTAGTAATTTAATTAGTGTTCATTCTATTAGAAGTACCAGCTTGAAGAGCTTTTGGAACTCAAAAACAGTTTCTTTAAAAGCGCTTTCAGTCATTTTAAAAACATTTCTAAACTATATTCTAGAAAAATATGTTCTTTCTTGCAGTTTTAATGTTGTATATTTGTACTGAGAAGGCACATCTAGCTTGAAGCATTTCCTTCTTGATATAATAGTGTCAATGACTATTTGGTTTAATGATATTCAATATCTATTTGTTGGATGTTTTGAATTTAAATTTCATCGTCAAGTGAATAAAGTAATTTTTTTTTTTTTAAACTATAGCTTGAACATGTTTTGTAATAGGCAACAACAAATCCGCTCATAGGGTAATATAAAAGGCTTACCCCTTAATCATTGAAGTTTCTTATAGAGATGATCAAAATCACCCTTAAAAATTACATGGAAGATATAAATGATAGACTCCTTCTAAAGACATAGAGAGACAGAGACCCCCATCTGAAAAACAAGAGGACTAGTGAAAATTAATTGGGTTTTAGGAAGGTTATTAACATGAGTAATTAAGTTGGTTGGGGAAGGCGATCAATTAGTGGCCCCCAAGTTTTGTTTGAGATTGGTTGGATTCTTTCCAAAATCTGGCTGGTAGTCCATGCTGAGGAATTGGAAATGGACCATACTGAATCCCACTTTGTGATCCCACCACCTCCCACCTGCAATCACAAATCATTATATCAACAACAAGAGCTTTCTAATTTGGGATCAACACACAATCTTTACACATTTCAGTGAAAATGTTTTAACATGATTGTTTTACCAACACGGTTTTAGATACAGCGGATGCAATGCAATAGCTGAACTTGAACATTAATATCATAATAATTTAGTTTGGTTTTCACACACATCTTGTTTTGTTACACGTTACACGTATTATGATTGTATTTCTGTCCCTAGAGGATCATCACTCTAATGAAAGTTTGTTCGAGAAAAAATAAAAAAGATTAGATGCAGAAACAATAGTAAGTTGCATCAAATTTTATACATATTATTCTTTTTAAGAACCTAAGGATATAATGTAGACAATTCTAATGAAAAAAAAACAAAAATGATATTTGCATATTTGCATTGTGTACCTGAATTTGGTCACAAGGTGGTGGACCAAACTGAGCATCTCCAACTTGGCAAGATCATTTCCTGGACAAGCATGCACTCCTTTCCCAAATGGCATGAAAGTGCTAGGCCTTGGACCAACCTATTTTGCCCACAACCACAAAAATAAAATATAAGGAAAAAAAATCAAGTTTGATCTTTTCCATAGAATTTGTTTTTGTTTGAGGAGAGAGAGAAGGTAAAAAAAAAAAAAAAAAGCAAAAAAATTGACAGAATCCAGCTGATATCAGTGTCTCTACATACCTCAAACCTAGATGGATCAAAATTTTGAGGATCTGAGAAGAATTCTGGACTATGATGTATGTTCCTAAACAATGGCATCACCTTCCAACCCTTTGGTATAAGATATCCTGCAATATTTTTTTGATCAACTTTTGAAACGAAATTTATGGAAATAAAACCTCTTTAATTACTTGTATTTTTCTACTTAAATGGCATAAAAATGAACTTAAATTCCTCACCCTTGAATTCTACATCAACCACAGCTTCCCTAAATGTGAAAGATATTATACTTGCCATCCTCAAGCTCTCCAATATAACCTGAAATTTCATATATATCCAGCTCAGTAAAATTTTTCCCATTTAAAAAAAAAAAAATAGTGATTTTCAGGCTCATTTTCTTACTCTGCACTCTCCTATTAATTCTGTACATTAATGCTTCTTTGATTTATTCAACGGCCGGAGAGGGCAGAGGAGAAAATGAGTACAAAAATCACTTCGCTTTTGAATATTTGGATGGCTAGTGTGAGTTGGGTTTACCCTATATGTGAGTGGCATGTTCTTAATCAGTGCCCAACTCAAGGTCTTCTTACATACTTCATTAGCTTCATATATGGCCTTCTGCTCAGCCTGCAATAATATATCACAGCTCAACATAAACCAATCTTTCACTTGTACAATTTGTGTAAAATTTGCAAACTCTATAGCACGAAAGTTTTACCTCCACAGCTTCAAGAATTTTCGGGTTATCGTGGAGGTACTTGAGAACCCATGTTAGAGCACTAGCTGTAGTGTCTTGGGCTGCAAACAGAACTCCAATGATGTTATCAGAAATTTGATCCTCAGTTAAAGTTTGCCCATTTTCATCTTGGAAATTCAGCAGATGACCCAATAAATCATTCTGCATGGTTTTCTTTTCCTTCCTCTCACAAATTATCTGACTCAAAATCTCACCAAGCCTCTTCCTTGCCTTTCCAAATAAAAAGGGTTCTGTCAGTTTAAAAAGTCATATGTAATATGTTAAATTTAAATATAGAATTAGACCAGTGTTGCTTACCAAGAGAGCTTTCTGATATGCAGTTCCAGGTATTTTTGTTGGGAAGGAATTGTAACCCTTATCAACTATGCAGTAATTCTCCTTGAGCTTATCTCTGTAAGTCTCATCCAACTGACCAAAGATAGCCAGAAAGCCAACATCAAAGGAGAACTGTAAAGGGACAAAATGAAATCCATATAATTAGAATAATATTTACTTGATCCAAACAAAACTGAAGGAAGTAACTCATAAAATAAATAAATAAACAATAAAAAAGTAAAAAACACATCAATGACATGTGCTTATGTGTGTAAACTACATAAGACAAACACATAAAAGCATATTAGAACAAACCCACCTACCAAAAAGACTAAGCAAAATGGGGTTAATTAGAGCGAAAGACTAGTTTAAAAAGTAGTTAGCTTCTAATTAATTACTCAGCATGTTGGAAAAAAAAAAATTTGGATTGTGATTATCACATGTCCGCTTTTTCCTTCTGCACTCATTTTCTTTGATTCTTCTTTGATTCTTCTTTGATTTATTCATTCCAAAGACTTTGGAGAAAAAAAATAAAAAAAATAAAAAAGGAAGTTGAAGAGAAAAGAGGAATGTTTTTGGAGTCAAATTAAATATGTACTACTAACCTTTTTCATCTCATGATACGTGTTGATGACTTTGCGTCCTTCAGCCCATGAGTCCAAGGCAGAAATGACCAATGCTTCAATGTCAGGAACTAGTTTCTGAATAGTGTTGGGATTGGGGGACAGAGAGTTCTGAATGAGTTTCCTAAGGCTACTATGGTAATCTCCTTGGTGAAAGAAGAGAGCAGAAGGACCAATCAACTTCTCCTTGCTCTTCGGGTATGTGGGTTTGAACAAGTGGGCATGAGTCACCAGCACAAACTTTGTGGCCTCAGGGCTTGCCAGCATGACACAAGGGCATCCAAGTATGTGGGTTTTGAATACATCTCCATACCTGATGAACACAAGACAGAAGGGAAAGATACAGCAAATTAAGATCAAATTCATGTAGAAGAAACATTAACATATATATATATATATATAGCAATTAGGGTTTGGTAATATTGATTGGATTAGATTAGAACCTTTTCTGCTTTGTAGCAAAGAATACGTTTGGGTCCATAGAGTACATTTGGAGAGTCTCTCCTATGTAAGGCCACCCCATTGAGCCTGGGGGGAGTTTAGCTTTGTGCATACAATTTCTCTTTTGTTTCTTTATCAAGTGGTATGAGAAAAGAGTTGAAAGGAAGAGGAATATGCATATTAAAACAGAAGCAATCTCCATACAAATGTAGCACCTCTCTCTCTCTCTCTCTCTCTCTCTCTCTCTCTCTCTCTCTCTGAATACTAGTAGGGTTTCTGATGAATAATTAGATGAGTGTGTATACGAAGAAAAAGATGGATGATGGATGATGGCTGAGGAGATCAAGTATGAAGTCAATGAGAAGAGAAGAGGTGGGTTGGGGTATATATAGAGTGAAAAGGAAGAGGTGGCCTGACGCTGCAGAAGACAAAATCTGATTTGGGTTTAAAAATTAAGAGTGAAATTAATGGTGGGTACTAGAAGTTACTCTTGCCATGAGATTCAATGTTCTGACTTGTGAATAACAGCTGCTCCTATACTATGTTGCTTTAGGATAAGAACATGGGAGTAGGATTCTCTCCTTTTTTTTTTTCTCTTCCCTTCCCTCCCTTCCTATTTGAACGGTCACGGTTAAGCCATATCAACATGTCAGCCTCAGAATATATAAGAATTAATGCTTCATCTTATAAATTTTTTTTTTTTTTCAATGAAATAGGAATTTTTTTTATACGAGGTAGCTTTCAAATTGGATTGCCATAGTCATCTAATGTTAAGCTTCTGACAGCTAGAAAATGTTTCCTTTCCTTTTTTTGTTTGAGTGAAAGAAATGGTGTTTAAATTGGACAGTTATAGGTTTGTCACTAATTTTTGGTTGAGGATATAAGTTGTATGCTAAAGATCTAATAGTCCTTACTGTTAGGTGATTTATATAATAATCCATGGATGTCACTTCAAATGATTTTATGTATTCGCATGCTAAGAAATGTAATCTTCTGAGAGGTTTAAGATGAAATTTTCACATAAGTGAGAATTCCTTTTCCATTTATTATGCATGGCGGCTAACCAGGGTTGTCTTGGTCAAGAAAGGAGGTCTCACGATAAAACCAATTGGCTATATAGGGAATAGTCAAATCTCTTATAAGCCCTTGCAAAGTTATTCCTTTCATCGATGTAGGACTCATTTATATTCACATTCTCACATGCCTCCTCACATGTGGTGAATTGTCAAGCTAAACACGTGGACAATAGGGTGACGCGTAGCATGTGTGGCCGTTGGACTTTACACATGGGCCAACCTGCTCTGATACCATGAAGAAAGTTGAGGTTCCATCAAAAACCAATTAGCAATGTGGGGAGTAGCACAATTACTTATAAGTACATGCAAGTTCCGTCCTTTATCCCATGTGAGATTCATACTCACGCACCCTCACGTGTGACGAATTTTCAAGCCTAACACGTAGACAACACAAATTGGGTGGCCATTTCACACATGTAGAGATGGCAAGGGACAAATTGGGTTTTGATGTGCAATCCCCATAACCGAGCTCGTTTAGTTTCTCTGAACCCGAAACCATAGAATCTTCAAATGGGGATTCCCCGTAACCGAACCTGTCGGGTAACGAATTCCCCATTGGGTAACGGTTTTCCACATTATGATATATCTTTCTTATGAAAAATTAAGCAAATGTTCCTTGTATTATATCCATCGCCTCTAAGTTCCTCAACGATTTCCTCACTGTCTTCCTCACCCTCACCTTCTAAATCTTGAGTATTGACCACATCTAGAGGTGGCATATTTTGGGGCTGAGCAGTATGATTTGGTATTTCTTGGATCTGAACTCTTGGGTTCAGATGATATTCTTGAATAGAATCAATTGGAGCAGATTGTTAAAAACTAAATTCTCCAATCCAACAATATATTCAACCATCTGTCCTAGCTTTTGAGTTCTCCCAGATTTCATCATTGATTGAAAACATTGAAATTTTTGGAATAAAGTTGTTGGAGACCTTTGAAGTTTGCACACTCAATACCTCTAAAGTTTCCTAGAATCTCTTAATTGATAAAGTTGTTGGAGAAAAAAAAATATAAAAAATAAATACATATAATAAATACATGTTTTAATTATGTTAGTAATTATAATAAAAACCCTTAAGTAGATATTCACCTAGAATGAGCTGAATCTCAGGCAGCGGTGATGGATGAAGCTAATAAGTGACTATGACTGCACCATCTAGTACCATCCCAGTTGTGCTAACATAGTAACAGAGGCTCCCAGCAGAAAACCCTATGAAGAGTGACTCTTCAAGCTACTCATTTCCCAATTCTGGCATAACTCAGGAGTACATGTGTGGCGTTAGATACCAACCGTTAGGGAGCTTTACTAGCCAATTTCCATGTTCGACCAGTCGTAATGGATTAACTTTGAACTGCTCAATTCAACGATCCATAGTGCTTAGAAGTGATGCAAGCAGTGAAGGACAAATGGACTATTCATGTAAGGTGACTAGATGCATGTGCCGAATAGTGAAGAATTGAAAAAAGAGATCCTTAATTAGGCACTGACCTTTCTACTACTGGTCTAGGATGAAAAATGAGATCACTGAGTACGTGAGCAAATGCCTCAATTGTTAGCAAGTCCAAGTAGAGAGGAAGAAACCATTTGGGTTACTATAGTCACTTCCCGTACCTTAATGGAAATGAACAAATGTCACCATGGACCTTCTGTCAAGCTACCTCATACAAAGAGAGGATATGATGATATTTGGGTCATCATCAACTGACTCACCAAATTTGCACACTTTTTGCCAGTCCGTAAAAACTACACCCTAGATCGCTTGCAAAGCTTTTCAACTGTAAGGTTGTGATATACCATGGTGTTTTGGTCAACATCAACTCTGATATGGACCCCAAGTTTAACTCTTAAATTCTTGAAAGCTTTACATAGAGCTTTGGGTTTGCATCTACTTTATAGTATTGTTTACCATCCTCAGACCTAGGAAAATCTGAGAGAACCATCCAGAAGCTTAAGGACATGCTTAAGTCCTCAGTTCTCCAATTTGGTGAAATGGCACAAACACCTACCTTTGATGGAGTTTGCATACGTTAACAACTTCTATCGAGTATTGTATGGCACCATTCGAGGCATTGTATGGTAAACCTTGTCGAACACCATTGTGTTGGTTGGAAGGAAAAATTGTAATTTGCGCCTCGAAAATTGGCAACCATTTAGGACAGTTGCAAGGGTGTCAGCTTTGGTTCAGATTTTAGAGAGCATCGCTGCTTTAGTCTAGTTGCAAGTGCAACTTGAGCAAGTGGCCCATTTGTTTATCAGTCTTTCAAATGCAGTGTTGGCCTATAAATTGGTGTTTTGACTTCACCCTTAACATTTGTGGGATGTTGTTCTAAGTTTGATTCTAGCTCTGCATGTGAGTTTTGGTCACCGCTTTAGTCAAGCTCCTATGACCACTAACCGTTTCATTTTTTTTTTAACAAGTTGCAAACTTTCTCAACCAATAAATCAGCCAAATCTCATCGACTTGGTAATGTTTCAGACGATCTTTCAAATCCCCATAACACCCAGGAATTAGATTCGAGCTTGAATGCTTAAACATGCCTCGACTCTAACGAGTACAAATTTGGGTGAAGCATTCGAGCCTTTTTTCAGTTTTGGCCTCAACATAAGTATATATCGAATCCCCTTTTTCCCAACTTTCATTTGGATATAAATTATGTGACATTTGGATGTGATTTCACTGAGATACGATTTTTTGAAAAAAATTCTAGGAAAAACTGCAGAATTCAGCGAAACTCCGGTTGGTGAACGATGACGAGTGGTTGGGCCGACAACAGACTCGCAGGAGAAAAAGATCAAAAATTTCTTTAAGTCTAACACAATATTATGACGACATCAAGTAACGTCGTTAACTCTTTAGTTAGATTTAACAGAACGACGCATGACAGCTCTTGTTGGCTCCAAGCCCACGTGTAATGGCTTTAGCCAGCTCTTACTGGCGCATGGCAGTGCGTAACGGCTCTGGGCAGTGCATGGTGGCATATGAATCACTTTTCGAGCAACTTCAATCATTTTTTAGCAAATGAAGGGAAATTAGTTTTTATTTATTTATTTTTATTTTTATTTTTACAGTAATGTTATTAGTATAGTGATTAGTGTAGTTATTTCCCATATAGGAGAAAACTATCCAGAGGCATTTTGTAGGCAAGCTAGGCAAGGCGGCTACAACCCTACTACTTACTAGTGAGTGGGTATTTTCTTTCAAGTATTATATTATATAGTTTCTAGGCTTATGCTTGTGCCTATTAGTGTGATATGTTATTGTTCACTTAGAAAATAATAATTCTCTTCACTTTATTATTATATTATTATTTTGCGAGTATAAGTTGTGGCATGTACATACTTGTGCTTTATCTGCTCATTATCAAATGTATGCTCGGTGTCACCTTTAGTTGGATTGTCTAAGCCAAAAACTAGTTTCATGTGTATGTTCACATGCATTGTATACATTTACTTTGGATCCCGAGTAGGTTCCATTAGACAACTAGAACTCATATGTGAGCACTTAGCACCAACTTCACGTGATTGTAGTACTAAAATGTAAATTTATACTCTGCCTATTCATGTAGCTACTTTCTGCATGACTTGTGTGCTTACATAGTTTAATGAGCATTGCTTATACTTTATTATAATTGTTGTACACGTACCCCATATTCTTTGAACTGCTATTATGTCTGGTACTGTACAATATACTTTAGTAGTACTTTATGTTGGAAACTATACTTGATTTACAGCGAGGGGTTGTAACTTTCACAAAACGACTGTTTTACAAAACTTTACTTTTTAGGCCCGCTAACCTTTATTTTTCGCCTCTCTTGGACCTAGAGGCTGAGCATTTGATGACGTGGAACCTTGGCTTCAGTTGACTTGTCCTTTGGTCAAAGTAGGCAATCTTTACTTTCTGTAACAATATTCGTCCTTTCGAGGATATGAATGCTTTCTATTTTTATTGCACTATGCTATGACCCTGTTATTCTGTAATAAGAGTTCCAACCCGCTCACTTGCGCACTCTTGTTTTATTTAATTTAAGTATTAATTTATTCACATTTTCCACATCAATTACACTTTAAGACTTTGTCATCCCTCCACTGTCAGCCATCACATTTCAATCCGGGTGTACATGTGGACATTCTGGGTTAGGGTGTATCAAATAATATCCTCTCTATAATATCTCTTATGTTTGCTATACTTTTGATGCATAACATACTTGAAGGACTTTATTACGATATGCTCATTTGCTTATTGCCTACTAAGTCCACTATTCTAAAAATCCTTGCCTAGCACTGCCTAGGCCCCACCAAGGCACTAGGCGGCTAGTCACTGCTCCAATTAGTCCCTAAACGTTTAAAAATTAAGAAAGTGGGTTTAGACCTGCTTAGGTGTCCGCCTAGCCCGTCTAGACGCCTACCTAACCTGCCTAAACCTGCTTAGGTACCCGTCTAGGTCGCAACTTTGACTTAGACAGAAAATCAATAACTTTCATTTTGCATTTTAATTTTTCAATAAAATGTAAGAGACTTGTTGAATACTTAGATGAACACTGATTATATGATTGCTCCCCATGTTTTCAATATGTTCCAATACTTTATAATTTATATGCCATTTTATTTTGCAATTTATGCATCCCAATATGATTATGTGTATTTTTAAGTATGAATAAGCATTCATTTATACAATTTATATTAAATTTACTTAAATTTGCCTAGGCTCCTGCCGAAGCGCCGCCTAGGCGCTAGGCCTTAACCCACCGTTCCATTAGCGCCTAGAGTCTTTTAGAACCTTGACTAAGTCAAATCAAGAATATTCTTTGCACTTATGCACAGCTCTGCAGTTTGAGACATAGTTCGGGTTCACAAATACCTCAATTGTTCTACAAGTTCTTTATGGCGAGATGCAAGGGATTCTATAGTGGCGGAGATTCAATTTGTGATGATAGTCAAAGTTTAGGGTATGGCTTAAATTAGGGATTTGGATATTGTGGGCTGTATGAGTTTGATTTTTGATCTTGTTTAAATATTATAATATGGGTAGTTTTCTATGTTGGATTTATTTCTTAGTGTCTTTGATGCCTTTAGATGTCGTGTATGGTTAAGATTTTTCTAATGATATAATCCTATTCCTAATTCATGCTAGCCCTAGAAACTTCAGGAGTCCAATTAGAAAAGAATTCAACTAAAAATAATATACCAAAAACGTTCCTAAAACTTAGAACCTTAATATATAAACCACTGTAAAATATATATTAGGCCAAAAAAAAAAAAACTCATATATCACAATAAAACAATAATTTTGATCCATGACACCATTCTCTTTGAAATTGTGCATCCTTGGCCCAAATCAGACTCCAGAGTCCCTATATGCAAAACTTTATCCTTGTTAGGGATTTGCGCCTCAACTTAATTTTCGACCCACTTCGCCATTTGATCTACTTTGAGGTAAAATATAATTTTTTTAATGATGCGTACTATCGTCACGTGATGTGAAAAATACATACATGTGTTTTTTTAGCCTTTTAGTGATAATAATTAGATCACCTTATTCATAGGGAGTCTACAGACCAACCCAACCGAAATTCATCAGGTTGGGTTAGGTTGTAAACTTCAAAATATTATTTCCTAGTAGAAACCCGACCACTCGCTCAATAGGTGGGTTGGAATAAGTTGAAGTATTATTAACCACATTGAAACCCACCCACCAGAATACCAAGAATTCTTAAACGCACATGTATATTACATACACATATATAAAATTTAATAGTTACTAAGCACACTTGTTTATTTATACTTTAGTTAAATGATGAAATTTAAATATTAAGTAGCAAATTGTTATTCTACAACACCAAATTCACAAGATTTAAGTTTAATATTACATGCATTTTACATTATTTGTAAGTCGTACTCACTTTACGAATAAGAAAGAAAGTAAAAATCCAACCTGTTGAATCTGCCCAACTCAACCCACCTTAGAATGGTTTACGTGAGTTGGTTTATCCATTTTCTTGGGTGAATATGTGTTTCAATAATATCAACCTGAGTTAATTGGGTTGGCCAACGGGTCGAAGTCCAACCCAACCAACCCACCCAATGCCCATCCCTTGTATTCGTGCTCTTCTTTCCACCCAATTGTGATGAATGTATTCCATTAATCATAATTTTTTTATTTTCTTAATCATATCAGTTTTGCAAAAAGTTCTATTAATTTGGAAACATATGGATGTTGAACCGTTCATTATTTGACACATAAAAATAACTTAACGATCTGAACTTTAATTTTTTTTTTCACAGAGACTGTATTTGAATGATTATTACAAAAGTAATGATAGATAGACTAAATTTGCATACTAAATGATGTGTCACCAATAAGAAATAAGCATGTTGATAAACACTTAAGTAAACCCATAATCAACTTTCATGTAATTTAGTATTGTAAATTTAGTCTACACATTTTGCCTCCCTAGTAATCCATAATCAACTTTCATGTCATTTAGTTTACAATATTTAGTCTACACATTTTGCCTCCCTAACATTATCCTTTTGTAATAAATAAACTTTAGATTATACCATCTATATAGCAAAAATATGTTAATGACAACTAGGTGAACAATGAGATGCGCTCGAAGGGTGACTCACAATATGGAAAAGAATACAAGTAAAAGAGTAAATTGTAGCAATGGTCTCTTAGCTTTAATCAAATTGGAGCAATGATCCCTCAACTAAAAATCTATTATCATTGATCCTTCAACTCATCAAAATGTTTAGCATGGTCATTTTCGTCAACTCCGTTAGATTTCTGTTAAAATGAGTTATGTTAGAAGGACTATTGCTACAATTCAGTTATAGTTGAGGGACCATTGCTCCAATTGAATTAAAATTGAGGACCATTTCTCCAGTTGGATTAAAGCTGAGGACCAACGATACAATTTTTCTTATTTGATTTTTCATATTTGCCTCTTGATTTAGCTTCACGTGATTTATTTTGACCGAAGTTCTAACAGAGTTGACAAAAGTGACCATAGCTACATGTTTTGATGAGTTAAGGGACCATTGATAATAAATTTTTAGTTAAGAAATCATTACTATAATTGAATTAAAATTGAAAGACTATAATCACGATTTTCTCTAAGTAAAAAGAATGGAAAACCACCGAAGCGAATAGCTTTTGCCGGCAGTAGGATTGGGTTCCATATTGGGTTGGGACCCAGTAGTTCGACGGTACATTGCAACTCATATATTGAGCCGTTAGGATCTCCCTCAGAAGGTTAGCCTGTCAGTGGACCCCGTTCGGCGGTGATGTGTACGCCCAACACAGATTGCCGACGTGGAAGCTTCCCGATGGCAGGAAGGTCCATACGCGTGACAACGTGAAACCCATATCGAAAGGCTGATCAACTGCAAGTTGCAGCCAATCAGCATCGAAGCTTAGCAGACACGACACGTGGGTGAATCTGTATGGTTAAGATCGAGAGTGTTCGGGACTAGAAGAGAAATAACTTTTTCCATGTGGATGTGGGACACTGGAAACCTACAACATAGGCAACAAACAGTTAAGGCATGAGACAGTTCGTACTCCTCATAGGAGCTGAATACACGTTCTATTATACTTGTGTGTATGTATACTGTATATGTCGTAACAAATGAATGGACAATAGAAGAAGAAACTTAAAGCGGATTCTGGTTTTTGTTCCATTGACACAAAATATTGCCAACTCTTCAAACACTTTTTGTCCAACTCATGGTGGTATACTACATTATGAGTTTGTCAAAAAGAAAATTGACCAGTACGTTGTTGTTGATGCATGCCCATGCTAAATTCCAATTTCATTACTAACGTTAACCCGAAGTTTTAGTCACAATGCTAATGTCAATGCCGATATCAATCCAATATAAGTCTTAATAGAACTACACATTTATTCCCACGTGCTTAAGGTTTGGAACTACGAGAGATTAGGGTTAACTATACCTATATATTAATTAAGGAGTGTGTATTGCTAGAATCAAATTTGCGCACACCGTGTATGGAGAAGATGTACAAACTCGACTACTAATAAAGCAAAAAACAACTATAAGCTTACTTTTATGACCAGTGCAGTGCCGACCAAAGGCTTTCTGATGATCAAGTTAGTAAGTAGTTTAAGACTTGAGCAGTGGGCAAGAGAATAAAGTATGCGATAATTGTATTACCAGAGATGAACCAAAAAGATGTATTATCACAGTTGAGACAGAGACCTTTTAGGATATAGAATCCATATTAAATCGAAAGAACCTCATAGGATATCTAGGAGTAGATATCACATCTCTTAGGAGTGTGATTACTTATTGTGCACACCAAATTTGTAGATTGTAGGAATTTCTAAGAATATAGAAAACATGGCTGATTTCATATCAGATCAAGTTTTCGTATCTTACGGGACATGAATTGTCAATCTCAACGAAGCAGACATACTTCACCCACTTATTTGGAACAGGATAACGGTAGCACCGATGAACCATCTCTGATGGATTAGTCTAAAGCTCTTGAGTCCATGACCAGCCTTCCGAGGTATTCGTATTCCAATTCGTCTTACTCCATCTCTGAAAAACACGGTCCCATATGTAGTTAGATAGATTTCATAGATAAAGAAGTCCTTATGTAAAAAGGCTATCTATTTTGATATGAATGCTAAAGCATCTCAATGATAAGGATAGGTTTGAAAATGATTACATAATGGGAATTAACCTTATCAAATAAATCTTGACATGGTTGAACTAACGCGAACCTTTTTGAAAGCTCTAGTAAATCTCTTAGTTGCTGGAACAAACGCGAACCTTTTTTAAAGCAAAACAACCATATCTCTTTTCTTTTTATCTTTTCTTATCTATCTTTCTCATCCTCTTTCTTTTTTTATATTTCTTTTTCTCATCCTACCACGAACAAAAATACCACTTCTTCATCTATTTTCTCCATCCTTTTTTTTTCAAATTTTTTCTTAATCTTCTTTCATAGGAACGGAAACAATTCTTCTTCTTAAAAAGATTGTAGATATTTTCACCCTCAGGTTCATGGCATGTTGGTGCACGAACACAGGGAAGCACTCACAACAAACTTTAACCAAGAATAGAACTGTGACCAGTGCACCAATTAGGTCACGATCTGACTGGTGCATCAATAGCCATTAACGCATCTGAAATACTCTTAACTTGTTGAATATATTTAGAGATAGCAAGATCACCTTCTGAACTGAATGAAGATGAGTACGAAGCTGGTGAATGTGTGCAGGAGAGACACCTCCAAAATGTTGTTCAAGATTTAGCCATAGCTTTCAAGATAACACAGATTAACCATAAAAGGAATGATATATTCATAAAAGGTTGAATTAAGCCAGATGAGAATGTAAAATTGATCTTTCTCATACCAAACCTCAAACGCTAGATTTGGAGTACTAGCACTATTACCAGATGAATCAAGAAGAAATTGCAATAGACAAACTTTAGTATTGTGGGATCATGATTTTCTAGGACCAGAGTAAGGCTAATCGGAATGCAGCTACCTCAGAAGTTCGGTCATGTACTCGATAGCTCCGAGCAGAGTTGGACTAATGGAGCAGTGGTACCACCATCACCTTGTTCTGGGAGAGTAGGCGAAGTTCAAACAACTTCACTAGAATGACTATGCTTATTCTGCAAGACACGAGATCTATTCTAAGTATAGAATCAGGCAGATCTCGATAGGTCTTGGAGTTGCCACAATCTAGAAATTGGTGTGTGTCACAAGTAATCACAATTTCTAAGAGGGTGAAATATTTATTTCTAGATATCCTTTAGGATTCTCCAACTTAAAATAAGGTTTTTATCCTTAAAATGTCTCCATCTCGACTGGTATAAATACAACCCTCTAGGTTTCGTCTCTGATAACAGAATCTCTGCATTCTAATTCTCTGGCCACTGCATGAGTCTTATACTTGCTTACTAACTTGACGGTCAAATAGCCTTTCGCTGTCACACACACACTCCCTCCTGTTCTGAGGCTTGTTCATGGTTGTTTTCTGTTTTACAGGTTACTCAGACTTGTGCATATTCACCACATGTGACAATCCGTAAATTGGGTTCCAACAATTGGTGCTTTCATTAAGAGAGAACTTGTATTCCTCTCAACCAAATAACTCTACCTCGATAGAAACTTTTACAAGGCAATAACACTTCGAATGTGCCATCGCCCCGTTTGATGAAAACACTTTCTTTATTGATCAAGTGTAGGATAACGTGTTGAAGATACGCGTGCTTGTAAAAGACCTTCAAAAAAATTCAAAGGCCACAGAACGGGCGAGACTAGCCAAACTCAAGGCACAAGTGAAAGACACCGTCTCATGCTTTTAAGAGCCAACCGTCTGGGCGACGCCTACCCATACTCCGACAGGAATTGTTGGTCTAAGCCAAGATGTTAAGTCCTAAGGGCCCGCTCCCAAAATGCAACGCTAGAAACCCAAATGAGCCAAGAACCTTCTCCTAACCCAATGCTTGGGAAAAAGGCTATTCTTCGGATCAATCGCATAAGTAGAAACCATGGACGCAGGAGAAGAACGTGGAAGTAGGAGAGGGCAACACACAGGAAACCTCAGATGGTGGCTTCGACAACTAAACCACCCCTATCGATTGAGGTTTGGAAGGTACTTGTTCCACCCACAATGACACCCTTGTTGTTGGGTTGCAAATTTGCTACGGTTAGTTTAGTCTTGATAGATAACGAATCAGGAGTTATTGTCCTCTTTAAGGGAGCAGTTGAAAGAATGGCATTCTCAAAGACATCAACAATAAGAGATCTGCCCTCCACATAGTTAATGGTGCTACAACACAGACTCTGAAGACGATGATACTAAGGGCCAGTTTGGGATTGTTATGCTTATTTTTAAAACTGCTTCTGCCGTGCCTTAAGAATAATCAACTGTAAAATAAAGCAGTTGAACGTTTGGTAAATTATATTTTTAAAACTGTTGTGAGTATGAAAAACAATATAAAAGTGTTTGGTAAATACTAATGTAAAAGCTTTGTAACTCTGTTTAATGACAAAGATAGGCATAATGTGGAAATTTTTTTCTTTTTTTTCTTTTTTTAACAAAGGAAATATTTTTCTATTAACTTCTTTGTTAAAAAGATGACTCTCAAGTATACTAATATTTTTTCCTTCAATTATTTTAACATATGCAGTTGCATTGCCAAAAGTTATTTAACAAAAACAACAAATATAAATAAATAAGATATTCTTCAATGCCTTCAAACAATAATAACATTAAATAAACATACATAAAAAAGATTAAGAACGCATCAAACTTTCAGCAATGTTGTCCCTCGATGTCTCTATTTGTGACATCCCGTCCCGGGATTATTATAACGCATGTGTGAAATTACCTTATTGCCCCTAGTTCATTTTTTTGTCACGTTGTGGGTGTTTTGTGTGGTGTGGCATGTGTTGGACCACACACACATACACTCACACACACAGTCACTCTCCCCTCCCTCTGTCTCTCTCTCCCCCGTGTCTCTCTCTTCCTTCCCGTTATCACCATACGTACGGACAAACACCAAAACCACCCAAACCATCACAGATCGAGGAAACCAAGGACACCATTCAACTCGTGAGGTCGAGGCGAGCTCAGACATACCATTTTCAGGTGAGAAATACTTCGTTTTCACGTCGTTTCAACAATGGCCGATTTGAGTACTGTTCATGCAAAAATTATACATTGAGTTTTTGGGATTTCTGAGCTCGTAGGTGTCTTAGTGAGGTCCTAAGGAGCGTCGGAGTAGCTCGTTGGACAAAATTGGACGTCGGGAAGGCTTGGTTCGAAGTTGGCCGAGTTTTGAGTTTTGAGACAGGTATGATCGCGTGGTTTTTAGCTTTTAAAAGTTGTATAACGTGATTCTACTAGTTTAGGGCTTTCTTTTGGTCCAAGAATCATAGAAAATGGTTGAGAAACAAAGGAGAATAGTGATTTTAAACTTTTCCCAGTTTTCCGGCGACCGGAGTCTGGCGAGAGTAGATCGGAGAAGAAAGGAGAATATTCCGTTAAGTTTAACGGAATATTCTTAACGGCAGTGACGGCGTCAGTTAGGTTTAACGGAATATTCCGTCAGTTTAACGGAATATTCCTGACGGCGTCTGTTGACACCGTCAGTGTGCAGGGCACGTGGCCGCGCGTGGGGGCGCGTAGGTCCGTGCCTTGGCCGGCGCGTGGGGGCGCGTGCGGCGGAGGAAAATTATTTTAAAAATATGGTTGTGATCTTGAAGTTGTGTAGAGCACGTTGGTATATTCATTTGTCCATTTTGAGCAATGTATGAGAAGTTATTACGAGAAGTTAGTTATGTGCTTTAAAGTTAACGTTTTTATAGTTGTTTCGCATTTAGGTGACACGTACCCCCAGTGAGTGGGCTTTTGTTTTCCGTATATACCTATATACATTTATATTCCCAGAAATTGAATTAAAAAGGGTTATTTGCCTTATGCCATGCATGTTATTATTATCGTTTATGCATCATTGCCCGCATTAGTAGTGGCATACATATATATGCATATTGGGTGCTGTGGACGCACAGGTAAGTGCCAGGTAAGTGGTAATCATATTTACTTTCAGCAGTAGTTTGAGAGACTTAGAGAGCTCATAACCTGCACCCCCGGTGTTAGTGCTCCCGCCCAGAGTAGGGCACAGTCCTTCACGTGATGTTCACCTCCCGCACCACACGCTCAGCTTGGATCCAAGTTAGGTGCATAGGCCTGTCGTACAGACCACATTAGGTGGTTCCGACTCGTAGGTGACCCGCGATTATTCGCACAGCCTTCACGTGATCGTAGCACTAGAGCGTATATATGTATTACACCCAGGCCTGTCGTACAGACCACCTAGAGTGGTTCCGACTCGTGGGCAGGTTCAGTTGTTGAGTTTGAGATTGAGCTCTATATGCAGCCGTACAGGTCACGTTAGGTGACTCCGGCTGCCAGATGTTATGTTATTGATATGATTCATACCTGAGCACATACATTTCATTACGAGGTTTTGACATGGCATATCTTGAGCATGATTGGCATACCCTTGAGCATGTTGGGCATATCTATACATACGTACATATGTTATTTTCTGGGAAGTATACAGGTTTTACGGCGAGGGGTTAGAATGTATTTTGCTAAATGGTTTTCAAAGAGCTTTGTTTTTGCCCACTCACGCTTTTGTTTTGCGCCCCTCCAGGTTCTAGTTGCTTAGCCGTTGCGGTGGTTTCCCTTGAGGGCTTTCCGGCGTTTCTGACAGACACTCCCCATTGTAGGGTCGCCTTCGGGCGTACTGCTGTTGTCGTTTTTGTTTGGACTGCTTTAGACCTGCTCTGAAATTGTATCTCACTTACTAGCACTTGTATTAGTACCTTGTATGCTAGTTTTTAATTATTCGTACTTTTATACTACTACTTTGTTAGCTTCCGTACGTGCACATGGCTACGTCACCTTCGTGTGACGGCCAGCACGCTCCGATCTCGGTCGGGGTGTGTCAGTTTGGTATCAGAGCTTAGGTTTAGCAGTCCTATGTCCTTGTGAGTATTCTAATGATTTTGGTGTCTTCTGTCAGAACTATGCCGCCTCGTCGGGAACCCCGTCGCTCTTCTGAGCCTAGTTTCCCCGATATTACTCAGTTGGGGGAAGCTTTTGCTGCAGCCCTTCAGTCAGTGATGCGCCCTCCCCAGAGGACTCATCTGGAGACTATGTACAATCTGAAGTTGGATAAGTTTAAGGGCAGTGAGGGGCATGAGGGCGCAAAGCGCTGGCTAGAACACATAGAGAAGACTTTCCGTGTGCTGCATAATCAGATGAACTTGCCTATGGAGAGGTGGGTCGAGATGACCGCATGGTTTCTGGATACGGAGTCGGCAGCTTGGTGGGAGTAGGAGCTTCATAGGTTGACTCCGGATCAGATGACTGATTGGAATGTTTTTACGGAGTTGTTTAGGAGAAGGTATGTGCCCCCTGAGTACATCGATAGAAAGAAGCAAGAGTTTTCCGAACTGAAACAGCGGAAGATGTCGGCGAATGAGTACTATCGCAAGTTTACGGACTTGTCTCGTTACCATCCTGATGTCGCTGGTAACCCGGCGGAGATGCTCCGTCTTTTCCGTTTGGGCACCAAGAAGAAGTGGCGTTCTATGGCGTCTACAGTCCACAGCGAGACTTACCGGGACTTCTATGAGATACTGTTGAGGATCGAGGACTCCGAGAATATGTCGAGCGATACTGATGAAGAGAAGGACGGCAACCAGAAGAAAGATGACAAAGGCAAAGGTCAGGCATCGCTCGGGCCCCGTCAGACTCAGAACTTCAAGAGAGGTGGAGCTAGTTCTAGTTCTTCGAGTGGTGGCTTCAGTGCCACTGGACAGGGTCGTGGGGGTAGATTTTCTGGTGGCGCTAGAGGCCAGAGGCAGGGCGATGGTGGGCGAGGCAGAGCCCCAGTTTGCCGTAGGTGTAACAACCGGCATTTCGGCGAGTGTAGACGTGGTAGCAGTGGTTGCTTCACGTGTGGACAGGTGGGACATAGAGCGGCGAATTGTCCCCAGGGTCAGCAGCAGCAGAAACCACAGCAGACCTTTATGCCACCACCTGCACCACTCCAGCAGATCCAGGGTCCTGGTAGTTACGGCCAGACGGGTCGAGGTGGTGCTTACCACTATCAGGGTGATGCTATCCCTTATGCTCCGGGGCAGTATCAGCACACTCAGGATCCTTATTCCCAGGGTGGCTATCCCTAGTATTCAGGCGGCTATATGCCATATCCTCCAGCTCCAGCGGGTGGTTCACAGTGGTATTAGGGAGGACAGTATCAGCAGGGAGAGATTGCCACTAGCAGTGCAGGGTCTTCGAGACAGTCGGGTCAGCCCAGTCAGGGGCGTGGTGCTCAGGGACGCGGCGTTCAGGCGAGCAGAGGCCGCGGCGGGCGTCAGCAGGGACAGGGGCGTCTTCACAATATTTCTCTGCAGGACGCTCAGAACAACCCAGACTTGATTATGGGTACGTTGAACATTCTTGGTTGTTTTGCTAGAGTCTTAATTGATTGTGGAGCTACACATTCCGTAATTTCTCATACGTTTGCTCAAGTGACGCAACCTCGCCCCACACCTCTAGGGTATGATTTAGAGTTTGTTATGCCTAGAGGAGAGAGTTGCGTTGTAGATTGAGTGTACCCAGGATGTCCGGTGATCGTAGAGGGTGTTGCTCTGTCAGCCGATCTTATCCCGTTAGATATTGTGGACTTTGATGTGATTCTGGGCACGGATTGGTTACATTTCTATCGTGCCAACATTGACTGTTACGGGAAAGTAGTTACGTTTCACCGACCTGGACTACCTGTGGTTACTTTTGTGGGTGAGCAGAGTGGGGTGAGATATGGCGTTATTTCGGCGCTGCGAGCGAATAAGTTGTTAACTAAGGGTTGTCAGGGGTATCTGGCTCACGTAGTGCTAGATGAAGCTGTTCCTAACAGAGTTGAGGATGTGAGAGTGGTCAGACACTTCCCTGATGTATTTCCCGAGGATTTACCTAGTTTACCCCAAGATCGAGACGTGGAGTTCACTATTGAATTGCTTCCAGGTACTAATCCTATTTCTTTAACTCCTTATCGTATGGCTCCCGGGGAGTTAAGGGAATTGAAGGTTCAGTTGCAGGAGTTTGTGGATAAAGGATTTATTCAGCCTAGCACTTCGCCTTGGGGCGCTCTAGTTCTGTTTGTGAGGAAGAAGGATGGAACTTTGAGGCTGTGCATCGACTACAGGCAACTCAATCGGGTGACGATTAAAAACCGTTATCCGTTGCCGCGTATCGATGATTTGTTCGATCAGCTGAGAAGTGCTTGTGTGTTTTCTAAGATAGACTTGAGGTCTGGTTACTATCAGCTGAAGATCAATAGGGATGATGTCCCTAAGATGGCGTTCAGGACTCGTTACGGTCATTACGAGTTTCTGGTTATGCCATTTGGGTTGACGAATGCACCAGCCGCCTTCATGGATTTGATGAATCGGGTGTTCCAGCCCTACTTGGATAGATTTGTTATTGTCTTCATTGACGATATTCTGGTGTATTCTAAGTCAAAGGCGGAGCACGTTCGACATCTTACCTTGGTGTTGAAGAGGTTGAGGGAACACCAGCTATATGTTAAGTTTAGCAAGTGCCAGTTCTGGTTAGATCAAGTTGCGTTCTTGGGGCACATCATTTCTGCTCAGGGTATTTTGGTTGACCCTCAGAAGGATGCAGCGGTAGAGAGTTGGGAGCAACCGCGAACCGTCACCGAGGTGAGAAGTTTCCTTGGTTTGGCGGGGTATTATCGGAGATTCGTTAAGGATTTTTTGGTGATTGCCTTACCGTTGACGAGGTTAACGAGGAAGGATGTTAAATTTGAGTGGGATGATAGGTGTGAGCAGAGTTTCCAGAGGTTGAAGCATTGTCTCACTCATGCACCTGTTTTGGCACTCCCAGACGATAGTGGTGATTTCGAGGTTTATAGCAATGCTTCCTTGAATGGTCTGGGATGTGTATTGATGCAGCATGGTAGGGTGATTGCTTATGCTTCGCGACAATTGAAACCTCATGAGATGAATTACCCTACACATGATTTGGAGTTGGCTGCTATCATTTTTGCGTTGAAGTTGTGGAGACACTACCTTTACGGAGAGAAGTGCAGGATCTTTACAGATCACAAGAGTCTCCAGTATCTTTTTACTCAGAAGGAACTAAATCTTCGTCAGCGGAGGTGGTTAGAGTTGCTCAGCGATTACGATTGCACGATTGATTATCATCCTGGTCGTGCGAACGTAGTGGCTGATGCACTTAGCAGGAAGTCGCAGGGCCGCATTAATGCGTTGTACGCTAGTCGTGTTCCTCTTTTGGTGGACTTGCGTGCTACGGGAGTAAGGCTAGAAGCCGAAGATCGAGAAGTGGCGCTACTTGCTAATTTCCAAGTTAGACCGATACTTGTTGATCGGGTGCTTGAAGTTCAGGTAGCTGATCAGGAGACTCAAGAACTTATTCAAGCTCGAGAGCAAGGAAGGAGGCGAGACCTCAGAGTTCGTGAGTCGGATGGCATGTTGATGCTAGAGGGTAGAATGTACGTGCCTAATAGTGTGGAATTAAAGAAAGAAATTCTGGATGAAGCACATATCTCGGCTTACGCCATGCATCCAGGAGCTACTAAAATGTATCATACCATTCGACCATTTTATTATTGGCCGGGTATGAAGAGGGAGATAGCCGAGTATGTGAGCAGGTGTGCTGTGTGTCAGCAGGTTAAAGCAGAGAGGAAGAAGTCGTTTGAGTTGTTGCAGCCGCTTCCCGTTCCAGAGTGGAAATGGGAAAATATCACCATGGATTTTGTGTACAAGTTGCCGCGTACACAAAATGGCTTTGACGGCATTTGGGTGATCGTTGATCGACTCACGAAATCGGCTCATTTTATTCCAGTGAAAGAGAAGTACTCTTTGAGCCGTTTAGCGGAATTGTTCATCTCGAAGGTGGTGAAGTATCATGGTGTCCCAGTGAGTATTGTTTCGGATCGAGATCCACGATTTACATCGAAGTTTTAGGTAGCTTTCCAGGAAGCTTTGGGCACGAGATTACTTTACAGTACGGCGTATCGTCCACAGACAGACGGACAGTCAGAGAGAACTATTCAGACTTTGGAGGATATGCTGCGAGCTTCGGTGTTGCAGTTTGGTGACGCTCGGCACCAGCGGTTGGATTTGATGGAATTTGCTTACAACAACAGTTTTCATTCGAGCATTGGCATGGCGCCATTTGAGGCCTTGTATGGCAGAGCTTGTCGCACACCATTGTGTTGGTCAAAGGTTGGCGAAAGAGTTTTAGTAGGTCCTAAGATTGTCGAGGAGACTACTCAGAATGTTCAGGTGATCAAGTCTAACCTGAAAGCAGCCCAGGACAGGCAGAAGAGTCTAGCGGATCGGCATACTACGGACAGAACATATGATGTCGGAGACTGGGTATTTCTGAAGCTTTCACCGTGGAGAGGTGTCATACGATTTGGGAAAAAGGGGAAGTTGAGTCCCAGATACATCGGACCATACATGGTCACAGAACGAGTTGGTGAGGTAGCTTACAGGTTGGAGTTGCCTCCGGAGTTGGCTAGAGTGCATAATGTTTTTCACGTGTCTATGCTCACTATGTTGCTGATCCATCTCACGTGATATCTCCTCAACCGTTAGAGATTAATCCGGATTTGACGTATGACGAGGAACCTGTGACGATCATCGATTGGAAAGAGAAAGTTCTGAGGAACAAGACGGTGAATTTAGTGAAGGTTCTGTGGAGGAATCATTCAGTCGAGGAAGCTACGTGGGAGACAGAAGATCGGATGAGGGATTTGTATCCTCGATTGTTCTTTGACCACTAGGGGTTGTTACTGGGTTGTTTTGAATTTCGGGACGAAATTCTTTTAAGGTGGGAAGGTTGTGACATCCCATCCCGGGATTATTATAACGCACGTGTGAAATTACCTTATTGCCCTTAGTTCATTTTTTTGTCACGTTATGGGTGTTTTGTGTGGTGTGGCATGTGTTGGACCACACACACGCACACTCACACACACAGTCACTCTCCCCTCCCTCTGTCTCTCTCTCCCCCGTGTCTCTCTCTTCCTTCCCGTTATCACCATACGTACGGACAAACACCAAAACCACCCAAACCATCACAGATCGAGGAAACCAAGGACACCATTCAACTCGTGAGGTCGAGGTTAGCTCAGACATACCATTTTCAGGTGAGAAATACTTCGTTTTCACGTCGTTTCAACAATGGCCGATTTGAGTACTGTTCATGCAAAAATTATACATTGAGTTTTTGGGATTTCTGAGCTCGTAGGTGTCTTAGTGAAGTCCTAAGGAGCGTCGGAGTAGCTCGTTGGACAAAATTGGACGTCGGGAAGGCTTGGTTCGAAGTTGGCCGAGTTTTGAGTTTTGAGACAGGTATGATCGCGTGGTTTTTAGCTTTTAAAAGTTGTATAACGTGATTCGACTAGTTTAGGGCTTTCTTTTGGTCCAAGAATCATAGAAAATGGTTGAGAAACGAAGGAGAATAGTGAGTTTAAACTTTTCCCAGTTTTCCGGCGACCGGAGTCTGGCAAGAGTAGATCGGAGAAGAAAGGAGAATATTCCGTTAAGTTTAACGAAATATTCCTAACGGCAGTGACGGCGTCAGTTAGGTTTAACGGAATATTCCGTCAGTTTAACGGAATATTCCTGACGGCGTCTGTTGACACCGTCAGTGTGCAGGGCACGTGGCCGCGCGTGGGGGCGCGTAGGTCCGTGCCTTGGCCGGCGCGTGGGGGCGCGTGCGGCGGAGGAAAATTATTTTAAAAATATGGTTGTGATCTTGAAGTTGTGTAGAGCACGTTGGTATATTCATTTGTCCATTTTGAGCAATGTATGAGAAGTTATTACGAGAAGTTAGTTATGTGCTTTAAAGTTAACGTTTTTATAGTTGTTTCGCATTTAGGTGACACGTACCCTGAGGACGAGCGTGCACACGCGAGGCAGGGGGGCTACGACCCTTCTACATACCAGTGAGTGGGCTTTTGTTTTCCGTATATACCTATTTACATTTATATTCCCAGAAATTGAATTAAAAAGGGTTATTTGCCTTATGCCATGCATGTTATTATTATCGTTTATGCATCATTGCCCGCATTAGTAGTGGCATACATATATATGCATATTGGGTGCTGTGGACGCACAGGTAAGTGCCAGGTAAGTGGTAATCATATTTACTTTCAGCAGTAGTTTGAGAGACTTAGAGAGCTCATAACCTGCACCCCCGGTGTTAGTGCTCCCGCCCAGAGTAGGGCACAGTCCTTCACGTGATGTTCACCTCCCGCACCACACGCTCAGCTTGGATCCAAGTTAGGTACATAGGCCTGTCGTACAGACCACATTAGGTGGTTCCGACTCGTAGGTGACCCGCGATTATTCGCACAGCCTTCACGTGATCGTAGCACTAGAGCGTATATATGTATTACACCCAGGCCTGTCGTACAGACCACCTAGAGTGGTTCCGACTCGTGGGCAGGTTCAGTTGTTGAGTTTGAGATTGAGCTCTATATGCAGCCGTACAGGTCACGTTAGGTGACTCCGGCTGCCAGATGTTATGTTATTGATATGATTCATACCTGAGCACATACATTTCATTACGAGGTTTTGACATGGCATATCTTGAGCATGATTGGCATACCCTTGAGCATGTTGGGCATATCTATACATACGTACATATGTTATTTTCTGGGAAGTATACAGGTTTTACGGCGAGGGGTTAGAATGTATTTTGCTAAATGGTTTTCAAAGAGCTTTGTTTTTGCCCACTCACGCTTTTGTTTTGCGCCCCTCCAGGTTCTAGTTGCTTAGCCGTTGCGGTGGTTTCCCTTGAGGGCTTTCCGGCGTTTCTGACAGACACTCCCCATTGTAGGGTCGCCTTCGGGCGTACTGCTGTTGTCGTTTTTGTTTGGACTGCTTTAGACCTGCTCTGAAATTGTATCTCACTTACTAGCACTTGTATTAGTACCTTGTATGCTAGTTTTTAATTATTCGTACTTTTATACTACTACTTTGTTAGCTTCCGCACGTGCACATGGCTACGTCACCTTCGTGTGACGGCCAGCACGCTCCGATCTCAGTCGGGGTGTGTCACTATTTCTTGTGCTTTAGGTCCTTCGGAAATATGATGTTATTCTTGTTCTTCATCCGATCTTGAGCCATTATCCAAGTCATCCTTCATGTTGTCGAAATGAGTATCACATTGGGCATGCCTCCTTATATAATTGTGAAGCAAAATTAAAGGGGGTATTCTAGGCCTAGGAAATTTTTCATTAAACCTCAGTGTTTTTTTGTTCTTTGCATAAAAAATAAAAATAAAAAAATAAAAAATAAAAAATAAAAAAAACTTTAAAAAGCAACGTAATTGATGCTTTTAAAAGCTGGTCTTTTAGGCCCAAACTTTAAAAATAAGCAGGCCTTTAAATACTTACTAAATAGGTTTTGGTGCTTCACTTTAAAGTGAAGTAGTTTTTTGGTGGAAAAAAAGCAATCACAAACGGGGTCTAACAGTCCAGGTTTAACCATGTAATCGTCTGGTGACCTTTTATGTCATGGGTTATCCATATCCTTACAATGCCATTATTGGCCGAAACTGGTTGCACAGGATGGGAACCACCCCCTCCCCAATCGACCACTAGCCACTTTGTTATCCAACTCCTATTGAAATTTACAGAAGGCACAACGATATAGAAAATTGGGAAGTTAGAGGATCGATGCCAAGAAAGGAAGCCCCCACCACTAAGAGACAGGTTCCTAACAGACACCTTCAAATCACTTAAACACTCCCTATCCAAACTACATGCAGTTTAATGCCATTCTTGGGATGTGTAGGTCATCATTCCGGACTTAATCGCAACGCTGCCATATGCACGAATACAAGTTCATGGAGAACTCATCTCCTTAACACCCCACCTCAATCTGGTGATCAAAGATGATCCCTGATGTTATTTTTACGTTATTATCATATTTTTCTTAAAACTACACTAGTGATTTGATTCTCCTTCCAGGAGATATGCAAGCAATCCTTCCGAAATTCAATCACACACCCTTATCAATAAAGAAAATTCAAAGTTTGTTTGGTTTACAAACTATATTATTCAATGATGCAGAAAACACCCCAATCACTTAAGCACAACACAAATTTTAAACTTTGCACGATCGCAGGTTTAAAAGTTCAAATAAAATCGTCAGATAAGTCTTTTTTAGCCCATTCCGTATTATTATTTTAGCAGCTTAAGCGACTTGAGCTGTAATAAGCGCGGTTGCGATCGACGGGCACGAGCACATGGCGCCTGACTAGAAAGTCCAATGCACTATCTAGCCTGCATAACGTTTATAAAACCAGTAAAGTTATGGGTTATAACATTCAAACCCAGGCTCTACTTCATTCAAGGGAATAGTCGAAAGGGTAACCTAAAAATCATTCGTGGATGACTCTAAAAGCCGACCCCAAGTACAACTACGTCTATCCCAGACTAACATATTAAGCTAAGTATGTTCTGCAACACCATGTGGTCAGCAGGTCTGAATGAGGCATCCAAACTAAATAATCCCAATGAGGAATTTTATTCCAATGGAGCTCCAATTCACGAAAATTCTTTGGCCGAGTCAGCCATGGTAGTCTGGTTGAAAACGCTCAGGTCCGACGCATAGGGTTTGACGAAAGGATTTCAAAGGTACTTTCGACCCACATGCAAACGAGCAACCCCAAAAAACTTTCACTTAAGATTCACTAGGGATGAATAGGAAATTCGAACTAAGGAAAAAACCCTCCATCAGCGTCACATTGCAATATGTTAAGACCCTTGAATAAGGGTAAGAAGAATACACAAGATAAAGACTGGAAGGCATTCCAAACACAAGATAACACTTTATCATTCTTAATCCGGTCAATGCACCAAGGCAAGTGTAAAGAAAAAGATTCTCCATGGGTTTAATACTTTAATACCTGGTACTAGAGTAAGGTGACACTTTGAATATTGTGATGTTAATCTTTATGGGCACTAAGTTTAAGAGGTAATGTTTATTCAAAGCTGCATCACCAAAGGGACCTCGAGCTCTGTCCCAAGCCCACAAGCTTACCCGTGTTCTGCTCTGTCACGCATTACTTTGAAGCCCCATGTTCCTCTCTGTCATTCATTACTTTAAGGTTATCTTACTTTGGAAAGATTGTCAGATTAAACTATATATATGATCTATAAGCAAAGGATGAAAATTGTCCAACACTTAATCGCTACTCAAATAAGAAGATACGTACATGCACACATAAAGCAATAAGCAGCGGATGAAGAAAACTTTTCAAATACAGAGGCAAATAAGTCTGGAAGGGACATGCCCCCAGCAAAAATCGAAGGATCAATGGGGACGTTGGATGCTAGATCGTCATTAGAACTAGACAACTTCTTTCGCCCTGTTTCCAAATCTAAGATCTTGTTCAGTAAGCCTTCTGGCACAGGGAATTTGGTATTTCGAATTTCTTCATATATCTTGTAGACGTCATAGCCACCCAGATGGTCTCATCATGCGCAGCTTGAGATATACCCAAAGTTGTACCCTTCGATATATTCCCCTTTAGTTATCTTCTTATGAGCAACACGAAGGGCTACTCGTTCCGACTCATGCACATCCTTAAGCTGTTGGAGATCGACACATTGAATGTTGTCATTTTGCTCTATCTCGTGGCAAAGTTTCTCCACTTCTGACTGCAGGACGACCTGTACATTTTCCCAAGCACTTCGCTCTGAAGATAGCATGTGACAACCCGTCCCTAATTTTACGTTTTCATTTATTTTAATCAAGGGAATTGACGAAAATGCCCTAGAGGCAAGGACTTTGACTTCCGTTAACCATCGTTTAGAGAAACATATGACTTATTCTTTTAGCGTATTTAAGTAGTACTCGATGGTATGAACACATAGGTGAAAATCGTTTGCGAGTCCAGATTATAATGGTATAGTTACGAAAGTTGGTTATTTAAAGTTAGTTAATTGGTTAAGGAGGACCAATTAGATAAAAGGTAGAAAAAGGGCAGCAGCCCAATCAGAAATCAGAAGAAAAAAAAAAGGGGAAGAAAACTCCCAGCTTTCCCGTGCACGCCACCACCGTGACCACCCAACTTCCAAGGCTGATTCCGGCCAACTCCGGTGGAATTTCTCAATGCCACCCCCGCCATCTTGAAGCTCTCACTCTCCTCTACAAAATTCACCCAAGAACCACCTTGATTAACCTCTGTATGTGGCGGTTTGAGGCCACAGATGTTGACGGTTCTCACGATGCTTCAGCTACCCTTTTTTATTTTTCTGGCAAAACGGCAAAGCAATGGCCAATACCACCACTTGGGCTTTGTAGCCCATCATCCCAGGAGCAAAACCCAACCAACCTTGACCCCGTTGGACCACCATAGACGACGAATCGACACTGGGAAGCTTTAGGCACCCGCCGGCTTCGTTTGAAAAATCGACCATCTTCCGTCCACTTTTGGACTTCGTGGCAGGTATGAAAGTTGTTCCTCTCTTTGAGATCTTCATTTATGTGAAATTTGAGAATTTTTAGAAATAATGGAATTTTCCGGCGAACAGTGGCGGCCGGCCACCAGGCGCGGCGGCGCGTGGGCCGAGACTCCACCTGACCTTCCAAGGATAATTTTGAAGCCCCAATTCCACACTTGACATCCGTTTAGTGAAATTAGGATTCATATAGTTTCATAGTTGACCACCTAGTTGGCCATTAAGAGGTCCTCGCATGAATTGACGATCCGACCGTTGGATCGTCACCAAATTTTAATATATTATGGTATGTAATATTTGAGGATATTAGAAACTTACGGATTAGAAATTTGACGTACTGATCTTCCCAAATAGGATTTGTAAGTTCATAAAATAAAATGTTGACCGCCACTTGAATTGGCAATTGACGGAGATCCAACCGTTGAATCGTAATGAAACTTTAGTATAATGTTCTAGAAGTTTAATGTGGATCTTCAGAAGCTTCGGATCCGAAATCCGAGATGCGGATCTTCAGAATTGAGTTATATAGGGTTGTGGACCTTACCGTTGATCTTTAACCGAAGGTTAACTTTTGGTCAATGGATCTCAAATCATTCTAGAATGTCCTCGGGATGTGTTTTATGTAAACTATGGGTTCTATGGATAAGATTTCTGAGACGTGACTGAGTAATTGTTCTAGGTGAGGATCGTTCGTGACGTCTCGATATTCACGTTTGGGAGTTGTAGCGCGAACCTAAGGTGATTGGGTCTTTTCCCTTCTATCGTGTGTATATATATATATATATATATATATATATATATATATATATTTATAAGATTGACATCTCCACAAACGTTTATAAATTGAATATTTCATATAATTTCTGTGAATGCTTTGGAGGACTAGTACAAACTACGAATGGTTTGATCCCTATTTAGGGTACGTAGGCAGTGTAACGAGACGTTAGATGCAGCCATATAATAAATGTGACTAAATAATTGAGACAATACCTTGTTTGGGGAATTGAGCAATGTGAGGGACATGGGTGGAAAATGTGAGATTTAACCATATGATTTGGTGGTTAAATATTGGTCATAAATCAATGTGTGAAGAATCAAGAAATTAAAGTAAGGAAACGTAAGTAATGACAGTTAATTAAACTAGTGTCTAGTTGGGGTTATCACCGATAATTATTCCCGAAAATAAATAGTTTGGAAGTGGGGCGTTATAGATTATGCATTTCACGCCATGTTGTATATATATATTTGGAAACACTATGTTATGGTTGAGTATTAGATTGCATCATGGCATATCCATATGTATATTATCTGCACATAATTATTGTGAATGCTTTGAAGTGCAAAGGTGAACGCAAGACACACAGGTAAGTTCAGGTGAGTTTATGGTATTAGTTGAAATGATGGAGTTATGGCATGACTACATTTATGTAATAGGCAACTCCAACCTTGTCGTACAGGTTGCCCATGAGTTGTACATCTTATATTAGATGCAGTTAAAGCTCATAAACCTACACCCCGGTGTTAGTGCTCTCGCCTGTGGCCAGGGCACAGTGCTTCACCTAATGTTCACCTTCCGGACCTTACGCTCACCTTGGATCCAAGGTAGGTGCATAGTCCTGTCGTACAGACCATAATAGGTGGTTTCGACTCGTAAGTGACCCACGATTATTCGCACAGTCTTCACGTAATCGTAGCACTTAACCGTATTTATTTACACATGGTCTTGTCGTATAAACCACTTTATTGAGCTATTGGCTAGCATGTTATTGAGTTATTGGCTAGCATGTTATTGAGCTATTGGCTAGCATGTTGATGAGCTATTGATTCAACCGTACAGGTCACGTCAGGTGATTTCGACTAGCATGTTGATGAGCTACTGGCTAACATGTTATTGAGCTATTGGCTAGCATGTTATTGAGCTATTGGCTAGCATGTTATTGAGCTATTGGCTAGCATGTTGATGAGTTATTGGTTCAGTCGTACAGGCCACAATAGGTGGATCCGGCTGACATACCATTTCATATTGATTTATTTCACATAGGTTACTTATTCTTGTTGAGATATTTAACACGGCATAGCTGTGAGACTGTTATTTTGGTTATGGTTTTGAGTTATAGTCACGCCTGTTATTTTCTGGGAAATTATACAGGTGTTACGGCGAGGGGTTACTGCTTTTGGTAATTGAAATTGATTTGAAAAGTTTTGTTTCGGTCACTCACATTTTCTATTTTTGCACCCCTCCAGGTTCTAGCAGCAGAGTTTCGTATCGACGAGGATTCGTGGCACTTTTTAGTACAAATGTCTTCTTATGATGGTATAATCATTATCTTACCTTACTGTACTATACCTATGCTTTGTATCACACGTGAAATGGGTCCAAACCCGCTCATCGCGCACTCGTGTACTTAAGCACTTTTAGGTTTTAATTTATTCATATTTTATACACTATCACACTTTATGGCTTCGTCACCTTCCAGGTGTCGGCAGCATAGCTCGATTCGAGGTCCTAGTGGACATTCCGGGTCGGGGTGTGTCATAGCACCCGTTCCAATCCAACTTTAAGATGTGTTAAAGCTTGCTCCACTTCGGCTTTGACCTTATGTTCTTGCTCCAACTCTTCTCGGGCCTTAGTGAGATCCGCCTTATAGTCATTCACCTTCTTTTCATCAAGAGTACGCTCGTCTATGTACTGCTCTACTTCCTTTTTATGGGCTTCTTTTCATGGCTCTTGGTTCCACCTGCATTCTTCTAAGTTCCGCTGACTGAGCTTGTACTTGTTGATTAAGCTTCAATTTAGCATCTGATTCCTGTAAAACACTCGAGATGATGAATATGCTCCGCTTGTCGAAAGAGGGCCACTTTTGTCCATAATAAGCCTGACCAACACAAGTGAGAATGAAAAGACCAAATTAATGAAATCATTTATGAGAAGGGAATAGAGAGTTACTTTATAACAGCTTCCGTAACACCACATCATAACGTCTTCGAATGTTATTGGAAACTTCTTGTAATCCACAAGAGAAATCACGGTGCCAAGAAGAGCCCAAGCATAATCCGTGTTTTGAAGACCACTGGCATCCACTAAAAGAGTGACGTGATTTATTGTAGGTCTAAGCACGAACGGAGGCTGCATCCTTATCTTAGGTCTAGATGGAGCAATTGGCGAAGAAGTATCAGTCCTAGAGCTCCATAGATTTGGGTAAATCTCTTGCCACCAAAGGAGTGTAAGTTGGAGTAAAAAGAAGTTATGGAGAGTAGACTTCTATGGGACAAGGTGATAAAGTTTTCTGCTGCTGTGACTATTAGGCATCAGTTTTGGAGTCAGCCGGTTGCTGGTGCGATGGTTCTTTAGAAGAAGACGGATGAAATTGAGGTCCTTCAATGAGAAGTTACAAAGCAAGTTGCTATAATATTGTAGTTGTAGAGGTGGTGTTGCGCTTCTTTTTCCTCAACATCATAGTCTCTTCCTCCGTTTCTTGATTCTAAGGTACCGTATCTATTATCGGCGTACATGCTTGGTAAGGAGGAGCTAGCAATATTGAAAAGGTAGAACCGGATCGTTTACCTTTTTTCTTTTCTGGAGTTGGGAAAATTTTTGGACTTAAAGAAATGGATCCGTTCATGGATATTCTTTGCCTCAATCCATTCTAGATCCACAATGGGGAACTTTGAGCAATGGTTGACGACAAGACTTTTCCCATGCTTAGAAAAAGACTGGGGAAGATAACCACTTCCAATTGTAGTGCTTGGTAGGAATCTACATTGCTCGGTTGATTAGCTCCAGCCGACACACCTCTATGTCTACCAATTCATTGATGAACTGTGGATTAGGAAAAGGAGTAGCCCTAACTCTAACTCCTACTATATCTTCTTCCCAATCCCTATCAACAACCAGAATATCTTTGAACCAATCTTTATCCTACCAAGGGACATCTAGGATGTATGGTTCCCAAATGAGGCTAGGTCTTGGCGTGAAGTAATAGTAGCCATCATAATTTTTTTATGCCCTGTATAGCACTTTAAACTCTTGAAAGCCGAGATTAGCCCCGTACCATTGATTGAGAAGCTTGAAACACATGATGATATGAAGGTGGTTGAGGCTAGGTCGTAAATAGCCATGTCATAGTTGACCAAGATGCCCTTCTGGAGGTCGAGCAAACGAAATCTTAGAACTAGGTCTAAGAACCATGGATGAATTTTGGTGCAAGGACGTTGGGGATTAGACGACGCATGAAGATTAACATAAACATTATGGTCAGTTTCCCACCAGACTTAAAATAGTCTTCTTCATAATACACAGTGACCAATATTGTGGTATTAAGTAATCCCAGAATTCGTTAGGAAAAAAATTAAGTAGTTGGTCCTGCTCATGTGTCATATAAGCACACTAACATAATTTTTATATAGAACTCTAATAAAATAACAACAATGATATGCGGTAATAATATTCCAGAACAACATTAATCGATTTTAGAATTGAGAAACCAAAGTGAGCAGAGAGGATCAATTTAGGGATCAATTGCGATATTAAAAAAAAAAAAAAAAAAAAAAAACCACCTCCAAATTATTTATTAGTTATTAGAATAGATGATGTAGAGCAAAAACTAATGAAGAAAATTTTGGAGTTGTCATGTGGACTTTTACCCACAAGTGACGAGATGCTCTCAATAAATTAGGAAGGCCCACATTCATTCCACGCGTTTTTCAACCCTCAAGAAGACCTGAGCTGCTAACTACGACATCTCCAAGCTCTCCTACCCATAGCAACGAGAAAAGTCAAATGTATTAAAGATGAGATTAATAACCACATCCTATCTTTGAAGCTTTCCTTATTGAGGTAAGCAATCACCATAAAATTCAATCAATGAATCCATAAGATATTCCAAGATATTCCAAGATATTATTAATTAAATAATATCTTTGGGATGATTTCTCAAGCATCTTTAAGATATTCTAGCATCTAAAGGTATTTTCCTACTACATCCAACAGATAACACAATTGGCCAACTGGACGTCCACACATGACATGGAAATCCCTACACATGTGACCGGCTATCTCGCTATAAATACCCTATTCTCCAGCAAATTCTAGTAAGCTTTTGTTATGCTATTAAGTCCTAAACTCTCACTCTTCTCAAAGAAAGGCATCTGAGTTCCATTGGCCAAACACCCCCCCAACTCCACTAGCACTTTGCTTTGGTCTTTTGATCAAATGTGTTTAATTGTTTTGTAGGTGCAAATTTACCAAGACTAAAGATGGCAGATTATTGCTACCATATATGATACCTTTATTTATAGAGTAATGTTAGGAAGACCACATTTACATTTATAAGTACACATTGTTTCACCTCTTTTTATTTATAGAGTAATGTTAGGAAAACACATTTACATTTATAAGTACACATTGTTTCACCTCTCTCGATTAAAAGTAGGATCTAGTACACGTAGTTCCCCTTTTATTCGAAAAGTGGGCATAACGTGATCTCCCTAACATTTACTTTTATTCATGTTAGTAATATCATTACCATTACAATTATGTTTACCAAATGGCAAACATGGGCAGTTCGAACAATGCAGTGTACGTTTAGGAATTAATGGCCCTGATCTTGACTCGGCTACTCTTTAACACATCACCAGCGCCAACGTTGATTTTCTTTCCTCGTATTCATGATCCATATTTATGGTTGACTGAGATTCAATGAAAAATATGATTAATATCTCATAGGAGGCTGATTTTACACCCGCAGCTTTGCTAACATGAGACGGACATGCTTTTCCATTAAAAGCAAAGCGTACGAATTACATTCATGCTTAATATTTCCCTTAAAGGTAGTTATGAAAATGACCTAATTATTTAAACCAAGAAACGGACAATGTAGCTTTTAGCCTGTTCATCAAGATATGTAGAATCCGAATAGTTGATCGTACAGTAGCTAGTGAGCAGTGGAAGAATGACATGCCTCCCTCTGCTTTTGCTCCATGCCAGCAACCAATAAGCAATCATGCCAAATCTACATATATTAAATACACTTGCAGATATAATATAATAAGGAATGTGATATTCATACATCTTTTTAATTTTTTATCATCGAATCGGAGAATTTAAAAAAAAAATCAATGAATAGAAATTAATAAGAAATGTGTGAGAAGTAAAAATAGATGTGTGGATAACATTTTCTTATAATAATCTTTCGTTTGATTTGGCAAAGAGAAAGGCCACTGCGGTACGGCTTTGATTCATCCCTCTCCCTTGGATTTTCCTATGATTCTTCACGATCCACTTTCCACGTATGACTCTGACCTCCCACTAATTACACTCTTCACTTCCAACAAGTAATTTACCAAATTCCGATCCATTGTTAGATTCTGAATCTATCGGTCCTTTTGATTTTTAATCATGTGTTGTTATTGTGTGAAGTTCAAAATTATCATTGTTTTAGTGTTGAACTTTTATTTGAACAAGTTGATCAATACTAAACCGTTAATAAAATCACATTTTTAAATACAAATAAATTATTAAGATTACAAACTACCATAAATTGATTTTGAATTGAATGTTCTTATTAGTTCTTTATAGTATTATAACAAAAAATGCACATATCTTTCAACGACCACACGTTATCAACACAATCTATAAGTATTCCACATTGTACGTGATACTAATTTCAGTATCGACTAACCCCAAATGCATCTACTTTCTTTATGTGGATAAACTATAAAGAATATCTTAATCTAATCCTTGTGCGGATCATGATTGAGCAACAAAGACTAGCACATGGATATTTCAGAGTCTCCACACTCGCAATACTAGTCACTTTCACATCATTACAAGGCAGCCACTGGTCTTATTTATCCAAGCAAAGATTTTGTTTCCCTCACAATAAAAAGGGGACAAGTGGGTACATTTTTTTTGTTAATATCCTTATCTTTCTCTAAAAGAATGTCATCTGCAGTAATCAACAAAAAAGATCAAAGTGCCCCTGGATTGAGACCGACGGGGCTACTGCTTCACATATTTAAGACAATGCGGTTAGCCTATTTTTTTTCGCTCTTTTAGCCCAAAAGGTCAAGGTGGACTTGAGCTAATCTGTGTACATGCGCAAGTGGAAAGCGCTCTTTTTCTTTGGTTTTCAGGTCCAAGGTTTTTTTTTTTTTTTTTACCGAGACCCAAACTTGGCACCTTCTTCTTTCTCTCCTTTGTTGTTTCTTTTTATTGTGAACTCTTTAGTCATGACTGGGGATAATATTTGCCTAATGGCTAGAATAATATTTTAATTATTTAATTATATATATATATGTGTGTGTACATAAAGAAAGTGAATTGTTCAGTCCGCTTTTCACTTTTTTCAATTTATATTTATTAAATCGATATTTTTACATTAAGAGAATGAGAATTTCTGCTAAACTATACAATAATTAGTTTAATTTAATATAAAATTTACTATTTATATAATTTAAACCTAAAACCTTTCATTTTTTTCTAATTTATTTTGGTTAGAAGAATTGAAAATAAACAAAATGAAGGACGGAAGTAGTGCATAAGTTAGTGATAAATCACTTGGCTAACTAAAATGTGCCGAAAAAACGCGTATCACAGTACTGACGTCCAATCTCATGTCTCGTAGTCAAATATCCCATTGAAAGCCGAAAGATGATAAGACGGCACTGGCACGGAATCAATGTTCGGGCAGCGGATTCACTTATCTTTTCTTCTTTTCTCTTTTATCGTCAAATCGGTCTTCCATGCATGCATGATTTGGCATTCAGAGAACCACTTTGAAGCGTCAAAGTAATGGTTGAAAGAGCGTGGCAGATTTTGATAAGATTCTGAGAAAGGAAATCAAATTCCCCAACTCGCAAGATGTTTTGGAATCATCCCACAAAACAAGAACAAAACCCATTCAAATTTCTCCCGGATATCCAGAATGATGCTGCCGTATCCACCTAAATACAGCTAAACGGTACGCAAAGTTGACACGTCACTTTGACCTGACATGCTACTTTTGGAACATACGGCGGCAGATCATCAATTCTGAAATCCATGATTCGGTGCCGACGACGATTTTAATGCTTTGGTCGTGTCTACGTTTCCAGGGAGTTCATCTGCCATCATTATACTGTACGTGTTTTCCCTTCTGTATTTAGTCCGCAGTCTACATACAAAGGTGTATATGTGTTTGAACCTAAAATTATTGGGTTAGGCCGAGTATGGAATTATTCTCGGCCCAGAAGCTATGTTCGAGGATTTTTACAAACCAGCCGGTTTATGGACCGCCCAACTAAAAGTCGGCCAAGCCCTGTTTGGAAAAGAATATTCCAGATGAATAGGAAGTAAGTGGGCCCTATTGCGAAGCAAATGAATGAAGTAGTTAAGTCCTGATGTAATAAGGATTCTCAGCCAGATAAGGATACCGGAAAGTGGAAGTGAATGTGGCCTAGTAAGAGGTTGGATTCAAAATCCTAATAAAGGTAGGATTGGCCGAGATAAGATGGATTGGGGTAAGAAGTCCTAGTTCGAGTATGGTTAGGATTGGGTTTTGCTGCTATAAATAGAGAAAGGAGGGTGCAATTTAAGGAGCTCCAATTCAACACACAACTGCTCTGCGCAAAACCTCTCAAACATCTTGAGATTTTTTTTATTTTCTTTTTCCCACCGACACATCTTCAGTTTGGATAAATAGCACTGTGAAGGCAACCGGCAAACACCTTCAATTTGGATAAACAGCATTGTTGCTGTAGAATCAGCTGACTGAGGAGCACCTTCAGTTTGGATAAACAGCATTGCGTCGAGGCCGATTGGTTACCCATCCAAGTCTCAGTCGAGAAGGGTTTCCGAATCCTTATTGGCATATGTCATCTTATTAGCCTTCTTGGCGAAGTAAGGTGTTACGAGTTACGACATTTGGCACATTGAACGTCGAGTGATTTTATGATTGGATACTCACAAGTGAGTTTAAGAGTTCGGCATTTTGACGGCCGAACCACATTCACCATCAAGACATACATCACCTTTGAATACTTGTGTCCGTACAGTCTGGTGTCGATTCGACGTGCTTATACTCTCACGAATATAATCACTGTGACCGAATTCGGCACCGACGATTTGTGAACTTCGCAGAACTAGTAGCCTTGTCTTCAGGCTCGAGAATCCAAAGGCCGAGATTTGTTCATTTCTCAGCTGCAGTCGCAAGATAAAAAAGTCAGCAACGCGCTCAACCCAACATCAACAAATTTTACTCCTCGGTCGAGTTCAGCCGACGAGTTGGCACCCCTCACATTTAACCGAATGACGTAGTTAGCTTATTAGTTACTCAGCCTGCACGCCATGTAGTCTTTGTAATTTTTAGGGTCAACATTTTGGCACATCCGGTGGGACCTTGTGCTAGACCTTCGGAGTTCATGACCATTAAGACACGGTTCGTAAAAAAGAAAACAATCATGGGAAAGTCAACAACTGACTTACTAGTGCAAGGCCCTAGACAAGATTTGTCTCAGGCACAAAATCCCTTCATTGTTGCGCCACCCGAGGCTACAAGTGCGACACGCCAAGAGAAGGAAATTTGTCTCGGCGGACAGCCTCGCAACCCAAAAATTTCCAACCAAACGGCAGGCATTTTCGTCAAAGGAATAGTGGAAGATTACGACGAAGATGGTGAGGAAGGTTTTGATCCGTTAACTAGGTCGTTTCTTCGAAGACGACTTAATGAACAATCTCGACAGGTCGAGCAATCGATTAGCCAGAAAATGAATGATTTACTTGACGCAATACTAAGCAATAGTGATACACAGACCAGGATGCTTTAACTATTGGTCAGTAAAGCCTTCGAAGATGGCCACGTCGGCCAACCTCGACAGCCTCCCTTTAAGAATGTTCCATTACAAGCCGAGAAAGGATCCGCTCGGTTACAACTAATTGACTTCGAAAAAAAAGGCGGATCAAGCAGCAGATCTGATGGACCTAACCAGTGAGTAGAAGCAGCATCCGTCAATATGACTGAGGTCCAAAGAATGATCGACTTGACCTTAAAAAAGGGGCTGAAGTTCCTAAAGTTCATCCATCTGTACCTGGCTTATGTGGAAAAGTTCGAATACCCTAAAGGCTTCAAGATCCCCGACTTCAGTCTTTTTGTCGGAGAATCGTCCTTATCTTCGTTAGAACATATAGCTCGGTTCACGGCGCAATGTGGGGACGTCAATAGTGACTTCTATAAACTACGGCTATTCAACTTTTCACTGATCGGTTCAGCTTTTGCTTGGTACATTAATCTCCCACCAAACTCCATCCAGAGTTGGGAGGAATTAATTGAGCAATTCCATGAACAATTTTATCGACCAGGGATGGAAATGTCTGTTTCATCGCTGGCTAGGATGGCTCAAGCTTCAGACGAATCGCCAATGGAATACTTAACAAGGTTCAAGTCGGCTAGGAATTGGTGCCGAGTACCTCTCCCTGAAGTTGAATTCGTCAGAATTGCCCTAAACGGCCTAGATGTGGAATACAAAAAGAAATTCCTGGGGGCAAATATTAGAGATATGTATGAACTTGCTCAGCACGTTAAGCAACATGATTATTTGTTCCGAGAGGAAAAAATATCAAATTCCCCATCCCGGGGAACAATATACAAGAATCCCACGGTCAACTACGCATTGGCCGAAAGCGAGGACCCCCAATACGCCAGTGTGAACGCGGCTGAAATAGTGATAGATAAACCATATGTTTGCAAGGCATTAGCTCAAATCGGTCCGAAAGATGCCAAGACCCGCTCAACCTCTGAAGAGATGATTAAAACATCAAAAGTTTACACTTTCGATATTACCAAAGCCGATGCAATTTTCGACCAGTTGTTGGTAGCAAAGATCATCAAACTTCGACCAGGATACAACATCCCTAAGGCCGAATAATTGAAGGGAAAAACATATTGCAAGTACCATAATTCAAACAAGCATGCTACTAATAATTGCGTCGTGTTCCGTGATGCGATTCAAAGTTGGATTGAGAAGGGTAAGTTAAAATTCCTTGAGAAACAAATTGCAGTTGACGTCAATCCCTTCAACATCCGTAAGAAGGGTGGTCATCCAAGAATTAAGATTGATTTATTTTCAAATGCACCACCCACGAAGTTTTCAAGGCCGGCTATCGTTGAACCTATGTCAGCTTATAGTTCCGAAGAAACTGATGAAACAATCGTTTTGTGCAACCACTGTAAAACACGAATTGAACCTAAAAATAGAGCATCTCCGGCACCAACTTCATGCCCGCCATCCACGGCCGCAGCCAAACCGTCGAAGGAACTCAGTGCCGGCTCACGACGACAAGTGTTTGAGAGACTCGGCCCATAGGTACAAGCAAAAGACCCAACCCCAGTCAAACGACATCTTGACTTTGACGCGCCATTCTATAATGAGGATTATTACTCGTTCAACTCAGGCAGCTTGAGTTCATCAGTAAGTTGAAAAACCTTCAAACCACCAAAGCCATGTAACCAACGTTGGACTACCCGGTGGCAGCCAAAAGAGGCAGTAGGAAACGGCGACGATCGGCCTACCCTGACCATTATGGCCAAATTATTTCAAGAGAAAAAAGGCAGTTGATCGCGACTTTGAAACCACCATTAAAGAGTCCAAGAAAGCGCATCAAACTTCTTCGGTCTGGAGAGATGAAAGCTCGTCTAGAGCATTTTAGACAAAAAGCTGAAAGTAAACTACCCCCGTTACCACTGCAGGAATCGAAGTTTTCTCGGCCGTGTCTCTTTTTGGCCTTACGACTAATGAGGAAAATCGTGTGACGCATTTAGATGCATACCTAGACACAAGTGATGCGAGAATTATACGCACACAAATTAAACCCTCTTTTTGACAATTGTAGTAAGTATGTAAGTAGGGATCGTTCTGGACCGGGGATTAGGAGGGATTGTTAATCACTTGGATTTGACTCAAAAACGCTAAAAACACAATCTAAAACATTATACTAGACTCAAAGAATGCAAAACTAAACTTTAAAACACTAAGACAAACCAAAGACTCAAAATGCTTTAAAGCATAAACTAAATTGATTTCTAACTAAATTGAACAATAAGGTAAAGGGGGATTTAGGTTTTGATTAAACTAAATGACAGATTGTAAATTAAAGCATAAGGAAATGAAGTAAACACAAAATGAATGAATCAACAGCTAATAAAAAGAGATAGCACAAATGGAGATGAAGCTAGAGATTCGATTTCACCATTGCTAAGCCAAGTCCATGCTTGTTAAGTCAGATTATACTCATCCCTCTACTTATTTCTTGGGTTTGTTTCACTTAGATATGATCAGCCATATGATGTGTGGATTTGATCAAATGTCTCTAATCATGAGCCTAATTGTGATGTGCAACTTTGGTTCCTAATCAAGACTATGTAGTGCACAAGAAACTTTCACAAAACCAAAGGGAACACTCGGCAGGATGTTTGCAAAACATTCCCTTCATTCATTCACATATCTACCAAGATTATGCATGATGTGTGCTTTAATCTTGGCTAAACAACCTGTGGTTAATTCAAATGATGATCAAGCATTAAAATCAACACACTAAGTCACAATTAAATCGGAGAATGAAACAAGAAATAGATAGATTAAATGAGAATTCCGAATTAACTACATGGCAATCTTGCAAGGCTACATCGAATCCCTAGAGAGAGATTAGTTACACTTCATGTTTACAAAAGGTTTGACATAAAAATATATAACATGAGTGAACATAGGATTAAGAAGAAAGAACCCTTGAAGCAAAACTGATGTCGAAATCCTTTAAGAAATGGGAGAGTGTATCTAATGGAATGAAGCCGAGAGGAAGTTCCTCATGGTACAAAACAAAGAGAATCAAAGAAACACCTAAACATTCCAACAACTAAAACTTGAATTGTATGAACGTTTAGGCCCTCTTATCTTCCTCTTCGTCGTAGCACAAGGTCTAAGGGATGTTGTTGGTGTGTTGAATGGATTGGGGAATTATGGAAATGGATGAGGAGTGGTGTTTGGATTATAAGGGAATGGTAGCTCAAGGCAATGAGGGAAGATTGGATGTGTTTGTGATGTGTTGTGTATGAAAATGAGATGTGATTTTTGTGTATGAATGCATGGGTTTTTATAGGGGGAATGGGAGAATATGTGGGTGATTGTTTAAGAGTGAATGTGGTTGTTATGATTGAGAGTGCATGTGGATGAAATAATGATGGAAAAAGAGCTAGGTTGTTGGTGTGTGAATGCATGTGTTGAATTTGTGATGCAATGATGAAAGAGTAAGTGCATGTGTGTGTGAATGGTGGTGCAATGATGAAATGATGAAGTAGGAAGGTGGAAATGCATGTGTTGAATTGGTGGTGCAATGATGAAAGAGTAAGTGCATGTGTGTGTGAATGGTGGTGCAATGATGAAATGATGAAGTAGGAAGGTGGAAATGCATGTGGCTAAGGGTTGGTGCAATGATGAAAGAGTAAGTGCATGTGTGTGTGAATGGTGGTGCAATGATGAAATGATGAAGTAGGAAGGTGGAAATGCATGTGGCTAAGGGTTGTTGATTGGGCTAGAGATTTTGCATGGCTCAAAGGATTGTTTGATTGGGCTAGGCCCTTTGTTTTATGTCCAAAGTGCATACAAGGCTTTCAAATTCGTCCAACACTTTGGCTCCAAGCATATGCTATCCATTCCAAGCCCAATTTTGCTCCAAAATGCTCCAAAATGCATCTTTTTGCTTCCTTAGCCATATGAACCTAAAAACACACGAAAATGGCTTAAACTACTAAAACAACTATGAATTAACAACATAGATGCACGAAAACAAGCTAAGTAAGTCGCCTAAATATGCTCCTATCAAATTCCCCCATACTTAGCTTTTGCTAGTCCTCGAGCAAAACAAAATAATAACAAATAAACAAAACGACACTAAACAAGTAAAACACAACCTAAACCTTCCAACAACCGTCTTAGGGATTTCCAATGCACATGACAAGTTAAAAATCATTATTCTCACAGATTTTAGCCATCTTTACACTTAAGTACATTCTTAATCATAGTCACCACATACTAGTTCACATTTAAGCAATTAAAACACATTTCAAATGTAGTAACATGCTTTAGAGAATTTACTCAATTCCTTACTAGAATGCACTCTATTTTCACACAGATTTTCTGACTACACACCCTACACTGGTTATATGTGAGAGATTGATGTAAACATGAAAGACTAGTATCTCACATATGTTATAACAAAGAAAGCATTTTCTGGATTTACAATAATGACATGAATATGATCTCATGAATGGAATGCTACTACTTAGAATGAGAACCAGTGATTCCATAAGCTCATATCAAATCCAAACTCCACATTATTGAACACATAACGATCAAGATAGAAGTCAAAGGGGTGTAACGGGGCTAGGGTATTGGTTAACAATGAAAGGTGAAGGATAAACAAACATTCTTAAAGCAATAGTGAGCAAAGTATTGAATTAGGCACTTAGAATTCCCTTTAGAGCGCGGAAAACAACTTTTAGACTAATAGGGGAAATTCAAACAACTCTTATTTTTCTTTTCTTTTTCATTTTTTTTTTCAATTTTTTTTTTTTTTTTTTTTAGCCGTGCCTATGGCACAACAACTCTCATCAATAATCCTTCCCCCACACTTATTTTCTGCAACATATTAATCAAAAAGGAATTCATTTTCCGTCATGCTTACTATGCTTTAAGAACAAAGGCATGGATGGTCCTATTCTAGGCTAGGTAAGGATAACATGGGTTAACAAAGAACATAGGCTAAACAAGGCTCAAAGGGGTTAAAACTTACAACAAATACGAAATATGGGAAGTAAGGCTATTTGGCTATGGTGGCAACTACACAACTTTATCTTGATATATGTTATGCAATTCAATGCTTTGAATGAAATGGATATAAGTTCTAGCATTTAGTTCTAGCATGATACAATTGCATTCTAAGTAGCAACCAAGCAAGGAATAATGAGATCATGCAACAACTTTAGAAAACAAAGAATCACAGAAAATAACTCTCCAAAGAAGGTAATGGCTCGAGTCTCACAGGGTTGTAGCGTTTGTTTGAGTTCCTTCCTTCAAGCATGTCACAAAAACGAATTTTTCTTTTATGATTGCATGTGAAGTCATACATTATAACCATAACCAAGCATATACCAAGAGTAAATCAAACTTTTCTCTATGTTTATAACTCTTTTTAACCGTCATGCAATTACAAACCAAATCCATGTCATTGTGTTGGAAGGTACCCTAAGACACAAACACACAAAAACGACTCAAAACACTCTTTTTAGGCTTTTCAAAACATTTTTTTTTTTCAAATTTTTATGTGATTTTCGGAGTTATAAAACAAAACACACTAAAACACTCTAAAACAATTTAAAAACACCTTAAAACAGCAAGGAACAACATTTGAAGTTATGGGTGATAAAATCCCACGAATTTGCATTAACAACATTAGTTACCCCCCCCCCACACTTAAATCAAACATTGTCCTCAATGTTTTAAGCATAGATTCACACAAAACATAAGTAAACACACAAAAAGCACTTAAACATACTAAACATGGCAAAATGTAATTAACAAAGAGAAGAGTTTAGGGACGCAAATCTGGTTATGGAGTGTAAATTCCCTCTTCTCCTTGGTGATTGCATTGAGGCATTGATCTTGGTGATTCCACAGGCTTTCTCTTGAACTAGTTTCCGCCCATCGTTGATTTTCCTTTGTGCTACATAATCTTGAACTGGGCAGCAGGATTCTTTTGGCCTTCCCCGAAGGTCTGAGCTTACCCCTTTTATCTGTTTCTTTGTTCAATCTTTGCAGGAGTGGTCCCTTCTCTGGAAGTGTATCAATCGTTGAAGATGACTACTCGAGAGCAACGCTAGGTAAGCAACCAGGAATAAATTCCAGGCAGTCGGAACCAGATCGGAAGACTGACTCCAAGTGCCGGCTGATTGCTTCTTTCACTTTGCCATGCGAGTAAGAACAAGGACAAAGAAAAGGACAGGGAAATAGCATGATATGAGATACTTTTGCTTTTGACCTTGATGATATGAGATACCTTTGCTTTTGAAGAAGCGGTGAATGAATCAGCACACTTCAATCCAGCGTTTCCTCCTGGGTCATCTGTACTCCAGGCATCTGGTATCATCTTTGGGGAAGAAGAAGAATTAGAGTATTTCGAAAGGCTTTGTTGAGAGTGCGCCCTCAGAGGTGAGGGAGAGTTAGGCATTTTCTTCAGGTTTTCCTTGCCATAAAAGACGAAGGTCGACATATATAGAGATAATATCAAGTGGTGGTACTCTTCTTTTACCCTTGTCGACAAACGTTTTGATCCCGCAAATCCGGCTTTTTGAAATAGTGGCGTCTCTTCGATCTTTGAAGACGTCTCTTCGATTTCTGAGCAGGCGCCCCTTCGATTTCTGAACGACGCCCTTTTTCTTTCTGAACGACATGTAGTAGTGCGGATGCGGCTCCTTTTGACAAAGCTGCACGCGTTTTTTGAAAAGCAGAGAAAGCGTCGCCGGACTTTGCGCTTGTCGGCCAAAGATGTGTAGTTGCGATGATGGCCTCCACGTGTTTTCTGAAAAGAAGAAATCTTTTGACAAAGTTGAACACGTCTTCTGAAAAGCGGAAAAAACGTCGCCAAAATTACGCCGGAAATTCCGGCTTTTTGAATCGGTGGACGCGTCGCCTTGGCTTTTTATAGAGCTATTGATCACCACAACAAACACACTCTGAAGATTTCCCATTCTTGAAAATCGACTCCGGCCCTTTGAGAATTAACTTCATCCACCCCATCTCTTTGAACACTTATGAAAAAATGGCAAACTCATCGAACCTTAGCTTAGATTTGAGTCTCAGCAGCGATCCGGTTGCGCCCCGTCAAGGTAATGTATGGCGCCCTTCTTTTTTATCTTCTAACGGTCTTCTTACAGGTGAAGACTCCGTGATGCAAGACGCCACAACAGCTACAATAGTAGCTAGGAACCTCTTCACTCCAAAAGATAGTAGGCTGCTGTCAGGACGGTCCGATGAGTTGGCCGTTCAAGAGTCCCTCGCACTTAGTGTTCAGTGTGCGAGCTCTGTGTCCAACATGGGCCAACGCCTGCTTGCTCGGTCCCGCCAAGTGGAATCGTTGATGGGAGAGGTGGAAAGTCTTAAGCAGGAGATCAAACAGCTTAAGTACGAAAATAGAAGTTTGCAGGTGCTTGCAAATAACTATTCGGCGGGCATGAAGAGGAAGCTTGATGAGCTGCAAGAATCTGAAGGTCGGATTCAAAGTGACCGTCAAAAGCTTGCTGCTTATCTCCAGAGGCACCTTTTTCTTGGGTCATCCAGTGCTTGGCCAAGTATTGAGGCCTGGAATGCTCTAGCTCCGATGCCTCACGCTCTGATAGCTTCCGCTCCGATGCCTCCCGCTTCTATGCCTTCCGCTTCTATGCCTTCCGCTCCGACGCCTCGTAGTGGGGCTTCACGTAAACAACCTTTGTGAAGCTCCACCTTTCTCCATGTTTAGTATCTCTTTTTTTTTTTTTTTTAATTATGAACATGCTTTGTTTTATTCAATGCATTGGGTTGCCTCCCAAGTAGCGCTTTCTTTTACGTCTTGCAGCCGGACGAAGAACCCAATCACTCCAGGATATGTTCACGAATCGGATGAGAACTCCTAGTCATGAACTAGTACCTAAAACAAGAAACAAAACAAAATTAAGAATCTGGAAAAATAAAAACAAACGAAAATAAAACAATCCAAGGGATTAGCAAAGTTGCTAATCCCCGGCAACGGCGCCAAAATTTGATGCGAGAATTATACGCACACAAATTAAACCCTCTTTTTGACAATTGTAGTAAGTATGTAAGTAGGGATCGTTCTGGACCGGGGATTAGGAGGGATTGTTAATCACTTGGATTTGACTCAAAAACGCTAAAAACACAATCTAAAACATTATACTAGACTCAAAGAATGCAAAACTAAACTTTAAAACACTAAGACAAACCAAAGACTCAAAATGCTTTAAAGCATAAACTAAATTGATTTCTAACTAAATTGAACAATAAGGTAAAGGGGGATTTAGGTTTTGATTAAACTAAATGACAGATTGTAAATTAAAGCATAAGGAAATGAAGTAAACACAAAATGAATGAATCAACAGCTAATAAAAAGAGATAGCACAAATGGAGATGAAGCTAGAGATTCGATTTCACCATTGCTAAGCCAAGTCCATGCTTGTTAAGTCAGATTATACTCATCCCTCTACTTATTTCTTGGGTTTGTTTCACTTAGATATGATCAGCCATATGATGTGTGGATTTGATCAAATGTCTCTAATCATGAGCCTAATTGTGATGTGCAACTTTGGTTCCTAATCAAGACTATGTAGTGCACAAGAAACTTTCACAAAACCAAAGGGAACACTCGGCAGGATGTTTGCAAAACATTCCCTTCATTCATTCACATATCTACCAAGATTATGCATGATGTGTGCTTTAATCTTGGCTAAACAACCTGTGGTTAATTCAAATGATGATCAAGCATTAAAATCAACACACTAAGTCACAATTAAATCGGAGAATGAAACAAGAAATAGATAGATTAAATGAGAATTCCGAATTAACTACATGGCAATCTTGCAAGGCTACATCGAATCCCTAGAGAGAGATTAGTTACACTTCATGTTTACAAAAGGTTTGACATAAAAATATATAACATGAGTGAACATAGGATTAAGAAGAAAGAACCCTTGAAGCAAAACTGATGTCGAAATCCTTTAAGAAATGGGAGAGTGTATCTAATGGAATGAAGCCGAGAGGAAGTTCCTCATGGTACAAAACAAAGAGAATCAAAGAAACACCTAAACATTCCAACAACTAAAACTTGAATTGTATGAACGTTTAGGCCCTCTTATCTTCCTCTTCGTCGTAGCACAAGGTCTAAGGGATGTTGTTGGTGTGTTGAATGGATTGGGGAATTATGGAAATGGATGAGGAGTGGTGTTTGGATTATAAGGGAATGGTAGCTCAAGGCAATGAGGGAAGATTGGATGTGTTTGTGATGTGTTGTGTATGAAAATGAGATGTGATTTTTGTGTATGAATGCATGGGTTTTTATAGGGGGAATGGGAGAATATGTGGGTGATTGTTTAAGAGTGAATGTGGTTGTTATGATTGAGAGTGCATGTGGATGAAATAATGATGGAAAAAGAGCTAGGTTGTTGGTGTGTGAATGCATGTGTTGAATTTGTGATGCAATGATGAAAGAGTAAGTGCATGTGTGTGTGAATGGTGGTGCAATGATGAAATGATGAAGTAGGAAGGTGGAAATGCATGTGTTGAATTGGTGGTGCAATGATGAAAGAGTAAGTGCATGTGTGTGTGAATGGTGGTGCAATGATGAAATGATGAAGTAGGAAGGTGGAAATGCATGTGGCTAAGGGTTGTTGATTGGGCTAGAGGTTTTGCATGGCTCAAAGGATTGTTTGATTGGGCTAGGCCCTTTGTTTTATGTCCAAAGTGCATACAAGGCTTTCAAATTCGTCCAACACTTTGGCTCCAAGCATATGATATCCATTCCAAGCCCAATTTTGCTCCAAAATGCTCCAAAATGCATCTTTTTGCTTCCTTAGCCATATGAACCTAAAAACACACGAAAATGGCTTAAACTACTAAAACAACTATGAATTAACAACATAGATGCACGAAAACAAGCTAAGTAAGTCGCCTAAATATGCTCCTATCAACAAGGAACGCCCAAATCACCAACGAAGAACGTGCCCGTAAAGCATTACAAGAATGAAATCAATCTTCGGCAATAAACACGCTCGTGGAAGATGACCAAAATATAATAGATTCAGTTTACGCACCCCAAGAGCAGGTACATACTGAGGCGCTAAATAATCTAATTGAAGACATTCCAACGATTGATACTACATTTACTACTCTGGAAGTCGACGACCAAGACCCAATGGGTTATTCGGTCCTCGAGCATATGGAGATCGGTATAGTCTATGTCCTACCGACTGAATTTCAACCAAGAACCCATCAGTCAAATTTTTTGGATAAGGACGTGGTTACCGAATAAGCAACACAAGTGGATTTCATCGCTACTGAAGAAGATGGGGAAATCAGTAAAGGTGACAAACTTAAGGCATCACTGGCCGAATTGTTTCCCCGCTCTCCTTCTGTTAATCTCCAACATCTAAAGCCGTTATACGTCACAGCTCATATTGAAGAATATCCCATTTTCAAGGTGTTTAACGAATGTGGAGCCACCATCAACATCATGCCGATCTCCATCATGAAGGCATTACGTCGTTCCAATGACGAGCTCATACCGTCAGGGATTACGATGAGCAGCTTCATCGGCGACAAGTCTCAAACCAAAGGAGTACTCTTGTTAAAAGTCAGCATCACAGGTCGCAACCACATGACTGCATTCTTTATAATTAACTCAAAGACCGACTATAATGCATTGCTCAGCAGCAATTGGATCCATCAAACAAGTTGCATTCCTTCATCGTTGTACCAAGTTCTTATATTTTGGGACGGCAAATCGGTCATAATCCATCCAGCGGATAACCAGCCATTTGAAAACAACATGATTCAGGCTTGCTATTATGACGATCATGTCGGCTACATCACCCTACAGGGTTTTAATGAGGACGGACGGCCAACTCAAATTTTAGTTCAAAAAGCCATCGAAGTAGGCGCCGAGACTGTACAGCAGGATTCGACGAGACTCAGCTTGGCTGATCTAATCACCAACGTTGATGACTGACACCGCCAAACCAGAAAGACGTGTGGCTGCGGTTTCATCCACCATGGAATGTCTGCTGGCTCACTGGTATGCCATTGCCAAGCAACCACACTCAGGCATAAACTTAATAGAATTTTTAGCCTAAACGGATAACTGCCCCGTTTTGTCATTCGACAAAGTTTAGGCCGCACCGGCCGAACTCGAAGACAATCAGCCCCAAGTCAAAGACCCATTGGAAGAAATAAATGTTGGCACAGTTGATGAGCCTCGATCGTTGTTTATTAGTGCGTTGTTGCCAGCCCCTATGAAGGTCAAGCTTTATAAACTGCTCCATGAATTTAAAAATTGTTTCGCGTGGGATTATCATGAGATGCCAGGCCTTGACCGAAACCTCGTCGAACATGAGTTGTGCATCAAAGAAGGGTGTAAGCCTTTCCGACAACCCCCACGCTGTTTCTCAACAGGGGTCCAGCTCGACATAACGGATGAATTAGTTCGGCTTTTGAAAGCCAGGTTTATTCGGACCGCTTGGTACGTCGAATGGTTGGCCAATATCAACTCGGTGTTAAAGAAAAATGGAGCCCTGCGTATCTACATCGATTTTCGTAATTTAAATCTAGCGACTCCAAAGGATAAATACACAATGACAATCTCGGATTTACTAATTGATGCCACAGCCAATCATGACATGTTGTCCTTCAATGGACACCCATGCCAGTTACAACCAGATATTTATCATTGAAGCTGACATTCACATGACCGTCTTTCGTTGCCCGGGGGCACTCGACACCTACGAATGAGTCGTCATGCCATTCAGCCTCAAGAACACTGACGTCACATACCAGCGAGCTATGAATACGATATTCCATGATTTAATCAGTACGGTCGTAGAAGTTTATATCGACGATGTGGTTGTGAAATCAAAAAGCTGTCGAACGCACCTGGATGATCTTCGGCAAGCATTCTTTCATATGCGTCAACATAATCTCAAAATGAACCCGGCCAAATGCGTTTTCGATTTATCGGCCGGTTATTTCTTAGGGTTTCTGGTGCACCATTGTGGCATCGAGGTTGACGAAAATAAAGCTCGCGCAATCATTAGCGCTCCACCCCCGATGACCAAGAAGCAACTCCAATCGTTACTCGGGAAGATAAATTTTCTCTGCCATTTCATAGCTAATTCGGTAGGCAAAATGAAAGCATTCTCTACACTCCTAAAACTTAAGGATTCCGACAAGTTTGAGTGGTGCGAAGAACATCAAACGGCTTCTATGTAAATCAAGGTCTCCCTTACCACACCACCAATACTAGTACCGCCTCGTCGCGGTAAACCTCTCAAATTGTACATTTCGACAGCCGACGAGTCCATCAGTTTCCTTCCCGCACAAGATAAGGATGCTAGACGTGAACAAACTATCTTTCATCTCAGTCGAAATCTGAATTCGCCGAAGATCAATTATTCACCCTCGGCCCAGAAGCTATGTTCGAGGATTTCTACAAACAGCCGGTTCATGGGCCGCCTAACTAAAAGTTGGCCAAGCCCTGTTTAGAAAAGAATATTCCAGATGAATAGGAAGTAAGTGGGCCCTATTGCGAAGCAGATGAATGAAGTGGTTAAGTCCTGATGTAGTAAGGATTCTCGGCCAGATAAGGATACTGGAAAGTGAAAGTGAATGTGGCCTAGTAAAAGGTTGGATTTAAAATCCTAATAGAGGTAGGATTGGCCAAGATAATGTTGATGTATATTTCCTTCCTAATGCTAGAATATATTTAGTATAATGGCATAAGCAAGGGTGTCGAATCCACAGGGACTAATTGGACCTATGTAATTACTTGTTTTGCAAGAACTCTAAGAAATGAATCAAACTAAACAAACTAGGCAGATTTGGAAATGAATCAAACTAGTCTAAATAGACAGATTTGTTGGTGTAACTTGAAAGCATGAAAAAATGAAGTAAACACAAATAAATGAATCAACAACTAATGTAATGGGATAGTATCAATGGAAATGAAGCTAGGGATTCGGTTTCACCATTGCTTAACTAAGTCCATGTTTGTCAAGTTAGTTTGTACTCATTCATCTACCTATTTCTTGAGTTTGTTTCACTTGGATATGATCAACCATATGATGTGTGGATTTGATCAAATGTCTCTAATCATGAACCTAATTGTGATGTGCAACTTTGGTTCATAATCAAGATTATGTAATGCACAAGAAACTTTCATAAAACCAAAGGGAATAACTCGGCAGGATGTATGCTAAACCTTCCCTTCATTCATTCACATATCTACCAAGATTATGCATGATGTGTGTTTTAATCTTGGCTACACAACTTAGTGATTAATTCAAATGATGATCAAGCATTAAAATCAACACACTAAGTCACCATTAAAACAGAAAATGAAACAAGAAATAGATGGACAAACTGAGCATTCTAACTTAATTACATGGCAAACTTTGCAAGGTTACATCGAATCCCTAGGGGAAGATTAGTTACACCTCATGTTTACAAAGGTTTAACATAAGAATAAATAACATGAGTGAACATAAGATTAAGAAGGAGAAACCCTTGAAGCAAAACTGATGTTGAAGTCCTTGAAGAGTTCCTTGATGTTGCTTCTCCAAATGTGGTGCGGATGAAGGTAGAATGGCTTGGTTGAATGGTTTCTGCCCTTGGGACAGAAAATGGACAGAGAATGGAGTGAAAAGGGAGAGGTTATGGGTGTGTAATGGGCTGGTTGAAGAAGAAAACTTGCGGAACCACCTCTTGGTGAAGTGAGACTTGTTTTATAGAAAGTAATGTGTCTCCAACAATCAGATTGGATCTGGAATATGTTTAATTCAGATGGCAGTGCATAAGTCAGCTAGAATGATGGGTTTCTGAGGTAGTGGACGCATGGCATGGACAAGATCTGCAAGTATGTGTTAATGTATTCAAAGAAGCATGTGCCCTTGCTGCAACAAGTGAGTGGAACCTGCAAAGGTGAATTGGATCACCAGAAAATGTTTGTACAAATCTGGAAAGGGGAATAAAGCACACGGCATGAACAAGGAATGAGTGAATTTCTGGAATAATGGGTGAATAACAAAAGGGAGATGTGCAAGCATGTGGATTTCTGCAAAGGTGAAACATGAGAAAGATAATGGAATGCACGGAATGGATGTTAGCATGCATGTGAATGCATGTTTTGGTGTTTAGAAATGCATAATCTGACTTGGAACCACATGGGATTTGCATGACATGATTGTGTTTGTTGGTGGAAATATGGCTGAATGTTTTAGTTAATGGGAATGGGTGTGGAAGTGCACGGAATGGACATGAATGAGTTGGAAATGCAAAGGGAGCTGGAAATGCATGTGAGTAGTGCTCGGCAAGGTGTTTGAACATGCATGTGAATGCATGTTTTGGTGTTGGAACCACCCAATCTGACTTCAATCTTTTTGCCTTGTTTAGATTCACCCAATATGGCCGAATTGCACCACATTCCTTCATTAGCCTTCCAATTGATCTTATTACACACTTGGCTGCACACTAACACCAAACAATGTAAAATGCAACTAGTTTAATCCAAAACAATCACAAAGACGCCAAATAAGGAGGATATAAATGCATGCAAAGTGTGACTTATCAGATAAGATGGATCGAGGTAAAGAGTCCTAGTTTGAGTATGGTTAGGATTGGGTTTTGCTGCTATAAATAGAGAAAGGAGAGTGCAATTCAAAGAACTCCAATTCAACACACAACTACCCTGCACAAAACCTCTCAAACATCTTGAGATTTTTTTTATTTTCTTTTTCTCGCCGACACATCTTCAGTTTGGATAAACAGCATTGTGAAGGCAACTGGCGAACACCTTCAGTTTAGATAAACAACATTGTTGTCGTAGAATCAGCAGACCGAGGAGCACCTTTAGTTTGGATAAACAACACTGGGTCGAAGCCGACTGGTTACCTATCCAAGTCTCGGTCGAGAAGGGTTTCTGAATCCTTATTAGCAGAGGTCATCTTATTAGCCTTCTCGGCGAAGTAAGGTGTTACGAGTTACGACATTCGGCACATTGAACACCGAGTGATTTTATGATTGGATACTCACAAGTGAGTTTCACAGTTCCGCATTCTGACGGCTGAACCACATTCACCATCAAGACATACATCACCTTTAAATACTTGTCTCCGTACAGTCTGGTGTCGATTCGACGTGCTTATACTCTCACGAATATAATCACTGTGACCGAATCCGGCGCCGACAATTTGTGAACTTCGCAGAACTAGCAGCCTTGTCTTCAGGCTCGAGAATCCAAAGGCCGAGATTTGTTCCTTCCTCGGCCATAATTGCAAGATAAAGAAGTCAGCAACGCACTCAACGCAACATCAACAAATTTTACTCCTCGGCCGAGCTCGACCAACGAGTTGGCACGCCCCGCATTTAACCGAATGACATAGTTAACTTATTAGTTACTCGGCATGCGCGCCATGTAGGCTTTGTAATTTTTAGGGTCAACAATATGTTAAAAGTTAGTCTACTCTTCCATGGTAGTGAGTCACAAAATTTCCTCGTTTGTTTTTCATGCCTAATTGTATTCTTAAATTTTTCCTTTATTTTCTCTAATCTTCTTCTTTATACTATTTTCTTGAGCTAAGGCCGGCCACATGTATAGGTTTTTCATGCCATGTGTCGTTATTAAGTTGGTCAAGTTGTGTTATCTATTGGATGAAGAAAAGAAGATATTATTAATTAAATAGTATCTTGGGGATTATCATGTAGTATCTTTGATTGGATATGGTTGTGATTTCTTACTTGATTGTGTTGATCTTCAATAAGGAAAGCTTAAAGATGAGGATTAGTTATTAATCCTATCTTTAATTCCTTTGTCTTATCTCCTTGCCATTGGCCAGCAGAGCACTCAGGTCTTCAAGAGGGTTGAATTGATCGTGTAATAAATGTAGGCCTTGCCAGTTCAATAAGGGCATTCTCGTCAGTTGCCGATAAAATTTCACGTGTCAGCTCCAGAATTTTTTGGATTCATTTTGTATCCACAAAAGGTACGCAGATGCAAAAGGTTCTATCTTTGACCAGGGATCTACATTTGGATACTTTACTTTTATGGGACCAAATCTGGTTACTTGGAGAAGCTAGAAACATAAAGTTGTTACTAGGTCAAGTGGAGAAGCTGAGTTTTGTGGTATGTCTCATGGTGTATGTGAGTTATTGTGGTTGAAGAAATTGTTGAGGGATCTTGGGTTTGAAACCAAGGGTGCTATGAAACTCCATTGTGATAACGTTACTATTGAGATTGCTCATAATCTAGTACAACATGATCATACAAACAAATCGGCGATGGATTGGTATTTCATCAAGGAAAAATTGGATGTTGGAGCTATTGCTTTTCCATTTGTGGGATTTGAAAATCAACTCGATGATGTGCTCACTAAGGCTGTGACTTGTTTAACAAGTTGGGCATGCTTGACATCTTGGCTCCAACTTGATAGGGAGTGTTTCAAGTTACACACACACATATTAGTTAAAGGTAAATAATGGTCTTGTCCACATCAACAAAGTGCATATGTAATACCATTTGTAACTCCTATATATAGTCTACTTTAGAAATTTATAAATATACATGAAATTCTTCAAATATTAGTTTATATTTTTGGTATTTGCCATGTTCTATTCATCTGTTACCGCTTTCTTGTTATCTATTGCAATACCTTTTGATGCACAGGTCAAATCCTATATGCTTAATCTATGTGTTGTTCAGGCTCACAATTCTACTTTGCAATCACTTCTATGCTTGGTAAGGGGAAAAGGAGAGAGCTTAAATTCAAGCACTTGATCAATTTCCACATAAAAACATTATCAAAATCAAAAATCATTTAGTCCTCTAATTATAATAAATTAACTCTGTGGGGATAAACAACAAATTAAGTGCTCAGGATTCAAAATAAAATTCAGTTTTGCTAATTATTTGCAATAGATCTGGAATTCGTTTCATGTTTTTCGTATTAGTGCCGTTTTCGTGACATACCCAATATCTTAACGGGACGTGTCCTATAACACCTATTAAAATGAATAGTTAATATGGCATGACCCGAACTTGACCGTTAATATTAAAGGCTAATATGACCCGACTTGTTACATGTTAAAAAATATATTTTAAATCAATAAGCTACATTCTTCTCACCGAATTTCGTTTTTTTTAAGATTTTATTTTTTTTAAAACATGATCTTTTGGCGGATGCAGAAAGATGACCGTTTCGAATCATTGATATCACATTCAAATTTTTACGGTTAGTGAAAATATTGCTTGGAGTTTATAAAGTCTCTAGAAATTATATAACATCAACTCATATTTTAGATAACCATAAACTTCGGAACGTGATCAGGTATTTTCATTTTTCTACATCTGCTAAAAGATCGTGTTTTTCTAAAAAGAAATTCTACAAAACAAAATCTCGGTGAGAAGAATAGAGCGTAAACAACAATCGACGGTTAAATATAAATCTAGGTTTTATGGATTATGTTGTCTAATTTTGGGGTTGACCCCTCCACCAAAGTTGTAAACCTTGTCATTACGAGTGATTTTGTGTGTGTGTGTGTGTGTGTGTGTATTTTTTTTACACTTTTTACACACTTCTATATTAATTATTAATAATTTTGCACTCAAACAAAAAACACCATTCATGAAGGTTTGGAGGATTTTAAAATTTTAACGACGATGTAACTATCGTCTAAGCGTAGAGGATGCAATCACAATCGTTTGTATATTCTTTTTACATTTTTCATACTTGTACATTAATTATTATGATTTTTTTGGACCTGCTAAAAACGCTATTCACGAGGGTTTGTAGGGTTTTAAAGATCCAAATGACAATATACCCACAATCAAAATGTGGAGGATGCGACCACGAGCGTTTGCATATTTTCTTCACATTTTTTCACCTTATAAATTAATTATTACGAAATTTTACTAATGTTCTTTGTGCTGCAGTCCAATTTATTATAAGAATGTGATTGTGTAAATCCTATCATATATAGGATATCCTCATTAGATTCTATCATATCTTTTAGACTATATATTATCCTATTAGAGTTGTAATCTTATTGAGGTAAGAAATTTACCTTCCTTACCACTATAAATAAAGGCACAATAGGATGGAATACCACACCTCACAATTACACATCTCTCTTTTCTCTATATGTGTTGCTGGCCACCCCCTGCCCTTTACAATTGTTAAGTAAAAAAGCATGTAACACGTTATCAGCAAGCATATATATATATATATATATATCGTATATGGTCATATATTTGTCAATATATAGACATTCATGCATTACACTATTTTTAGTATGTGGAATTTGTGAATCAAAGAATCAAAAGAAAATAGAAGCAATTTAGGATTTTTCAAACCCTAGAACCGAAAAAAATTATCTAGGATTTTTCACGACTAAGCAATGGCTCCACACCCCACCGCCGCTGGCACTATGACACGCCGACTGCCCAGCCGCCAAGCCGCACCATGCGGCGCTTGGACTGACAATAGCAACCCTCTAAGCTTGCTGCACATGCACCGACAACCAAGCCTTCGGCCTGGGTAGGGTTTTCCATGGGATTAAAGCCCCAACCCACTCCAGTAGGCCTGTCCCATGCACATTGGCCCACTTCTAGTAAGCCTGATGTTTTCTGGGCTCTGTCCTCGTACCCCTACCCGAAACCGACAAGCTTGTTGCTTGCTGGACTTGTTCCTGCGTCTCGGACCACCTGCAGCAGCCCCTACGCTGCGGGGTTTGCAATGTCGTGGCCCAAAACTCGAAGCCAGTGCATGCTGGGCTTCGTCGCGCACCAACCTAAGCCAGAGTAAGCTGGGCTTGCTGGCCCCGCTCCTTTTGGCCCACCTCTAGCAGCCTTGCGCTGCTAGGTTTTATCCCAGACCCACGACCCGACAGCTTTCCCGTGGCCCAATGGCCTGTAGCTGAGCTGCAGGGCCTTGCCCCGTGCAGTTAATTTTTAACCCGATGCCATCTTTTGGCATCCCCGTTTCATAACATACCCATATATTTTTTTGGGACATTTCGGTTAACACTAATTAAGTTATAATTTTCTTATTGCTTGGCTCGCAACTAATCAAAGTTAATATGACCTGAATATCATTATTTTACTTCCACGGTCGACCCCGAATAGTTCCGATCTATTAAAATAATTAAAAGTGACCAGCAGTCCATTAATATAATAAGAGATAAAAAATTATCGGACTGAAGCCAACTTTTGGCCATTAACAATTCAATAATTTATTTTTCTTCTTTAAATGTGACTCTCCTTTAGAGTCCTGAAGCGGTCACACTTGAGTTCCTGAAACAACACAAATCCACTGCACTTAAGATTATACCTTGTCTTCTGTGTTCTTGTAGGTACCTCGTTTTTTTCAACTAGATGTACATAACTAAAACCAAACTTATAGTTTCAAATTTAGTGTCTTTGAAACCCGAAGTTTTCATTCACAACTTACACCATGAAATCTGAAGCTTTCATGTTTAAATTAAACCTATACATGTCTATAAAACTTGAATGTTCTAAAATGTATGTCTATGGGTTCCCATATGACTAACCACATTTTTTTCCCTTTACTTTAAGGAAATGTCGAACTTGAACAAGCTTGATTTCACCACTTTGGAAGTATCTAGAAGAAACTACCTGAAGTGGGTTTAAGACGTGAAACTCCATCTCACCGCTAAAAGTCTATGACCCACCATCGAAGAGGCTACAAACTATGATCTTCATCCGAAGACACATTCATAATGCACTGCAGACCAAGTACCTCCCTAAAGAGGATCCACGCGCCTTCTCACTCGCCATGGCTGATCACATCGATCACCAAAAAGACATTTACCTGCCTGAAGTAAGGCACGACTGGTAGCATCTACGCCTCCAGGACATTGAGCCCGTGAATGTGTACAACTCTGACATTTGTAAAATCCGATCACTATACAACTCTGAAGTTTATAGAATCCAATCACTGCTCAAGTTTTGTAACGAGGACTTGACTGAACATCATCTCTTGGAGAATACCTATTCAACCTTTAATGCCACCAATATTGTCCTGCAGCAACAATATAGGGCACAGAAGTTCACCAAAATTTTGGATTTGATATTTGTTTTACTTCACACTAAAAAACAGAACTAGATTTTGATGAAGAATCTTCAAGCTCGACCCACTGGCTCAAACGTTACACCTAAAGCGCATGCGACTAATTCTAGCAGCCACAAACGACAGCTAAACCATCATGGCTATAGAAATGGGAAGAAATCCCAACCATGGGCCCAAGGTCAACAAAGCAGAGGCCTTGCCAAGGGAGGAAATTCGACCCAGAAAGGCATTCATTTGCCCTTACGACCACTAACTTTAACAAAAAGGGAAAATTACTATTCAATCGATTCCACTGAATTAGACATGTGCTACCGCTGTGGATCAAGGGACGATTAGTCAAGCGTATGCCGAGCTGCTCATGAGGCTATAGCCAAGTATCATCGTCGTGAGTCTAACTTTACACATGTGGAACATCCTGAAGATATGACCATAACTATGGATGTTTCAGCATTCAGGAGACATCCACTCCTATGGAAGAATAAAGTTTATTTTTCTAAGATATGTTTGGGGTGGTTTTTACCCCTAGTGGCTGAACCCCTCTTATTTTTTTTAGGCTTGTGGTTTAATTTTTCAAACAATTTTTCTAAAGTTTTTTTAATAATTTGTTTGGTTTGGTTTGTTTTGAATTATGGATATTATTTCCCGATTGAATAATTGAATGAATGGAATTTTATTTATGCATGTGACCAATTCAATTAATTTATTTCTAGGTATAACTAATGAGGAAGTTAGTTGTCTGGCTGATAATACTACCACGCACAGCATCTTGCATGAGCAACACTATTTTACTAACTTCGTACCCAAAAATGCACCTCTAACAACCCTCTCAGGCTCATTCAACCTGATTAAGGGATACGAAATGGCCCGTATAATGTTGTCCAATGGTACCGAATTAACCATTAAAGAGGCCCTTTATTTTCCTTGTTCCAGAAGAACGTCGTTGAGTTTTAGAGATATTCGAGATAATAAATATCATATTGAAACCACTAAAGAGAATGATTCTGAATTTCTTTGTATCACTTCTTACGAATATGGTCAAAAACGTATTCATGAGAAGCTAGAACGTCTTCCGAATGGGTTATACATCACAACCATTCGAGCCATAGAGATTCACCATGTGGGGCTGGCCCTTAGCCTAGGTTCCAAAGCACTTTGTTGTTTTGACATGCTCGTATGGGAGATCCTAGAAGAGATATGATGCGCCATATCCTCAAATCTTCACACGGGCATCATATAACCTCTTATATTGGACTCCCGACTTGCAAAACATGCCATTTGGGGAAGTTGAGCACTCAACCCTCATCTACAAAGATTAATCAAAACTCTCCCAAGTTTCTTTAGAGGATTCATGGGGATATTTGTGGACCTATCCAATCAACATGCGGACCATTTAGATACTTTATGGTGTTGGTTGATAGATTGACATGTTGGTCACATGTTTGCTTACTGTCCATACGTAATGCTATTTTTGTGAAACTCCTAGCTCAAGTCTTTAAACTTAGGGCTCACTACCCTGGAGAGTTTACACCACAATCGTTTGACGATTATTGCATGTCAGTTGTAATTAAAGTTGAACATCATGTACGCCGTGTTCGTACCCAAAACGGCCTGGCATACGCTTTCATAAAGTGCCTTTAATCGATAGCTTGGACTTTGGTTATGCGAACCAAATTGCCAGTATTTACATGAGGCCATGCAATATTGCATGCAGCTATGTTGGCTCGCCTAAGGCCCACCGCTACCTAATCTCATTCACTATTACAGTTGGTTACTAAATACAAGCCTGATGTCTCACATTTATATGCGTTTGGGTTCGCTATTTTTGTGCCAATAATGCCATCACTACATACAAAATGGGTCCTCAAAGAAGAATGGGAATCTATATCGATTATGTTTCACCATCAATTATTCACTACTTAAAGCCCTTGACAGGAGATCTCTTCAACGCATGCTTTGCGGATTGTCACTTTGATGAGAAAATTTTCCTGTTGTTAGGGGGAGATAAGAACACCACAAATTGTCGTGGTTTGCTCCCATTATGTCTCATTTAGATCTCCACACTGCCCAGTTTGAAACTAGAGTGCGTCATCTTCTAGATCTTTAAAGCGTTGCTCAAAGCATGCCGAATGCTTTTACTGATCTAGCTAAGATGACGAGATCACATATACCAGCTACAAACACACCTACAATGATCGACATACTAAAGTACTTCGTAACATTGTCCTAGAATGACAGGTCGTCCCCAAAGAAGGGTCAGATGTACCTCTCACACAACCCTGTACGCAGGCAGCTAGCCAATCATATGCTCCTACCCTGAAGCGTGGCAAACCTCTTGGTTCAAAGGATTCACAACCGTGGAATAAGAAAATGGCACAAACTAGTGATCTTAGTATAAATCTGACCATCGCTTACTCATCCACTCCAACGCATGAGGTTATTCTGGATTACATTGATGTCTTAGACGAAACAAACCGGTCTCTCGAGAATCGTAAGATTTTGGTCCATTACGCAGTTTTGGATCAGGTTTGGTATCAAAATGAGATGATCATTGACCATACCTTTGCATACACAATAGCTACCGACATCATGCTTAACGATCACATTGAACTATGTTCCGGTGATGAATTTTCATGTAGAACTGACTGGTTAAATTGGAAACAAGCAATCCAGGCCGAACTTTATTCGCTTGCAAAACGTGAAGTGTTTAGGCTTGTAGCTCCTACTCCACCACATGTTAAGCCCAAGGACTACAAGTGGGTTTTCGTAAGAAAACGTAATGAAAAGAATGAAATAGTGCGATACAAAGCACGCCTCGCAACAAGGCTTCTCTCAACGCCCTAGGATTGATTACTGGGAGAAGTATTTTCCCTTAATAGATGTCATAACGTTCTGCTACCTTATCAGTTTAGTAGTTTCCGAAAAATTGAATATGCAGCTTATAGACATGGAATCGCATATCTCTATGGGGATCTTTGATACGAAAATCTATATGAAAGTTCCCGAATGACTTACATTGACTAGATGAAATAATTCTAAACCACGGAACACCCTCTCAATTCGATTGAAGGGATCACTCTACGAATTGAAACAATCTGGACGGATGTGTTATAACCATCTGAGTGAATATTTGACAAGTCAGGGTTATGTGAATAATGAACTATGCTCATGCGTGTTTATTAAGAAGTCAAATTTCAAATTTGCAATCGTTGCAAACTATGTCAATTACATGAATCTCATAGGGACTCCCGAAGAGCTTGAGGAAACTGCCGCTTACTTGAAATCAAAATTTGAGATGAAAGATTTTGGGAAAATTCAATATTGCCTCGGCCTAGAAATCGAGCACCGTTCGACTGAAATCCTAATACATCAATTGAACTCTACCCAGAAGGTGTTGCGACGTTTTAATAAGGATAAAGCGAAGCCTTCGAGTACTTCTATGGTCGTTCGGACCCTAGATGCTAAACGATATCCTTTCTATCTTAAAGAGGATGAGGATAAGATTTTGGAGCCTGAAGTTCCATACCTAAATGACATTAATGCTTCATTGTACTTGGCTCAATGCACTAAATCCGACATCTCCTTCACCGTGAATCTGTTGGCAAGATACAGTAATGCACCTACACGTAGATACTGGAATGGTATTAAAGACATTTTCCACTGCCTCAAGGGTATGATGGATTTGGGCTTATTCTACACCCATGAATCCTCGAAGGGAGCCGCCACCCCTTTCGGTCCTCAGGTTCATTCTCGCCTTATTGGTTATGCTGATGCAGGTTATCTGTCTGACACACATAGGGCACTTTCTCAAAGGGGTTATGTCTTTACCGTTGAAGACACCACAATTTCTTGGAGGTCTACCAAACAATCGTTGGTTGCGACTTCTTCAAACCATGCTGAGATTTTTACCTTGCATGAAGCCTAACGTGAATGTTTTGGTTGAGAGCAATCATGGAACATATTCGAAGCACTAACGGTCTTTTTACCTTCGTTGACGTTCCTACGACAATCTTTGAAAACAATGTCGTATGTATCGATCAACTGAAGAAGGGGTACATCAAGGGAGACAAGACCAAGCACATTGTGCCGAAGTTCTTTTATTTTCACCAGTAACAACAGCATTAGAACATTTAAGTCAAGCATAGCCATTCCCAGGACAACCTGGCGGATCTCTTCCCAAAGTCGTTGTCCAAGTCTATTTTTCAGAAGTTGGTCTAAGGAATCGGTATGCGTAAACTTTCTAAGTTAAATAGCTTATAGTTCTCTTATTTAGAAGTTATGTCAAACTCAGGGGGAGTATCCAAAAGCATACTCACTTTATCTTAGTGTACTCTTTTCCCCTATGATTAGGAACATTTTTCCCACTGGACTTTTGCTACCTAACGAGGTTTTGGTGAGGCACTCATCCTGGGATGATCATACTTTTTTGAGGTTTACTACTTTCGGCCCGTATGACGTTTGTTTTTGACATTATGCATACTTCTCACTTTTCTTCTTAGTCTATAGCTTTTGTACCTACTGTAGATTTTCCCATTTGAGTTTTACTACCAATGTATACTTTCTTTAATTTGATACTCACATTTGTCCGTTGTGCCGATGACTTCATCCGCTAAAGACCTAGTGTGATGTTTTGTTTGAGTATATACACGCTGAAGGCGGAGTGTTACAGTTTTATTTATTATAATGTCCACTAGAACTCCGAATCAAGCTGTGTTGGCCAACACCTGGAAGGTGCCGAAGCCATAAAATGTAGTGATGTGAAAAATGTGAATAAATTTAAACCTAAAAGTGCCTAAGTATAAGAGTGCGTTGTGAGCTAGAATGAACCAATATCTCACTCGATTTTATTGTATTGTACTTATGCTCTGACATCACGTGTGAAATGGGTTCATTCCCCCTCACAGCGCACTATTATACTTAGGCACTTTTAGGTTTAAATTTATTCACATTTTCTGCATCACTACACTTTATGGCTTCGTCACCTTCCAGGTGTCGGCCAGCATAGCTCAATTCGAAGTCCTAGTGGACATTCCGGGTTGGGGTGTGTCACTATTAGAGTTGTAATCCTATTAGAGTAAGGAATTTACCTTCCACACTACTATAAATAAAGACACAATGAGGTGGAATATTACATACCTCACAATTACACATCTCTATCTTCTCTCTCTATGTCGCCTTCCACCCTCATCTCTATCCTTTATAATTGTTCAGTAAATTAGGCCTACAATACTTTGGTATTTTTAAATTGATATGGTATTTTTAATGTGTTTTGGAACTTTTTTAATCTCACTTTGGTATTTTTAAATTCTATGGCTATTGTAGTAAGGTTTATAAGTAGTTTTAAATTATCAAACTAACTTTTTTCTTCTCTAGTTGACCTAAAATCCATTATTTTCATGTCAAGTTAACAGGTCGTGTAAAAAATTGTCAAGTCTAATTTGGAGGGATGATTTTCAAATGATGGATCTTAAAACTAGATGGTTTGTATCAATGGAGTGGCCAAAGATTCGTTTAACTCTTGCCCCCCAATTCATCATCGATGGATCGGATTTCAAGTTGAGCCCATTTTATAATCTCCTTTGGTCAGTAGCAAAGAGGAATCTATTTCTGAACTGCTCCTTCTTAGTCTCTCTATACATGTATCATATCGCCACTTCTTTGTAAGATTTATTTTGCCTGGCATGTCGTCTTTAAGCTTCCTTTTTGTTAATGATTTTATGCCTGTTGGAGCGAAAAAATTCGCAAACCAAATGCAACGTAGCTCATAGTAATCCCAGCTTTTTACATAACTTCATATTTACTTACGAAATCTAAGAATCTGGTAGGTTTAAAGCCATATATTTGCTTGCGATTAGTAATAAACATGAAAAATATATATTTTGTTTATTTTATTTGATTTTATTTTTATTCTTATGGGATCATGATTTTTTAGGGCTAGATTAAGGCTAATCCAAATACAATTACCTCAAAAGTCCAGTCATGGACTCGCCAGCTCTGATCAGAGCTATATCAAAGGGATGTTGTGTTCCTTTCGAGTGTAATATATGGTTAGTATAATGGCACAAGTAAGGGTGTCAAACCACAAGGACTGATTAGACCTCTATAAATTACTAGCCTTGAAAGAACCCTAACTAAACAATAACAAATTAAATGTAGGTTGTGTGCTGTTAATGAGAATAACTAAAAATGCAAGAAAAATGTAACAACGAATGATATGTTGATTGAGACACGATGAGGATGGGTCCAAGGATTTTGAGTTCACAATTCCAAAACCAATTCCATGTTTATAAAGTTAAAACGCAGTTAACTCTCCAATCTACGACTAGGGTTCATTTTACATATATATGATCAGCCATATGATGTGTGGTTTTGATCAAATTCTCCTAATCTAAAACCTAATTGGGATGTTCAACTTCGGTTCCAAATTAAGAGTCTTTAGCATGCAAGAAAACGTTAAAGAACCAAAGAAACTACATGGCAGGATGTTTGCATAGCATTCTCTTCATTCATTCACATGTCTACCAAGATTAAGCATGATGCCAAGATTAAGCATGATGTTTACTATAATCTTGATCAAATGAAATACTAATGGTGACCAATCATTAAAATTAACAAACAAATTTAACAAAAGATTTAGCGAATGAAACAAGAGACAGATTGATGAATTGAATATTTTTACATAAAAACATGGATCAATTGTGCAAGGCTACATCGAAATCCCTAGCTATGAATTTAGTTACACATCATGTTCACAGAGATGAAATTGGAAATACACAATATGAGAGAAAATAAATCAAAGAGAGAGGAAACCCTTGAAGCAATTCTGATGTTGAACTTCTCCAAGAACAGCCTATCAGGATAAGTCTTCCATGATGTTGGAGAGTATAGAATGGGTGGAGTTTTGAGTGTAGATGAAAAGAGAGAAAAATAATGACTGAAGTTGTGAAATTCGCTTAGAATGAAAGGTGTATGTAAAAGTGGCTAAAAGGCTAGGTTTTATGATGTTAAAGAGCTGTTACAGATTGCCAATACATCCCAGTAATTGGGCATTTAATTCCCACGTTTTTTTTGTTATTATTGGTCTTATAAAGAGCCATATTCATCATGATATTCAATTTCCACTATTAATTCTTTGTCTACATCAGCATCCTTATTCAATTCTCCACTTTTAGCACCATTTTGCCTTGTTTGTCCTCAATTGAACTCCAAAATACAATTAGCTGCATACTAACACAAAAGAGGGTAAAATGCACCAGTTTAACTCAAAAATATCACAAAGGGACTAAGAATGGATGGTGTAAATGTATGAAACATATGAGTTGTCAATGGAGCAGCGGTGGAACCATCACCCTGTTCCGGGGCAATAGGCAAAGTCCGAGTGACTCCATTGGATAACCATACTTGTTTTGCAAGACATAGGATATGATCTGGATATGGATATAATCAAATCCTTATTAAGTCTTAAAGTTCCTACAATCTAGGAATTGGAGTGTACCGCAAGTAGTCACAACTCCTAAGAGGGTGCAATATCTATTTTTAGATATCCTGTAGGGTTCTACCGACAAAGAACAAGGATTTTATCTTGAAAAGGTCTATCTCCCCACAGTATAAATACCCCATCTGGGGTTTATCTCTGGTAATGCAATCCCTTTGGCTAAAAAAAATAATAATAATAATAATAAGAGAGGCAATTGGACCAAAAGCATCAACCCGTTGAGCTTCCCTTGCAACTGAAGCCCGTGCTTACACCCCTTAGAGTGAAAGATACCAGCAGGAGACAGAGCCCCCCTCCAGCCCTGCCCCCCAACCTGGCACAACACAAAGTCAAACAACTTTTTTTCTATGCAAACCCAGTCGTTGGACTTTGCAATGATCTTTGCATCTAGACTGTTAGATTTCCAACGATAAAAAGTTGTAGCTTTTTCTTCAACTGCCACATGGCAAGATCTTGGCATCCAACAATAATAATTTTGACAACCAATGGTTAAGATTATTCTAACAGTAAAAAATCTAAAAAAATACCAACATTTTTTCTACAAATACCTAATCATAATTTTCATTCTCCACATCACAACTCAATATTTATTTTCACTACAATCTCCTATAATTTTTTTCTACCTCCCAAATCCTTTTGTTACCAAGAAAAATGAATGAGAAGTTAAATTGGCCAATTGGGGAAGAATATGCTTTGCTTCAGGCTTGGATGCTTGTTACTCATGACCCGATCACGGGAAATGAGATAAGGGTGCAACATATGTGGAAAAAGATTCATGCACAATTTTTCGGGCAAATTCAAGGCACTCCCCGGAGTAAGCAATCTATGTCGAGTAGGTACGAACACCTGCACAAAGATTTAAAAGCTTGGCAAGAAGCCCTTGCAAAAGCAGAAGGAATTTATCGAAGTGGTAATAATTTAGCCAGTGTGGCAATATGATTTTACTATTTAATAAATTTAAAATGTAATTTATATGTTTTTTTAACTTGTTATGTAAATCTTTATGTTGTTTCACAATTTTTTCAGCAACTACAAGCTCAAATGAGGTTCAATCTTTATAACAAGAAATCATTCACAAGGCACGAATGTTGGAACATGTGAAGTATACTCCGAAGTACAAAGTTCTGCCTATTGGTCCACAAGTTCAGTTGAACGAGAGTCCATTGCACAAATCAACTACTGAAGAGTCATCATTGGAGACCCCAATTAAATCGGTCACACGAATTGAAGAAACCTCAAGGCCTATTAGTAAGATGGCTACTAAGAAAAAAGATTCAAGAGGGAGTTCTTCAAATAATGATTATTCAAAATAGGTGACAAACTGGCTCACTAACATGCACTGAATATGGAATGAGACAGGTTAAACGTATGAGCAAGACAAGGCTAGAGATGAAGTAAAGGCGAGAGAAATGGAGTTAAATAGACAAGAAAATGAAGAGGAGAAGGATTAGGAGACCATGTCCCGACGCCTCGACGATGAGTCTCCTAATTCAAAAAGTTTTTGGAGAAGTGAAAAAAATCGCGTCATAAGAAGAAGGTTTTCCACGAAAGATGAGGAAGTTCCATACCCTCCAAGGGATGGAAGACGGACCGATTTATTAGAATTTGATTTTATTTGAGAAAAAAAATGACATGTGGAGAATGCCATAAAAACATAAAGAAAAAAAAATGTGTGAATAGTGATTGCCCTTACTCATGTCCTCCCTTTTCACAAACGGGTGGACAAACAAAGACATTGTCTGTGCGCTTTCTAAGTTGCAGAAACTTCCTTTTAATTCTAATAAAATTAGTGCTCTATTTCCATTTTATTTAATTCACTCTGATATTTAGATGTCCTCTACTCCGTCTCTTTCCAGCTTCCATTATTATGTGTTATTTACATATGATTATAGTCGTTACTCATGGATTTTCCCTATGCATGCCAAATCCGAAGTTTTTACACACTTCTAATCACTTTACAATATGGTGAAAAATATATTTAATCCGTCCATTAAATTTATTCAAACTGATGGTGGTACAAAATACATTAATACTTCTTTTAAATTTTTTTGTCAAAATACATGAATCGTTCATCATATATCATGCCCTCACACCCAGAACAAAATGGTCTTGTGGAGCGCCAACATCGTCACATCTTCACTGTCACACGTCTCTCCTTAACACCTTTCATGCCCCGTATTCTCTCTACATTGAAGCTGCCCTCACAGCCACCTTTATTATTAATTTTCTTCCTTCTTTGAGTCTTGGTTGGTCTAGTCCCTATTTTCGTCTCTTTGGTCGTCACCCCAATTTGTCGCCTCTTCATACGTTTGGTTGAGCATGTTACTCGCACGTAGGAGCTTATGTTACTAACAAATTGGAACCTCATTCTAAAAAATGTGTTTTTGTAGGTTAAAGCATGCAATAAAAGGATATCGGTGTCTTGATCCGGGCGAATAATTGGGTTTTCGTCTCCCATCTTGTCACATTCGACGAGACTACTTTCCCATTTTCCTGTCCTGCTGCCCCTGCAACCTCGTCTAACATTGTGCCCCTCCTAGAGCCCAGCAACACTCAGCCTTCACCTCTGCTCTGGCTTGCAGCACCCAGCCCAGTTGCTCCAGTCATTCCCGCCTTGACAAGCCAGCCCCGGGCCATTTTGCTGCTTTTATTGCTACTAACTCTACGCCTCAGCCCAGTATGCCTTAGTCCATTATGTCTCAGCCCAACATGCCAGTACTTGGGCTACCCCTTCTCTCTAGTGCTCTAAACCCACTTCTGCAACCTCTCATTGACCAGGCCGCGCTTGATGGGTTTACTGATCTGCAGCCCAACATTTATCAGCAAGTCGTGCACTCTCCAAGCTTTCCCATGCCTACATTAGTCCATCCCAAGGTCACTTGTCCTCGCACTGGCCACTTCAAACCCAAACAATTCAACGATGGCATCGTCTGCCATCTGCTTCCCCACACACTCACTGTCTCTACTTCTGATCTGCCCAAGCCTACTTATTTTACGTAGGCGTTTCGCCTCCCTGAATAGCGTGCTACAATGGCAGATGAATTTAATGCATTGCTTAAAAATGGTACATGGTCTCTTGTTCTATCACATCCCTCTTAAAATTTAGTTGGTTGCAAATGGGTTTTTCGTATTAAGCGTCATGCAAGTGGTTATATTAAGAGCTACAAGGCTCGTATAGTTGTTATGGGCTTTCAATAACATTATGGGCTTGATTATGATGAGACGTTTAGTCTAGTTGTCAAGCCAGCTACTATTCATCTTGTACGCAATTTAGCAGTCACAAATGGTTGGTCCATTCATCAACTGGATGTCAAAAATGCATTCTTACATGATCACTTACAAAATGATGTTTTTATGGTCCAACCCACGGGTTTGTGGATCCTAACTGCCCTCATCATGTCTGTAAATTACACAAGGCACTCTATGGTCTCAAACAGGCTCCCGGTGCTTGGTTTCACCGCTTTAGTAATTTTATACTTCGTCATGGTTTTGTACAAAGCTTGGCCGATCCCTCTCTCTTTACCTTTCACCATGGTACTACTCATCTTATCTTATTACTTTATGTGGATGATATTATTTTAATTGGGAATAACTTTGTGGCTTTGCAGCATTTGATGTAAGGATTTTGGTCTGCTTCATTATTTTTTGGCCATTGACGTTCGACCTACTTATGTTGGTATTGATCTTTCTCAAACTAAATATGCTCTCGACTTGCTTAAGTGGACAAGTATGATTAATTGTAAACCATGCAGTACTCTGATTGCCTCTCATGCACAGTTATCTAATGAGGATGGTACTTCGTTCTCTAATCATTCGAAATTTCATCATCTATCGGGATCTCTATAGTATCTTACCTTACTTGTCCAGATCTTGCTTATGCGGTCAATCATCTTTCTCAATTCATGTCTCATCCTACTCACGCACATCTGATTGCGGTAAAACTTATACGTTTTCTCCGGTATGGTAAGGTGACTATTGACCATGGATTACTTTGCAACACTCTTCTATTCCTCCTACCCTTTATGGCTATTCCGATGTTGATTGGCTGGGGGTCCGGACGCTCGTTGCTCCACTTTCAGATTTCTTATTTTTCATGGGCCTAATTTAATTTCTTGGAGTTCCACCAAGCAACCGGCAGTCTTCCATTCTAACGTTAAATCTAATTATAGGGTTTTGGCTCATGCTTGTACTGAAATGATTTGGCTTTCCTATGTTCTTTGTGAGCTTCGTCATCCGGTATGTTCACCTATTTTCTTATTCTGTGATAATTTGAGCACTACCTACATGGTTGCAAATTCGGTTTTTCATGCTCGAACGAAGCACATTGAGTTCGATTATCACTTTGTTAGTTAACATGTAAAAATTGGTACCCACAAGGTGCAATTTATTCCTTCTATCAACCAACCTGTGGATGTTCTTACCAAGAGGCTTCCATCACCATGCTTCGCACTCTTGAGGTACAAACTTGTCACCATGCTGTAGGAGAATCCGTTTATCATTATGTTGGGCTAGGTCTTGTAAACCCTACAGGCTTAGGATTACTTATATCTCTATGATCTTCCTCATGTCCTGGCAGAAGAAGCTCATCATCATCATCATAAGGTTGGAACTCTTGATCTGTCATGGAATGATTCCTAATCAAATTGTGTAAGGTCATTGAAGAAACAACAATTTGTACCTGTTTTTCAAAAGGAAGTTACGCATGAGACGAATTATTGTCCATTTATTTTTTCCAAACACCAAAAGTTCTTTCTATTGTGCATCTTAGGGATGAATGCCTCTGATTAAATATCTCTTTTTTCCCTCTTGGCTAATTTCCACGTCGAAATTCAGGAAGATTGCCATGGATATGAGATGATAATTTCTCACTCACTTTTTTCTCCCACCACTCATCACTTGCAATGATAGTTTGCTTCACAAGATCCCATCATAAGCCAGTTTCTTTTCCAACTAATGACGCCCACAATTGCCACTCTTTCTTAAGGCTTGTCCATTTGTTCTTGAGTTGTTTATGAACATATGACCTTTGAGTAAGGTCATTAAATTTTTTTAATAACATTTTTCCATCTAATCCTATTAAGATGACCACCTATTTGATTTCCGGCTAATGTCTCAGCTACACAAACACTTACAAATATCTCAACCCTTGCATCATCCCACATTGCCTTGCTCTTTTTTTTTTCTTTTTTTTTTTGTTACCTTCTCCACGATCTTGTAAACCTTCCTTTAACTGTATCCTTAGACATATATATAAAGAGAAATAAAACAAAAAAACCATAGCACGTAATAAGAGTATACACCACTACTTACGTCCTCGCTAACAACACGAAAGTAAATTAAAAGCAATAATGCAAGATTTGTAATTAGTATTTGTTATATATAATAATCCAGTACATCGTGGCTTCATCACTGCAATGCGCCACTGCTTATACCATTGCTAACACCACTGCATATTTATCTAGTATTTGTATAGATAATGCAGGATATGTAACCATTAACAATAAATTCATTAGTGTTGCTTTATATTGTCATTGGAAGTTAATTTACTATTAGTAGTTTCTACAATTGTTAATGCGGCATCAAATCTCAACAGCAATACAAGCCTTCAAACACGAAGGTTTTTGAGTAACCTGATTTGAAATATTTGACTTGCTCAAGTGCATGTAGTATTTACAAATTAATTTTCGAAGCAAACTAAGTTGTAAATATATGTTCACAATGATACCTACCAAAACTAGATGACATGCCCCTACCTAGAGTTACTCTGAAGAATGCAGAAAATACCATTGGAATGTCAATGAACGATCACTAAACCTTAAAATTATTTTCGTGTAGTTCAAAATTCACAACAATTTTGATAAAAAATAACATATATCAACAATCAAATTGACACACTACATACAAATTTTAAGATAAGAAATAGCTATCATACCTCCACAAGAATTTCAGGTGATGAAGATGCAGAGAGATTTGGGGACGATAGAGAGGAAGAGATGGAGACCAAGATGACTTCTCCAGCCACCAAAATAATATGAAAATAAAAGACTTTAGGGTTTTTAACGTACAAACCTAGAAAAAATTGGTGATTGCAATTTTGATGTTTTTTTCCAAGTGTAATGGCATTTTAGACTTTGCAAATTAAAAAATAGGGATAATTCAGGAATTGAAAAAAAATTCATTAAAGGGAGTAAAGTGCTTCCCTTGTTTTCTCCATGTAGCACTTTTAGGAGGAAGCACCTCCTAGATGCTTCTTAGAAAAAGCTTATTAGTGCTTCTACTTCTAATTAAAAGTACTTTTAAAATATTTGCCAAACAACCATTTTTTAAAACTAAAGTGCTTTTACTCATTAGTAAGCGCTTTTGACTCTTTCAAAAGCACAACCAAACGAGCCCTAAAGCAATGTAAAAGTCAGCTTATTTTGTTCCAAAACGCCAAACATTCTTCGTCGTATCATTTTGGGCCACCAGAAGACGGTGCCATGAAAATTCTTCATGCTGCAACGATTGCAATCCGCATCGAACCCTCCAACGTTCCGGTTTGTTTGAATTAATCTTCCCCTTCTTCCCTCTCCCTAGGGACAGCTCCAAACTGGCTTATCAAGAGGTCAACAACCAGGGGCACCAAGTCCTTGCAAGGGACACTCTTCTTATAAACATCTCCCAAATGTGAGTCACTCCCTATTCTTCCTCCCAAGAAAACATCAGCCCCTTCACAAGGCTTCCCATTCTCATCCCTTGCCATGCACCCCATGAAACCAATATCCGCCACTTGCACCTGTGCACAGGTATTCGGACACCCTGTCCAATGCATCCTCACCGGTCGAGTCACTGCCACATGCCTTTCCACCTCCTCAGTCACCTTCATGGCCCTTGCTTTTGTCTCGATGATTGCTTGCCCACAGAACTGGTTACCAGTGCAGGCCACCAATCCTCTCATGAGAATTGAAGGTGTGGGGGAATACGTATTTTGCAAAAGAGGCTCTTTAAGTAATGCTTCAATTCTTGAATTCTCTACATTCGGGAGGATTATGTTTTGCTCCACAGTGAGCCGGAGTTCCCCTGTGCCATACTCATCGGCTAAACGAGCTAGCTCATCCATGTCATCTGCTTGGAGCCGGCCTACAGGAATGTGAAGTCCCACATAGCTTAAACCTTCTTGTTTCTGCGGATGGACACCCATATAATCTCTCCTTTCCCATTGCTTCTTAACCAGATCTTCAGAAGCCGCTCTCTCCAGGTCTTCGAAAGGCATTCTTTTCACAACCTCTGATCTAAATCCTTCTATGCCCTGCATTCGTACAATGTTCAAAAACTGTCAGGCAAGTGCTATAACAAAAAATTTTGAGTTCGGCAATATACATTTAGTGCACAACAGAAATTTTGTATAATGTAGATCTTCGAAATTTTGTGAGGGTTTTCTGTGTAAATATAGAAACATTGTACACCAAATTCAGTAACGTGGGAGAGTACACTTGTTACCGCATATTAAAACTAGTATTATTATAATCCGGACAACAAGTACTTACTAGTTCATCAATCAACCACATCATTCTTGTTTTCTGTCGGTTCCCTCTGAAGCCAAGGTCTCTATAGGCCTCTAGTATTGCTTTGCAAACTGGGATCACATCATCCGCGGAGACCCAGGCATCCAGAGTGACTGCCTCTGTGCATCGCTTGGGACTGAAGAATCCTCCAACGAGCAAATTGAATCCGAATCTGCCATCCTTTGTTGCAGGCATGTAAGCAAGATCGTTGATGTGGGGATGCTCGAAAAGGTCATGAGTGCCCACCACAGCCACATTCCACTTTCTTGGCCTGCTCAGATGAAAACCAAACTTAAGAAACCAAGTATTTCTACTCATATAAAAACTAAGCCCCTAATTGTATACAAAGAACGGAACAGTACTTTCAGCATGCGCGGGAGCCAAAACACTTACAAGTTTGTGACATTTGGATTTCCAAGTGAATTCCCAGTGATATATTGAGACAACAAGTTTGTGTAAGGTCTTGTATCGACAATCTCGAGTGGGTCAATGCCTGCAAGAGGATTTCCAACTGGATTTCTCACATTGTCCATGCCACTCTGCAGACTCGTCAATCCAACTTCGGCAAGACCTTTCAAAATTTCGGGCACATCAGGCAGTACTACTCCGCGAATTTGCCAATTTTGCCTTGTTGTGACATCCGCACAGCCATCCTTGCCATATTTTCTTATCACACTGGCAAGATATCTCGTTTGTGCACTTGTTGTGACACCATTTGGTAGCTTCAATCTCATCATAAATCTACCATCTGGTCAAGAAATTTGATTAAGAACATATGGAAACCATGAGATGCTTGATGGGTGTAATTAAAAGATGTCAAACAATCTGCCAATCTTCTTGTCGGTCGCACATTAATTAAATGAATTCATGTTCTAAGGTGCGATCCTTACTAATAATCTAACAACGTAACATGGCAATATCGACAAAAAAGACCATTACCCCTACGAATATTCGAACTAATTTGCTGAACTGAGTCATTCAAATCACATAAAACAATAAGTAGATGTAAAAAATGAATAAAAAGAACAAATATATATCAAACTAACTTACAATGGTGCTTTCTCCTGTGGAAAAGCCCAAGCCACTTGAGCCTGACATCGATATCATCCTTGGTATCCTTAGCCTTGTCAAGTTCCTCAAAAGAGATCTTGGCAAGTTCTTCAATCCCACCTTCCATGAAAAGCTTCATAGGCTCCCTCTCAATCTTCATCTTCTCCTGAACATTAATCCCTCCTCTAAACTTCTCCTTCAAAACCCAGTACCTATCTCTCTCCTCCACTCTAGGTTCCAGCCTCGCCGCCTCCACCTCCGCAGAAACCGGCGCCACGGGGGTGGTGGCAGCTGCCAGCCTTGTTGCCCTGCAGCAGGGAGCTGCTGAGGACAGGGGAGGGGATAGGAATGGAACAGAGAGGGATGGTGACATGGCTGATAGTACAAGTAGTATGCTGCCGCAGGTAATGATAGCAAAGAGCTGAAGGTTTTGGTGGTGGTGGTGGTGAAGTGGGAATTGACAGAGTGAAGAGGAGGGTGTTCATTTTTGTAGGTGAGGGGTGTAGGATCAGCGGTGGCTGGTGAGGACCTTAGGAGGAGGGAGAGGTTCATTTTTTTGTTGAGAGTGGACTCTTGGGTGGTGCCAAGGGTCATCTGTGTTTTGGGTTTGTGTTCACCAATTTGTTTCTGTTTTGTTTTTTCATACCAAATGCCAATTGGATAATGGGGGGCTGTCAAGCATGTGCCACGTTATGGAGATGTGTTTATCAAACTTATTTTTCCATGCTCTTCTTAAGTTTAAGTCGGTTAAAGCGGACGTTTCATATCATGTTGGAAAAGATAAGCCATTTTGGATGGCGAAGTATGAAATTTGCAAATTGTCTTAAACCTTTAAAAAACTGCATAATCTCTGCCAATGTGTACATAAGTGGGGAGAAATAGCTCGAATTTGACAGTTTCAGGAGTAAAGTGAGACAAATTCAATTTTAGGCAATAAAGGAAGACTAAAGACTAAAAAACTAAGGCTTCTAAAAACTAATTACGACATTACTGCAAATGTGAATTGTTCTAGTGGTTAGGGCCTTTATCTTTAACTCAATGTGTCTCAAATACTTAAACATGGTAATTTCCTACACGACTCTATAACCTAACACGAAAGGACATGAAAATAACGCGTCTCACATCAACACACTAACTAATCGGATCATTCACCTGATAAGATACGGGTTCTTAACATATTTACTCGCAAGTAATCTCTTAAGAAAAAAATTAGTTTGATAATTTTAAACTACTGAATAAATCTTACTAATTATTAAATAGTTATAGTAACTTCGTAAGTGAGATTAAAAAATTCCTAAGCACATTAAAAAAACCAAGGCCGTTAAAAATACCAAATCATATTAAAAAAATACATTACAATTAATTTACAAGCGTGAAAAATGTGAAAAAAAAAAATTATATATATATATATATGCAAACACTCGCATCTCTACGCTTTGACGATGGGTACATCATCTTTTGGATTTTTAAAACCCTACAAAACCTCGTGAACAGTATTTTTAAGGGAGGGCAAAATAAATAAAAATTCATAATAATTAATGTTCTCCACAAAATATGAAGTAATATTTATGTAACAATGTGATATGTAAATACTAATTAGTTTTTTCATTTGATTAGTTATTGAATTAAAACATTTTTTTTTTAACGAGTAACAAGTCAAGTCATATTACCTGTTAATATTAATAGTTCGGATCGAGTCATATTACCCTTCTTTTAATGAGTATTATACAACACGCCACGTCAAAACATTGGATATGTCACAAAAACGACATGAATGTCAAATCTATGAATATACTACTTAGAAAATTACGACATTACCAATATTATTATATTTTCTAATTAATTAGGTTGTTTCCCTTTAGATGAAAGAGAACTCGTAATTTAATAGTTGAATTTGTATTTGAATTATATGGCTTCAAGCAGCAAGACTCCAAACACAGTTCATACTTGGAAGGCCAAAGCCTGAGAGGTCACCTTTCCATACCTCAGCCTCCTCTCTGAGGCATTTTATCAAAACACTTGCCCCCTTACCAATAAAAAAACCTTAGAGCAACTATTAAACAATTGAGCAAGTTGATGGGTGAAGAAGACGGCAATTTTTAGTTTGATATATAATTAGAGAGATTATATTCACACACCTCAAATTACTTCTTTCATGTTCTTTTAATTTTTTTAATATTTTTTACACACCACTAACACTTGATAGAAAAATATTAAAAAATTAAAAATATGTGGGAGAAGTAATTTAAAGTGTGTGAATATAATCTCCCAAATAGTTAATTTACTATGTGGTTTTATCCAAATTCCCCTTCCTTCCACTCCATCCCACCCCAACCCAGTCCCTCCTTGGCAAAATATGATTGTATTGAGAAAGAATATGCTTGCCACTTAGCAATATGATCTACTTGTACTCCTCTTCACTTATAAAGAGATGTCTTAAATTCGAATATCATGGATGGTGAGTTCGCAACTAATTTATTGCCCCATCCCCTAGTGTAAGTATATCGTTGTATAAAAAAAAAATATCAATTATAAATTTTCTTCAATGTTCTGATTAAGTTGTAGCGCTATCAAAGTCATACCTAAATGTGGCTCAAATTTTTAAGGCTAGTTTGAAAATGGTTTTAAAATGATTGAAAATATTTTTTATGACTAATATTAGAACTACTTCCAAACCAACCTTAATATGATCAATATATACTTATTGTTATGTACAATATCACCACTAGAAATCAAAAACGAAAAGGATAGTTCAGTCATGTTTGTGCCATAAATATAAATAAGGCTTGATATGGGACGACCCTCTCTGAAGCAGCCAAGGGACACTCCATACGATCGTTGGGATCTAAGATTTTTACAGCTTTGCCACCCCTATGGTATTATTTGGTTGACGTGCAATTCTAACAACCATGATCACCACAACAATGGCCTCGGTGGGTTCCTTTGGCATTATCTTGCCCTATATGGCATGAGTTTTGTTAGGGTTTACTGCTTTCTTTACATTTCAGAGTTTATTTACTTTTCAAGCCATGTGGATTGGCTCATCAGCCTAAATCTTTTTTGTAGGTTATTGTAATCTCGATTTCGTCATGAAATGATTATAGTCAATTTCTTGTTTCTATTTCCATTTCTACTTTCATTTTCAATTATAACTTACGCAAGCACTTATTTCGCACTGGATTTCAAGTCCTCATTTGGTCAAGGCATAAAAAGAACTTAATTGAATCAGCGTCCCATTTAGTGCACAATCTTTTGGGAAGTCAGATCTAAGCCCAAACACAACACAACTCTACTCTCACCACTGTCTGTTGGTATCCTCTAATGGTATGCCTATTTCCTCTCTCTCAAGTCATTTCGTAGCACTAAAACCGAAAACAACACTCGGGACAAATACGTGTTGAACTCAGTCAAGCTAGCTCTGTCCGAGTTTTGGCACCAACAACTCTAAAAAATTTTACTATATACGGTTTAAGTTGAAAGTTTTTAATTTTGAGTCTTAGGAACACCGTGTGAATATTTTCTACTAAAATGGTAAACAAATAAAACACAATTGCGATTAAGCATCGTCATACTTGGTGGCCAATTTCTTTTTGTGATATTAACAGTCTTTACGTCACCTAGATTAATAAGAACAAATTATAATTTTTAATCGAATTAAGATCATAGATGATATTAGAGTAACATTTGTGTGAAGGGGCATTTATGAATGAGAATGATATGATTTTATAAGTTTTATTCGAACATCAACTTGATATTAGAGTAACATTTGTGTGAGGGGCATTCATAAATGAGAATGATGTGAGTGTTTAGATATATATGTTCAGAACGAAGATAAGCAGTTGTGAGTTATTTCGGGGTATAAATGAGTGAGGTATTATTTTCTTATAGCTACTAATGCTTCAAAAATTGTTTACTTATTAAGATATTGGAGGAAACTAATACTATATAATTAATTATTTTAAAATACAAACAGAAACTCTACACTGTTTGATTCATTTGTAGCACTACCTAACTCATGGTTAGATGTGGTTCAGTTTCTTAATATGATCACAATAAATATACTTAAATTTGGTTCTTAGAAGAAGGAAAACAAAGTGTCGCTCTTGTTTGGGCTGAGAATTATTTGGACCTAGTTTAATTAGGCCCAAGCACTTTGGAAAACACTAAACCCTTGTTGGGTATTTATTTTTTACTAAAGTGCAGTTCTGCGATCTAAATACTTTTAAAATGTTATGATGTGGGAGCTAGTGGACAGCAAGTTTACGGTGGTCTGCTACATTTCTTGGTGTAGTCGATTTCATTAGTAGTCATGTAACATTATTCCCTCCAAAGTTAGTTCATATATTGTAAACAGCCAAAGAGTGCCTGACACGCAACAAAATTTGCCCGACAAGGTTGAAACTATGCTCGATCCTTCACATTTGCATTCAGTTGTATCACTTACTGCTTTCTCAATGCTTTACACTGTCATTTGAATTTATTTCTAACGTTTGCTAGGAGTTTTTCATTTCAAGTTATTACTTATTTCCCTGCAGTTTACTTTGGTTTTTCTTACCGTTCAATTAACCTTAATAAACTGTTGTTTTTAATAAACTTACACCTTCTCAAGAACTGGCATACAATGCAAATTAAAAGTCCTTGACCACGAAGCAGAGAAAAGAACTCGTTATGGATTTAACTCATCCATAAACAATTCTTTAAACAAAGAAGTTTAAGTAACTTGTGGCACAAGTATTCAATCTGTTCATGACTAAATAACTTTCATATGTTGGTCTAAGCCAACAGTGGCACGCTCAGCATCCCATATGTTGGTCTAAGCCAACAGTGGTAGGCTCATGTCGATGGTCACGCCGTCGCGGCGGACAAGCCGTGCCGGCCTCCTTGAATCGTAATTCCCACCGAGCGGCAGGTAGAATCCTTTGCAGAGGACTTAAATACGCGATGAGGTATTGTAAGTGGCAGAGTGGCCTTGCTGCCACGATCCACTAAGATTTAGCCCTGCATCGCTTCGATTCGTCCCTCCCCTTTCCTCCCCCTCTTCTCAATTTACTCATGTTTCGAGAGGCGAGGCTATTAGTCGACAATTGGGCAAAAATTCCTAACACTTTGGCATGTCAGGACTTTTAACTCTGCCATGTTTTTATTCAAAGTCATGTCGGGACTTTAACTTTGCCGTGTATTTTGACGTATAGCCTTACTTTATGTCGACAACAAGCGAGGCTAGTACAACCCATGTGATTTATGTTGGTCTAAACCAACAGTGGCACGCCCAGCATCCGTTCGCTTTGATACAGAGCCTGAGAGCCTACCAAAGGCTCCGCAAAGGCATCTTTCAAAACCTATCCCGAAGCCAAACAGCTCTTGTTTACCACTGTTTAATAAAGAAATCTTACAGTTAAGAGTTCGACAAGGAAGCAAGCTAGTAGGTATTTGAGCTGGAGGAAGAGGTAAGCTGGTAGGGAGAGGTACAATTTAGCTAGCTGATCCTCTGTCAATTCTCTCTCAATAGCAGCTAAAGTTCAGATTCAATGAGACACAATATAACCCCAAATAGACCTTGATCCCAATAGTTATTCTAAGGCAAAAAATATACGTACAATAGTGTTTGACCTTTCGTCTTCAATTTGTCATAAATTCCAAAGAATTGAACCGAAAATCCTCAAATATTGAGCCACAAAACTATATCACAACTTCACAGTTAATGCAAATTCACATCTACTATCCCTTCCTAGCTTTGTCAATCATGACATCAAGGTATTTGTTGATCAATTTTCCAACCCAATTTCTTAACCAAAGCACAATTAATGAAATCAACAGAGATACCTTTGGCTATAATTTAAGTTTTACTTTGTTCTCCTACCCACGAGATTCAAATTTGTAATCCAACATATTTACTCATCAATTAAAAAAAACACACACATAATAACCTAAGAATTCAAAATTCAACTTCCAAAAAATAAATCATATACCAGTTTTTCACGTAAAAGAAATAACGTCATAATTTCGCAATCCTTTAAATAAAGGCTAAAAATAATCTATGACCATTTTCTAAATTCCAAGATGAAATTCCGATTTCAGTATTTGCATCCCAACACTGTGTTCCTTTTACGACTGTTGATGGACTGAAAGCAGAAAGGAACACTTTTGCTTCGATATACTCTGCTGGAGGGAATACAGAATCTCACAACTAAATTAGCTGCAACAATGGGCTTACCATATGTTTCCTTCTTCCCAAATGATATTGCAGATCACTCCCGCAACAATCAGTCTGTAGAAAGAGGGCATAACAACTACCCGAACGAGACCACCTCGGTATCCCTAGACATATATATCAGTGGTGAGCTGCTAAAATCAGCATATCCATGATTACAGTTGACGGAATGCATATTTCAGTCTAAACTAATATGACTTCAAACTTTGCACAGGGGTTGCTTTCAACATGTCTTCTAAAATCAGCATCCCCATTAAATCTGAAGGTATATAAAGCTTGCCTCTGTGTCATGCCAATAGGATATATTCTATATATTTTGAATTCGTCTCCTCCTCTTATGCTTTCAGGTCTTTCCGGTTTCCAAATGGGCACATGTTTCTGAGACATAAATTTTGTGAGCACCAGAGACTCAAACGCTCCAAGAGTCAGATTGCCAGACCTGCTCCAGAAAACAGAAATGAGATTTTTCCTCCAAATTTAGGAACAGAAAAAGAGATTTGGGGACATCCGAAGGCCGCATGAAGACAAAAATACTCAATTAATTTCTAAAAATGCAATGACACAAATTTTTCACTTTCTTTCCCTCAATTTCTGGAAATATGAAATAAACTTAGACGGAAATCTTTAAGCATGATGAAAAGTGGTGAGGTTCTAAACGATGTGTACAGACAAATCCCATTCCCGGCAGTCTTGGATGCTAGTGTGGTAATTGATGTTAGGGAAATGAATTTACCTTAAGAAAATAGATTCCATCTTGAACCTCCCTCTCTCTCTTACATATAAGTGATAGACGACTCCCGAGCCTCTGTTGCACTTGCAAGGTCGTTTTTTGAACCCTTGGTTCATTTCTTCTTTCTCGCGAATCATTGTTGCCAGGTGAATGCAAAGACGGCATGATGAATGTACTGCTGCCATGTCCATGAGAGCCTTGAAAGAATCAGATGGACCCTCATACTTCCACCTAATCATTAAACATCTCATTCAATCTTAATACTGAAACAAAGAAAAAAATATTCAACGTATAACGGAAAAGAAGAGAAGGAGAAGAAACAAACAACTAATTATTCACCTCAATGACTGATTATATGCTTCAGGATTATCTGCAAGGTATTTCATTCTCTTGGCAACCGATTCAACATCCGTTAGCTCCTTAATATGTAAAATTGAACCAGGCGCAGGAGTATATTCTTCAATATTTGGAGCACCAACAACCAAAGGTATAGATCCTGAAATAATAAATATCAACATCCATTCCCAGCATCTTTCTCGAACTTGAGTACATATATTGAACTTTTCTTTTGCAACAATTTTTTTCTCATATGCATGATAATAATCCTTATGTTAAATGTGAAAATGTAATCCATTAGATCTTGTAGATGTTAGAGGAAAAATGCTGTGAATTCAAATATGAAAGCGTGTAATAGTCTTCCATCCTTATTAACATCTTTTAAATTTGTTTCTGAAGTATTACCAACATTTTTCTTCCGCAGTATTTACACAACATTTATCTGTTTTTCCATTTTGGTAAGGCTTTCCTGGTTGCTCCCAAATTCTGATTTTTTCCTCCACACGTTTTCCATATTATACATCACAACTACATAATCAACACACCAGGGAGGAAGGAAGGGGGAGAGAGAGAGAGAGAGTAGTTTCATACCAGCAACAAGAGATTGGAAGTATTTTTCGGTAACATAATCCTCCTCGTTGGAATTCTCAAAGGCCAAACTGAATTTATAGCGCTTCAGAGTTTCAACTTTATCAACTGCTAGATTCATTTAAAAAAAAAAAAAAAAAAAGCAAATTATTTAACAGTAACAGGTTATGTATATCTTATCAAACTATAGATATCAAGCCATTATATATCCGTTCATTCCCCAAGAGATACGTTGCACATGTTATATGCACACATACATGAAGATATATTCTTAACCCTTCAAGCAAGTATATTCCCTGTGCACCATGTTGTTGCCATATACAGAACAAGAAAAAAAAAATACTAAATCCAATAGATTTCTCTCCTAGAGGCAACCACATTCATATATTGTAATGAACAAACTTTAAACTCTTTTTATACCCAAAAAATTTTAGCTTTTTTGACGTTAATATCCAAATGACATGTTCGCAAAAGGTAGCGATGTTTATCTCCATTTCTCTTTTAGTGGATTTGATTCAAGATGCCAACTATTTAGCCAATATATGGAACATCTAGTCCAATGTGATTGCAAACCTAGAATTCAATTTCCTACAAGACAGCATGGAGCCAACGCAGAACATGTTCAACACAAACAAAATAAATGCCATGATAATTGAATCCCAGATTGTTGCAAACCTCATACGACACGCCAAGAAAGCACGACATACTTACGAAAGCAAGAGAGTTACAACTCCAATTTGTAATGATTTGACACGAGAAACTAACATGGTCTAATTATTATTACTTTACAAATCATATCTGAAATGTCACACCTTTTCCATCACGGTTTCTGTGGCAACCGCCATAAGAGTCTATCTTGATGTTAGCACTTTCAAGTGCTTCAAGAGCTTGCAAGCGGAAGTTGAGGGCACCACAGTTGGAAATAAATGCAGCTGCTAGGGCTGTCTCAGTTTTTGGCTGGACAGGTGCCATGATGTCGTACTCAGCCCAAGAAAAATATCCAACAGGAACATCCGATGAGAGACTAGTTGTCATAACAATATTATATTTCCTACCAGTACAAAGGTAAAGGTTTAAAAATATTAGATATACAAACAAGTTTTAGTAGAAATGAAGTTCTCATTCTGAGGGTTTCCCCCAAAGGAAAAGAAGAACACTGTCCAGAATGCAATCGAGAAATGATTACACTAAGTAATTCCAATTGACTACATGAATAATTGGTATATCCCACCAGCACACTTAGGCTTATATCCCACAGCAGCATCAAATGGTAATGTTTCAGGTTGATAGACGTTTAGACATTTGACATACGAGATATTCTAAACCAAGGGTTAATGTTTAATGGGATAAAATAATTTGTTTTCATCTCTTCAAATTTGTGGTTACCTTTTTTCCCAGAAAATAAGCCTTCAAATATCTTAAAAGCATTTAAATAAAAATTGCTCAATACTTGTACGAGATTGCAATTCCTATGATAAAGGGATAACATTTCTTCAAACAACATAAAATGAAAAAGAGAAAATCTTCAAAAACTGCAATAAGGCCATATTTGTTTGTGCTTACCCACCGTCGTGCATGAGCAAGATTATTCTCTGAATAGTATTGAGCTGATTCCATGGACCGAAGAATACTGGCTGTCCCAGATTGGTGAGCTAAACCAACAGCAGCATCAGGTTTTTTTGCAGGATTGTATCCAAACTGGCACCCAACAGAACAAGATTTCCATTCCTATGTAGTTGACAATACAAACGTAATTAAGAACAAACACAAGACGTGACAAAAGTGTATTGTGTCAGCTATGTCCCAAAACTCCATGTTGAAGTCTCCCAGAACGAAGGCTCAATTCATTATACCTAAATCTCAAATATGAGCAAGAGAGAAAGAGAGTATCGTAAAAGCATCAACCGCTAGACTACCTTCTACCAAGACTAACATAATGCAGCAAAAATTGACCAATAAAAGAACATATGCAGCCAAAAGCGTCAACCGCTTATCCATCTTCAAATCTCAAGGATCAATTGCTCTAGTAGAGTACAAGAACTAGGCATGACTAACACAATGTAGTCGAAAACCGAATATCAAACTTCACATCCTGCTTTCAAGGACAAGGATCAACAGCTTAAGCAGTGTAAACATCTTACAAAAATTCAAACTTGCACTATCTGTCTCACTCATGTCATGAAACTATTGAGATGTAAATCTCAATCCAATTTAAACAAAAATCCAATAAAACGAAAACCACATTGAATTAAAAAAGAAAAAACCACTTTATAATAAATTTCAAAGAAATAAGAAGACAATTAAAATTAAGTAAAAGCTGCAAATTACCTTCTCATCACCAGAAACCAAAATAGGTTCTTCGTCAAAATCCCTGGAATACTCGAGAGCATCCTCTCTCTCCAACCACTCCTCGCAACTCAGCAACACCAAGTCCCCACTCTCCGCCGCCGGCACCGCCACTTCATGAGTCGACGGCGTCCGGACGAACAAGTCCGCCCACGAATCGACTAAACCTGTGTTATTTCCGATGTCGAGCTTACCCAGAAACGCGATCTCTGCTATCACCACAAGGGCAACAAAAAATGGCATCAGATTGGACCATTTTCTCTTGGGCGCTGCCGCCGAAGCCACCCCAAGAGAGACCGGTAAGCCGCCTTCGGAGGTCGCCGCTGGTCTCGAGCCTCTCTGAGTGGATATCAAGCCCATCAAACGAACCAAATTGGTGGCTCTATTGGTTTTCCGGGAAATTTCCGACGCTCCCGCGAAGGTGACCGAAAAGTCGAGACTTGTAATGGGTTTTTCAGCGGAGGAACATGACGGGGTTAGGTGCGGGCTTCGATGGGAAAGAGGAAATGGGTTTGATCATGGTGATGTACTCGTGGAGTGGTTGATTTTTCTTGAGTTGCAAGTCAAACAACCACAAAGGTTCAAGAGTCCGATGACATCTCCGTCAGGAGTGTTCAATTTGTTTTTGTTTTTGTTGGTTTTTTTTTTTTTTTTTTTTTTTTTGGAAAAATTGTTTTTGTTGTTTGGAGAAGCAAACGTAAAGCATCGTTTTGTTGTGCGTTCGACGAAGATGGAATCATGGAGACACCGTAACGCTACGGATGGCCAAACCCGCCCGAATTGTTCAAACCACCCAAACCACACCGTAATTAATATGATTTGGTTCAGTTCAATTTGGTTCGCCTATTTAGAATCGACTAGATCAAACCAAATTATTTGTATTTTGGTGTGAATCCATAACGCACTAGGTTTAATTGAAGATAATCGCTAAAAGTAACTTTTTACTTTATTAAAATTGGAAGATAACCATCATAATAATTCATCACTTTATTAATATTTGTTGCGCCCTATTTATGTGAGGGGTGCTTAGATTGTGTGATACTCTTTATACTAAACTAAAGGAGAGGATTAACTACAATTCTATAAGAAAAGAATCACTAGAATAATGGATAATCTATAATCCAAATCTAACTAAGATTACACAATTACATGTTAAATAACCAATGAATGGCAAGTGCTTTTCCTAGTGTGGATCCTATTTCAATGGAACTTGATGAGTCGATCCGCCTACAACAATACTCTTGAGTGTGTAAATACTCAAGTAGATGTAACATAAGGTTCGGCAAAGTTGAGGAAAACGACTTGTTGGCATTGATTTTGGAACATGCTAGTCTTCAATAGTGAACTTGCATATGGAAATAAGTCTCACAAAATCTGGTTTGGCAATGCTTCTTTAGAGAGCACTTCTGCTGAAAAGAGCTTTCAATAACAATATTTCTATTATAAGCACCTTGAAATCATCAAGAAAAATGTAAATGTTTTTTGAAAAAACACATGAAGTACTTTTCAAAAGAAGCATATAACAAGTGATTTCAAAAAAACACTTCAAGTTCTTTTTTGAAAAATTAAACGCTTTTAACTTTTTCAATTACACATGGTCAGAAGCGCTTTCGTGATCTAGAACCCACTTTATAATTAGATGAGTTTTGTATTCTAAAAGCACTTTTATTTATTTTAAATACACTTCCAAATACTTGTTATTGACCTTGTCATAACCTCCCACGATAGAGGTAAGGGCATGTTTAGTGAACTGGTTCGGATTGGATTGGATTGAACTTTGGGTATTTAATTGCATTTGTTTGAATTGACTTGAAAATTCGTCTAAGATTGTATTTGAAATCCAATAAAAAAATAGATTGAAAACCCCCTATTTTTGGATATAAATTTGAAATTTATATCCGATTCATGATACATTTAACTCCACCAAACAAGGGACAATATTAATATCCAATTTAATTTGACTTATCATATCCAATCTGGTGGACCAAACGCAGCCTAAAGGTGCTTAGTCCATGCGTTCAAAAAAAAAAAAAAAAAAAAAAGGTACTTAGTCCACGATTAGGCTACATTAGGTTGCTATATGATAAATGAGTAGTTGAAATTTGGTAATCTGGTAATTTAAAAGCATGGCCTAGAAACTCAGTACTACGGTCTGATGATATTCCTCTTCACTTATAAGTGAGAGGTTTTATGTTTGAATCTCGTAAATAGCGATTTCGATACTAAATTAGGTTGTCTATTGTGTAGCTTAGCTGCCCCCTCTTTTTAGTGTAAAATATAGAGAATTGTTATTAGCACTCCAAAAATCTCATTCTACACTCCAAACTTTCTATATTAGGAAAGAAAATATATTTGTGAGGAGTATAAAATGAGATTTTTTGAATGTCAATAACACTTCCCAAAATATATCATTGTACTAAAAAAAAAAAGACACTTATTATTAGCACTAAAAAAATATCATTTTTCACTCCAAACATTCTATAAATAGAAAGAAAAATACATTGGTGAAGAGTGTAGAATGAAACTTTTGGAGTGCTAATAACAATTCTAAAAAATTAAATGAGTATGACCTCGTTTGGTGGGACATACATAATGGAATATTATATAGGATAAGATCTACATAAAACGATGGATACATCCAATCCTGTCCAACCCACCAAACGGGGCCCATGCATGTCAATCTGGTAATTACGAGTGCCCCTACAGAATATTAATCAACCTTCTATCAGAAGAAAAGGAAAAAGAGAAACTACCAAATGCTATAACAAAATTCACCTGTTCTGAAATTTGTCCACAAAGTAAATTAGAAATATCATAATGGAATTCCAGACACTGGAGAAACCTATCTCGACCGCTACCAATGTGAATTATCAACTAAACCTACTGCCGAAGTCTAACGGAGATGGCCTCTTCCGTGTAAACTTTCGCCCGAAGAACGGTACCATTACCCCAAACATCATTCCCAACAAGAACCCTCCATGTAAGCGATTGCATTAGGCATCTTCCAACAGCTGAAAATGTAAAGTATATCCTTCCAATGAATCTGTAATGTTTACCTATCAAAACTTCAATACGACGTTGCAGCTCAGCTTCCTCTTAGGTATAGCGAAGATCAGAATTCGGACATATGAAGCTCACCTGGTGCTCTAACAGCAATTTGTTGTACGCTCTACTCCTTCAAAGGGAACATTATGGACCACTGAAACCTCTTTAGTATCAAAATTTCCCGAAGGCACAAGCTGAAAAAGCACATTAGGGAGTTAAAAAAAATGGCTACCTCAACAATTAAGACGGGACAATAATCATGGGATCTTATGTGTTATAACCAAGGCAAGAGGAATATGCAGAACTTGTTCCAAATGTTATTTTTTGGTGTTCTTGTGTTTAATGTAGACTTACTTGATCATTGCTGAAAGCATCAGCCGCAGCTCTTTTATGCCTTTTTGGTACAGATTCATTTCTTAGCTTCTCTCCATCGTCTTCATCCACAAAGTTCTGACCAGATACTTCTGTGACTAGACAAAGATCAAAAACCAAAAAGGAAAATGAAAAAGTGAAACACACGAATCGATAAAAGCATATGATGGAATTCTCAATACCCAGTGCATGCAAATTAAGGAATACTGCAATAACATGGTGTTGTCTAGCAACACTGCAATGCAAGGATGACATATGTTCATAGCTGTCAATAATGTGACACTACAGGTACTTAGGCAAAAGTGAAAGCATTTATTTTACTCAAAATACCAAATTTTCAAAAGAAAAAAAACCTTGTTATGTGTATTGGTGTATATGTATACACAGGCATAAGTTGACCAGAATGTATTTCCCAAAATGGCTAATCCAGGGAAAGTAGAAAGATCGATTAAAATTTTGAGTTCCCAATTAGGTACATGAGGTAGGCATCGTACCCTATTTCCCAATTAGGTACATATGTAGCAATTACCAATGTCTACTGTTCTTTCCACAATTTCGTAATCCACGTATATCTCCTGCACTTATGCATGCAAATCGCGCGTATGTGCATGGGGGCGAGAGAGCGAGGTAGTGTGCATGTGCATGAAAGTAACGTACGAAATAGGGAAGGAAATTTGGGAGAAATTATCTGAAAGAATTTATCATAAGGAGATTGAAGGAGAAATTCTGCACAAATAGGCAAGTTAGTCATAGTTACCTCTTGATGAGGCATTGATGTTTTTCGAAGTCAGCCTCTCTCTTAAGTGGATCCCCGTACTCCAAGACAAGACATGCTCTCGAAGATTAGGAGATGACCCGTTGCAGCCTTTTCCTGCAGGCAGAAAATGACTTATGCCTGGACTCTTCAAAGTAACATGAGAATCGGCTGTGCTTTCCATCAAAGTTTCATTCCTTTGAAGGTTGATTTTCTGCAAACCGCCATCTTGAAGAACCATGAACTGCAAAATAATTCATGATGGTAAGAAATAGTGAAAGCAAACAAATGTGTACAATTACCAAACCAAACCATAACCCACATGCTCACAGACACAACCAAGACGTATAGCAGATTTGATCCCTTACCTGCTCGGAAGAATTCTGAGTCTTGAATGGCAACTCATGTGATGAATGAGTTCCTCTAACGTTCTTTTGTTTATTCCACTCCCTCAAACGCATGGAACGGTATAACTTGTTAACAAATGATGTTTCTAAAGAGTTAATATACAGTTCGTGCTTCTCATTTGTCCACTCCATGGATGCATCCTGCAATAGAATATCATTATGAAGTTTAAACATATATGACCAAACAAAAACAATGGAGCTCATCATTAAATTGTGCAGAAAGTTACAACAGAAGAAGTAAAACAAAACGTATCAACTTCAAAGAGCATAATAAGAAAAGGAGATTACCCTTTAACTTACAATCAAATTCATAATAGACTCAACCTTTAGTTTCTTGTTCTCTAAAGCATTCTTGAAATTTGTTACTTGAGAACATGAACGCCCTAAGGATCTAGCTGAATGGATAACAAATCAAGTTCTCTATCCCTTTCTTTTCACAATCATCATCCGAATTATCAAAGCATATTTCTCGAAACTGCATAATGGGAGGAGTTATGATGTTCGCTTAGGCACAGTGCTACAGTAGTTACAACATCTTGTCCCAGATTCTTCATTTCAGCTTGCATGAATCCCAATTCTAAACTAGTTCGACTTTGTTAATCTAAAGCAATATCTTCTTTCAAATATTAAAAGAAATTGTTTCCAACACCTCTAACCACCATAAGATAAACACATATTTCAAATTGTAAAATTCCATTTTTATAAAAAGAAAGTTTTAAATACTGCAGTTTCAGGGACCTAATGTACATGTCGTTAAGTGATTTAAAATCGAAAAACTTCATTAAAATACTAATCAAAATCAAAACACTACTACACGGAACAGATGAAAACGAATGTGCATATAACTTAAGTATCAAGGAAAAGAGAAAGCAAAAGAAAAATGCTTCCATGCCCCTGAATTCTCCTAAGTAGACAGTGGACTGTCACTATCAAAGGAAGCATCGATCATGAGCTCGATCCTCGACTCGTAGTCCTACATTATAATCAACTCTCCACTCAAACGTCCTTGCATAGAATTGAAACCATGACGAAAGAGTTAAAATACAAATTATCGTCATCGCTATGAATCCACAGAGAGCTCAAAATAATTCTAAACACCGCCACTGGAAATGTTAAACACATCAAAAGAGCATCAAAACTGACAAAGAAATAAGATATATCACAAACAATTTCCAAAAGTAAAAACTGCACAAAAATGACACCAGTTATTTCTCAATTCAAATTCCAAAATGTTTGGAAATGCGATCTCCTTCTTCTGTATAATAGATTTCTTCTAAAACATTATCCATTGTAACTATAAAAACATTAAATTTTTTAAAATAAATAAATAGATTTGATTCTAAAAAATGGCATGCAAAACACCATCAGTGGATCCAAAACCAAAAAATTAAAAGCATACAAAATCTCAACCAAATACAGAATAACAGTAATTCTTCTACAAATATTAATATAAATTTATTGAATAAAACAAAAAAATAAGAACGGTTATATGTACGGAATAAGAGGTAAGAGTAAGAAAGCAGAGCTGAATAAAATGGAATTTTACCAAAGCTGCATGCGAACAACGAAGCCGGAGCTCCTTGGAAGCGTCGAGAGTAATGGCGGAGGAGGACGGCGAATTGGAGACGGTGAGAATCAACTCGGGATCCGAATCCGGAGGCTGAGTATTCTCCCGGAAATTCTCTCCCATCGCCGGAGTTCAGCTGGCCGATCGGACAGAATACGAAACGGTGCGTTTCCAAAGCTCTCGCAGAAGAAAAAGAGGGAGCAAAACAAAATGTGATTATAAAATTCAGCAGAAAAACCCTCGTCGTTCTGTTCCGGGAGGGCCGCGAACAATGTGAGAGAGAGAGAGAGAGAGAGAGAGAGAGAGAGAGGCATTTTATTGTTGTTGGGTTAGGGCCAATGAAAGCTCCAGATGGCGGGCTCTTTCCACGCGTCGGTTGAATCAGCTAGATGCCACGTCATCCTCAAGAAATATCTCCCAGATATTTTTCTTTCCTCGTCAGGGACGAGTTCTTGTGCCGTACTCTCGAAGTTGGGAGCGATGGCATATTCGGTGCGGGGCGACTAGAACTCACGCGCTGGGTTTTAGTGGAGCATGTGGGGTTATATGTTCACGAATAAATTTGTTGGGTGACTGCAATTGCTTATGTAACATCATTTTATTACGTTCTTATTATAATGTGTGAATTAACATAAGGAGTTGTAAGGAATATGATTTTTTTTCCTTTTATTCTCATTTCTTTCTCATTTTCCTCCCTCTTATTTCCGTTTCTTTCTTTTCTCTTTTCTCGTACTTTATTTTTTGTCTTATTATCTTTGTAATAAAAATCAATATAAAATGTTCATGCGTCTTAACTGTCATCGTTTAAGTAGGAGGGGAGAGAATCCTCCTCCAAGTTGTAATTGGTACTCTCAAAATCTTTATCTGCACTTTTTAGTAAGTGACCCTTTACCACAATGATGGAAAGGAAGAGAGCTTTTACATAACAGTGTGAGTTCAAACTCGGTCGATAGCTAATCTATCATCTAATTTCATAAAATCTATCGTTCGACAAAAAAAATTAAGGAAAACTAATGAAAATGGCTTGAAAATTTTGAATTTTAACAATAAGTACAAAATAAAGGGTAAAGTAAATAGTACCATGATTGACCTTTTAATGTAAAAATATGATTTTTCGTTAAAGTGAACAATATCACGGACTTTTCGTTAAAACTCTATATACATTATAATTTTTTTTAATGTAATTTCTAAAATCTTGAAAACCTCGTCAAGTATGATAACATGATCATAATAGGGAGACGTAGAGACCTTTTTTTTTTAATTACATCTCTCTCCAAATTTCTTCGTTCTTCATCATCAGACCTTTTTTTTTTTTTTTTTTTTTTAAACTCTGAGTTTGGGCAAAGTTATTCGTTCTTTCTTTTTCTAGGTAAGTCATTCTTTTTCTTTGTATTTAGAAAGATTATTTGTTGCCTTTGCTTAGCATAACTTTATTTTGTTGAAAATAAAAAAGAAAGATGCTCCTTAATGACGTTTGCTATGCTATTGTCTCATATCAAATTTGGAAAGAAAAAAAATTCTACCAGAAATCCCTTTACTTTTTTTTTTTTTAATTTTTTTCTCGTCAGCAAAATCAAACCCAAATGAAAGATTAGTAAGGCTTTGTTATTATTGCCAAAGGAAAACAGTTCCAAAATTAGATAATACTTGGGTGCTCGCTATTGAGTATTCATCTTTTGATTTTGTCCAATGATATTTTAACACATATATTATTGTTTAAAAAAAATAATCGATATGTTATTAATTTTTCTTGACTTTTAAAAAATATGAAACACGTGATATTTTTTTTTATTAGGACATTAAGTATGTTATCAAAATTATATTTAATGAGACTTTCGAAATTTTATGGACGTTAATAACAATATAGGGGTGCAAGTGGTCATCTATCACAGTGAGGGGGGGGGGGGAGAGAAGTGGTGCCCTTGCATTACGGTGTGGGTTCGAAGCCCGTTGGTTCTCTAATCTAATAAATCGATCATTTGACAAAAAAAAATATAGGGGTAATAGATAAATTAAAAATATAGGAGGAGTGCAGGTTGAGATGTTAAGAGTACTAATACTAGCTCTGTCACATCCCGGCCCGGGGCGGATCCACTTCCCGGGCCCGCTCCACCACCATAGCACGATATTGTCCGCTTTGGGCTTACCATTCCCTCACGGTTTTGTTTTTGGGAACTCACGAGCAACTTCCCAGTGGGTCACCCATCATGGGATTGCTTTAGCCCCCTTCTCGCTTAACTTTGGAGTTCCTACGGAACCCGAAGCCAGTGAGCTCCCAAAAGGCCTCGTGCTAGGTAGGGATGGAAATATACATTTAAGGATCACTCCCCTGGGCGATGTGGGATGTTACAAGCTCCCTTAAAATATTTTGATGATATTGGTCACAACTAAATATTATTAAAATTCAAGTGTTTTTTTGAAAATTATTTAGAAGTGCTTCATGAGAGAAACGCTTACATCAGAAGGCAAATATTAATTTTAAAATTCACAAACAGTTTGAGCCACTTATTTCAAACATTGTCGTAAGAGATTTTAGTTATTTAAAAACGTTTTTGTGGTCATTTTAAAAATATTTTTAAACATGTCTCTAACATGTATTATCCGCTTAAATAAAATATATTCTAGGTTGTAAATAGACACTCTTTAACACACATGTTTTGTGACATCTCATATCGCCCAGGGGAGTGATCCTTAAATGTATATTCTCATCCCTACCTAGCACGAGGCATTTTGGGAGCTCACTGGCTTCGGGTTCCGTAGGAACTCCGAAGTTAAGCGAGAAAGGGGCTAGAGCACTCCCAGGATGGGTGACCCACTGGGAAGTTGCTCGTGAGTTCCCAAAAACAAAACCGTGAGGGAATGGTAAGCCCAAAGCGGACAATATCGTGCTACGGTGGTGGAGCGGGCCCGGGAAGTGTTTCCCCTCGGGCCGGGATGTGACAATTGGTATCAGAGCCTAACCCTGGCCGTGGTGTGCCGACGAGGACGTCGGGCCCCTAAGGGGGGTGGATTGTGACATTCCACATCGCCCAGGGGAGTGATCCTTAAATGTATATTCTCATCCCTACCTAGCACGAGGCCTTTTGGGAGCTCACTGGCTTCGGGTTCCGTAGGAACTCCGAAGTTAAGCGAGAAAGGGGCTAGAGCACTCCCAGGATGGGTGACCCACTGGGAAGTTGCTCGTGAGTTCCCAAAAACAAAACCGTGAGGGAATGGTAAGCCCAAAGCGGACAATATCGTGCTACGGTGGTGGAGCGGGCCCGGGAAGTGTTTCCCCCCGGGCCGGGATGTGACATGTTATATTCAAGTGAGAGTGCGACCTAATGGTATTGCAATTGTTCTATTCTAGCAAAGGAATAATCTCACAATATCCAACAATAGTAAGACACAATTTTTTTTTTTTATCAAACAATAAATAATTAATACTAAAGTGATTTAAACTATGAGAAAGGAGAGAATTTGAACTTAAACGGAGTAAGTTTAATTAGAAATGCTATATCCACTAGGTCAATCTAATTACTTGCAAATAAGACACATAATTTAATATGAGATATTTCATTGCTTCTTAAGCTTTTGTATGGTGACACGTGTAGGTTGTAGTTTGATATTTTACCGAGGGTAATGCTAGGAAGACCAAAATTTGTAAACAAATGATGTTTCTCTAATAGAAAATAAGCACAGTAATCAACGCTTAAGTAATATCCAATCATCAACAACCACATCATTTGGTTTGCAAATTTAGTTTAAAAACTTTGGTCTCCCTAGCATTCATGTCCCTTGTAGCTTTTTGTAATTCTAACCTTTTTAGGCCTGAAATTTTACGAGTCCACAAGGTTGGAAAAGAATGACCTATACATGTTTGCATTGTTATAGTTGTGTCCTGTAAGCATAGTCTGATGTCGTATGTTCGCACATCTTCGGAGGATATTGTCTTAATGTTACCAATGACATCTCAAAAGTGCGTGTATTGTACTATTTTTCTCTACTTATAAATAAAAGGTCTCAAGTTGTACTCACATGCATCACGAATTTAATACTTAATTATTATCATAATCTATTGTGTGATTTAGCCTACTAATATTGACATTTTACTTGTATATGGTGACATGGTAAGGACCATGACCGATAGCAGTGAAGGATCAAGTGAAGTGGGTTTAGAGAGATTAAACTTAACCCGATAGAGTTAATATGGGTTTAGAAACAAATTCAACACGATATTTCTACACTAAAGGAAGAGAGAAATTGTTAAGATATGTTTGGGTGATAGATTTATAAGTCCCAAGAAATTAGGGTCAAGTTAGATAGGTAGGATTAGAAATGCAATTGCAAATGCATGTGAGAGAGATTTGTAAATGCCTACTTCCACGTAGTGTTTTTGTCACATCCCGGCCCGGGGCGGATCACTTCCCGGGCCCGCTCCACAACCGTAGCATGATATTGTCCGCTTTGGGCTTACCATTCCCTCACGGTTTTGTTTTTGGGAACTCACGAGCAACTTCCCAGTGGGTCACCCATCATGGGATTGCTCAAGCCCCCTTCTCGCTTAACTTCGGAGTTCCTACGGAACCCGAAGCCAGTGAGCTCCCAAAAGGCCTCGTGCTAGTTAGGGATGGGAATATACATTTAAGGATCACTCCCCTGGGCGATGTGGGATGTCACAATCCACCCCCCTTAGGGGCCCGACGTCCTCGTCGGCACATTTCCGGCCAGGGATAGGCTCTGATACCAATTTGTCACATCCCGGCCCGGGGTGGATCACTTCCCAGGCCCGCTCCACCACCGTAGCACGATATTGTCCGCTTTGGGCTTACCATTCCCTCACGGTTTTGTTTTTGGGAACTCACAAGCAACTTCCCAGTGGGTCACCCATCATGGGATTGCTCAAGCCCCCTTCTCGCTTAACTTCGGAGTTCCTACGGAACCCGAAGCCAGTGAGCTCCCAAAAGGCCTCGTGCTAGGTAGGGATGAGAATATACATTTAAGGATCACTCCCCTGGGCGATGTGGGATGTCACAGTTTTGCAATTCCCTCTTACATGCCGTAGTAGTGCACATAGATAGCTTATCTAATCCCTTTTATTTAACATTTTGAAGTCTTATTGTTACTAATTTTGAAGTCTATGTCATAAATCACTCACTCGAAAATAGCCTAACTGTTGTTAGGTGTTACGGGCCCATAATGAGAGAGATATTTATATGATTGGTACTGATAATGAGGAAGATTTTGTATTAAGTTACACCCTTACTACTTTAGTGACCGTGTGATAATCAATTCATTTTCAATTTTAGTTTTCACCTATTGAAAACTAAGATGTGAAAGCTTGTTACCTAACTGTTTTCAATTTTGAAAACCAAAAACTGAAAAGAATTGCCAAGAACACTATTCGTTTTCTGAAAATGAAACTAAACATTAAAAATAAAAATCAAATAATCGTTTGATAATCTTTTTTTTTTTTTTCACTTATTAAAAACTGAAAAAATTGTTGAAATAAATAATTAAATTTATAATTTACACTTTACACTTTAGGAAATTCCAAAAATTATTTTTGAGATTCGATGGAAGAAGATGATGATTCCCGAACGGAGCAAGCGACCAACTTGGCCCACTGCCGCAATCTCGTCTTCACCTCCTCCGCATCGCCACTGTCTGAAACAATATATCAAAAAACACCAATCAAAACCCGGCCGATAAAAAAAAGTCCAAGATCAAATCAATCCAACGGTTCACATCAACCAAACCTGTTAACAAGCTCTTACTGCACTGCTTATTTACATCGTGGTAAAACTCCAAAGCAGGTAAAGTATCGGATAGTTTCGGGTCGACGTCGGGTAAATCGAACCCGAATCCGAGCTCAATACAGGCCTTCAGCTCCTCCAAATCATCGCCGGAAACGCTTTTGCTACGAACAAGGCGGCGCGTGCCAGAAATGCTCTTACGACGCTGCCACGTCTCTTCCCGGATCGTGTCGGGCGACCACGAAATCTGCTTGTAGAGAGGGCGAGGCGGTGGTACGTGGGGGTTTTTCATGGTGTCGCCAAGGAAATGTTGGCGTCGTCGTCGTTTTGGATCTTTGGTGGCGGCCGGGAAGGATGAGGGTTTGGCGGCAGCGGGAAGGCATTTTTATAGATAGGCGCGTGTTGATTGGTTGCCACTTCAGAATAGGGTCGTAGTGGGCCCCCCGCTTGCGGGTCCGTACAAAGATGACAGTGAGATAGTAGTGGGCCACAGTTGGTGGAGTCTTTTATTTTAATTTTTATTTATAAGTTAATTATAATTAAAGTGATGCTATTTATAGATTTTTTTTTTACGTTTCGTATATTTTTTTAATTTTTGACTGTTGAATTAGATGAATTATAATATTTATTTTTATCAAATGATAAATTTTATTAAATTAATTATGAATAAAGTTCGAATTCATGCTGTCATGTAATCTTTTCACCGCTATAATTATAATAAAGCGTCACTTGCAATTATAATTATAATTCATTAATGGTCAATTTTTCTTTATTATTTATTTCTCTAGTCCATGATGTCAAAGTGAAGCAAGGTGTCTGGACACAAGCTGGCAAAGTGGAATGAGTCATAGCCGACGTGGAATCAACAGAAAAAAACAGGTAGATATTCTTACAGCATTCTAAACGCTGCCTTCACATCCAAGAATCAGATACGGATTTGGATCCCATTTTAAAACTAGGATTGCAGGGAAGGTAAAACAAGCAGGAAATCTATAAGACTAGACAAGGTTTTTCACTGAAGAGTTTGTGTTTATCGTACATTGTGCGATTAAAAATTATTTTGAATTTTTTTATTTAAGATTAAATACAAATAGTATCTAACGAAAACTGACCATACGATGTACAATGAACGGTCATGATGTGAGGATCCCTAAGATCCCTACAAAAGGAATCTGGAGAGGATTTTCATCCTGCAAGTTGGAGCCTGTTGTACAAGAGATTCTCTCTTATGTAACTAGCTTACTACTTGACAGTCGTTTACTGAACATGCAATGGATTTTTTGAACATACAACAAAAAATATTGAACGGTAATGCCATTAGGACTTAAAATTGATTATATGAGAGAATCTCTTTTCTTGTAGACTTTGACTAGACTTGGCATTTTGGACCCGACTTGTTAATATTAGTATTTGGATGGATGCTTAATGGGTCAGGTCACTAAGTGGTGAACCCGTTAAATAACGGGTTATTTTGGGTCAACCCGTTAACCCGTTAGTTGAGAATGTTTGAGTAATTTTGGTAAAACATTAACAACAAAAAAATAAACTCTTAGCACCAAACATGTTGAGCAAACACCTCTATCTGCATTATACTGTGCGCATCTGGCTAAGTTGGTAAGCTCAGTCATTCTCTGCGTTTGTTCGTGTTTATTGCCAATGTGGCTCGCCATTGTTGACTCTCTCTTGTAAATTCTTATGAAGGCTGGTGTTCCTAACGGAGTGTTCAATGTCATAACCGGATTTGGAAAGACTGCTGGTGCTGCCATCAGCCATCATATGGACATTGACAAAGTAAATTCTCTTTCTTTCGTTCAAATTTGAATCCTTTATGTGAAAAATTGTTACGAAATTCAATGACAATACTTGAACGCCATGTTGTGATTTGTAATGTTGACGCTTGTTCTTGAAATAATGCAGGCTGCAGCAAATGAGCAATCTGAAACAAGTTTCACTTGAACGAGGAGGCAAATCACCCCTTGTGATTTTTGATGATGCTGATATAAATATGGCTGCTGATCTTACTCTTGGGAATCCTTTTCAACCAGGTGAAGTTCATAATTTCCACGGTTAATATGGGTAAGTGTATTGGAATGCCAAAAAAAAAAAAAAAAAAAATGTTAACGGGTGAAATAGATGACCTATTAGATTAACAGGTTGGGTTCGGATGACCCGTTATCTTAACGGGTTGGATTCGAATGACTCGTTAACTTAACGGGTCGGATTGAACCCGATCTAAACCCAATAAACCCTACCCGTTTACAGGTCTAACTTTGACCAAGGCCTTTTCTAGTAATCTGGCACCAAGTTGGCAATTATGATTACAAGAATCAAAAGAATATGGATCTCCCATCGTAACATTAACTCATATTTGCTGTCACCAATAATCCCCACAAGAGCAAGTTCCATCTTTAAAATGATGAAAACGGTTAGAATCCCTCACAATGATCTCCCTCTCCGTGATTACCGATATGAATTTCGTTGCGTTGTGGCAATCGCCGCAAACCCGCAAGTTCTTGAAGATCCGAATGGGTGTTTTCGGGGCTGTACTGATGATTCCGAATGCAATTGCCAATCTCTCACTGTGGCTGTTGAGGATGTGCTCTTTCTCGTCATCCTCGACATCCTGCAACACGAAGCTGAAGTCAGGAATGTAACCGAGGCTCTTCATTCTGGCGGTTAGATCCCTCAGCTTCTCGTATATTTCTTCGCACCTTGGATGCGATTGATTTGCAGTGTAGAAGACATCAACGTTATTGTTCACTTCTATTGAGCTCCATCCTGGAGTCTTCATCAATCCCCGATTTCTGGCCAGAGATCTCACTTTCTCTACACCTTCCCATTTCCCGAAATTTGCGTATATGTTTGACAACAAAACATAGTAACCCACGTTCTCTGAATCAACTTCAAACAAGCGTTCTGAAGCAATCTTGCCCATTTCAACATTTCCATGTATTCTACAAGCGCCGAGTAGAGCACCCCACACAGAAGCATCAGGCCGTACAGACATATTCTCTATAAAACTATATGCCTTGTTTAAATGCCCGGCTCTACCAAGCAAATCAACCATGCAGCCATAGTGCTTCAAACTAGGCTTGATTCCGTATTGTTCCTGCATCATATGAAAGAATGATTGACCTTCATCGACCAAACCTGAATGGCTACACGCTGCCATTAAAGATACAAAGGTGACATGATCTGGCTCGACCCCCTCATCTAGCATATCATTGAATAGCTGCAGAGCTTTCTCACCATGCCCGTGAACTCCATGACACGAAATTAAAGCATTCCAAGGGACCGAACTCTTCCTAGGAACTTGGGAGAACAGAAACAATGCATCATCTAGTCTTCCACATTTTCCATACATGTCAATCAGGCAGGTTCCCACAAATACATCTGAGTAGAGACGGTTCTTAATCACCCGTCCATGTACTTTCATCCCTTGTTGCAAGGCTCCTACGTGGGTATATGCTGGTAGAATGCTAACCCAAGTTCCATGGTTTGGAATTATTTCTTCACATTGTTGCATCCTGCGGTACACTTCAATTGCTTCACTTGCGTGACCATTTTGAGCATAGCCTGTGATCAAAGTATTCCATGAAACAGCATCCTTGGTAGGAAGTCCTTCAAAAACAGTACGTGCGGAATCTATAACACCCAATTTAGCATACATATCCACAACTGCATTTCCAATGACAACATCTTCCACAAACCAATCTCTCCTCAAGATGAATCCATGAACAGACTTACTCTTTTCAGAGTCACTTAATTGAGCTAAAATTGAAGCCAAACTCACTAGTGTTAAAAAATCGGGCTGAATTCCAAGCAGTTGCATGGCGTTAAATAATTCAAGTGCAGTGATTGGATCATTATTCTGCTCATATGCAGCAATTATTGAGTTCCATGAAACTAAATCTCTAACCTCCATTTGATCAAAAATCCTTCGTGCATGTCCCAAGCTACCAAATTTGGAGTACATGTTAATCAAGGCATTGCATACAAACAGATCAAAGTCTAGTCCATGCTTTATGACATATAAATGAATCAGCATCCCACTTGAGATGTCATTTGATTGAGCACAAGCAGTAAGCAGACTTGCGACAGTTACGCGATCCATCTTTATCCCCTCCATTCTCATTTCAACCAGGACATCCAACGCGTCTGCTGCATTTGCATTCTGACAAAACCCAGAAATCATTGCATTCCAAGACCCTGTATCTCGAAATGGCATATCATCAAACAATTTACGAGCAACGTAAATAAAACCAAAACGGGAATACATATGGATCAAAGAAGCGGCCACGAAGACATCCCATTCCAACCCCAGCTTTAGAACTCGACAGTGTATCTTCTTCCCATCAACCAGATTCTCACAAGCTTTCAAGACAGGAGGAAAGGTGTAGAAATCAGGATGAAGATCAGAAGTCAACGAAAACTGAGAGAAACAATCTAAAGCTTCACAGAACCGCCCACTGCGAACATAAGCAGATACCATGGAATTCCAGGTATAGACATCTTTCCTTGGTATCGAATCAAATGTGCGGCGAGAGAATGACACGTTGCCAAGGTAGGCATAACGATTGACAAGCTTGGCAGCAAGAAAGATATTCTGAGATTTTCCCAACACCACAAGATAAGCATGGAGTTGCTTAGCATGGTGAACATTTGTGCAGGAGTGGAATAGAAAATCGATATTATCGTTTCTGTTATCATTCGCAAAGCCATCTGATGGCAGCTGCAAAGTATTTGTAGCTGACGAGAACGATTGACAACAAAGTCGAAGTGAGGACAAAAATTTGGAAACATGCCTACCTCTGCAGGTGGGCACCAACCTGGAAACAGATATAGAAAACATCAGCCGGGCAGAGAATAAACTTCGATTACACAAAACAAGCCATGTCAATTCCACATCCCTTTCGGGACTACACATATTTTTTTCGGTTACTAGAACACACTATTTCAGCAAACATAGTGAAATGAAATTCAATCCACTTCATATAAAATTCCTACTACAACACACATAAAACTCGAAAACCTGCCATTGTATCAGGAAACGTGATTCATTTGGATAAACAAGCGTATCAAATGATAATTTTAACTGTTCCTATCCAATTTCTCTCATTCATTTACTACTCTAAAGTTTAAATTACCAATACAAATAAGGAAAAATACTTAAATAGTCATTTGCTCACACCAAAAGAGAAAAACTTGATCGGATTCCGAAGCCTATTTCCCAGAAAGCAAACAAAAAACAAATTGTAGGGTAAAAACTAACAGAGAAAAAGGAGGTTTTTACCTCAACATACATGAAGGATTCAGAGAAATCCAAACGGTCAATGAGCTTCCTTAGCAGCACGGATGAATCCAATCATTGGGGGTTTAGGGTTAGGGTTTAGGCTGGAAAGCAAAGCAACCTCCTTTTATGCTTTGGGGATTTCGATTCGATATGCTATACACCAGAAATCCCTTTCGGGGTTTAGGGGTTTAGGGTTTTATCAGATTAGAGATAAAACTCAGAGGGAGCGATGATTAGATTCAAAAGGAAACTGAGAGAGGATTTGGAATATGGCCCGGGTTATAGTGGGGAACTGATCCAACGCGGCCCATTATAGTTCTTGGCTAACAAAGCTCAAGTTTTATCAGTGGCCCGAAATACCACCATATATTTCAAATAACAAACTACGGACTCGTTTGGTAAGTACTTTTAAATGACGTAAAGCATTTTTAGGGAAAATATTTTTTGGTTTTAAAAGCACTTGAAGTGCTTCCTGCTAAAAGTACCAGTTATGTGCTTCTTGCTAGAAGCACTTGAAGTGCTTTTCCAAAATTAACATGCCTTTTTACTAAGGTATGGTTCTAAAAACGTTTTATCTAAAACCACTAACTTAGTCGTTCAAAAACACTTGCCAGACGAGCTTTATGGTCCTATTTCAAATAAAAGCACTTATACTGAAATTGTTTTTAGGGAAGCAATTTCAAACAGACTTCAGTCATTGTAATTAAGTGGCTATATCAAAATTCTTTTTGCCAGTTATTGTGTCCGTGTTTATTTACTCTAGTTTAGGCTTGCTTTCAACCTCATTTAGATCTCAAAACTAATACATTGCCATATGCAGTGGCACAATCTTGTTTAGTAGCATATTGTCAAACTTAGAAATTTCGCAACCAGCTTATAACTCAGATAGTTAAATTTAGTACTCTTTTCACGCAAGATCTTGTCTTTGGTTTCTCGCTCTCCTAACACTTTATTTGAATCGCAAGTGTATCGCATATGCCATATATGATAAATTATATTTTTTAAAAGGAAAAAAAAAAATACTCTTTAGGAAATCTTACAGAATTTGACACAACCAGTGTTGCTCACCTAAAGTTCTCATTTAAAAGCTCTATGAAGTTCTCTTTCATTTGAACTCTTAAATTAATCTGACGATGACTTAATCAATAATCTTAAACCATCTTTGTTACACCTTACCAAAATAATAAATCCGATTTGAAACAAAAGGGGAGAAAGAAAAAGAGTTCACGCGTGAAACCTTTCCGTTTTCTTTCCTTACCCGTCTCTCCCGCTTCCATCCCCTCTATCTCCCCCTCCCTCTCCCTCTCTGTCTGAGCCTTTTTTTCTTTTCATTTTTGCGTATGAATAAGGAGTGAGGAACAAGAATAAGATTTTGGAAAAATGCACATTGCAATTAAACAAAAACACTTCGGAAGGGAAAGAAGTTTATCACTTCAAATTATTGGTACACCTACCAAAACATAGAACAAGATTCAAAGATTCAAAAGAAACCTTGCACATGTCACTAGAGCAGTTCCAACAATCTTCAATGGTAACCTAGTTCCAACAAATTTAAGGATTTTGATAAATGCGTGCAAGGTCGTTCATTCGGGCCTATCGGCGATGGCAGTGCGAAATCTTGAACGATTGAACTCTGAAGAAAGACCTCTCGGACTGATTACTCAAACTCAAATTATAATTTGGAGACGTGTGAGCAAAAAGCTCATAAAGAGAGGGAGGAGGAGAGAAAGGGAGGGCACAGAGGCGTGAACCGTTTTTCTTTTTCTTTTTTAAAGGGGTGTGTGAGTATCACAGTCCTTTAATTTTGGATTTGTGATTGGGATTCTCTCCAGATCCCCACCTTTCGGATCTTTCGGATTCTTTAATTTTGGAGTTGGAGAAGAGGGAAGAAGGTGAACATGAGAAGGTGAAGGTGAATAGGGAATTGATTCTTAACCGTTCGATTTTCGTTTGAACGGATATGATTGAATGATCTAGAGGATATGGATGAAAGAGATCCGAAGATGATCCTATTCCTTGGATCTAGACCACTTGATAAGGGGTATAGTCCACAATACTCACATGCACAAGAAGGACTTGCATTGTACGGGTACATCGACACATAGTGTCCCATGTCAATAATACAAAAATATGTGTCAACATTTTTTTACATATCCTTTTGTTATTGAGACAGAACACCTCTGTGACGTTAAACTCCCCATGTGCATATTAGCCTTCACTCTTATTTTTCTAAGATATTTAATAATATCTTTGATTTTATTTGTATGTACACTTTATACCACCAACAACATTATCAAATTCAAATTACACCCACTTTGGAACATTGTGTTATTTTTATTATAGTAGTAACTTAATAATAAAGTTATGTTATTAATTCGGTGATATAAACTAATGGTAGAAGTAGAACATGAGTGATGCATGACAGTCAAAAGCGTCCATGACTATCTGTAACCTCTTCACCGGCGGTTATAGCTTAATGCAAATGCTCACTTTCATAGTCAACGTGCTCCTTTGTTTTGATACCATTTTTGTTTCGACGAGTCCCTGAATTTAGAATATTTAATCCTTATAAGAGTGAAATGACCAAAATACCTCTAGAAGGATAAGGCTTGACTTTTGTTGACCTTGTGCTCATGACATGTATGAGACAATATTTTTGTTTATTCTTATAGCACTCGACATTACGAACGTGAGAGTGCAAGTGGAACGAAATTTGAAGTTTTCCTCACCTCAGCTTTTGGAAATCGAACATGAGACGATGGTTCTAAAAGCTCCGCCGCATGCTCACTTTTTTCGACGAAATTCTGCCGCTTTTGGGGGAAGGTAAGGTTTCTAACCACCATAATTAGATTCCTTTCGTTGAGTAGATGATTTTTCATATATAGTGGTGTGAAATGGTTGAGAAGTGGCAAGGCTAAGGAAGCTTCTAGGTTTTTCGACGAAAAAACCCAGATTCCGGCAAGAAGTCTGGCATTGCAACGGTGAGGAACCAGGTCAACTCAACCTGAAAACCCGTTCAGATCTGGCAGCCTGGATTCGACATGATTTGAACCCAAATCTGACCTGATTCGAACCTGTATCCAAGTCAAATATTCCATTCATTAGCAGTTAGTTTTAACAGAATATTTCGTCTGGCGGCGAAATAGTCCACTAAAATTGATCGTTGAGTTTTTCGGTTTCAACCCTAGGGGCTAGGACTCCTCCTAGGGTATTTCGACGTGTTATTCCAAGTTCGCACCATATTTCTTCAAATTAATCGTCTTAACACAGTTTTGCTAGTTGGTTATTGTACATGTCTATGTGCAGTTGCTATCGGTGAATTAGTAATAATTTCAAACAATTATGAAGTATACATTGAATGTCTCTTACAAAAGGTTGATCCCTTCACAATGTACGTAGGCAATCTAACTTGAAAGTCAGATGCATGCATAAGATTAAATAAAATTAAATATTTTATTCATGTCTCGGAATTCAGAATGAGACATTATTGTGTTTCGGCCTAGTTACGAACTTTACTAGATTGACAAGGATAAGACTCCTTAAGGAGGAGCAAGCTGAATGGGTGACCAGACCTTGATTTTCGATATGTGGGCAACACTAAATATTAAGCAGGCTTAATTAAATATGATTTTAGTCACGTTTATGGCGAAAATAGATTTTATGAATTAGAATCAAACATTGTAGTATATGTTTGTATGATTTGGCTTACACTAGCCATGACTAATGGATGATCATGACATCCAACTTAAATGTGTATGGTATACATACTCAGGTTGGTCTACAAGTGCATGATACATACTTAACTTTTCATTACGTAGATTACTTCATAATGACATGATTATACAGTCATGCCCTCATATTGTCATTACTTCAAGACTACTCAATAATGACATGATTATATTAACCAGCTTACTAACTACGACTAGCATATGATATTGTATGTTATGTCACCGGGGTCAGTAGCAGTTATAGTGAGCATATTCGACGTAGATACATCTTCCCAAAGCTCTAACACATTCTTATCAGATAAGTTATCTACTCAACTTTATTATTACAAATTGTATTTTGGTAAATATGCTCTAAACATATTATCAGGCGTGTAATTGAGGGTCAGAAACCTATTAGGTGTGGCCTTTCAAGCGAGGTGTTGGAATATTGGTGATACTTGTAGGTGTTTATATTTGGGCCTATCCCTGTTTTAGGGGAAGTTCTAGCAAATTTTCGGTAAATTGTAATAGTTCAACACTTTAGTTATAACCTTATGCATATCATGGTTTCGTTACCCATCTGAGTGATGGCCTGAAGGCCTCAATTTCGGTGCCCATTGGACATCAGGGTTGGGGGTGTGTTAATTTTATTGTAGTATGATTAGCACACTATATGTCTTACTTGATATGAATTGTCAAATGCCAAGAGAAAACAAAACAAATGGTTGAATAACTACAAGAAAATGCATGACAACCTTAGATATATAGTTGAAAATCAAAATATGCATAACAAACTGTCAAATTGATGAACAAACTGACTACAAATGAATATATATAATTATGTTGAACAAAAGGAAGGAGAAAACAAGAAATTAGTCAAGAAGGCTGCATAACTCGAAGACTACATTGTGACTGACTTGTATCAATTGAATAACAAAACACCATATTTATATAGCTAACCCTAATTCCTATCAAGTATCTCAGAGCTTAGATGATCATTTCATCTCTCTCCAACCTATATGAGGGCACGGACATGAGTATCTCTGAGGCGCATTTCTCACACATAGTACTAAAGCCTTGAAATATCTTGTAATCGTAAATGCATACATACACAACATTTGACACTTTGAGGTCACTACCACAATCGTGCGAAGCGCCTCAAAATACAGCTGAAAACCACCAACCGGGAATTACAGTCACTGTCAATGCCAAATGATCAATTCACCCTTACTCTAGCTCGTGACATAGTCGAGGTTGCTCATTTTCCACTGCCTATAAATAGAATAGAGACCTTCGAGCTCAGGACCTTCGTCAAATTCAATTTATATGATTATACAAACCTTTAGTGATTCTGCAGTCAACCCAATTGCTTTTCAGCACAAAGCCAATTGCTCTTCAACTACAAACTCAAAGTCTTCCTTCAAAGCAAACACTGCCTCATTCCTTTAGATTTAAAATTGTTATAGCTATGCCACCCCATGGTATGATTTGGTTGACATACAAATACAACCACTTTAATTCCCTCTTTAAGGAGTATGTTTTGTATTAAGTCCAGTCCGAAGATAGTGATCTCGGTGGACTCTAGCATTATTTTGCCATTCATGGCATGAATCTTGCCAAGAGCTTTTATTGCTTTCTTTATATTTCAAGTTCATTTACATTTTAAGCCACGTAGTCCGGCCCATTAGCCTAGATTTTACTTTATGAACGTTTGCAATCCTGACTTCGTTTTGAAATGCTTACATTATGTTTCTTGCTTTAAGTTATCATTTATCTTGCATTTACATTTAGGAAAAAACACACAAATTTGCACTGAATTATAAGTCTTCGTTCACTTGAGGCACCGAAAATAACCTAGCCGAATCGGCATCCTACACCGTGCATAATCGTTTGATTAAGAAGTCATTCCTGCACAACCTCACATTCACTCATATACAATCATTCTTTTTTGGCAGCCTCCAATAGTGACACGCATATTCTCTCTTTCACACGAATCATCTCGTGGCATTGAGATCGAAAGCAACATTTAGAGCAAATATGTTTTTGAAACCGAATGCCAAACTCCGTCCAAGTTTTGACACCAACAATAAGCAAGTAAGTGAAACCTAATCCATCATAATGGCAAGGAATCCAAAACTTAAGCCCACAAGAAAACTCATAAAGTATCAAACTACGGTTACATAATAATAAAATAAATTAACTTTTTCCAACATGTATACGATGAACTTCTACCAAACTACCAATGCATCAAACAAAAGAAACAAAATTGATCGTGCCTCCATTTCAGCGTTGTATGATAAGGCATTGAAATTCGTAAGCTTCGGCTCAGGAGTTTAGAGCTAAAATTGCTAAGACCAAGACTTATCCTTACTAAAACAAGAAAGACTCATTTAAAATTTTTACATGCACTCAACTACTATTCAGATATTCTAATTTGTGATGACAATAAACATTGTATCAACGTAAAATCTGAGACTATCCACAAAAGAATGTTGTTGAAGGTTGCTAATGACTTAGACTAAAAAGAGAGGCAAGACCTATAATTTTCGTCTGTTTGCTAGATCATTTCCCATGGGTCCAACACCCGAAAGTTAGGGCATGACCAAAAACATCCAATTAGGTTTCTTCAACACACAAAAAGGCATTGGACCTTCCATATATTTGACTAAATCAAACTTTGATCTATGTTTAGTGAGCTCACCATACGCTATCCAATTCAAAATCATCACCATGTGTTGCAACTTAAAGACAAACTAAAGAGAAAAGGAGTCAAAGCTTTCTTCCTAAGCAAGTCATAATATCATTAAACCTAAACACACAAAACATCCATGACCTTCTTTATTTGCTTATCTTGTAGATAAGCACGACCTCCTTCTCCCGAAAGTGCTTTTGGATTTGACTTATTAACGGTAGATTTTTTTTCAAATTAAAAAGAAAAAAAAAGGAAAAAAAAAAGAAAAAAATATGGAAAACGAAAGTCCACATGATCATAACCCCAACAAAATAAATAAATAAAATCTCCGTACTGTGCCCACCATTATCAACCAATAAAACAACCAAAAGATCTCGCACTCCAATCAACCTGTCGGAAAGGCCCCATCAACGGCGGAGATCACTCCACGTTTCGATACGACAGTGGCCAGACATCAAATCACGATCTGAGCTCGTGATTGGTCCACGTTTCGAGATCTGATCGCTCAACCACCCACTTCAGTATTAAAAAATCTAAAAAATTCCAAATTCGTAGCCTCCGAGCTGACCTTAAATATGGACTCGTGTCGAGGCGGCAGAAGACACCTGTCGCCTCCACGCATCGCAGACAAAGCCGAAAGCTCAGAGAAACAGTCTCTCTCTCTCTCTCCCCCTCCAGCGAGGAGTCACTCCCTCAATTTTCCAAAAAAAAAGGAAAAATAATTAAAAAGAAAATTAAGGTAATTAAGTCCTTCTCTTTCAGCGTTTTTCTTTCTGTCTTTTAGTTTATTTTTCGTTTCAGCTGAATTTTTTTTTTCTGTTTATTCGGTTTGTCTTTATCTGATTTAATAGAGTTTACTCATTATTCAATTAATTTAGCCTCCGAATTTTTCTGGGTTTTATCCTTTCTTTTAGCTTTAATTGTTTTTGTTAGGCAGGGAAGCAAATTTATGCAGTTTGTTAGATGGGTTGTTGTTTTAGCATTTTTGGTGGTGAAATTTTGAAGCAAAAATATGATTAGGGTTTTGATTTGTCTCTTAGTTTCTAACGGAAAGATTGAAACTTTTTCCAATTTGTTGGGGGGTAAGTAAGATTTAGAGAAATGGGTTATTTTTGGGTGACAGTCATGGGTTAATGGAGCTGGAGAATTTGGAAATCTTTGTCACTTTGTTTTTGGTGTAAATTTGTGGATCTGAAGCTAAAGAATATGCAATGGAAAAGTAATGGTAATTTGCAAATTTGATCTGAATCTTGTGGAAAGGTGTGGAGGATAAGTTGTTTGCTTCTGATGATTTTTCACACTCTATCCTGCTTGTTCATAATTGCAAATTCTTGAAAATGGAATCTTGTGTCATGATCTCAGTGTTGTCAAGCGGCTGTTGGTGGATTGAATAAAGCCACTGTTGTGATTGTTTTCATTGATTTGTCTGTTTCTTAAACTTAGGGGTGTGTTGGAACTTTCTCTCCCATGTTTCGTTTGTCTAGTCAGTAGTGGTTGTTGTGCGCGTACGATCCACTGAGGTTTAACCCTGCATCACTTCGATTCGTTTTTAACAAAATGGTTATTGAAATGTGTATTGCTAGTAAATTTTCTGTTTCGTTTACCTATCATTTTCCTGATTTTTTTATGAACGTGGCTTACTGAGTGAATTGGATGTACATATAGAGTTGTTTGCACAGCTAGCTTTCAAGTTTAGAAGATGGGGTCTAATTTCAACTTCAAGAGTTTTGGTGAAGCACCACCAGTGGAAGGAAATGGTGGGAGGGCAGCAGGAAGTTTTGGATTGGCGCGGCAGTCTTCGGTGTACTCATTGACGTTTGATGAGTTCCAGAACACGATAGGTGGACTTGGGAAGGATTATGGATCAATGAACATGGATGAACTGTTGAAAAATATATGGACCGCTGAGGAGACTCAAGGCATGACGGCTACTTCTGGGGTCGGAGGGGAAGTAAATGCCCCGGGGGGTAATTTGCAGAGACAAGGTTCGTTAACGTTGCCGCGAACGCTTAGTCAGAAAACGGTTGATGAGGTTTGGAAAAATTTGATTAGAGAGACTACTGATTATAAGTATAATAATGTTGCTGCCGGTTCGAATTTGCCACAGAGACAACAAACTTTGGGAGAGATGACCTTGGAGGACTTTCTGGTGAAAGCAGGGGTCGTGAGAGAAGATATACAGCCACCAGTTGTAAGGCCTAATAATGGTGGATTCTATGGTGAAATATACCGTCCTAATAACAACGTTGGTTTAGCTTCCGGCTTTCAACAACCGAATATAAGCAACGGTATTTTGGGGAATCGAGTTGCGGACAACAAAAATTCAGTTCCAAATCAGTCTCCTACTTTAGCACTTAATGTTGGTGGAGTGAGAACTTCTCAGCAACAAACGCTGCAGTTGCCCCCACAACAGCAGCCACTCTTCCCCAAGCCTACAACCATGGCGTTTGCCCCTTCTATGCATTTGGTAAACAATGCTCAGCTAAGTAGCCCAAGAACTAGGGGACCAATGGCTGGGGTTGTGGAACCTACTATGAACACCGCTTTCTCTCAAGCTGGAGGGTTTCCGGGTGCAGGAATTGGCGTGGTTGGTTTGGGCACTGGGGGCGGTGCAGTTGCAACAAGATCTCCTGCAAATCAGATATCACCGGATGTAATTGCTAAGAGCAGTGGGGATACATCCTCATTGTCGCCGGTACCTTACATGTTTAACCGGGGAAGGAAGTGCAGTGGAGCTGTGGAGAAAGTAGTTGAGAGAAGGCAAAGGAGAATGATAAAAAACAGAGAATCTGCTGCAAGGTCTCGCGCTCGTAAACAGGTGACCCCATTGGCTCTGCTACCATCATACATTTAAATACTATCTCGATGTGTTGCCCATTGTATTTTGAAATTTGACTTTAATTTGTTGTGTTCGAGTGGTCTTGTGGTTGAGCTGTAGTTTTAGACCTATATTTTGATGTCTAGAGTGGTGGCACTTTGTGCATCAACATGCATTTCAGCTGAATCATACAAATGTATAGTTTTTTGGTGAGAACATTAAAGATGCATACTTTCGGATATTTGCATTCACATGTAGAATTCTTACCGATCCCTTTTCGTGACCAAGTAAGGACATGATCTCCCGCCTAAATCTTCTGACTTAAACAAAATCCAGTTCAAACTGAAATCCCTACAAACCCTAATCTTTTACAAGTCTTCTGGTTTTACTATAAAAGTCTCTGTGAGGAACAAACAAGTAGAAATAACCGACTGTAGCCTCCAATTAAAGGTTTATTAGCATTTTGTCTATGCAAATGGGTGCTATTTATGTACCTAAAAATCTATAGAGCATCTACTAATATTTGATGAAACTCAGTGAGGAGGTTTTGTGGTGTCGATATGATTGTATCATTGTATGAATGCATAAAGCAGCCTTCTGCACTGCCAATGTACAAAGTTCAAACGTGAATCTTTTCCTTCAAAAGTCACTGAGGGCTAAACGTCTTCAGGGATTTTGAACTTGAGATGTTTTCTGAATCCTAGAACAGCTCCGTCAAGTAATGGCGATCTGCTTTGTTCATCCTTTTGTTTAAGAAAGACGATTCATAATTGTTTAAACCTTTTGTTTTCGGTTTCCTGCAGGCCTATACCTTAGAACTAGAAGTAGAAGTTGCAAAACTTAAAGAAATGAACGAAGAATTACAGAAAAAACAGGTACATGATATATGTACATTAAAGCATAATTGTCTATCAACCTGGTTGTCCTAGTTTCGCTAACCCTCCTCGACTTCACTTTGGTTCTCCGCAGGAGGAAATTATGGAAGTGCAGAAAGATCAGGTACATCATTGTTCGTATCTCTCCAGTCTCTATGTAATTCATTGCTCTCAGATAAGATAACCAATGAAGCAAAACAAGTATATTTCTTCGAGTGTTCACTTGCATCTTGATGCATTTTAACTGCAAAGTAAACTGACCAATCCCGTTTTCTGAATGTGTTGACAGATGTTGGAGACAATGAAGCGGCAAGGGGGAGGCAAAAGGCAATGCTTACGACGAACATTGACAGGCCCTTGGTAACTCGGATGAAATTGGACTGCGAATATAAGATGAGTGCTCGAGTTTACGAACGTTATAGGTAGTACGGTACAAAGATTGGAGCTTGTATCTGGTATCTGGATCCAATCTTATACTAGAAACAGTAGGTAACTGGTCTGTATAGGAGAGGAGTGTTGAGTTGTAAATTATAAAACTAATTAAAGTTAATTAGTCTCATCTTGTAGATTAAACTTCTTGTGTTTTTGGTGGACTCTTTGCTTCTCATTTGATGGCAGGGGGAATCTAGTTTAATTAAACAAGTCATATTTGGACTACCTTAGAATTTTTTATCTAATTAATTAACACGTTTCTGCCGCTCATATAAACTGATTTCAGTTGAACTCTTGAACTCTTGCGTTCACTTTTCACCTGAACTCTTGCGTTCCAATCCCCTTCCACCACTACCTATTGCTTGAATCAACATTGAAAAAAGAAAAAAATAAATAAAATGAATTCACTATTATTCTTCTGGTTCATGGTGCATTCTAGTATTTTAATCCTCGTTTGATGGCAGTGGGAATCTAGTTTAATTAAACAAGTCATGTTTAAACTATCTTAGTATTTTTCACCTTATTAGTTAACTTGTTTCTACCGCTCATATAAATTGATTTCACTTGCAAGGGACCAATTTATAGTTTAGTTGGCTAAAAGCACTTACTTTTCACCTGAACTCTTGTGTTTGAATCCACCACTATCTATCACTTGTATCAACATTAAAAAAAAAAAAAAAAAAAAAAAAAAAAAAAATCCTAACTGAATTCACCATTATTCTTCTTGTTCATTGTGCATTCTGATATTTTAATTCTTACTTACAACGATACAAAGTTGATATAATAAGGTTCAAATTTTAATTACCATTTTCATACCAATATTTGGATATATAATTCAGGAAATTGTAGTTTTTTTTTTTTTTTGATAAAAGATACGATATTATTGAGAATAAGGAACCATAACAAGAGGATAGCAGAATAAAAGAGAGTGAACCCTAAAAATGCCTTGCTGGGGCTGCCAACTCAGAATCAAGGAAAGAAGGGGCCACCAAATACATCAAATACTCAAAGGAAAACTACGTAACACTATCCTCTAACAAGGCATCTGCAACTAAATTTGGAGGTTCCTCAAACCAAATCACCTCCTATTGCAATCCAATTCCAGCTCATGCAAGATGGGCCGCTTGATTGGCTTCTCTTTGGACCAACAGGATCCGTAAATCATGTCCGTTCATCGTATATCGTGTGATCAATTTTTGTCAGGTACTGTTTGTATTTGAAATTATATTTTCTATTAGGAAGTGTTATTGGCACTCCAAAAATCTCATTCTACACTCCTCACAAGTGTATTTTTCTTTCTAAATATAGAAAGTTTGGAGTGTCATTTGAGAATTTTGAAGTGTCAATAACAATTCCCTTTCTATTTTTCATCATTAATTACTAGCCAAAACATTTTTATAGTATTAATTACATTTGTAGCTCAACAGAACAACAATCCGTTGTAGTCTAGTTGGTCAGGATACTCGGCTCTCACCCGAGAGACCCGGGTTCAAGTCCCGGCAACGGAATAACCTTTTTGTGGTTTGGTTTCTCTACTCTTTTTCTATTTACACCTGCTCTTTCAGAGTCTTCACAATTCTTCATCAACTTTCCATTCCAAAAGACATAAAAGTTGAAAACATTTACAGCTGGCCGCACCAACAAAAATATTCTACATAATATTCAGGCCTTTCCATCTCCAACACATTATTTTTTACATCAATTGCTAAAGCTAGAAGCCTGGACCGGTGAATCAGCAGTGTCATGTAATGCAATGATGGCGTATCTGTTTTGTGAACGGGCACTTGGGAAACGGATGGACAAACTCAACACTCAAAAATCCATCCAAAACTGCTTGGTAATTAGATTCTCCTTCCGTTGCCCATTATGAGTTGGGCAGACTATACTCTTCATGGCTAAGGGCTGAAGAAAGACGCCTTCCATCCGCAAGGACTTCAATCTATGAGTCTAGATCATCCTAACTCCTCGGGTAATCATAAACGAGGCCTTCTGCAACACTTCTTGCCCTTGCATGACCATGTAGTTTGCTCACAATAGCTAACGCAAAGTCTGTGACGGTAGAAAGTCCTCTGCTTGTAATCAGTTTACCATCGATAACTACTTTGGTGCCATTTATCACTTCGTTTGTGAGTTTGCTTACAATGGAAGGATGAGCGGTGGCTTTCTTACCCTATATTTTGCAAAGAAAGCATAAGGAATCATATAAGCAAAAAATAAACATTAAAAATATAGAAGAAAGAAAAGAAAATTTTATGGTACCTTCAATAAGCCTTGTTTATGTAGGATTGCTGGCGACGAACAGACCGCTCCATATACTCTTCCAGCTAGTTCTTGTTCTTTGAGGAGGTTCTTTAGAATCCTAGATTTGCTTAGCCGCTCAGCCCCAGCATTTCCTCCCTATCAGAAGGAACCAGAACCGTTGAATGGTCTACTTTGTAACAGGGAAAAATCTTTTTTTTTTTTTTGTCACAGTTACCAACAAAACAAAAGCGTATATAAATGCAACAGTACTTAAGAAGTGACTATCTATCTCATACTGAATAAGTACCTCTACAACCCATTTAAGGAATTAATAATTCTACATTTTGCTTTTTCATTTTGATTATGCACCGCACAACGCTAAAGATAAATACCATCACCAAAGTCAGAATTCAATATTTACGCTTCACAACTTAATCTTAGATCTTGATAGTTTGTTTAAGAATATAAGAAAGATAAATGTATCACTAACTATTCGGTTTGTCTCACCGGAAGAATGATTAAGTCGTATGTTGACTCTGCAGCAACACCAATCAACTTGTCAGCAATGATTTTGGTGCCTTGAGATCCCAAAATCCGCACAGATTTTTCAACTGAAGCAACTATAACATCCACATGTGCTCGTCTCAGAATATCTACAATAGTTACTACTTCAACATCTTCAGATCCATTTGCAACTGGAATCAGAACCTGCATGACAATAGAATGATAAAAAGCTTCTTACGCCAAAAAGAGGGAAACACAGAGAAATAGAATGACAGGCAGAAGATACTATGTAATAAAAAAATCTAGGCAGTGCATGACCAAAATAAATAAATGTAGGCAGTCATGTAAAAGTGTAATCAGAAATGTGAACAGGGTTAATAGTCAAATGAAAAGAGCGTAGAGGTGAATTGTTATCCAAAACATATTTTCTCGTTAATCAATACGAGCATTTCAAAATTTTTTAGATGACAAAGAAATTTGAAGTTCATATACGTTATTTGTAGAGGAGGATGTTCTGCATCCAATCGAATTGCATATCTATAGATCGAGGTTACAAAAGATTAGTCATGAAGCAGAAATAAAGAAACTTACTCGAGGGATGTGATCAAAAGACCATTCAACGTTATTAAACTCCTCCTTTTTAGATTTCTCATCATCAGGACAGATCAACTAATACAAGAGATACAGAGTATTAGCTCAAAGCTATCACAAAAAAGGTATTACGACACTGAATATGAGAAGGAAATACCATAGAAATATAAAGAATCTGAAAAGGAACATCTTTATTAGATGAAGAAAACCATAGTTTAGGCAGGCTTTTCCTAGAGACAGTCTGACAAAGGATGGAGTTTTTTGGATAAAAGAATTGCAAAGTTTGTACAAATACTTCACAGACATGAATGCTCACTCAAACGCTTGTATAATGAACAAAAAAATGAGACAGGATTTTACTGAGCATCTATCAAGAATCAAGCTAAAGCATGAGTTCGGACACACTAACATTACACTATTACAGTAGTAGGGCTCACCACTCACCAGCGATTCTCCAATTTCCTTGGCAACGGATTCCCCAAATAGCTGTTCTACTAGGCACAGGGCAAACCCATAAGAAGTTCCAGGGCCACGGCTTGTTGTGAGTCCTCCTGACACCTGAATGTTTGATTTGACTGCCCAGAACGTCGGAAGCTTGTGCATGAATGCAGGGTGGCAAGTAGTCTTGCATAACAAACTAACAACCATTAGCCGGAAAAAGTACACTGAAATTGACAAAATTTTGAAAATTTAACCAACAACCCACCTGCCTTCTCTTTAAAAGACCCCATGGCAGAAGTGCTACTGCCGGAGCAGCACATATGGCTCCATATAACCTACTTTCCTCAGCCTGCCTTCTTGTAATTTCCTGGAGTGCTGCACAGTCTCTTAGCCTCACCGATCCCGGCATTCCTCCCTTGAGGTCATACGCATAAAAATCATCAGTGGATGCTATAAGTTGTCAAACTTAAACACAAGACCATCACCAAACTTTCTAATATATTGAACTAGTCAAATGAAAGGCGAAAGTTCAGGCGTGCAAATGAATCGCAAGAATTCCAAAATAACACCTCCAGAATGCAGAATACCTTGTGCCAACAATTTGTATTGCTTCAAACTATAGATGCACACTATTACACTTCTTTTAAACTTTCTCCAGCTCGTTGTGCCAACAATTTGTATTGCTTCAAACTATAGATGCACACTATTACACTTCTTTTAAACTTTCTCCAGCTCGAAAATTAAAAGAAGACAACTTTCTGTGGCTCTCATTCTAGTTTAATAAACTTTGGTTGCTTTAGTAATAAGTTTCATCATGCACAGTATCCCCATAACCTGTAACTACGAATGGTTAACAATCTCAACGACCAATTTACGTGTATGTACCACATTTTATCACTAGTTCATTACTTAATAAACTATAAATTCATGAAACGTAACATAAATTGGTCAAGAACAACTAACCGGCAAAGCCACAAGATCAAAAATTTGATCGGAACACGAGGAAATGGAGGTGTCAGCAACCAGTTTAGTACCACAAGAAGCTTCAATCTGGAGCTGCGGCTCCACGGAGGCCACGGTAACATCAGCACCAGCTCGGCGCAGAACATCAACTATAATGACAGCTTCCATTTCTTCCGTCCCATACCCAATTGGAACCAGAACCTGCGCATAATACACAAAAATAAAATAAAATAAAATAAAACTAAAATTCCGTTTGGTTACCGAGAAAGTAAAGATCACAAACCCAACAACCCATTTTTTTCAAGGTTTCCATTTTTCTCATCCATTTTCTCAGCAACCAAACAACATTGACGGAAAAGCTAATGTGGGTATTGCGAAAAGACCTTCTTGGGAGGCACCGAAATTGGGTTTGTTGTTGCTGTTGCGGAGAGGGTTTTCGTGGGTTTTGCAGAGTGTATTGAAGTAGGTGTTCTTCTCTGTGCAGAGGCCATGGAGGTGAATGAGAACCAAGGAAGAGTGGCTGCGGAGGCAGCCGTTGAAGCGAGCTTCGGATAGCAGAATTTCACAGCGGTCGGTGAGAGAACCGGAGACAGAGACTCCATTGAGGCAAATCGGAGTTTCGGTTGAAGGCGCAAAATGGACCTTATCTGAGTTCTGTCGGATTCTCTTTCTTGGACCCGAAACTTGGGTCAGCACACTATACGGCGCCGTTTAGCAAAAACTGTTTATTTCCATAATCAAATTCTTAGAGCATCTCCACCCCCGTCGGTGGAGGGCAAGGGCAATAAAATTGCCAATTTACTTGAGTGACATAGAGGATAGTGGAATTTCGTGTGTAGGGGTGAAATCCGAAGATTTATGAGGGAACGCCAAAAGCGAAGGCAGCTCTCTCGGTCCTTACCAACGTTGGAGTGTGAAAGCAAGGGAGCGAATGGGATTAGATACCTGTTCACTCTAAATAGTAATTGCCTTTGTGCAGCCCACCAATTTGGAAGGAAGAAGGGCAAGAGCAAGAGCGATTATTATTCACAAATATTTTTGTTTCACTTTATGCTTGTAAGTGTGTACTTAGTAAGTTTGTTCTTTAAAAATAAAAATCTTTATTTAAGTTTGTTAAGTGTGTTTAATTTTACGACTGTTTAGAATTTGTGTGGGATTTTTTACTTTCAAATTAATCTAGGCTGTTGGTTTATCACAGTTTGCTTGAATCAAATGCACTAGATTGTGACATATATCAACAATGTATAATTTTCAATTTTTAAGGTTGGAAATCCAACTATCCATATAAAAGGATCATTGGAAATCCAACGGCTAAGTATCATTCCAAGCCATTTAGAATTGCATTGCACATGGGGGTCTCTTGTTGCAGTTGCCAAGTGGTGGAGATGCTTTTAGTGTATTGTTGACACTAGCATTTAGTAGTATTTTCCCACGTTGGTAAGTTGGATGTGTTAAGTTTGATCATCGTGAATGATTGTTCAATACGAAATTATAATTAATTTATTGTGTGGTCTTGTCAAATTTTCCACCTCGCTTAATGATATGCCCCAATCTCGATGTCACGTAGGCATCGATGTTGAGATGTGCTAGCCATCACTTAAATGGACGACGTAGTCATATTATATATGAACACATAACTAAAATTGTCAACTGAGATAGATCTACCGAAAAGTTTAACAGAACTTCCCTGAAAATAGAGATAGGCCCAAATTAAAACATTCGCAAGTAACCATGCTTATTTTCAAGTTTCCAACACATCTCCAAAGGCCACACCTAATGAATCTCAGCTATTACATTCATGATGATAGGTTTAGAGCATAAATGCCAGTTTACAAATTCTACAGACAGTGCAAAGTCTTATAACTTTGGAGTACTAGTCCACGTAGAAATGGACGTTTATTCGAAGGGATTTTAAAAGGAGTAGATATTCAACTCGGTAGGAATATGTCAGAGAGTTATGGGAAGGTGTCTCGACGTAGAATATGATCACTGCTACTGCTACCAAGTCCTAAGGGGACGCAAAGCGTAAAAATGTGAGTGGACGAAAAAAAATAAAGCCTTCTAAAATATTTTTGTTTTTTTTTACATATTAATCCCCTATTTTACAAAATTATATAGCTACTACATATATATACACATATATTTTTGAAGTTTAAGCATGCTATAAAATTGAAAAACTAGTACTTGCATATACTGATTTTTTACTTGTGGCATAACATACAATAGCATACACTAGCATCAATTAGTATAATTTGAATAATATAGTCATGTCATTGCTGAGTAACTTTGAGATATTTACAAGCCGAGAGTATAAATATAATACCTAAATATGTGTAAGATGAGTAGCATAATCATACACTAGTCATGGCTAGTGTAAGTGGAAATTATAATCATACACTAGCCCTAGCTAGTATAAGATGAAAGAACATGTACATAGTATAAACAAGCTGAAACACTGAAATATAACTCATACACATGCATGATTTGTCCTACAGTTGTAGACTAGTACAATATTCTAATTTTGTGTAAGTGTATGCATCCCACAAGATAAGTAATAGGGAAAATCCATATTCATAAAATTGTCATCATCGTTAATCACAAAATATGTTTAATTCACAAAATGAAACTGAAATTCACAATTCTAAAATAAAATTCCGCTCATTGGTCAACAATCTAGCTGAGTCTGTCCTCTAGAATGTTTGAAACTGTTAGGATCTAAGCACATAAAAGGATCCATTAGCAAAACTCTATTAAAACAATTGAGTTTGAAGAAACGAAGTGTGGATTTGGGATCAGCGCGTCGAAATACCCTAATGGAGGGTCCTGTAATGAATCTAGAAAATAGTCAACAGTCAATGTTGATGGGTCAATGCTGGTCCGAGTCGATAGAGCCGGTCAATTTACATTAATGAGGACAAAACAATTGAAAAAATTAGGGATCGATCGTAACACTTACCAGATTGAACACAATTTCTTTATTTTCATCTTCCTCCGTCTATTTAATGAGCAAAAGCTATTTCCTTTAATTTGTGGGTCTAAATTAATTTTTTTCAATGCTAATTAGTAATTTCATTAACTTGGTAAAATGTACTCCATGAAAACTTTCGTTAACTTGGTAACAATGTGCTCCATAAAATGCTTAAAAGAAGCTCGGGGAGTGCTTTTCACTTCTTCAAATGATATGTGTCATTAAAAAAAAAAAAAAAAATCCCTAATGCTTTTAGTTAGGAATTATTGATGAAATATATATATAATTTTAAAGTCATTCAAAGGCATGCTTTTGTGTGTACAAAAATGGATTTTATGTGAAGAAGTGAAAAATAAAAATTGAAAATAGTTACCAAATGATTATTAGTTCAAAAAATTAAAAACGAAATAGTTATCAAATAACGCTTAAATTGTAGTTTTCAGCCTGAAGTGCTAGCAAACAAAATTTAAATTGTTGGTTTTCAATTTTCATAAAAAGTGAAAAGTAAAAAATAAAAGCAAAATTGTTATAATCTCTTTTTTTATTTTTTTATTATTTATTTATCTGAAATTGAGTTTTCTTTTCAATAAAGATGACAGAGTACAAGAAGATTGGGGCAGCAAGGGAAGCCTCGTTAAAAACCTCTAGTGTAGAGGGAAAAAAAGTACTTCACTAAGTTGCTCCCCACTTACATTCAATTATTATTCTCCAAATCTACTCCCAAAAAAGGAACGAGCCAAAGTGGCCCCTCCTCTATCCAAGTATGAAAACCTCCATTGTGAAGACCAAAATTTGTTAATTCATGAGTCACCATATTTCCTTCGCATTGTTGTCATTGACATAAAAAAAAGAAAAGAGAACCTCTTCTTCAAGATATCAATCTCCTTCAATATATTACCATCCCAATTAAGACGAACGTCATTTGCAACAATTAAAATCCATTGCGCTTTTGAAATCCAATTCCAATATAATAGAAATGAATCCCGCATTGTATGCAAACAATAAACCCTCCTTTGCTGCGAGCAATTCGGTTGTTAAAGTATCGAAATAACCATATAGTTATGTCGTACAACCTGCCATGAAAGTCCCATCATCATTTTTAATAACAACTCCTACACCTCTATTCAATCCCTTCAACGATATTGCTCCATCAACATTGACTTTGAATAGGCCCCCTGGTGGGTGCTGCCATCGCCCCACACTTGGTCGATCTTGTTGGCATCGTGAATTCGGTTGTTATAATCTCTTCAAGTCATATGCAAAACCTTGATCCAATAAATGGTCACACTCTCCAAAACTTGTCACATCCTTATCTGACAGACTATAGAATTATATAAAAATTTCACACGGATAGGCATTCCACATCAGCAGAGAGATAGGCCGCTCACTCCCTCTGTAAATACGCGCGTCTCTATGAGTGCGAGAGACATTCGAGTCAGAAACAGAGAAGCTCGAAATGCTCAGCATATTGATGAGAAAATCAGTAGCTTCGGCTTCACGGAAATCACTCGCCGCATTGCAAATCGCACAAACAAGTAGGAATTACAGCCTCGGAGTCCTTCCCGATGGCGTCGATCGGAACTCCGAGGCCTTCTCTCGCAACTCCAAGACCATGGACGTCCTGATCTCCGACCTCCAATCGCACATCCAAAAGGTCGGTCTGTCAGTCTGTCTGTCTCTGTCTCTCTATCTCTCCATTAGATTAATTCAGTGATTGATGAGCAGGTTCTTGGCGGAGGAGGAACTGTAGCTGTGAAGAGAAACAAGAGCAGAAACAAGCTTCTCCCAAGAGAACGCATTGATCGACTGCTCGACCCCGGCGCTTCTTTTCTCGAGCTTTCTCAGGTTTCCCATTTCATCAAACTCCTCAAGTTGTAGCTTTCATGAATTGGGTTTTGATTGAAACACACTAAAAGTTGCAAATTTGGAATAAGATTATGAAAAAACCCCATTAAATCATATATATTATGATTGTTATCTTCACCCTGATGCAAAAGTTTTCATCTTTTTGACGAATTGATTGGACCCAGTTGATATCTTGCCTAAATTGTTGTATGTTTTGTTAATTTTAAGCTTGCAGGACATGAATTGTATGAAGAATCCTTACCATCTGCTGGGATCATTACTGGAATAGGTCCGGTCCATGGACGGCTTTGTATGTTTGTAGCTAATGATCCTACCGTGAAGGGTGGGACTTACTACCCCATCACAGTTAAGAAACACCTCAGGGCACAAGAGATTGCCTCTCACTGCAAATTGCCGTGTATATACCTTGTCGATAGTGGGGGTGCTTTCCTCCCCAAGCAGGCAGAGGTCTTTCCTGACAGGGAGAATTTTGGTAGGATTTTCTACAATCAAAGTATAATGTCTGCTGAAGGCATTCCTCAAATTGCGTTGGTATTAGGCTCCTGCACTGCTGGCGGTGCATATATTCCTGCGATGGCGGATGAAAGTGTGATGGTCAAAGGAAATGGTACCATATTTCTGGCAGGACCCCCACTTGTGAAGGTTATTTTTAGTTTTCTCTTGTATATGCTTTGTATAGTTTCTGCATGAGTCCCGTGATTTATCTGGTATGTTGCTTTTTAAACTTTGTTAAAAAAAATATGTGAATATTATGTATACAATCTAGATGTATAACAAGGAAATGTTTCAATAGGCTGCTACTGGAGAAGAAGTATCTGCAGAGGATTTGGGGGGTGCTAGTGTGCATTGCAAGACATCAGGAGTTTCAGACTACTTTGCTCAAGGTATTACTTTCTGCCATTTCATACTTTAAACCTCACATGCATTTCTTTGAATTAACTAGCTGCTAACTTTAGGCTCTCTTTATATGTAATTTGATATAGGGAAGTGTTATTGGCACTCCAAAAATCTTATTCTACACTCCTCACAAGTGTATTCTTCTTTCCTAATATAGAAAGTTTGGAGTGTAGAATGAGATTTTTGGAGTGCTAATAACAATTCCCTTTGATATATTAGTTAACAAATGCACTAGAAAGGATAAGAGTAGGAATGAGGATATCCGAGGTAAAGTAGGAGTAGCTGAAATTGAAGGAAAGATGAGAGAAAATCGGTTACGGTGGTTTGGACATGTGAAACGAAGACCTATTGACTCTCTGGTTAGAAGATGTGATTATGGGACAGAGGTTCAGGGCCGAAGGGGTAGAGGAAGACCTAGAAGGACTTTGGAAGAGACTCTAAGAGAAGACTTAGAGTACTTGGATCTAACGGAAGACGCGACACATAACCGAGCGCAATGGCGTTCTAGGATTCATATAACCAACCCCACTTAGTGGGAAAAGGCTTTGTTGTTGTTGTTGTTGTTGTTGTTGTTGATCATGTGAAAGTTTTGAAATACTAACAGGACTATAAGAAAGTATTTTCATTGAAAGTTAAGGATTGGTTGAGCTTCATTTAGATTACTAGTTTATGTAATGTCAGGCATCGTCTTGATATTGATGGAGAGTTCTTGTGATATAATTCCCAATTCCAAAGGTCCATTCTTTAGGGATAGACATGTTGTAGAGTAGTCTTAATCGCAAATGAAATAGTTGAGGAGTATCGAGTGAGAAATAGGAAAGGAGAAATTTGAATGTTTTCTTAAAATAACACATTTGTTTATCTTTACCTATTAGAATTATTTGTTCTATGCATGTATGTGGAGGGAGCAGGGAGGTTAGCTATTTGTGGTCACGTTTGTAATCTCACGTGTTCTTGTAGATGAACTCCATGGACTTGCTCTTGGAAGAAATATTATTAAGAACTTGCACATGGCTGGGAGAAGCTTGAAAAGCGGGTTGCAAAACATAAACTCTGAATATAAGGAACCATTATATGATGTGAAGGAGCTTCGATTCATCGCGCCCACAGAGCATAAGCAACAGTTCGATATCCGATCGGTTATTGCTCGCATTGTTGATGGAAGTGAATTTGATGAATTCAAGAAATTGTATGGCACTGTAAGGGCATTTGCACCAATTTCATTTCTGATTGTCTTAATTTATTCCTTTAATATATGAATTTTGTAATTTCAATAGCACCTCTGCAGACTCTTGTAACAGGTTTTGGTAGAATCTTTGGGCAGCCTGTGGGAATTATCGGAAACAATGGAATACTATTTAATGAGTCTGCTCTAAAAGGGGCACATTTCATTGAATTATGTACTCAACGAAACATTCCTTTGGTCTTCCTTCAGAATATCACTGGATTTATGGTATGTAAAGTTGTAAACTCGATGTCCTTTTCTTTTACTTTCTTAGTGAAGACGCTATCAACACCATTGTGTCAGTGTGCTTTTCTGGAGGGTCACTCTTTGAACTTGCGTAATAAGTTTCTTATTTTCTTTGGTTATCGGGTCCATTCTAGAATGAGGAAGCCATGCTTACCAAAAGTTTGCTCATTGAGAATAGGAAGGTTATATATTCATGACATCCTTTAAAAGGTTACCCAAGCCTTTTCATATTTGTGAAGGTATTTAAAACATCTTTGAACTTGAACAGTTGGAACATAAAGGTCGATACGACAGGAGAAATGTACTTAAAGGATATAAAATGGATTCACTCATTCTGGTCTAAGTTAGTCCTTGGCATTTTCACCTCAGATGCGTTCGAGTAGTGGCAGTCTCTTCTACCCCACATTTTTGATGCATTGGCAGTATTTTGGTTCAGTAATATACATTAAAAAAACTTACTTATGCCCTCTTCAAATATCTCAATTTTGAGATTATTTGGCCTCGTTAACTGCCGAATTTATGGAGAAAACGCTCTTCTCATTATTACATAGTTGTGATATATTATATTCCTTGGTAGGTTGGTTCGAGATCTGAGGCAATTGGTATAGCAAAATCTGGAGCAAAAATGGTGATGGCAGTTTCTTGTGCCAAGGTTTGTTCTTCCTTATTTCTGTTTATATAAATGTTCTTGTGTGATTATGAATCTATTCCCCCTTGCGCCCTTATGTGAATATCCATGTGTTCAAATACACGTATAGGAATGGCTTTCATTTTACCTTGAGATGAATCATGATTATGACTTAATCAATCATGAATCTCAAATAACAATGAATGTTTACAGGTTCCAAAGGTAACTATCATCATTGGTGGAAGCTTTGGTGCCGGCAATTATGCAATGTGTGGTCGTGCTTATAGTCCTGATTTCATGTACCTTTGGCCGAATGCCAAAATATCCGTGATGGGTGGTGCTCAGGTGACCCTTTTCAAACAACATACCTATGATTTGTTTTCCTGCATATTTCTTTTGCATTATCTTCTCGACTCTGGATGTCATGAGAGATCTAATTTCCGTTTTCAATTCAAGACAGTATAGATGATTCCTTGGACCATGTCACTGACAGCTGGCTTTAGGTGTAGAATGACATCTTTTTTCGTTATTGAAATACTCAGGCTGCTGGTGTCCTTGCTCAAATCGAAAGGGGCAACAAGAAGAAGAAAGGAATTGAGGTAGAAATCGCCTGTCTTAGATAAAAGCGCATTTTAAGAAAACTACTAGGCTTTTATTTATCTGAGTCCTGTGCATGTAATGCAGTGGGACAAGGAAGAAGAGGAGAAATTCAAGGCAAAGGTAGTGGAGGCTTATGAGAGAGAAGGGAACTCTTACTACTCCACAGCAAGGCTCTGGGATGATGGAATTATCGATCCAGCCGACACAAGAAAAGTCATCGGTCTCTCCATCTCCGCTTCGATGAACCGTGACCCCGAAGAAACCAAGTACGGTGTATTCAGAATGTAACGTAGATGTAGTTATGAATTGATACAATGGAGCTATGTGAATGAAAACCCTTAGCAGCCAAAATGCTTGGTGCTTGTTTATTCAAATGTTCTCTTAAGTGTTGTTGGCCACGATTATCTCACTACATCAATTCAACCACCTTTTTTCTTCTTTTTTATTAATGGTGAGAATCAATTCAACAAACTTGATGCATGTTCCTATTTTCTATCAAGAGCTTTGATATGGGTTGGAGTAGGTTAGGGCAATGCATTTACTCCGGTACACATAAGTTTGAGTCCTACCTTACTCCCTTACAATAAGTATGAATTCCAACTCAAGTAAATTAGAGCAAGTGATATTACAGGTTTGCCATAAAAACGAATCCAGAGCTTTGTCTTGATGAAAAATGAGAAAGTTTGTTAACAATTTGAGATAGGACATCAGGGTAATGTGATGTCAACTTATATATTATAGAAATAAAAATATAAGAGATTAAAGTAAGTAGTAGTAACAACAGCGCCCGTGGCCTAATGGATAAGGCATTTGACTTCTAATCAAAGGATTGTGGGTTCGAATCCCACCGGGCGTGCCAGCTTTTTTTCACCATTTGTTATTTTGTTTTTTTTGTCTTTTCCCATCAATCCAAAATCCAAATCCCAAATCCCAAATCCCAAATCATCAATTATATCCCATTTAAAACAGCAGGCCCCACACTTGTCTTGTTCTCCACCAATCGCTGTCACTTGATCATTCATCATCAAAAACATACCTGCCCAAAATCCCCATTCCACTCCCTCACGTCCTCATCGCACCAGAAACCAACCAACCACCATCTCTCTCTCTCTCTCTCTCTCTCTCTCTCCCCCTCTGCTGCTGCTGCTGAGCTGCCATGGCCGCCTCCACGTTCCACTGTTCGACTTCATTACGCTCCCCCGCCATCCAAAACCCAATGCTCTCGCCTCTCCTCTCCCACTCTCCGCCAAATCTCTCATTCCCTTTCCGATTGCAGCAGCCCCAACGGGGACTCATCGTCGGCCTTCCAAATGTTCCTCCTCGCAGCCTCAAGATCCTCTCCGTTCGCGAATCCAAAGGTGTTTTCTGATCTCCCTCCTCTGTTAGATCTAATCCATTTTTCTTTTGCTCGTCACTTCTTGTTTGGTCCGCCATTGATTGATTGATTGAATTGTGTATCTGAAAGTTAATTTTATGGATGCAAAATGTTTTGGTTTTGTGGGAATAATTTGTGTGCTTTATGCCTCCGATTGGTAGTTTCCTCGAGGCATCTTAGCATTTGGGTATCCAACAATTTGGCCCCAAAACTTTCCTTCGATGCTTAAAATTTGGTTTTGAATGGTAAGATTTGGGTTTATCTATCTGCCTGTTTTGGTGATTGGATACATGTTTAAACATAAATTGATGGATTACTTGTTTCTGGGAACTGATGTGAGAGTAGATCCCACTGGATTTTTTTTTAACAAGACGATATTTTAAAGTACTCAAATCTACGGGGAAGGGATTCTAAGTCGGATGGAGGGCCCCTTTCCGGCTGGCCTAACCCGCGTCTTTTAAATACATTTTGTCCATCCTAATTGTGAGAGATTGGTGTGTATGTATGTTGGGGATGTTCGGGTTTGTCTCTTAACCGTATTATGTTTGTATATATGCAGCTCCGGCGGTTACTGGAGACTCATGGGACAAATCAGTCATCAACAGTGAGACCCCTGTCCTCGTTGAATTTTATGCGAGCTGGTGTGGGCCGTGTAGGATGGTGCACCGGGTGATTGATGAAATTGCGGCTGAATATGCTGGGAAGCTCAAGTGCTATGTGCTCAACACAGATGTTGATTTGCAGGTTGTTGAGGACTATGAAATTAAGGCTGTGCCTGTAGTTTTGCTGTTCAAGAATGGGAAGAAATGTGACTCTGTGGTCGGTACCATGCCGAAGGAGTTCTATGTTGCTGCCATTGAGAGGGTTCTGAAGTCCTAACCTTTTTTTCGATTCGTGCCAAAGAAGTTAACAACAATCAACAACATAGTTGAATTTTTCCGACATGTTATTCGTAAGGATTCCTATCACTTTAGTGCGTATTCAAATGAGACTATACAGGTTGTACATATATATCTTAGACATATGCCTAGTTCATTACCAGCATAGCTCTTAGTTACTGTCATCTCATCATTTCGTGCACCTCTTCTATCTTTTGAGTTTTTACCCCGTCTGTTTTTGGTTGAGGTATTTGTTGAAACTAGTTCTGTAACAAAACGTGTCGTTGATTGTTCATCCATTGGCTTATTGGCTTGAAAAATGTTTGATGATTGCAATGTAGAGTTAGTTAATGATTCATTGGAAACCAATAAGAAAAGGTTGATTGTTGATCTTCATATTGGTGTTTTATCCTTCTCCGTGGTATAGTTGTGTATTTGTTTTGTGCATGTTTGGAGCAAATGCACTTGCAGATTTCATCACATGAAACCATCAGAAAAGCTTATCTCGAGCGGATGAACACTGTTCTGCTAATTACTGTTACATATTGGCCTGGTGCGTTCCTGGTTTTTGTGGGTGGACCTGAGTCATCTGATCTATTCGCCTTAGCGGTATAACACAGTTATCTTTATGGGTGACTCTTTACAGCTGTTCAAACCAGGTAATAGCTTAAATATTTATGCTTTTTGTGGAGTTATGTTGGAGGAAATCGAACCTTGAAAAATTACTCGTAGCCATAAAAGTTCAGTTCTTTCTCGTCACTCGTAATACTAGGTAAGAGAACATTTCCCATGATTACTCAAGTAAATTTGCATGCAGCAAGTGCCTTTGTCATCAGATGCGTGTGTGCCGGGTGCTACGAAGATTGGTATTTCAGACATTCTTGTTGTTGACGGGCGGGCCTTAATCGATGCCACTGAGAGTATCCCAAAGATTGCTTGTCGGTTTCATAACGTGGAGTTTAAACATGTTTTTTGTGAAGCGAATTTCGTTTATGATGCTTTTGCTAAGATTGGTAAGGGATCCTCAAATTCTCATGTTTGGATGGTCTCTCTTCGTTTTGATACTCAAATCAACTTGGTTATGGGATAGTAAAGGTGGTAGTTGTGTTTGAAATTTCTCTAAGCATGCTTCAAAGTGCTAAAAAACTTCCTAGGGTAAGATTGTCCCATGATATTTGCGAATTCTAGCATGTGAAAAATCAAACATGAAACAAAACCCTAATTGAACTTAATCTTACAAAAAACCTAATACATCATTAATGAAGGAACTTGGAATTAAACACCCTACCTTAGTAGTCTCCAAAACGAAGCAGATGCCTGGGTGCCTAAATATGTTTGCCGAAACTTCGGTCGTTGGAAAAAATGGAAATTTCTAGCCAAAAACGGAAAATTTGGTACAAATGTGTTATCTCCAAGGATGGAAGACTTTTTTGTGTTTGGTTATGGGAGAATCACACAAAGCTCACAAATATGAGCTCAACCTAAAAACCCCGACCTCACTCTTCTGAGCTCTCTCTACATCTCTGTGTTCGAAATTAGAGCCCATAGTTATGAGGCTCAACCAAAAACTCCCAACCTCACTCTTCAGAACTCTACTTTCCTCTCTTTGAAATCAGATCTCAACCCAAAAATCCAAAATTCAAAGTTATCTCTCTACATCCCTCTCTTCGAATTCAGAAAAATGATGTCATCAATTGTGAGCTTTTACAATTTATGTGTGGGTATTTTTGTCATTACAATTTTTGTGCATGAGGAGCTAGAGTATGCATAGCTGGTTTGTCCTATTTTGGTCTCAAGAACAAGAAAATGCCATTTTTGTCAATTTCTCAAAATTTTAAGAGAGCTCTTAGACTCACCTCATTATCTTATTTTCTCACCAACATTATAATCCCACGCATCTTAAAAGTTAAAAAATTAAAATGTTATTTCCCCACCCATTATTATTCCAAAAATAACCTTTGATTATTATATATATGTGTAAAATTATTAAATTATCTACCCGCAAAGAAATAAATCTGTGCAATAAGAACCACAGACGTATGCAAATTCTAGTGAAAAAGTTTGATGGTCTCTCTTGCAGGTTTGAGCTTCGAACTTCTTATTATTTGTAAAACATAGTCTTATCTCTACCCTTAAAGAAACATGCAATGTCTAGGAAAACTTGTTGCAAGACATAATCCAGGGCATCATAACTTTTCAGAAGTATTCTTTGAATACCTTTGTAAGGTTCTTTTTTGGAAGAATCGTAACTATCCAATATTGCTTGCCAACGATCTATACTTTTATTACGCATGTGAGAACCTATAAGAGTAAGAGCTAATGGAAGGCCTTGAGCATAGGCTATTGCACATCGTGCGAGTCTCAAATAATCATCTGAAGGTTCTTTTCTTCCGAAGGCATTCAAACTTAAAAGCTCAAGAGCTTGGCCGTCTTCTAACTGCTGGACCTTATATATCAACTCAACACCATAAGATTCCAGCAATCCTCACCGAGCAAATCAACTTCAACCAAGTTGTTTAAATGCTCCAATTCATCCATGTCATCAAGAATTAAGAGAATCTTCCTTTGCCTCAACAGTTTCTTTATAAGACTGATTCCTTCATAAACATCTACAGCTTTCAACTTTGTACCACGAAGAATTTTAGAAAGAAGAGTGTTTTGAAGTTGGATCATGCTTGCACGTGATGTTGATGCTTCTCTAACATTTGCCAGGAAACAGTTACCTTCAAACTTTTGAGCAATTGCATTATAAACAGCTTTTAGAATTGTTGTCTTGCCTATTCCTGATGTTCCCCATATCCCAACCACTCAACGATCATTTCTTCCAACACCTAAAAGCTCTCTCACCTCTTGTACACAAGATTGTAGTCCAACTGGGTGTTTGGCCACATTCAAATATGTGCCATCAAGTACTCGGACTAAGATATCCTCAACAATGTTGCCTACAAATGTAGCTTCAGAGCTAGCAGTTAAAACAAATCACACAATTAATCAGTGAACTTTTTTTTTTTTTTTTTTTGTTGCTATATTTCAATGAAATGTGGGAATAAAAAATGTAAAAACAAATAGACAAGATTATTGCACGATATTTAAAAAAAAAAAAAGTGAACTTGAAAATGTTTCTACGTTTCTATGTTTCTATCCAAAAGAAAGAGGGCTTAAAAAACTCAAGCATGTGTCCCTTGCTCGGGGTCTAAGAGTAAAAATGAAACACAAAACTAAATTGACATTATTGTAGGTTTTTTACCCTTGAGGTTTCATTTTAGAGGGGTTAGGTCGTACGTCCCTCTCTTTTCTTGTAATATTTTTCTACTTTAAGAGAGATGAGATTTATATCTCCTTTTTTCTTGTAACATTTTTCCGTTTGATGAGGGATAAGATTAAAATTCCCTCGTACTACCAAGATTTTCTATAAAAAAAAATTACATTCTTAATGGGTTAGATTGTTAGTTATTAGGGGGAGAGAGGTCGGTGGGGTTCTCCCCTCTACCTAAGGTCATCTCCAACCAAAGCTTGGCCAGATGGCTCATTTTAGCCCTTTGGTCCTCCAAGAAATTAATATTTTAATGAACAGTACATGACCATATTTCTTACCAACTCCAACCGAGGGCCAAAGGGCCATAAGGCTTGTTTTAGCCCTGTCACAAAAAATCGTCTTCAACCGAGGACCAAAGAACCATAGGGCTAAACATAATTTATTATTTAAAAACTACAACTTAAATTCAAATCCAACGGCTAAGTGACGTAAGTATGACGTCAGCTAGCCGTTGGATTTGAATTTTTTTGGGCTATAAATAGGGTGAATATTGGGCTATAATTCACACACCTTTGAATTCAATCTATTTCAATTTAATCTCTTTCAATTCAATTTCTTTCAATTTAAGTTTGCAATGAATTCAAACTTTGGATCCTCTTCGGATTCCAACTGGGGGTCCTCATCCAATTCCAAATAGGAAGAAAAATGGGCGCATATGAGATGAGAAGATGAGAAGTCTGGTGAAGAAGATGAAGCATGACGCAACACACAATATGTGGCAGCCATGGTGTGTCAGCCAATTGAGGAACAACCTTAATGGGGTGGCTTTGTTGCTGATCGTTCTTACAAACCATGAAACAGAGCGACATGAAAATTCTTGATCAGTGAATTGAAGGGAAAATAAACACATAGTTAATGGTAGAGCTAGGAATTTTTCACGGGGTGGGGCTAACTTAAAGATTTAAATCTTGTAAACAAAGAAAACCGATATTGTATTTTTCACAGTATCAGCTAGCTTAAGAAAATTTTTAAAAGGGGAGCCAAGAATTTTTCGTTATTAAACAAATATGTGTTAAAATTCAAACAAATTCAAACTTGAAACATATATGTACAAGAAGCGATGAGAAAGGATGTAAGAAATATATATGGTTTGTAAACTATATTATATATTTTTATAATTAAATTGAGAGAACTAGGATTAGTGACTAAATATATGGTGGACTACATTCGGAAATCAATGAAAATTACATGTAAAATTTTATTTTTTCACTGAAAGCTACTTAGGCTATAACCCATGGTAGCCTTTAATGTGGCTTCGCCAGTGCATACAGTTCAAAGAAAACCTAATCTACAAAACACAAAATCCCTAAACCTGTAAAACCCTAATTTATTCTTCAATACTAAATCCCTAAAATTGAATACCCTTTTTTTGAAGATTTGGAACAGAGATGCACGGGTCAGGAGTCAGGAGATTTAGGATCATCAGGAGGCTGGGAGGGTAGGGAGCTATCCGATCAAGTTGAGAAGAGCTGATACATGATGGTGGTGGTTGAGTTGATTTGAGAGGAGCTGAGGGAGGGAGTTGACGACTAGCAATTCCCACTCATAGACAAACAGAATAGGAGTTTGATTGAGAAACTCAGTCAAGAGGAGGAAATGAGGAGAGTCTGTCTGTGTCTAAGAGCACTTCCACCCCTCTCAAATCCCCTAAGGGATATTGGATTAAATCTCCTCCTCCCATCCCCCCCCCCCCCCCCCCCCCCAAAAACTCCTCTACCCCATTCCAGTCCACTGGGCTCTGGGGGAGCCTAGTTGCTAACCTAGGCTAAAATCGACTAGCCTAACCCCTAGGCCATGTGATGCCAAACTGACGTCAGCTACAATTAAAAGCTTAATTAAAAATACAAAAATTATAAAAAAAATAAATAATATTTTAATATGAATTGTCTGGGCTATTCAATTTAGGGGTGGAGATGCACTTGGGCAGCTACTGTTCACTAAAGGCAATTACCATTCACTTGGGGGATTGAATTGCCTATTTCTCGGGGCTCTTTTTAGAGGTGGAAATGCTCTAACTGTGGAGAGACTAGAGAGAGATTGAGAAACTGAGGAGATTGTGAGAGAAACAGCAGGCCCGTGTCAATTGTGAATTATATGTGTTGGAATTGAAGGGTGGTGAACGATGGAGATATTATCTAGAAAAATGGACAGTTTATATGGACAGGTATGGGGCCCGTGGTTCCTAAGTTTTGGACATGCCTCGCCCCCTATTTACATCCACGCCCCACCCAGTTTCTTTTCTAGTAAATTCATACCCGCCCCGAACCTTGCCTCGAATAGCAACTACTCGACCCCGCGGGTCTTTGACCCGTTTGCTCACCCCTGTCACACAGTTCCTCTCTGTGTGTGTATAATCTTTGCATTCTTTAGACTTTCAGGGGTAACCCCAAAAAATCACAATTCTCTCTCAAGCTTCGACTTCAATAGGGCTGGAAAAAATTCCCAAAAATCCTAACCAAACCAAAAAAAATCCCAATCCCAAACCAAAATTCCTAAAATTTTCGGGATAAAATACCGAACCGATCCCAAAATTTCGTTACGAGATTCGGTATTGTCTACTCAATCTTTCGGTAACCCATACCGAACTGAAAATAAATAATATATATTATTATATATTGGGATAGGATCAATGGACAAATATTTTTACACTCTTTTTAAGCCTTTTGATTACATGACAGCTAATGGTTCTTATTTATTTATTAAATAAAATGGATGCTTATGTGGATTTTAAATAATATTAAAGATAAAATAAAATTGAAAAAAAACATAAAATCTGGAAAATTAAAACTAAAATTAAAAAAAATGAAGAAACTCTAGTTGTATGCATTCCTCTGTCTCCCCCTTTGCTGATGTGGTTTTGCAACTTCATGTTTCATATCGATACGAAATTCTGATGCCTTCTACAAGGAGTCAAGTTATTATTCTCTTGAATCTTCATTAGGTAAGCAAAATGAAACCCTAAGTTCTATATTATTGTTTATATATGCGGGGTGATTAAATTAGGTTTTGCAAAAAAAAAAAAAAAAAAAACAATTAGTTTTGTTAGTTCTTGTGTTTCAATTGAACTCGAACTTATGTTCTAGGGTTTTAAGTAAGAAAGCAACAATTCTAGAGACGTCTGATTGATCACTATTGTCAGTGCACATCTTCTATATTGAATTTGAGGAGCGTATAATGTTTTGCTAACTGAACTGTGTCTCTGCTTGCAGGTTGAGCAATAGGGGTAGTTGGAATTTTTGCAGCGGGGGTAGTTGCGATTTCTGTAGCTCTCGTTTCAATTTTCTAACCATCTTGTCAACCCCAACCTATAGCAGAACCTGCAACATGAAGTTGCAAAACCACATTAGCAAAGGGGGAGACAGAGGACTGTGTACAACTAGGGTTTCTTCCTTTTTTAATTTTAGTTTTAATTTTCTAGATTTTATGTTTTTTTCAATTTTATTTTATCTATAATATTAAGGAAAACTAATGAAAATGGCTTGAAAACTTTGAGTTTTAACTATAAGGACAAAATAAAGGGTAAAGTGAATAGTACCAGGATTGACTTTTTAGTGTAAAAATGTGGTTTTTCGTTAAAGTGAACAGTACCGAGAGCTTTTCGTTAAAGTTCCCCACATAAGCATCCATGTCATTTTATGAATAAATAAGAATAATTGGATATCCTGTAATCAAAAGGCTAAAAAAGAGTGTAAAAATATTTGTCCCTTGATCTGATGACCTATCCCTTATATATATATGGGAATTGTTATTAGCACTCTAAAAATCTCATTTGGCACTCCAAACTTTCTATAATTAGAAAGAAAAATACACTTGTGAGGAGTGTAGAATGTGATTTTTGGAGTGCTAATAACAATTTCCTATATATTATATTTATATATGTATTATTATACATTTGACTTGTTGCTAACTACTAGTAGCAATATAATTGGTGTGGTCTAAGGTAGTAACCATAACCTTTTATCGTAACATTTGCCAGTACGAACCTCTCACAAATGTGTCTATTTCTTCAACACGAAACTAACATATTAGGTTTGTATCTTATTATTTTATTTTTGGGTTTGTTACTTATCCTATTTTGCTTACATGTTAATTTTACTTGGTATGAATGATTGCTATTTCAATTTGTATGAAATTTGGGAATACCAAACCATCCCAAAATACCGAAAATATTTTGGGATTCCCAAAAATTGGGAATACCAAAATTTTGGCTTGGGATTGGTCTTCAAATTCCCGTCCCTAAAATTTTCGGTTTGGGATTCAGGATCCCATTTTCGGTTTGGGATCCTACACCGAATCATCCCTAGACTTCAACGCCCAAATCTACAATTTTTATTTGCTCGAAATTTGGAAAGTAGGTACGAATTTAGTCAGTCCTCTTAATCGAACTTATATAAATTTTCATCGATTTCCTTATAAATTCTCAATTTCTCACATAAATCCCTAATTACCCATTAACCAGCTTCTTTCCTTCTTCCCACGTTGGCTTAACATAGATGTTGATTTGCAGGTTGTTGAGGACTATGAAATTAAGGTTGTGCCTGTAGTTTTGCTGTTCAAGAATGGGAAGAAATGTGAATCTGGTTGGTACCATGCCAAAGGAGTTCTATGTTGCTGCCATTGAGAGGGTTCTGAAGTCCTAACCTTTTTTTCTCAATTCGTGCCAACGAAGTTAACAACAATAAACAGAGTAGTTGATTTTTTTCCAACATGTTATTCGTAAGGATTCCTATCACTTTAGTGCGTATTCAAATGACACTATACAGGTTGTACACATATATCTTAGACATATGCCTAATTCATTACCAGCATAGGTGTTAGTTACCATCATCTCATCATTTCGTGTACCCCTTCTATCTTTTGAGTTTTTACCCAGTCTTTTTTTAGTTGAGGCATTCGTTGAAATTGTTCTGTAACAAAACGTGTCGTTGATTGTTCATCCATTGACTTATTGGCTTGAAAAATGTTTGATGATTGCAATGCAGAGTTAGTTAATGATTCATTGGAAACCAATAAGAAAAGGTTGGTTGTTGATCTTCAAATTGGTGTTTTCTCCTCTGTGGCATTGTTGTGTATTTGTTTTGTGCATGTTTGGAGCAAATGCACTTTTAGATTTCATCACATGAAACCATCAGAAAAGCTTACCTCGATCGGATGAACATGACTTTGCTAATTACTGTTACATATTGGCCTGATGCTTGAGTTCAACTTTTTAATTCAAAAACACTTTTTAAGTTTTAGACTTTGAATTTTTGTTTGATAGGATTCTTTTTAAAAACTAGATTCAAAACTAACTTAAAAACATAGGCTATTTCTTAAAAACACTAAAAGTGAGTTTTTAGAGTTTTTTTGTCCTTTTACTGCTCTCTCTCCTACACATCTTTTCCTGCTCTCTCTCTCTCTCTCTCCTAATCTCTTCTTCTCTCCCCACGTCCTCACCCTATCTCATCTCTCACCTCACCTTTTGTCTTATCTCTCTCATCACCTCATTCTTCCCTCGGTCCACACCTTCTCAATGTATTTTTTTACTCTCTCCCTTGTCACCCTCTCTTTCTTCTCTCTCCTCACCTCCTCACCCTCGCCCTCTCCCTATCTTTTTCTCTCCTCGCCATTTAATTCCTCTATTATGTCTTTTCCAATCCTCTCTTCTTCAATTTATGCTCAAGGTAGTTCGAACTCAAACTAAGAAAACTTAGTTTAAAAAATTTAACCAAACAAATTTTTGAATTTTTGAGACTTAAAAAAAAAAAATTGTTTTTAAGTGCTGTTCTTTGGAAATTGTTTTAGGAGCAATCAAAGTTTTTGAGTAGAATACCAAGTAGGTTCTTAAGATAACTGTTTGGACCCAAATTATTATTGCTGGGCCGAGTAGCAGGATGCGTTCGGCCCAAGGTGATGACAAGTAATATGGGCCGAATAATAAGGCCCGGGCCAGCTGGCAGGGTCGGCCAAATCCTATCAGAAGTAGTCCAGATAAATAGAAAGGTCGAGGAAGTCCTGGTGCAACTAGGATTCTCGACCAGCAAGGAATGAAGTCCCGAAAAAAGGAAAATTCAGAATCCCAGTAGGAGTAGGTTTGTTCGAGGAAGAGGCGAATTGGGACAAGGACTCCCAATCCAAATCGGAGTCGGTTTCAGGGAATGGGGCACTATAAATACAAGAAATCATGCAACAGAAAAGGACCTTCAACTCAGCATACAATTGCCCTGCGCAAAACCTCTCAATCACCTTGAGATTTTTTCCTTTTCTTTTTCCTGCCGACACACCTTCAGTTTGGATAAACAGCATTGTGGAAGCAACCGGCGAGCACCTTCAGTTTGGATAAACAGCACTGCTGCCGCAGAATCAGCCGCCCAAGAAGCATCTTCAGTTTGGATAAACAGCACTGCGTCGAGGTCGACCGATTATCTATCCCAGTCTCGGTCGAGAAAGGTTTTCGAACCTTTGTTGGCAGAGGTCACCTTGCTAGCCTTCTCGGCATAGTTAGGTGTTACGAATTACATTGCTCGGCGTACTGGTCGCCGAGTGGTTTTATGATTGGATACTCACAGGTGAGTTTCAGGGTTCGGCATTCCGACGGCCGAACTACGTTTACCATCAAGACATATATCACGTTCGAGTACCTGTGCCCATACACCTTGGTCTCGATTCGACGTGCTTATACTCTCACGAATATAATCACAGTGACCGAATCGGGCTCGGACGATTTGTGAACTCCGCAGAATTAGCAGCCTTGTCTTCAGGCTGTAGAACCCAGAGACCGAGAGTGTTCCTTCCTCGGTCGCAATCGCAAATTAAAGAAGTCAACAACGCGCTCAAAGCTACATCAACAAATTTTACTCCTCGGCCAGGCTCGGCCGACGAGTTGGCACGCCCCGCATTCGACAAGAAATCATGCAACAGAAAAGGACCTTCAACTCAGCATACAATTGCCCTGCGCAAAACCTCTCAATCACCTTGAGATTTTTTCCTTTTCTTTTTCCTGCCGACACACCTTCAGTTTGGATAAACAGCACTGTGGAAGCAACCGGCGAGCACCTTCAGTTTGGATAAACAGCACTGCTGCCGCAGAATCAGCCGCCCAAGAAGCATCTTCAGTTTGGATAAACAGCACTGCGTCGAGGTCGACCGATTATCCAACGTGGGCCTGCGCGCCACGTTACAAAACCTACGTGGGCGGCTGATTATCCAAACTGAAGATGCTTCTTGGGCGGCTGATTCTGCGGCAGCAGTGCTGTTTATCCAAACTGAAGGTGCTCGCCGGTTGCTTCCACAGTGCTGTTTATCCAAACTGAAGGTGTGTCGGCAGGAAAAAGAAAAGGAAAAAATCTCAAGGTGATTGAGAGGTTTTGCGCAGGGCAATTGTATGCTGAGTTGAATGTCCTTTTCTGTTGCATGATTTCTTGTATTTATAGTGCCCCATTCCCTGAAACCGACTCCGATTTGGATTGGGAGTCCTTGTCCCAATTCGCCTCTTCCTCGAACAAACCTACTCCTACTGGGATTCTGAATTTTCCTTTTTTCGGGACTTCATTCCTTGCTGGTCGAGAATCCTAGTTGCACCAGGACTTCCTCGACCTTTCTATTTATCTGGACTACTTCTGATAGGATTTGGCCGACCCTGCCAGCTGGCCCGGGCCTTATTATTCGGCCCATATTACTTGTCATCACCTTGGGCCGAACGCATCCTGCTACTCGGCCCAGCAATAATAATTTGGGTCCAAACATTGCCCCCTCGCTTCTGAGGTCGCCGACCGTTAATTCTTGGTCGGGCCTCGACCTTGAAGAAGCGAAAACGTTTTTTCTCTTTTGGACTCTACTTCCTTAATGACCGTTATTCCTGCGCATTTATTAGACATGATTGCACTTTCCTCGTTGCCCCCAACGCGTGGCCACGTGTCGATTCTCCGCCGTTCTTAAAACTTTCAATCGTGGGCTTCGAGACCGTGTAATAACTGGAACATCTCATCCTCATTAATGCCTTAAAACTGGCGTCGCACGCAATCGTGCGTCCTGGATTTTCGACTCCTCGATCCCCTAGGAGTTTAAATCATTGTATTTGTTCTCTTGTAATGATTCTTTTTGTTATCAATACAATGGTTATTTTGCCATCAATACAATGGTCGTTTTGCTGTCAGTATAATGGTCTTACTCTTGCATTTCCCATGTAATTGGGTAGTACTTCTTTCAAAACTTTCCATTAATCGGCAATTTGTGAACTGAACCCGTCCGATCTCGTAAATGATATGCCCCCTTGCCGAGGACTTTGTGAACGATGAATGGCCCTTCCCAATTTGGCGACCACTTACCAAACCTGGGGTCTTTGATTCCAACAGGCAACACAGTTTGCCAAACCAATTCTCCTTCGCCGAACGTTTTTTGTCTTACACGCTGGTTATATGCTCGTTCGGCAATTTTCTTTTGCGCAATCAACAAGTTACCTGCGTCGATTCGACTTTCTTCTAAGTCTTCCAACTCTTGTCGCATCGCTTGACTGTATTCAATACTGCACAAATCATTCTGCTCGATTACTCGCAACGAGCTTATACTCAACTCGACCGGTAATATAGCATCGTGTCCATAAGTTAACGCATAAGGAGTGGTTCCAGTGGCCGTCCGGGGTGAAGTTCGGTATGCCCATAATGCTTCATATAACTTTAAATGCCACAAACCAGGTTTCTCTTTTACCATTTTTTCAAGGATGCCGATCAACACTTTGTTGCTGGCCTCGGCCTGTCCGTTTGCCTGTGGGTAGTACGGCGTAGATTGCTCGAGTCGGATATTCAAACTTGCCGCGTATTCCCTAAACCTATCGGCCGTGAATATAGTGCCATTATCAGTTATGATTGTTTCTGGCACGCCGAATCTGGTCACAATATTCTCCTCTACGAAGTTGCATACCTCTTTAGCAGTTAATTCGGCGTATGACCTTGCCTCGACCCACTTAGTGAAATAGTCGGTTGCTACAATTATCCATGCGTGCTTCGCTGCCCCTGATGACGGCGTGATTTTGCCAATTACATCCATTGCCCAACCCCTGAACGGCCATGGTTTAGTAACCGAGTGTAGCAATACGGCCGGGGCTCTTTGCACGGGTCCATGAATTTGGCATGATACGCATCTCCGTGCATATTCGATGCAATCCTTTAATATATTGGGCCAAAAATAACCGTGTCGTCGGAGCAACCAGCGCATCTTTCGTCCAGATTGGTGTGCTCCGCAAATTCCTTCATGTACCTCGGCCATTACTTGGGCAGCCTCGTGTGGGCCGAGGCACAATAGTAGTAAACCATCCTCGCCCTTGCGATATAATTCATTTTGATACGACACATAATTCGTGGCGAGCACCTTCGTTCTTCGGTCGTGTTTCCCATTGGGGTTATCGAGGTACCGTAACATCGTCTTTCTCCAATCATCTGGTTCTACTTCGACGACACATACTTCTATGGGATCTCCTCGTTCTAGTAGGGATGGGAGCGACATTACCCTTGTACGTATTACGTGTGCGCGTTGGAGAGTTTGCTGATTGATCAAGGCGGGGTACGATCGTTGACCCGTGGTCGCAATTCCCACAATTCGACCTAGTTTGCCCCCCATGAGTTGTGCTCCGGAGGCGATCTGGGCGAGTTCGTCGGCGTCAGTATTGTGAATACGTGAAATGTGTTCAAATGTGATTCGTTCGAATGACTCGGCCAGGTAGGTGGCGACCATGTGATAGGGAGCTAAAGTACAACTCATGCAGCGAAACACGCCGTTCAGCTGGTTAATCACAAGTTCAGAATCACCAAGGACGAGAATGCGGGGGGCCCGCAGATCGTGTAAAACATGGAGGCCGATAATGAGGGCTTCATACTCGGCCTGATTATTGGTGCAGCTGAAATCTAACTTGAGAGAAAAATACCATCGGCAGTGGTCCGGCGACTGAATTGCGATACCGACCCCGGCCGAGGTCGAAGTACTGGAACCATCAAAATGCATAGTCCAATGGTTATCGCGTGTGGTGACGAAACCGATGTCGACGTCGCCCCCCTCAAAACCATAAGGGGATGGGTGTTGTGCCAGGAAGTCGGCGAGGGCTTGTCCCTTGACGGCCTTTTGTGGTACATACTGAAGGCTGAACTCGGATAAGGCGAGTGTCCATTTCCCGATTCGGCCTTTGACCATAGGCCGAGTCAGCATGTAACGAATTACGTCGGTTTGGGCGATGACCTGCGTAACTGTGGGGAGCATGTAATGCCGAAGTTTGGATGCGGCAAAAAACAGCGCTAAGCAAAGTTTTTCGACAGGTGTATAATTAATCTCTGGGGAATTCAGGTTTCGGCTAAGGTAAAAGATAGCTTGTTCACGCCCGACATTATTATCTTGCGCGAGGAGGCAACCAATGGATTCATCGGTTGCCGAAATGTATAACTTAAGGGGTTTGTTGCGACAAGGTGGAACGAGCACTGGTGGAGTGGAAAGGGCCACCTTGATCTGCGTAAACGCAATTTGATGCTCTTCGCGCCATTCAAATCGGTCGGTCTCCTTCAGTTTAAGGAGCGTAGAGAATGCCTTCATTTTACCGGCCGAATTGGCGATGAAACGCCGGAGGAAATTTATCTGCCCGAGTAACGACTGGAGCTGTTTCTTTGTCGTCGGAGGTGGGGCGCTGATGATGGCGCGGGCTTTATTTTCATCGACCTCGATGCCACGATGGTGTACCAAAAATCCTAGGAAATTACCGGCCGAAACACCGAAAGCACACTTGGCCGGGTTCATCTTGAGGTTGTTTTTGCGCATGCGATGGAACGCTTGCCTTAGGTCGTCCAGGTGTGTTTGACGGCGTTTGGATTTTACGACCACATCATCGATATAAACTTCGACGATTGTACCGATTAAGTCGTGGAAGATCATATTCATGGCTCGTTGGTATGTGGCGTCGGCATTCTTGAGGCCGAAAGGCATGACTACCCATTCGTAAGTACCAAGTGCCCCCGGGCAACGGAAAGCCGTCTTGTGGACGTCAGCTTCGGCGATGAAAATCTGGTTATAACCCGCATGACCGTCCATAAAAGATAGCAGTTCATGATTAGCTGCGGCATCAATTAATAAATCTGAAATCGGCATCGTATATTCATCCTTGGGAGTAGCCAGATTTAGATTACGGAAATCGATGCAAATGCGAAGGGCACCGTTTTTCTTTAACACGGGGACGATATTGGCCAACCATTCGACATACCGAGCGGTCCTAATAAACCCGGCCTTCAGAAGCCGAACTAATTCTTCCTTAATGCCGAGTTGTACTTCGTTTGAAAATCGGCGAGGAGGTTGTCGAAAAGGCTTACACCCCTCCTTGATGCGTAGCTCATGTTCTACAAGGTTTCGGTCGAGGCCAGGCATTTCGTGATAACTCCACGCAAAGCAATCTTTAAACTCATGGAGTAGCTTACGGAGTTCGACCTTCATGGACGGTGGGAGTAACGCACTAATAAATAATGTTCGAGGATCCTCGGCCGTGCCTACGTTAACTTCCTCTAACGGGTCATTGACTTGAGGTCGATGGTCTTCGAGTTCGGCCGGTGCAGCCTGAACTTTATCGAACGATAGAACGGGGCCGTTATCTGCTTCGGCCAGAAATTCGATCAAATTGATGCCAGAATGTGGTTGCTTGGTAATGGCGTACCAATGGGCCAGCAGACGTTCCATTGTAGATGAAACCGCGGCCTGACGCCGTTCTTGCGTGGTGTGCTCGACCCCTTGAAGCAGGGGTGCTAGGCACTGCTCCTTGAGAAGGGTGGTGATGGACATCGGCACGGCATCTCTGAAAAGGGGGCCCAGAATCTAATGAGTCGTGGCCATGTCATTTTCGAAGCGGAGGGTTTTGATTGCGCTCCGATCGATGAAGTCTTTGCACTTGTTGATTTCGTCGGAAAGTTTTGAGATAAAGGAGGCCATTGGAAGAAGAAGAAATTGCAGAAAGGAAAACTGGGAAGAAATCGCAGAAGGAAGAACTGGGAAGTTTGATTGGGACGAACAAGAATGAGGAAATTGAAATTTTAGGATTTCTGAAAGCGTAAAAGGCGAATGGCAGAAATATGGGTATTTATAGGCTTTTCAGGATGAATATCAAACGTCTGGGATTCAAAAAGCACTGGTTCAAATTGGGGGGAAATTTAACCGGGAAGGGTTCAATCATTTCGGATATGTTGGGAACCTGCGAAGAGGGGATCGAGGAGTCGAAAATCCAGGACGCACGATTGCGTGCGACGCCAGTTTTAAGGCATTAATGAGGATGAGATGTTCCAGTTATTACACGGTCTCGAAGCCCACGATTGAAAGTTTTAAGAACGGCGGAGAATCGACACGTGGCCACGCGTTGGGGGCAACGAGGAAAGTGCAATCATGTCTAATAAATGCGCAGGAATAACGGTCATTAAGGAAGTAGAGTCCAAAAGAGAAAAAACGTTTTCGCTTCTTCAAGGTCGAGGCCCGACCAAGAATTAACGGTCGGCGACCTCAGAAGCGAGGGGGCAATGTTTGGACCCAAATTATTATTGCTGGGCCGAGTAGCAGGATGCGTTCGGCCCAAGGTGATGACAAGTAATATGGGCCGAATAATAAGGCCCGGGCCAGCTGGCAGGGTCGGCCAAATCCTATCAGAAGTAGTCCAGATAAATAGAAAGGTCGAGGAAGTCCTGGTGCAACTAAGATTCTCGACCAGCAAGGAATGAAGTCCCGAAAAAAGGAAAATTCAGAATCCCAGTAGGAGTAGGTTTGTTCGAGGAAGAGGCGAATTGGGACAAGGACTCCCAATCCAAATCGGAGTCGGTTTCAGGGAATGGGGCACTATAAATACAAGAAATCATGCAACAGAAAAGGACCTTCAACTCAGCATACAATTGCCCTGCGCAAAACCTCTCAATCACCTTGAGATTTTTTCCTTTTCTTTTTCCTGCCGACACACCTTCAGTTTGGATAAACAGCACTGTGGAAGCAACCGGCGAGCACCTTCAGTTTGGATAAACAGCACTGCTGCCGCAGAATCAACCGCCCAAGAAGCATCTTCAGTTTGGATAAACAGCACTGCGTCGAGGTCGACCGATTATCTATCCAAGTCTCGGTCGAGAAAGGTTTTCGAACCTTTGTTGGCAGAGGTCACCTTGCTAGCCTTCTCGGCATAGTTAGGTGTTACGAATTACATTGCTCGGCGTACTGGTCGCCGAGTGGTTTTATGATTGGATACTCACAGGTGAGTTTCAGGGTTCGGCATTCCGACGGCCGAACTACGTTTACCATCAAGACATATATCACGTTCGAGTACCTGTGCCCATACACCTTGGTCTCGATTCGACGTGCTTATACTCTCACGAATATAATCACAGTGACCGAATCGGGCTCGGACGATTTGTGAACTCCGCAGAATTAGCAGCCTTGTCTTCAGGCTGTAGAACCCAGAGACCGAGAGTGTTCCTTCCTCGGTCGCAATCGCAAATTAAAGAAGTCAGCAACGCGCTCAAAGCTACATCAACAAATTTTACTCCTCGGCCAGGCTCGGCCGACGAGTTGGCACGCCCCGCATTCGACCGAAGGACGTAGTTAGCTTATTAGTTACTCGGCCTTTTTGAGACTTAAAAAAAAAAAATTGTTTTTAAGTGCTGTTCTTTGGAAATTGTTTTAGGAGCAATCAAAGTTTTTGAGTAGAATACCAAGTAGGTTCTTAAGATAACGAACCCTAAAAAATTACTCATAGCCATAAAAGTTCGGTTCTTTCTCGTCACTTGTCATACTAGGGTAATAACATTTCCCATGATTACTTAAGTAAATTTGCATGCAACGAGTGCCTTTGGTATTTGAGACATTCTTGTTGTTGAAGGGCGGGCCTTAATCAATTCCACTGTCAAGAGTTATCCCGAAGATTGCTTGTTGGTTTCATAACGTGGAGTTTAAATATATTTTTTGTGAAGCGAATTTCGTTGGTGATGTTTTTGCTAAGATTGGTCAGAGATCCTCAAATTCTCATGTTTGGATGTTTTCTCTTGTTTTTTATAGTACTCGATCAACTTGGTTTGGGATAGTGGCAGTGGTAATTGTGTTTGTAATTTATCTTTCTTATTAAAAAAAAAAAAAAAGCATGCTTCAAATTATGTATAGGATAATTAAAAATGAACTGCTAAAAAACTTCCTAGTATAAGATTGTCCCATGATATGACATTGTATTTGCCAAGGAATGAAATTATATATGCCGCCAGTGAAACGCACGCATAAAAAACGAACACTCTTTCTCTCCCTGTGAGAGACCTTATCTCGGCTTGAGAGCACTGTTTTAAAAGTTCTTATCTCGACACTAGGAGGTTGGACATCGTCCCAATTAGTCTATAGGCATTTGAAAATTAAGAAAGTGCGCCTAGACCCACTTAGGCATCCGCCTATACCCGCTTAGGTTGCAACTCTCACTTAGACAAGAAATCGATAACATTCATTTTGCACTTTATTTTGTCAATAAAATGTAAGAGACTTGTTGAATACTTGAATGAACACTCATTATATGCTTGTTCCTCATATTTTCAATATGGTTTAATACTGTATAATCTATATGTCATTTTATTTAACAATTTATGTATTCCAATAAAACTATGTACATGTTTTTTAAGTATAACTTTATTTATAAAATATATCATAAATTTACTTATACCCACCTAGTCTGCCTAGGCACCAGCCTTTCGCCCGACTAACTTTTAGCGTCTTTTAGAATCTTGATTGAGGGTATTTCCCCCATTGTGTGAGGGTTTTCCATCCTGATCGAATTCTGTGACATTGACTCTAACTTTGGCTGGAGTTAGTGGCCGATCCCCCCTTTCTTTCTTTATCTCATCCTTTCCCTTTGTCTACTGCTTTTTCTCCTGCTCACCATTTCGATTTGTCCTCCTCTTCTTACCTCATTGGGGTCTGTCCTCCTCGTTCATCTAAGTTGCAATCCTCAATCATACTTTCCATGGAGATGGTGTGTAGAGTTTCGATGCTTCAACCAGCTCGGGTGTTCCCAACACCACCACCTTCTCTCTATTGTTTGTTGTTTCTGGTAATGTTGCTCATGGTTTTCCATGGGCTTCTTTTTCTTGATAGCCGACTGATTTCATTCATTTGCTAGTTATCTTTACTTTGTGGCTGTGCTCGCAAAGTTGTTCGGGTTGGATGATGACTTTGGCGAGGCCATGTTCGGTTGTGGGTGTGGGTTTGTGTATGTTAAGATGCACTGTTTCGACAGAGGTGGTAGCAGCAAATTTTTCGATTTTTCTCTTTTTTTCTCTTTTGTTTTTGGGCCTCAATTGTTTGGTTGGGCTCTTATTGGTTTGTTTGGTTGACCTGTTTTTTGCTTGTTTATGTTTTTCTATTTTTGGGCTTTTAATTTGTAAACCGTATCTTTGTAGCTAGTAATAAATTTTCATTGAATTTGAAAAAATAAATAAAAATTCATTGAAAAAAAAAGCGCACGCATTTTTCAGATGTTAAAAAGAATCTTGCAAGTGCTAATTAGGAAAGTGCTGGATGTCGGTTTCAAAATACGCGTGAAATTTTATCAGAAAAATGAAAAAGCTCTGACCCTCCTCAACACTCTCTCCCTCTCTCTCTCTCTCTGTATAATCTTGTATTCTCTCTCTAGACTTTCAGCAGTAAAGCCCGCAAAAAATCACAATTCTCTCCCTCTCTCTCTCTCTGTGGGCATCGACTTCAAAGCCCAAATCTACAGTTTTTATTTGCTCGAAATTCAGAGAGTAGGTACGATTTTTCAGTCCTCCTAATCGAATTCATATAAGTTCTCATCGGTTTCCTTATAAATTCTCAGTTTCTCACATAAATCCCCAATTACCCATTAACCAGCATCCTTCCTTCTTCCCACTTTTGCTCTCTATCTATCCAATTTTCTGCTTTTTCGGCTCCAATTTGTGTGGGTTCTGATTCAATTTCAGATTTCTTTTTGGTATTTAGGATCTAAGTTTATTTGGGCCTTGACGAGCAGCGGCAGGCAAAGTATGAGGTACCCTTTTCTTCCTTCTGTATTTCTTATGTTTAATTTCTAATTTTTATTCCATGCATGGTGTTAAATTTCTGTGATGATTTGATCGGATTGGGAGATTTTACGTTGATTTCTGGCACTAAAAGTTTACGAATCTCAACTGTTACAATCGCACTTGGCTGAAAATGAGATTTTAGACGTCAATCGAGTACCATGATTACTTCTGGTCTTTGTTAAAAGAAGCGCAAACGAAAGTTTAGAGAGTTAGAGATAGAAAATAAGGAGGGGTAACCAAAGCCGAGCGATTCAAAGTGTTATTACCCGTTGAGGTTGGAGTTCGGCAAGATTTAGTGAGGGGTGGGGGTGGGTGAGGAGGCTTCCCTCCCGCTCCACCCTCTTTGTTCGTTTCCATAAGATCGACAGACATGGCTCACTTGTACTTGATGGCTAGGTTTCATTTAACCATCTTCTATTAATATTTATTTCTTACCTACTTAAACGAAGATTTTAGTTTTAAGTCCAGTATTACCTAACTGTTAATTATTATATTTGACTAACAAGGAAGATTCATTGAACAAGAAACAACAGCAATATAAGAATAATGAGAAATGAACAATTTGGTGTACATTCAGTCAAATTCTATTAAGTAGTTCAGTGGGGATAATGTACCCTTCATTCGCTTTAATTGGTACGCTTTTGGTTTAATTTGCATTTTTACAAGAGAAAGACTAATGCTGCTTGTTTTGGGTTCCACTTCGGTACACCAGTGTGGTTTATTTTGGAAGAGGCCTTCACCCCATGATTATTCACCTTTGAAATTATGCTTATTAAGACACTGGAGGCCGTAGTTGTCTGTATCTAATTCTGTATAACTCCACTCGCAACTTTTCAGTAACTAGTAGAAAAATTATGCTCAAGTATTAAAATTCTACGCACTTTGGGATGCAGGTTTTGCTTTTGTTTAATCTTGCTGTTAATAATTCTTTTGAGGACCATTCTTATTCTGTTTTCTTCTCTTTGCGTAAGCAGGATTCTATGAGTTTTGAACTGTGATGGCTTTCCCATATACATCAACATCAATAGTGCCTTCAGAACTGTCAGAGCAAAGAGGAGCAAATATATCAGATTCAAACACAAACATGTTTCAAGCTCCAACAAACCAGCCCAGCCGAGGCTCCTTTGATGGTCCTGTGGCTATCTTTTGGGATATTGAGAACTGCCCTGTCCCTAGTGATGTCCGTCCAGAAGATGTAGCTGGTAATATCAGAATGGCTTTACAGGTGCATCCCATAATTAAAGGAGGAGTTATGACGTTTTCTGCTTATGGGGACTTTAATGGCTTCCCTAGACGACTCCGTGAGGGATGCCAGAGAACTGGTGTTAGACTAATTGATGTTCCAAATGGAAGAAAGGATGCTGCTGACAAAGCTATCCTGGTTGATATGTTCCTGTTTGCCCTTGACAATCCTCCACCTTCTTCCATCATGCTCATCTCCGGGGATGTTGATTTTGCTCCAGCACTTCATATACTTGGGCAACGTGGATATATTGTTATCCTGGTAATTCCATCTGGAGTTGGTGTTTCATCTGCTCTCAGCAATGCTGGTAAGTTTGTGTGGGACTGGCCTAGTGTGGCTCGTGGAGACGGCTTTGTACCTTCTACTAAAGTTTTAATGCATCCTCGTGGGGGTCACACTGATATTTCTGGGTATCTTATGGGTTGCCATATCAATGATAATGTGGATATCCAAAATGAAGAAGAAGCTATCTTGTATCAGGGAATATCACAAAGCTATTACAACTCGAGAGATTTTTCAATAGTCTCACAATCACTGTCTGAATTCAACAGTAGTTCCATAATGGTGCCTTGCTGTCCTACCGCTTCAAGGTCACACAGTCTCCCATCTGGTCTTAATGAAGTTTCTGCTGGGCCTACAACATCTGGTGATCAAAATGAATCTACTTGGTGGGTCCAGCCAGGGGACCTAAATGGTCTGAAGGGACAGCTTGTAAGACTGCTTGAGCTATCGGGAGGTTGCATGCCTCTTATGAAAGTTCCAACCGAGTATCAGAAAGTTTTTGGAAGGCCTCTTTATGTATCAGAGTATGGTGCATTCAAGCTCGTAAATCTGTTCAAGAAGCTGGGTGACACAATGGCTGTAGAGGGAAAAGGGAACAAGAGATTTGTCTACCTCCGGAACTGTAAAACGGGCACAAGTGCACCACCTTTGGTTTTGTTAAAGAGGGATAACAAGAAAGGGAAGGGGACTCAAGAAGAGTGCATGGATATTACTACAGGCAATGGTTCATCAGATGAGTTCTCAGAGGAGGAAAGAGTTGTTGTAGAAGAATACGATGAGACGAGCCAAGGAAAGACCAATGTGAGAACAGTAGGTGAATGTGGAATTGATGATCCTAGTTTGGAGAATTTCAAATATGAGCTGCAAGAGATTCTTGTCAGCTACTCTTGTCGGATTTTCTTGGGTTGCTTTGAGGAGGTCTACCAGCAGAGGTATAAAAAGACGCTGGACTATCAGAAGTTTGGAGTTAATCAGCTAGAGCAACTGTTCGAGAAGGTGACAGATGTGGTGGTGTTGCTTGAAGAGCCAGTTGGCAAGAGGAAGTTCCTGGCTGCAAGTGGTGGCTATAAAAATTAAGGTGGTTCGGTTGCTGTTTCTAGTAATTTTCTGATGCTTTTTAGGTACGCACACCGCAGCCCAGCGTCTCTCACTCTCCTTTTTGAATATTTACGTTTTTTTAGTTACAAATTTCATAAAGGGGAAAAACAAAATCACCGATGAGGCTGGGAAGCACCTTTTATTTTTTGTTGTGTTAAACGTGTCCTGTATGGATGGGAAGCTAATATCGAAATTTCCATGCACAATTCACGCCCGATCATTTGCAACTGACGATAAACTGCTAATGGGAGATGGTAATGTAAATTTACTTGTATTTTGCTTTTGTGCTTGATTATACTGAAACTGAAATTACCTTGACCTACATAATGTGGAAGTATTCTCAACTCATCAATAAATGTTTAATGTTAAAGAATGCTGCTTATTTTTTTCGTTCCTTGGTTGATAAGTAATCATATTATGAGAATGGTACTGATTCCTTGTAAGTTAACATGTTGGTTCGAACTACTTATGGGTCCAACTCGGTTTAGTCTTGTTTCTCAGTTCACCAGCTTTGATGCACACCCCTAGTTTCGTTGTCTACTAAACCCTTGCATACCTCTTTCCATATGGCATCGCCTAGACTATAATTAAGGTTGGTTTACTTGACTAAAGATAGTTGGCTTATTAGAAGATCGGGTGAACTTAGTGATTTCCACCGTAGAGATATTCCAGTACCTTCAATCGTTATGCGACTTTCAAAACTTGTGCATCTTCTCAAGCTTAGTTTTGCCGGGAAGTCAAGTTAGAGAATTTACCTGATCCACTGCACTTCCCGCCAAACCTCGTCAAGCTAAGTGTCCATTATTTCAATCTCAATCGACAAACTCAGTATGTTGCCAAACTTGAAGCTTTTGTTGGGATCCGAATCGTACGCAGACAAGAAACCTGTTTGCCTTCTCCTCATTAGGGTTTCCTGAACTGGAAGTCCTATAATTCAAATGGATAAAGTTGGAGGAATTGATTGTTGTATGGACTATGGAGGGGAATCTCAGAGAATGACTTTCCTGGGTTGCTTGTGTTGCCGGAGTTATCAATTTTGCGGAGGATATTTCCGTGTTGTTCCTGGTTTGCTATTCTTCTACTTTTGGGCTACATTTTTATTTGCTTGGATTGAAGATTTGAAATGTGATTGTGCTTTGTCGCTTGTATTGTTGTTGTTTGTTTAAACTTGGCCCTCTTTTTCCTGATAAAAAGTTGTTCTAGCGCTTTTTCCCTAATGGTAATGAGACTCCTCTTTATACTAGATTGATGAAGTTTTATTGTTCACACATGAAAGTTTAAAATTAATATTCAACTTGTCATTCCAGATATTCGAGTTTAAAACTTCTCATTTACAAGTAAAAATTGACGGAGTTGAGCAACTGCGACACGATGTGTGTGCTGCGTAATCGTTCAATCTTCGCATCGCGGGAAAGTTTGAACGCGAATGAACATACTATATCTGATTGCTCTATCTGCTTTGCCATCACCAATTAACTTGAATCAATGTGGAACCATATATACACACACGTGCCCTTTAGGGGAAGAGATTCCTATTTATCAAAAACAAAAATGGAGATTAGTTGCGAGACTTCCTCCACATCAAACTTCAACGATCTAAACCGTTTATTTTGTATGTCTCGTATCATAAATCATCTTTACAAAAATTTAATTCAATCCAAAATCGTTTGCATGTTTAATTATCACAATGAAATGTCAATGTTTCTTAAAGAACAAAGTGTTTGTCAATTTCTTTGAACTCAATTAGATGCCTCAAATATTTTCGATTTTTCTAATATTTTGCAAGGATGATCTATGAGATGCAACTTAAAAAATAAACTGTTTGGATCGTTAAAGTTCAATGTAGTGTGAGCCTAACGACTAATCCCCATTTTTATAAATAAAAAATGGAATCCCTACCCTTAAAGGTTTCTATATACACAAGACAACAAAAAACGTTTCTTGTACGTAGGAAAATGGTCCATACCAAATTAATGTTGTTCCAAAATTGTCCAAGTCTTTAACAACAGTACAAGCAAAAGGATATATATTCATATGCTTCCCCAAAACTTCTAACAAGCAAAAGACATAAGCTTGCAACAATACTGCCCTCACAATTTGCTTTGGCCTTTTGGTCCATACTGGTAAACACCTTGAAGCTGTTTGATGAGTTTTTCGAAACGTTGAGCTGAAGAAATACTGAACGTACCTCAATCCGTGGAACAGTCTCGAATCAATGAAGTCTTCAAACGGAGAGAATATTCGGAGGGGATTGTGGCGAGCCATTTTCAAGCAAGAAGCTTCTACTACAATAAGACCTGGATGTACTTGAAGAAGAAGCGAGATACCTCCCATCCCCGCTATGAAAAATCATGTCAGTCCTATGCATCTTCCCTTTACTAGTCCTTCCTCTTCCTTCCGTCTCTTCGTACTCTTCATCTTCCACGGCTGCTAGGAACTCACTATGCATTGGGTCCGAACTCTCGTACAAAAGCCTAAGCACCTGTTTGATTGAAGGCCTATCGCGGCCTTCTTTCTGGGTGCACCATCTCACGATAGACGCAATCGTTTGGAGCTGATCCAAATCAAATGAATCTTGTATACTGGGATCCACCAGATCAGGTAAGCTTAATTCAGATTCCATGTACTTTTGTGACCATTCTACCAAATTCCTGTTGTCTTGTATTGCTCGCCTTGCAGTTACTAGCTCCAACAGTAACACACCGTAGCTGTATACATCACTTTTCTCCGTCAGCTCTTGGGTAACCACGTACTCCGGATCCATATAACCTGAAGCCATCCATTCAACATAGGTGTTTAGCAAAAAGAAACTATACCTTCATATGTCAGTCTATCAATATGATTCTCTAACCTGGAGTTCCCCGGATATCCGTATTTACTGGTTCAAAGCAAATAGAACCATCTTGTGAAGCCTGTGCAAGGCCAAAATCTGCAACCTGGAAAGAAAAGTATAGAGATTTCTTTCAAGAGTTTAAAAGAGTTCTTGGCATGCATTCCCTACCACGGAAGGAATATCATAAAACTTATAAAAGCAATCTTCCTCCTTGAATGCATTCGATTTAAAGAGGAATAAAAAGTTTAGTCACATATGAGAGGGGTTAACGTCTTTCTTCGTTAAGTTGTTTTGAGAACGAAGAGATTCCGATCGAGTATTAAAAGCTACATCTGCATCCAGCCATATATTCTACCTTGGCAACAAAATTATCATCCAGTAAGATATTGCTGGACTTAACATCTCTATGGCAAAGAGGAGGATCACAATAGAAATGGAGATACTCCTGCATGGAAGAACAAATTAGAAGCAAATCAATTTCATGAACAACACAAGCCAGTAAAAAGATGACTATAAGCCTGCTGTTTACCAGAGCGTTAGCCACGTCAATGGCAATTTGGATTCTAGTCCGCCAACTTAGAGGAGTCCTATTCGGAGCTGCATAAAGATTAGAATTAACATAATCAGAATACGTGGCCTTAAAAGAATATGGCTTTCGAAACAAAATAAGAGAATGACTTTATGCTGTCCTCCACAGCTTTTGAAATCCTGAATATACCAAAGGTAAAAATCACCATAGTAAAGTGGGATTCCATCAAAATTCAGAAACTTTTGTTAGATAAAGTCATAACTCTGCACGAGCGCAAGTGTGTGTGACAGTGCAACAGAGAGGGAGAGAGACAAAAGGATGAAAGAATTGATTTCAAACGTGATGAAAAACACCATAAAGTCATCCCTTTCCATAATCCAGTTTTAGAACACTACTCTGAGCAGAAGGGAATTCAAGAGATGGAGTAACATACAGTAAAGATGGTCCTTCAAGCTACCATTTTCCATGTATTCATACATGAGAAACCTGCCATGGAACATGTAAAGCATTTGGGCAGGTATATAAGGGCCACAAACATACAGAAACATACATAAATTAACTACCTCTCACGCTTCTCGCTGCAAAAGCCCCTCAGAGCAACAAGATGACGATGATGCAATCTAGCTAGAAGCACTATCTCTCTGCAGAACTCATGTTCTCCCTGCTCTGACACTTTGTTCATTCGCTTAACTGCTATCACTAAACCATCACTAAAGTGAGCTTTGTACACAGTTCCAAATCCCCCTTGTCCAATAATTGTGTTGAAGTTTTCAGTCGCCTTCTTTATCTCCTTGTAGCTGAATTTCCGAAACATAGATGGAGGACCTGCACTTAAATACCATCTCAGATGGGACCCCCAACAAAATGTTTCATTCATGAATACAAGTCATCAAGAGAACAAATTACGAGAAAAATAAGAGAGATAATTATACCTTCCTGAAATTTCCTCATAGGACGAGGCGAGTGAAATGATTTTGGCGATTTTTTATCTATACTCTCAGAATCCAGTAACTCTCTGTTTTTCTTACGAATGAGAACTATCAAGACTAAAAGCATCATTACAGCGACAGCTGTTACTGCAATGCCAATACCTGGAACCAATGTAAGGTGGTAGGAATGATGTGTTTCATTTTGGGGTGGACCCAACAAGTGTTGGCTTGGGCTAGCAGCCACAAAAGGACTTGGAGAAGCCTTCGGGGTGGAGGATGGCGATGGCTCTGAAACTAGAAACACAATTTCAACATAGAGAAAAAAAATTTACCTCTTTGGATCAAGAAAATATATGGACCACAAACCTCATTTATAAAGATTATACAAACATGAATAGTTGAACCCAGATCTTCTGCTTTTAAAATTACTTATTCGTAGGAAAAATAGTATATTGTACATTATACAGGTCTATGTGATTGATAAAAACAAATAACGATCACTTCTCACAATATGTTTCAGGAAAAATGACATAATGTTAACTATCCTCATACCAAGCTTGCCCTCAAGGCATTTCAAACTACATTAAAGCTGTTCCCAACAACCAACCTTTCCACCGAAAAAAAGGTAAATAAAACATCAATGACAGTGGCAATAGTTGAAGTACTCATATGATTTGATGAGGCCTTCTATTACCTCACCAAACCTGGATCCAAAAACTAGTTCACTATTCTAGTTTACCAAATATACAATATACCCTTGTTTGTTCGTACTAATAGCATAAAATTATTTAGTTAACACATGAAGCATGACATTGATCGCAACAAAAATAAAAAAATAAAAAATTAGAACATGGTATTTGAAAAAATAGAATAGTTTTTAAGAAAATACTAAAGACTAAACAAAATGGTATCACAGAGTTTTATAATACAGTTGAAATCTAGCACATGGTATTTGTCACATTCTGTTTCAGTATAAACCAAAATATCCTCCACAGCCAGAACTGTCCGTACCTGGTAGGATGTTGTTGAGCCCCTTGATTTGAAAGAAACAGCTTGCCATGTCAATAGCTGAAGCATCATCAACTTGGCTTGCCAATGCAGCAAAAGTTGCATCACGGCAGGTACTCAAAGTTATATTATCTTCTGTTCCTAATAGACGATGAAGATATACGATGCCAGAATTTAAACACTTCTTGCATTTAGTTTCCTCTGAAAGTGGTACTTTGCAATTTGCCATGACATCAATGAACTTTGGAGACTGCAGCATTTGTGTGACAGTTGTTCGACCCTTACACTCATAATTTACTGGAATTTTTGTCCCAAACCCACAGAAAGCTGTTGCATTTCTGGGAACTCCATACAGTACTAAGGTTTGTGATATGGAATGGAGGCATATGTCAGATAAATTTGAAGGAACGCCCAAGTTGCTTGTCACATTTGCATAGTGAGCAATAGAAACTGCAATGAAAGCATTTATATAGCGGCAACACTTTCCTCTGTCTTCTTTATTAGAGCACAAAGAGGCTGCCTGAGTAACGTTTGATCCACTCAAATTTAAGGGGCATTCTGCAAAAGTATATACTATGGTCTTATTTCATTTAAAATTCATCACAACAGGGGACATCAGACTGTTTGACCAGAACCGATACGTACTGATAATCTCTACACTGGATTGAAACTGTCTGTAATGGGCAAACATATAATAGCCTTGGAAAGGATATGCACAATTATAACAGAAACTCCAAGAATTAACAAACAATGCATCTGTTGGTGATGTCCAATGTATTAACAGAGTATTTCCGGGACTTCTCAGTGTTGGATCTCAAAACGTACGTTGTTTTATGTATCTTAACCCTGTTATTATTCTTAAGACAACAAGTAGCTCCCAATTAAGATAAGAACTAAGCACATTAGTCACTGTCCGAAATGATTATCACTCAGCAGTACTCTATCCCTGAATGAAGATGCATTTTCTTGGAGAAACCTAAAAAGTTCATTGAACTGCTAGTGTGATAAAGAACATAGACCAAGACAGATTTAAATCTATTATAGTTGACTTGTACAAGTATCGCATTTACCCGATTCTCTATTGTGCACACCATATTGGCAAAGGATGCAGCACCAATGCAAGCACATGTGACTCTTCACAACGTCAACAATTGTTTTCTATATAGCTTTTATGAAGGACAAGAGTATAAGATAAATGTAAGGCCTGCTCCAATCTATTCAAATTATACCAACAAATTTATTACATAACACCCAAAAAGGCTATAATTTGCAACGAGAAGATAAAAAATTTACACTGAAAATGTTGGATTTCACCAGAACACACAGATTGTTAAAACTACAAAAACCCAGTAGCCAAATTGAGCTCAAAATTGTAAAACACATGCCAATAACATGTATTGATAACATATAGTAACCCCATTAAAAATCACAGCAAACAATTTGTTTTCCTTCTAATAAAAGGTAAAAACTGAACTCGCGGGCGTCTTAAAATTAAAAATTCAACAAAAAGAAGTTAAAAACTTGAATTTTCAAAAGGACCCATCTCCAGAATTAATACATAATAACCTACAATAGGGTCGCTGAAAGTGAAAGTGCCCAAAACATGAATTACAATTACAACAAAAAAAATGAAGAAAATAATATTTAAATAAACAAACAAAAATGCAAGCGCTTCAGTCACACAATACAGAACAAAACTAAGCAAAACCAGAGCTTCATAAAAAAAAAAAATTAAAAAAAAAAAAACCCAGAAATTGTACTGACCTGCCATTATTTGAGGGAAGAGCTGCATTCCCAGAAATGCAAGAAAACCCAGAAGAAATCCAGGTCCGTACGCAGCCATGGTCGAAGCCAAGAGGGAAACTTTCTCTCACTCACCCACCAGAGAGAGAGGGAACTCAAAAGTGGGGTAGAAGAAGAAATAAGTGGGGTTTGTGTAGAGAACCAGCGCCTATGTGCGCTGCTAAGTTCTTTAACACATTTGTCCGTGAGAATGTGTGTTCGACATGTGAGAGAGAGGGTTTTGACTGTGGAGTTGACTAGAGCGGACCCACCGCGCTCCCAAGAAATCAAGACTACTTCAGGTAAATTTTTAGAGATTTCAGTGTGAATTGCGATTCTCTCTACTCTCTTCCCATTCCATTCCATCATTTTCTCTCATATTCTCTATTTTATTTTTTTTATAAAAATTAATATAAGATGTTGACGTGGTTTAACCGTGACCGTTCAAATAGGAAAAGGAAGATAAGGGAGAAAAAAAGGAGAAAGAATCCTAATCCTTTCAGTGTGGCTTCAGTGATACATTACTACTTATGTTTTAGCCGTTAAATTTGAGTTCATAGCTGTTTAATCTTGTATTTACAATCTCAAGTGTTCTCGTTTCACAAGTACTATTCAAGAAAATTGAAAGGTTTCATTTGGAAAGGGATCCCCTCCGGATCCATTCCTCCTAATCCACCAAGTTCAGGAATATGGGCTAATAATTTGATCAAATGGTGAAAGTTATTATAACTTTTAAAGTAAGCTCCAGTTTGTAACTATTGGATCAAATTTTAACGGTCCAGATCCCCGAACTTGGTGAATTAGAAGGAAAAGATCCGGAGATGATCCCTTTCTTTTTAATGTATTGCGCATTATTAAAATGGAGTTGTGGGTGGGGCCCTAATTTTTCCACTGTAATATGAGGTGTCGAAAAATTTTATAATGTGACAAGAATACAGCTTAATGCACCAATTGCATAATATAATTGGTTAAAATTTTGTTTTAAAGTTTTTCACCAATTATATTATTATACTTGATATACTGGATCGTGTTTCTGGCACAATAAAAAATCGCTCGTGGAGTCTTGAGTTCATTGTCTTCTAGGAACTCCAGAATCCCAATTGCGTTTTTGTTTTTGTGTTTTTATTTTTGTATTTCTTAATTGTTACGGCATGTCCCAAATTTTTGACGTAAATTTTTTTTGAGTTTGCAAAATAAAGAAAATGCACATTGCTCTTAAAATAAGTTGGACAAATTTATCAAATACTTTTTATTTCTCAACTTTAAATGGAAGTAGTTGTTTATGAAGAAAAAAGTAAACTCAAAGGGGTAAATATCTTCTTTGTTCTAATCTTTTTCATTACTCGCACAGAAATGAAAAAAATTATAAAATAAAACTGATGGAAAGTGGTTCATAATGCTGCTTTTTCTTTTTCTTTTCTTTTTCTTTTGGTGCAAATTCAAGCAAGTACGCAATGCTACATTATAAAAAATAAAAACAAAACAAAACATTGTGGCTGGTAGAATTAAATAATTCGGACTCGCAAAAACATGCGAGATTTTTTTATCTTTTATTTTTTTAAGAAAGGAAATGATTGGTACATTAAATTAAGTGAGAGATTTAGATTGAGATGCAGAAGATTAAACACATTGTTTTAGCTAACTTGACTAAACACATGTTTGTCTAACATATAAAAAGTTGTATAAAAGATATTGTATCACAATAGTCAAAACCATCCACCACCTCCTAGTGAAAGATCAATAACTTCGACAACCAGTGACTTTTTTTCGGTTGCGCATATTGTTTTAGGAATATTTTATTATGCTTAAAAGGTTTTCTATCTTTGGAGTTTTGCTAATTAGATTCTAGAGAAAACATAGATCAAAATTCTCGGTTGTGCATATTGTTTCGCAAAACTATTTGGGGATACTAAGCCTCGAATTAGTTTCGATCTATGGTAATTTCTTTGTAGTGGCCAGTTAAAGTTATCAGATATAGGAGAGACTACCTACTTCAAGTTCAAGGCAAGCTAGCTCAGTACACATTCCCTTCCTTTAATGTGCAATTCTCGTCCTTTAAATAGAGCGACTTCTCGTTATTCTGCATGTCATCTGTCAATTGGTAACGGTTGCATCTGTCCAATAACTGTCCCATAGGCGGCCCAATCGCTCATCCATCCACGAATATCGCCCTACGAATACTATCCTCTAGCTTCTGTTATGAGTGAATTTCTATGGCCTATTTTATCTAAAAAGAAGCCCTATGAAAGCGTCTGTAATGGGGAGCGGTCCATTAACATTACTTAATTGGCCTTAATGTTTCGCACTAAGTAAGCAAGCTACCTTATTTATGTGCTCTAGTCGAACAAGCTAGCACAAAGTTAGTCGATGTTTATATCTCAACTTATGAATTATCCATATTATACAACAGATTCTTGGATTCTTCCTTGCAAAATCCGTCAACGAGGAAGGTGGAGAGATTTTTTTTATATTTAATGTTAAATAAAAAATTAATAAAAAAATTAATTATTTATTCCAATTGGTGAAGGAGTGAGCCTCGCTCTTGCCACATCATCATTTAATAGCCAAATTGACAGAAAATTTAATGGAGGTCTGACATTGCAACGAATTCATAAGTTGAGGTATGACATTGCAATGTTTAAAACATGAGATATGAGATTGTGGTTTGACCCATAGTTGAGGTAATTTTGTGTAATTTACCCAAAGTTTAGGTATAAAAGAACAAGCCCTTTAAGGGAAGGGATCCCCATTTTAAGAAAAAAAAAAAGGGTAAAGTACAAAAAACTACATCAACTATTGGTGTCACGACACTTTCATACCTCATCTTTTTAAAATGACAATGTCATACCTCATCTTATGAATTTGTGCCAATGTCATACATCCGTCAGTTTTTCTATTAATTTTTCTGTTAAGTGTTGACGTGACTAGATACTGGGGTCACTCACTAATCCAATTGGATTAAAGTATAATTAAATATATTTTTTAATAATTAAAAATTAAAAAATTAAAAAAAAAATTTTATATAAAATTGTGGATCCACCTTCTCTCTCCTCTCTCTCGCCTCTCTTCTCTCTCTCTCTCTAGACACCCACCTGCATCCCCAAAACCTTCCCACACATTCCCCCCAACCTTCATCCCCCTCACCCTTTCTTCCCCCCATTCCCATCTTCTCTGCGCAACCTCTCCCTCCAAAAACTCTCCCATCTAGAGCCCCTCGACCTTTCCATATCCCACCTCTGCTTCGCCACTCTTTCGCCCCGCCGCCCCTCCCTCTGAATCACCTGCCTTGTCGTCAACCAAACCTCTTCTACACCGCATCGGGCCATGAGAAATGTCTCTGGATCTCCGTTGCGTCAAGCCTAAAGATTTGGCAAGACTCGGACTTTCACTGCGTCGAGTCGGTCAAGGCGCATAAGGACGCCGTGAATGCGTTGGTAGTGTCGAATGACGGGACGTTGTACACCGGGTTGACGGATTGTCAGATCTAGGTGTGGTCCAAACCGTTTGGGGAAGACGGAGAAGACGGGAGCGGGGTGGGATCTGGGTTGGGTGGTTCTAGTTTTGAGTTTGGAGCAGGGTGGGATCTGGGTTGGGTGGTTCTGGTTTTGAGTTTGGGGAAGACGGGGAGTGAGGGGAAGAAAGGGTGAAGGGGATGAAGGTTGGGGGGAGGACAGGTGGGAAGGGTTTGAGGGATGCAGGTGGGTGTCTAGAGAGAGAGAGAGAAGAGAGAAGCAAAAGAGAGAGAGCGTGGTGGATGAAGGTTGGGGGGGACGTGTGGGAAGGGGTCGCGGGGGGGGGGGGGGGGGTGGGGGTCGGGTGGGAAGGGGTTTTGGGGATGGAGAAAAGAGAGAAATGGGGGAGATAGAGAAGAGAGGGATTTAATAAATTTTTTAATTTTTAATTATTAAAAAATATATTTATTTATATTTTAATCCAGTTAGATTAGTGAGTGGTCCCCTTATCTAGTCACGTCAGCACTTAACAGAAAAATTAATAGAAAAACTGACGGAGGTATGACATTGACACAAATTCGTAAGATTAGGTATGAGATTGTCATTTTAAAAAGATGAGGTATGAAAGTGTCATGACACCAATAGTTGAGGTAGTTTTTTGTAGTTTACCCAAAAGAAAAATAGGGAATAGTTGTGGGACAAACTCTACAACAAACTTCAAACAATCCAAATCGTCTATTTTGTAAGTCTGGATTCATAGATTACACTATGCAAAAATTCAATTCAATTTGAAACCATTTGTCTATTTAATTGTCACGGTAAAATTTCAATGTTTTCTTAGAACAAAGTTTTTGTCAATTTCTTTGAACTCAATTAGCTGCCTTAAATAATTTCTATTTGGCTAATATTTTGCAAGGATAATTTATGAGGTGCAACTTAAAAAATAGACAATTGCTCTACAACTAATGCCCATTTTTATATAAAAATGGGAATCCCTTCCCTTAAAGGCCTCCATAAAAGAAATTGTATCGCAAACCCATCCACCACTTGAGTTTCAAGTCTTTACTACAAGATTCCTCATAGTGAAAGATGAATAACTTTGACAACCAAGACTTTTTTTTTATTGCGCATATTGCTTTTGGAATCTTTTAGTGCTTAAAAGGTTTTCTATCTTTGGAATTTTTGCTAATTAGATTCTTGAGAAAACATAGATCAAAATTCAATGAACTCTTTATATTAACGTGACTACTAGTACAAAATTAGTCGATGTTTATTCCTCAAATTATTGCTTCTTTATGTTTTTTGAAAGTATAATATCACCAAAAGGATACTAAAAACTTTTGAATCCTCCATCCCTTCACATTTCATGGAAATTATCTCAGTGTCGACGTGTTTGTTCAATCCTCTCATCCTAGTGACCTGACGGCGTGCGAGGGAGATTTCTAATCCCTTCCATTAGGCGAAGGTTCACATGAAACCCACAAAAACATTGTTGGAGCATGGTGATGAATTATGATGATGCTGTCTGTGTTGTCATGCCACAAAAACATGTCAAATGATCATGTAAATAAATTGTATAATGTTTAGCAAAAACAAAAGGAAATGTTATAAATAGGTAAAAGTTAGAGAAATAACCTTTGCTAAAGACCGGAGGGAAGCGGGTGCAAAATATCATACTATAACTTTAGTAGCCATAACACAAATGATGACAGATAAAGAGAAGGAGGGAGTGATGCGAGATTTATACGCACACAAATTAAACCCTCTTTTGTCAATTGTAGTATATGTATAAGTAGGGATCGTTCTGGACCGGGGATTAGGAGGGATTGCAAATCACTTGGAAACTGACTCAAAAAAAACGTAAAAACACAAAATAAAATACTATACTAGACTCAAATATTGCAAAACTAAACTTTAAAACACTAAAACAAACCAAAATACTCAAACAGTACCCAAAGCACTCGAAACTGCCTTAAAAACACTTTCTGGGCAGTTTTGAGCACCTTGAGTACTTTGGACGAATTTGGGAAACAAAATGAATCAAAACACTTATAAACACAAACTAAATGTATTTCTAACTAATCTAACACTTTAAAATAAATGGGGGATTGGTTTTGGATGAATTTGAAAACAAAACAAAAACTTGGAAACAAAACAGATTGTAAAACGAAGAATGATGAGAAACTAGTTAGAGGGTTCCTTATCCACACATGAACATAAGCATATAATTTGACTTCCAGTTATGACTTCAACAAACGATGAATGACAATGCTCCAAGTTAATTAGGTTCGCTTAAACTAACTTTCAGATTTCCCTAGATTCATTGGATTGAATGGAATACGCATTACAACCAAATTATTCATAATCAAAGTCCCTAACCATGGAATACGCATGATAGAGACATTCAACAAAGATCATTAAGTTCAATGGAAATCATAAACATCGACTAGGCATTCATAACTATGGAATACGCATGTTAATCCAGCCTAGGGTTTACTAAACACAATTGTGACTAGCGATCTTTACTACTCATGAATATAAGTTCATAACGATTAGGTGAAATTCCCTTATATCCTAGCATCAAGTTTAGACATGCAAATTAAGTGTCAACCCTCAACCCACATACATAAACAAGTTCTTAATCAAAACAGAAAAGTAAACCACATCTAAAGTTCATGAATTCATAACTGGAGTAAATCAAATCATAACCAACATAAGTCCATGGCTTCAAATTCGCCTCTAACTAAAAAGAAATTAGTTCCACATGTTTAACATAATTGAACAACAAGTTAAATTAAACATGAAAACAGAAACAAGAAAAGAAAGAACTAATTGATGGAATTGAATAGATGGAAAGTTAGCTACGGGGTTCATCTCCACATATGTTATACTTGCATAATAAAACGATTTCCAATTGCGTTTCAATAAACCATTAATTCTCAACGCTCCAAGTTAATTAGATCCGCTTAAATTAACTTTCAAATCTTCCTAACGTTATTGAATTGGATGATTGCATACGACAACCCAAAACATTCCCCACAAGTCCCCTACATGATTGCATAATAGAGATACAAGCAAGAATCATTACACTCTATGAAAATTATAAGTGTTGACGAGGCATTCGTTACTATGGAATACGCATAAAACTTATGCCAAGAATTCGTTTAACGTGATTGTTTATAAGCAACCTCCACTACTTGTGAATATAAGTTCGTAACTATTAGGTGAAACTCACTTATATTCTAGCGTCATATTCATGCATGAAAATTAAGTGTGCACTCTCAATAAACATACATAAATAAGTTATCAATCAAACAGTTAAACGAATTGAATCCACAAATTATGAAACGCAATTAGAAGTAATCAAATCAAAATGCAAGCATAAACATATATTTCGAATTTCCTCATAACTTTGAAATCAAAGAAACACCTAAACATTCCAACAACTCAAACTTGAATTGTATGAATGTTTAGGCACTCTTCTCTTCCATTCCTCATACGTACAAAACAAAGAGTATTGAAATTAAACATTGAAATCAAAGAAACACCTAAACATTCCAACAACTCAAAATTGAATTGTATGAACGTTTAGGCACTCTTCTCTTCCTCTTCGTTGTAGCACAAGGTCTAAGGATAGTTTGATGGTGTGAATGGTTTGGGGAGTGGTGAAAATGGAAGGATGGTGTTTGGATTGTAAGGGAGAGCACGGCACAAGGGAGTTTGATGGTCTACATTCTGAAATGGAAGAGTGTATGAATGAATTGAGGTGTGTATGGTTTTTATAGGGAGATGAATGGATGGGAGAGGGAACATGACAGCTAGGTTAAGTGAATGCATGTGCAAAACAGCTAGGATGAATGCATGTGGATGTTTGGTGGCTGAAATGATGAAGTGGGAAGTGCATGTGCTGAAATGATAAAGGGGGAAGTGCATGTGGGTTGGAAATCTGATGGGTGAAGTGTATGGTTATGGGTGAATGTTTTAAAGAATAGGAATGCATGTGATTAAAGGAATGCATGTGCAATGACAGCTAGGTTAAATTAATTAAAGGGACATGTGGGTTGGAAATGCATGTGGGTTGAAGTGGAATGACAATGAGTGCATGTGGAATGGCTGAAATGTGTTGATATGCATGTGAAAAACAGCTAGGGTGAATGATTGAGGTGGGAATGGAAGAATGTGGCTGCAATGAGGAATACATGTGGCTGAAATGAAAGTGAAATGCAATTGCAACACACGGCAAGGGGATGTGTTGGTGTGTGTATGGGAATTTCTGGTTCTAAGGCTTTGTTTGATTGGGCTAGGCCCTTTGTTTTATGTCTTAAAGTGCATACAAGGCTTCAATTTCGTCCAACACTTTGGCTCCAAGCATAAGCTATCCATTCTAAGCCCAATTTTGCTCCAAAATGCTCCAAATTGCACCTTTTTGCTTCCTTAGCCATATGAACCTAGAAACACACGAAAATGGCATAAAGGACTAAAATAACTAAAGAAACACAACGTAAATGCATGAGAACAAGCCAATTAAGTCGCATAAATATGCTCCTATCAGGGAGATATACTGATATTATTTATTTGATTCTTTCTTTCGCAATGTGTGTTTTGGTAACACTCGGATCACTCTATTTATAGGGCTACTCCCATGAGAATATCCAAAAATGATATGATGGCTACTTTTGACAATATTACATAACAACAAATATATCACTATCATTTTCACCTTTTTCCAAATGCATGTGGGATGTGGGCATACACCATACAATTTTTACAACACTCCCACTTGGATGTCCACATATCACATAAGTTGCCTCGTTAAAACCTTGCTTGGAAAACCTAGTGGGAAAAAATCATAGCGAAGGAAAAAGAGTACAACTTTACCTGGATTGTTGATATAGTGTTATGTAAGCTTCTGAAGCTCATGTGCATTGAAAAACTTTGGAGATATGTGTTTAGTCTTATCGCCTTTGATGAATCCTTCCTTCATTTGGGCAACACATGCTGCATTATCTTCATGGATGACAATTGAAGTGTTTATCTTTGAAGTTAGACAACATGAATTCCGAATATGATGGATCATTGATCTTAACCAAGTACATTCACGACTTGCTTCATGTAAAGCAAGTATTTCTGAGTGATTGGAAGATGCCATGAGATTGTTGTATCTCTATTAGTGAACACATATCTAGTTTGTGAGCGGGCTTTAGTAGATCAGAGAGGAAACCAGCATCTGCATATCTAGCAAGGATCTGGTCATTTGTGGATTTCTCTGAGTAGAAAAGACCTATATCTGTTATCCCACGAAGGTATCGCAAAACATCTTTGATTCCTTTCCAATGACGAATTGTTGGAGCAGAGCTATACATTGCTAACAAGTTAATTGAAAAAGCTATATCTGGTCGAGTACACTGTGCTAAATACAATAAAGCACCCATTGCACTCAGATATGGTACTTTTGGACCAATGACCATTTCATCATTTTCTTTTGGATGAAATGGATCTTTCTTAATGTCCAAAGAATGAATGACCATTAGCGTGCTAAGTGGATAAACCTTGTCCATTCCAAATCACTTCATGATTTTTTCAATATAAGTTGATTGGTGGACCAAAATTCCACTAGCATAATGCTCGATCTGCAGGTTGAGACAATATTTTGTTTCCCAAGGTCTTTCATTTCAAATTCATTTTTTAGATATTCAGCAGTTTTATTGAACTCCTCAGGAGTTCCAACTAGGTTCTTATCATTGACATATACTGCCACTATAGGAAATCCAAAATTGGATTTCTTAATGAACACATAAGGGCAAATGACATTGTTGATATGTCCTTCTTTGATCAAATACTCACTGAGACGATTATACCACATTTGTCCAGATTGTTTCAGTCTATACAATGATCGCCTTAATTTGATTGAGAGCATACCTCGTGGTTTGTTAGTCGTTTCAGGCAACTTAAGTCCTTCTAGGACTTTCATATATATATATATATATATGTCAGTATCTAATTCTCCATATAGATACGTGGTGATGACATCCATAAGTCGCATGTCAAGTTTTTCTGAAACCACTAAACTTATTAAGTAACGGAACGTAATTGCTTCCACTACAGGAGAGTATGTCTCCTCATAATCAATTCTAGGTCTTTGTGAAAAATTTTGTGCAACGAGTCGTGCTTTATATCTTGTAATATCGTTTTTCTCATTGCGCTTTCTTGTGAATACCCATTTGTAACCCACGGGATTTACATTAGGCGGGGTTTGGACTATCGGTCCAAAAACACTACGCCTTTCCAAGGAATTTAATTTTGCCTAGATTGCATCTTTCCATTTAGGCCAATCTTGTCTCTGTTTGCATTCATCAACAGAGCAGGACTCAATATCATTACTTAATATGATTTCACTAGCTACTGAGAATGCGAACATGTCGTCGATGATTATTTCATTTTGATCTCACAATTCGTTAGTACATGCATAATTTATGGAGATTTCTTTGCTTTCATGCACTTTTGTCTCTTCATGGACATGTGTCTCATCAAGGACATTTTCTTTTTCAGAATCATGAATTAGGGATTTATCATTCATTTTCTTTTCTTGAATGATTTCATTTGGATTCAACTGTGCCCTCGTCTTTCTCTTTCGAGAGGTTGAATCTCTTGAACCTGGGGGTCTACCACGCTTCAGGCGTGCACCAGATGATTCATTCGCTACCACTTTATTTTGTCCAACAGGGACATTCATTCTCACAGGTGCATTTGCAGCTGGTATATGTGACTTTATCACTTTTGAAGCATCATTAAATGTATTTGACATTTGATTAGCAATATGTTGAAGGTGAATAATCATTTTCACATTGAGTGCTTCATGGATCAAAATGAGATAAGGTGGGAACAACCCATGTTAGCATTTGCCCTTTTTTTGCAGCGATCTTTTCTCTCCTAATTATAGGAAGACTGTCTCATCAAAATGACAATCTGCAAAACAAGCTGTAAATATATCACCTGTCAAGGGTTCCAAATATCTAATGATAGATGGTGAATCAAAACCTACATAAATTCCCGTTTTGCTTTGAGGTCCCATTTTAGGTGCTGTTGTGGCGGTGCAATAGGCACATAAACAGCACAACCAAAAACTCGTAAATGTGAAATGTTTGGCTGATGCCAAAACACGAGTTATACTGATGAGTATTGGTGGTTGGCTATAGGTCTCAATCGAACCAATGATGCATCATGTAAGATGACATGTCACCATGCAGAAACTGGCAATTTTGTTTTCATGAGCAGAGTGCGAGCTATTAACTGAAGCCACTTGATCAATGCTTCTACTAAACCATTTTGAGTATGGACATGAGGAACAAGGTATTCAACATTAATGCCCAATGTCATGCAGTAATCATTAAAGGTTTGGGACGTAAATTCACCAGAGTTATCAATTCGGATTGACTTAATGGGGTAATCTGGGAACTGTGCTCGCAACTTAATTATCTGAGCAAGAAGTCTCGCAAAAGCTACATTTCGTGTAAACAAGAGACAAACATGTGACCATCAGGTAGATGCATCAACCAAAACCATAAAATATCGAAATGGTCCACAAGATGGTTAAATAGGCCCACAAATATCCCCTTGAATTCTTTGCAAAAATGATGGGGATTCAACATCAACCTTTAGTTGTGATGGTCTAATTACCAACTCCCATTGAGAACAAGCCTTGCAAGGGTTGTTATTTGAGATAGCAATGTGTCTGCTCAATAATGGATGTCCATTAGAGTTGGTAATGATCCTACGCATCATGGTGGATCCTAGATGGCCCATACGGTCATGCCAAAGCATGGAAACTTTTGAATCAATGAACTTCTAGTTCATGACAGTATGTGATTCGATTGTCTTTATGTATGTATAATATAATCCACTCGAAAAGCCACACAACTTCTCTAATATATGTTTCTGGGTATCAATGTGGTATCCGTTTAAATGTATATCTTTGAAACTCAACAAATTTCGAGTAGATCGAGTAGCATACAACGCATTTTGTATGGACAATATTGTTTCATTTGGTAACATAATCTGGGCTTTTCCTGAGCCTTCAATTTCATCTGATTGCCCTGATATTGTTGTTACCCTAAATTTTGTAAGCATTAAGCTTGAGAAATACTTTCGATCACGAAGTATTGTATGTGTGGTTGTGCTGTCTGCAAGACAAATATCTCCGCCATTTCTCATGTTTTGAGAATAACCATAGTTTTTATCTATGCTTTCTGTGTAAAGGGGATCACAGTTAAAAACAACTTATTCATAATAAAAGGGAAATTGAAATGCCACTTTTATTGAATTGAAATGCCACTTTTATTGAATTGAAATGTGAGTTTTAAACTACAAGTTCAGAATAAAAATACATCAAACATAAATGATTCAATCGGATCGATACACTTCATTCCCTTTTTCCATAATGAAGTCTGAAACATCTAGGTGGGTTGTATTCAACTGTCTTGATAAGTTGAGCACTGGATTAGGTATATGCATTGGTCTAGCCTGGTTGAGGAAATTGATCTCGACAGCCTTCTCCTTAAGGGAGGCTTGATATAGATCCACCAGTTGTTTTGGGGTACGATAGGTATACACCCAATGGCCATTGTCACCACACCTATGGCATGCTTCTTCAGAGTTTCTAGGAATGTTGTTCATATTAGGTTTGCCTTTGTGGCGATTTGTATTCTTGAAGCTCGGGCCTAAATTATGCCTTAAAATCTGGTTGTGAAACTGGATACCATGGTTCTTGCCTTCCCCGTTCCACTTGCCTCTCTTGTGGCCATGCCCTAGTTTGTAATTATTGCCATGAGAGGATGTGATATTCCTTTAAAGGGAAGCAACATTCACTTCTGGGAATGATGCCAATCCATTAGGTCGGGAATGATGATTCTTCAGCAGGAGCTCATTGTTTTGTTCAGCTATTAGGAGCACAGATATCAGCTGGTTGTATTCAATGAAGCCTCACTCTCTATACTGCTACTACAAGAGCACGTTGGAGGCATGAAATGTGCTGAAAGTCTTTTCCAGCATATCTTCCTCATTAATGGCTTCCCCATAAAGCTTTATATGGGAGTTAATTCCGAACATCGTAAAATTGTACCCATCCACTGACTTAAAATCCTGGATTCTTAGGTGAGTTCACTCATAACGAGCTCTTGGAAGAATCATCGTTTTCTGGTGATTGTATCTGTTTCTCAATGCCTTCCAGAGAGCTAATGGATCTTCAACTGTTAGGTACTCGCTCTTTAGTCCTTCATCAATGTGGCGACGAATAAAGATCATGGCCCTTGCCCGATCTTGAGAGGATGCACTGTTTTCCTCCTTAATGGTTTCTCCAAGATTTCTTGTCTCCAGATGGATCTTGGTATCCACTACCGAAGTAAGGTAGTTCTTCCTAGTAATGTCCAAGGCAACAAAATCAAGCTTTGTCAAGTTCGCCATTTTCTTTTCTGAAAGAAAAATGAGATCTGTAAGAACTTTCAATAATATGTATTCCTAGAAGAATATAGTGTTAGAACTTCTGGTTCTTACAAATTTTTCATTTTGATTTTCAGGCCAAAATGATAAGGGTGATTGTACCGCACCATTCTCATTGAAGTAAGCATAGGATGGACGATTATTTTGCACCACTTAAACTGCAGGAAAATTTAAATATGTAGAGCAGGGTGGGCGATTATACCACACCACCTAAAATTGTAGTAAAATTAAATATGCCGTCCAAGATGGGCGATAATACTGCACCATCTTTGATCGCAGTAAAATTAATATAAATAAATACTGAGTTAGTAATCAGGAACTACACCAAACAAGAAATCAAATATATAAGTAATTGTTAAATTGAGAACGAGAAGCAGGCATGGTGCAAACAACGAGGGTATATCCAGCTGGTGAGGCAAAGGAAGAAGAAGAACAGTAAAATCCTAGGAGGAAACATTTTCGGCGAATGAAGATGATAACTGTTTAGGGTTAGAGAGTCGTGCTGATAACATGTATAAATAGGCAAAAGTTTGCTAAAGACAGGAGCGAAACGGGTGCAAAATATCACACTATAATTTTAGTAGCTATAACACAAAGGATGGCAGATAAAGAGAGGGAGGGAGATATACTGATATTATTTATTTAATTCTTTCTTTAGTAGTGTGTGTTTTGCTAACACATGGATCACTCTATTTATAGAGCTACTCCCATGAGAACATCCAAAGATGATATGATGACTAGTTTTGACAATATTACATAACAACAAATATATCACTATCATTTTCACCATTTTCCAAATGCATGTGGGATGTGGGCATACACCATACAGTTTTTACAACATTCCCCCTTGGATCTCCACATATCACATCAATTGTCTTATTAAAACCTTGGTTGGAAAAACCCAGTGGGAAAAAACCATAACGAATGAAAAATAGTACAACTTTCCGGCTACCGGAAGGGAAAACTGCTATGACAAAGCCAACAGCTAGTCGCCTTTTTGAGAAAAAAGAAAAAAAATCCAATGCATGAAATTTTACATATTTTGTTGAGAGTTGCCAAACTAGAATTACGAAAGTGAAAGAGTGACATCATTCAATGTTCAGAGTTCAAATCTCCCTTCTACAACATCGCTCGTTTAAAAGTTAAAAAAAAAAATCGCATCCCTAGGTCCTGTTTTACCCGCTCCTTCTCTAGCCCTTTTCCCTAATCTTAATTCCAAGTTTCTAACCCTAAACCCTAGAACTACGAAATGAGAAGAAAGCTGCTGTGGAAGTGCTGCCATCAGGCGCAAGAAGAACGTCCTATGATTAGTATTAACCATAACAAAGTGTATGTAGTTACTTAGTACTACGGTCTAGTGATATTTTTTTTTTCATGTGTAAGTGAGAGGTTTTAGGTTCGATTCTCGCTAAAGGTGAATTTGAACCATATTTTATTGCTAACCTATTGTGAGATTAAGCCCATCCCCTCCTAAGTATATGTAAAAGCATACTTAAGGTGAGGACATAAGCTGTTGTAGTCAACTTTTAATTTTTATGGGTGGTCTAGTTGCAGAAAACGCTAGCGTTATAGTAAAGTAAGAAATCATATTTGCAAGGGGTGAGTTGCTTTGGTGATTAAATTCTATACCTCTTCAACCCTAAACCTTGAAGTCAAATTGCTTCCCCTCTCCTTTTTAAGGGTGGGCACTGTCCAATTCGGTCGGGTTCTATGCCCAAATTGAAACCGAAATAAAAACTTATCACCAGTTCAGTTCGATTTTACTTAAAAATGTCAATAAAATTGAGCGGTTTGGTTTACACCAATTCCAGTTCAGTTTGACCGGTTACAAACCGTATGTACACACTTGCATGTGGAGAGGCAACATCGCTTGTGAGATTAGAAGTCCTCTTTAGTTTCCCTAGTCTTGTAGATAAAGCAGTTTTCAGTGCGTGATGGGTCACATCCATTTCACGCGAGAAGGAAGCTGCTTCAAGCAAAAACAAAACAGAAGACAGAACGTATCATTTTCTTTTCCTCGCTGAGTACTTGGTTTTTCTCAAACTGTAGTCTCAGAAGAAACAGGAAAGACGTATTGCATTACATATTTTCTTGGCTCCCCCAGTTGGTCGGTATAACCCTATATATTAAGGTACCCATTGCTTTGGTTTAAGTCCTTAGGATGAGGATTAATAAGCATGGTCTACAATTTACTTGGTCTAAGAGAGTTATCCAATTAACCCTTCTTAAAATTTTGGTCGCCCTCTGATACTATCATTTAGCCTCAATATACTTCCTGAAATTAGTTTTGTCTAACTTTGTCTCTTGAACTAACATTTTCACATCCCATTCCGGTAAAGAACTATTAAATCAAGGGTAATTTAAATTTATTACTTTTTACACATCTATTTACCTATAGCCACTCACTAAACCAATCTTAGTTCATTTTTGACAACTCTAATTCAAACCCCATGAGTTAGGGCATTTTTAAAAATAACTTATTCAATCAATAGAAAAATTCCGAGACAAGCAACAATGTCAGACTTTTAGTTGTAAACTATGCACATTTGCGTTAGATGAATTTTTTGGTTTGGGAAGGATTTTGGACATGATAGCTTAATGGTTTTTTTTTGAGATTATATTTTGTGCAACTGATCTGATATCATTATTTGATGGGTGAAACCTGTGGTTAGGCCAATTTCAATTAGAAAGATATCTTGAAATAGGTTGATCATGTTTCCATTACGTTGTAGTTAATATTTTTCAAGTGCAAAGTTTCGAGCCAATATATGGATGCTTTGCATGTGAAATGACCCTAAAAACAAAAAAGTAAACCCTTATTTTGATAGGAAAACTAATGAAAAGAGCTTGAAAACTTTGAGTTTTAACGATAAAGACAAAATAAAGGGTAAAGTGAATAGTACTAGGCTTGACTTTTTAGTGTAAAAATGTGGTTTTTCATGAAAATGAACAGTACCTATTTTGTTAAAAGTCCCTATTTTGATTGATATAATGATTTTGTTGCTCGAAAATTTTCTATTGATTAAATAATTTATTTTAAAAAGACCCAAAACTCATGGATGTGAATTAGAGTTGTCAAAAATGGAATTGAGGTTGGTTTAATGTGTAGGGTAGAGGTAAATAGATATGTAAAATAATATGCCTAAAATACCCTTGTATTTAACAGTTTTTTAACGGAATGGGGTGAAGTGAGACTAAAAGAGTTGAAAATATCAATTTTAGGATAGAGTGTGACAAAACCAATTTCAAACGATAAATTCAAACTAAATGACAGGTTCAGGAAACATTTCAATTAATAAGCCTAAATTGTTTATTAAGTATGAAACTCAACCACCCCTTTAAATAGGCCTTTATCCGCACGTAAAAAAATTGTCAGTTTGAGTGAACAAGAATCCTACTTACTAATAAATTAGCAATCTCATGGCGGCTCTCAAGACCAAATATATAAACATAAAAACAACACACATTTCATGTTGATCTAAGAGAGAAAGAGGGTAAGAAATTTGTAACATTAAGAAAATTCTAATTTGCATCCGAGTTATTAAGTTCGATTTTTCCGGTATTAAAAGTAAAAAAAAAGGAAAAAGAGAGAGAGGTTCTTTTTGGGGAGGGAGAGAGTGGGGCGGTATTAAAAGTTAAAAAAAAAAAAGGAAAAAGAGAGAGAAGTTCTTTTGCCCCCGCCGGGGGGTGGGGGGGGGGACCGCACTTGATGAAGTCATATAATTACTTGTTTTATTGTGAAACATCCCCCAACTTTGTCTCCCACAACACTTGTTACATAATATAACTCAAACATTGAGTGATTTATAGAGGGTAAGAGGAGTCCTCAACAAATTGTATTTCTTTTCTTCATTTGTTCTTGTAAAAGAGGACTCCTTTCTTTCTTTTTGCTTCATAATTTCCCTGAATCTATAGCGTCTGTGGAATTAAAGCTCCCCACCTAACACTTCAATGGAGCACGTAATTAACAACTTCTTCTTCTCCATCACCTCCTTCTAGCTCCATCACCTTCTTGCACACTTGTTTATTTTATTTTATTTTTACTTGCAGAGACTTATTTTTGTTGCAACTCTGTTAGCTACTATTTCACTCCTCGATCTTTCTTCATCTCGCGAGGTATTAACCTCTTGATTTATTTCTCTCATCTCTCTGATTCAAAACTGAAAACCCATGTCATATCTTATTAATTCTGTACATTTTCCACAGCTTTAAAACCCATTTTTCCTGTGTTTGTTTTTCTTTCTGCAATTTCCAGGAGGGACAGAGATGTATCAAGAACAGCGACTGCGACTCGGGATTGCACTGCGAGACGTGCGTTGCAGACGGCAACGTGGTGCCCAAATGCACCAGAATCAAACCCATCAGCCCCATTTCTCAGGTTCCCATAAATCCAACTTCTTTGATTTTCCATTTTTCTTAAAGTTTTGGTCTTTATTTTTGTTTCTGTCTGTCTGTCTGATGGGGGTAGTTGTGCATTTATACATGAGCAGGTTCAAACGCTACCGTTTAACAAGTATTCATGGTTGACAACCCACAATTCGTTTGCGCGGTTAGGTGACAGGTCGGCGACTGGCTCATTGATTATCGCTCCTACTAACCAGCAGGACTCCATTACTGAGCAGCTTAACGTATGTCTTTCTTTCTCTCTTTCTATTTCTTTTGTTTATGTTATTTTTCTTTTCTTGTTTAATTTCTGGGAAATAATAAGGAACTTGATGTTTGAGGAACAAAACTCTGTTTAGAATTCTAGGTAGTTGACAGAGCGCTGTTTCCTTGTTGTTTATGGCATTTGATGGTATTCATCAATGGCCTTTCATTAGAAAAATGACCAAACGCACATTCATTTTGTCTATCAATAGAATGAATTAAAAAAGATTGAAGAAAAATTAATAAGGGTATGTAGGAGGAAAAATGGGCGTGTGACTATCCTTAATAAATGAGGTAGATGGAAATGTGATTTTCTTTTTCTTTAAAAATGTCAAAAGGAATTGCTTAGTACTACGATTTATTGGGATTTTTGATATTTATTTTCACTTATAAAAGAAATATTTTAGATTCGAATGTCGTGAATGGAAAGTTCAATAATAATTTCTCTCCCCTGAACCTGTACTTGTAAATAAAGTTCTAAATGGTGCTTAGGTGCTAGTCGATAGTGGTAGGAGCCCAAGCGGAGGCGATTTTTCCTTATTTTTATAAATATGAGTAGACACTTATTTATGTGTTATATAATAAATTTAATTAAAATATATAATTCTATTGGAAAATATAAATATTAAAATAGAATATATATATATATATATATATATATATATATATAAATAAAGTGAGCACCCTAAAATGATGAAACATTCAAAATACCATAAATTGTCCTTTAAGAATTTCATAAATTACAATTGAACCAAAAGAAGCTAAAGTATTTAACCATATTTTTATTTTGAATGAATTTAATATTTAAAATTATAGAAAAAGAAAACAAAAACAAAACCTCCCATGTTAGTGGGTGGTTTCATTTTTTAATTCATTTCTTTTTTTTTTTAAATAATTTTTTAAAAATATGTAAATTAATTATTTAAATAAAAATATAAAAAGGTCAATACGTGTGTGACAAAAGGCTAGTAGTATATAAATTATAAAGTACTAAAATATATTGCAAATACGAGAACAAGCATATAAATATGTGTTCATCTAAGTGTCCAACAAATCTCTTACAATTTGTTTAAAATATAAAATGCAAAATAAAAGTTATCTATTTTTTTGCTTAAGTGAGAGTTGCCACTCTAAGTCATTTTCTTAGGGAAAAAAAAAAAGCAAAAAAAGTCACAAAACTACCAAGGCCGCCTAGGCTACTTATGTCCACCTTGGAGAGTGTAGGTACCCTTTCTTATTTTTTAAACGCATAAGGATTAATCGCAACGGTAGCCACTCGCCTACTACTTAGGCAGATTTTTAGAACACTTGCTCAAAAGTTTAGTATTCTATATGAAATTAAACTCTTATGAGTATGAAATAACTCTACAAATGGAATTATAAATTCCCGCCAATGCATGAATTCAATGTTTAGTTAGACACATGTATATTTTGGCTGATTTATTTTGTCACTTAGTATTGTTACGCAAAGATACATAGTTACAAACACTTGTGCTATGGACGTAATGTTCTTGTTCTCCTATAGGATAATGTGCGTGTGCATAATAAATTTGATTTGGATCACCACTTGAGTTAAAAATTGAGGTATGTCAATAGTTGATCTATTATTAATAGGAAATGACAGTTCAAGGTTCATATGGGGCCTAATAAGTAATGATAAAGACTCATGCATGTTGGTTGTCTAGCTACTTAAGGTTTTAGTGTGAAAAGGAAAATGGACAATGTCCTACATTCAATTAAGGAGGACCAATCCTAAAGTGAAATAACCGTATGACTATGTCTTTGGTTTTTTTGTTTTGAAAATGGACAAACCAATGGCTTCGCCACGACAGTCGACCCTTTGGTGGAACGAAAAGATTTACAGATGCATTTAAGCCTCCTCTTAGTCGCCATCGTGTGATTCATCAGCGCTAGAAATCGAACTCAGGACGTGCCGTATAGAATACTGGCCTGGAATTTGTCCTCAACCACTGGATTACCCGGTGGTGGTTATGACTAGTCTTTGGTTGGCTGTGGTGACCTTTATGTTGCCATGAAAGTTAAGTAATCTAAGATTACAAAAGCACTTGGAAACCCAGATAAAGCTTAAAAAAACTCAAAAACAAAAGCACTTTTTAGTTAAGAAAGGAAAATATTTGTTGAGTCTTGGCTTTGGCGGCAAGAATAGCCATCAGATTTGTGCTTTTGTAGAACCGTGGAAGGATGTTCAAGGGTTAGACTTTCTACCTACTGCATAATATGTTTGCATGTTAAAGTTGTTATGGATTAGGTATTGTTTTGACTTTAATAATTCCCTCTTGGTCGATTGTCTAATATTCAAGAAAGAAAATAATCATAGACTTTGATGATTAGAAGCTCCAGCAGAATACATATGTACCGTACGTATACTACGATGATGACGACAATCACTTGCAAGATGCACCTATCATACTTGTATTATAGTACATAAGCAAGACTGCCAAATAACGATAATAGACCAATAAAACAAAGGGAATTTTTAAAATAATTATGGCTATATGATAAATTTTCAATTCTTAAATTCGTGAATTAATTGCTCTATCATCTTGCAGAATGGTGTTAGAGGGTTAATGCTGGATATGTATGACTTCCAAAATGGTATTTGGTTATGTCACTCGTTCGGCGGCAACTGCTACAATTACACATCTTTTGTAAGTATTATATGGCTTCCAAATGATATTTTATATATACGCAAAAGGATTAGTTTGTGCTGTGATGTAAATGCATGGGTTGCTTATATTATGCGACTACCTATTGAAGATTCAACTCTTGAAGGATTATTCTTGCAAAACTTAACCAAACTGAAAAATCTTTTAGTTATTTAACTGTGATCAAATATACAGACAAACACAATTTTACTGAAATTATCATGATGACAGTTAATTAGCTAAATGATTTTCGGTTTAATTGATTTCTACATCCTTTGAAGGGTAAGAAACAGATGCTTCTCAAGTTAAGTCTTCAACTTAAAACGTTTATCAATGACTTCGCTATTTGTGACTTTGCTTAGATTTATTGAAAAGATTTCGTTTAAGAATAGCAGTACTAAATCTGCAATCTGGTTTATCAGCAACCTGCCATTAATGTGCTCAAAGAAATTCAAGCCTTTCTTCAAGCAAACCCATCAGACATTGTGACCATCATCATTGAAGACTATGTTACATCACCAAAGGGCTTGACCAAAGTGTTTGATGCAGCTGGCTTGAGAAAATTCTGGTTCCCAGTGTCAAGAATGCCAAAAAAAGGCGGAGATTGGCCGACGGTTGCTGATATGATCCAGAAAAATCAGCGTTTGGTGGTTTTCACTTCAAAACGAGCAAAGGAGGCAAGTGAAGGGATAGCCTATGAGTGGAACTATGTGGTCGAAAACCAATGTGAGTTCTATCTTTGACTTCGAACACTCTATTTGTATTTTTTGTACTTATGTCCAAAATTACGTTGTTTTAGGGTTTTATTTAATCCTATAAACATAAATCTTTGACCCCAACATGCTTACTTCTAAACTCTAAAACGATTAACATGAACTTTGACACAGAAAACACATACAGAAGATCCTATTTCTTAATATAATTCTGTTTTGAGTGAAACTGTAGATGGAAAGGGTGGAATGGTTGCTGGATCATGTCCAAATCGCGCGGAATCATCTCCCATGAACACAACATCAAAATCGTTGGTCTTGGTCAACTATTTTCGAGATGCTCCCGATATAACCCAAGCTTGCAAGGATAATTCAGATGCATTGCTTCGCATGGTGAATACGTGTTATGATGCGTCTTCTAAAAGATGGCCTAACTTTATTGCGGTTGATTTTTACAAGGTATGAATTACTTTTAAAAATAAACTTACTAGCAAAAATTATGTTGATGCTCATTGTTTATATGCGTATAGAATTATAAATGTATTCATTTATTCATTTTTCTGTGACCTACCTTCTAGAGGAGTGATGGTGGGGGAGCTCCTAAAGCTACGGATGTCGCAAACGGTCATTTAGTTTGCGGGTGTGGAACCATTGCTAACTGCAAGGTGAGTAATATATGATATTCGGTATATAAATATCCGGTAATGTGATGCATATGTGGTTTTATAAGATAGTTTGATATGTTATGTTATCACGCTATCAATCTAGACAAGACATTCATGCGACAATTAACCTAATTTCTGGTCATTTATGTGCATGGTAATCATAAATTCATAATTACGTGTTCTTGTGTACGCAGGCCAATGTGAGCTTTGGAGTATGTCCACAGCCTGAGGCTGAAGTTGTCCCAAGAACTGCACCATCAACAACAAACTTTGGTTATTCGAATACGGGACCAGTTCAGCTGCTGTGGTTGTTTGGGACTCTTCTTGTGACACTTCTAATGTTGTTTTCGCTGTAGACTTTATAACCTGAAAGTATTCTCTTCTAAATTCATAACTCAGTGAAAAGACAAAAGGAATTCTAGTTTCTAACCAAAATCAAGTTTGACTGTCAATGGTATTTGAATTAGAGTTTAATGGAAAGAAATATAAAGAAAAACACCTTACACAAATACAGTTATGGATTTTATATTTCTGAGAATGGTGGTGCTATCCAAACACACATATTTACCTTTGACACATATCGCTCAATTTTCGACCGTTAAATCAAATAAATTGAAGAGATTCACAGGAAAAAAATTAACAGATGATACGTGAAAGATATAAGAAGGTGTAAGGATAGCACCACTCTTCATAAAGTTGTGATGGGTACTCTTTCTTAGTTACTAAATTGTTCTAGTTGGGACATTTGGTTGGTGATCACCATGTGATTGTAGAACTAACGAATCATATTTATTTTATACGTACTTCGGCTGCAGACTCAGAGGAATGTATGTCGACTTTGGCTGCGAGTTGGAATTAATGGTTTATCATTTCCAAATATAATGGTTGCCACTAGGTTAGAGGTCATGGGAACATTTAATATATTAAAGGAAAAGTTTTATAGTGCAAAATGCTTTCTGGCCTTTGAAAAACTAGTTTCTTATAGATGTGTGAGTTGCACATGTTTTATTTTAAAAGTTGGTAAACCGATAAATCGTGTAAAGTTCATAAAAACTTGAACTTAAACTCGGAGACTATTATACAATGCATGATTTTGTTTTTTCTTTCTTGTGATTTTGTTTTTTCTTAAGAAATTGATATTTTAAACTACTCTAATTTATGAAAAGAGAATTTTAAAATGTGTAAAAGAGCGCCACGCTGCCTAGCAATTAGATTAATTGGTTACCCCTATTCCCAACCTTTAAGAATATATTTAAATTACGAATGTGCCGCTAGACCTGACAATTTTTTAAACGACTCGTTAACATAACACGTAAATGACACAAAAATAATGGGTTTCGGGTCAACATGATAACTAATTGGGTCATTATCGGGTTACGATAATAACGGGTCCTTAATAGGTTTACACGAGAGTGACATGCAGGTAACCTGTTTCGACACAATAAGAAAAAAGTTATTTTGATGATTTTAATTTTTTAGACTACTAAAAAAAACTTACTATAAAATACAATAGATATAGTGAATATGTATATATTGTTTGTTAATTATTATTCTATATAAATTTTAAAATTTAAGTTTTATTTATTTATTTATATATTATATTATAGACAAAGATTGAGATTAAAATCATAAAACACATTAAAAATAAAAATATCAAGTAATTTAAAAATACCAAACACATTAAAAAAATTATAATAATTAATTTACATGTGTGAAAAATATGAAAAAAATATGCAAATGCTCGTAGTCGCATCCTCTACGCTTTGAGGATAGGTATATGATCGTTTGAATTTTTAAAACCATACAAACTCTCATGAATAGTATTTTTAAAGGAGTTCAAAATAAACAAAATTCATAATCATTAATGTATAAGTCTGAAAGAAGTGAAAGCTAATAAGCATTCATAATTGCATCCTCAACGCTTAGACGATGGTTATATAGTCATATAGATTTTTAAAACCCTCCAAATCTCATGAACAGTGTTTATTATTTGAGTGCAAAATTAATAAAATTAATAAAAATTATTGTAGAAGTGTGAAAAATGTAATCACTCATAATGAAAAGCTTTACAACTTTCATGAAAGGGTCAACTCCAAAATTTAGTATAAATATACTGATTTAGTATTATGTTTTACATTTTTTTGGGTCAAATTATGTTTTTCATTTTTATTGATTAAAATATATTTTTCTTAACGGGTAATGGGTCGAGTCATATTACCTGATAATATTAACAGGATGATTTCGGGTCAGGTCATAATACCCGTTTACTTTAACGAGTATTACACGACATGACCCGTTAAGCTATCGGGTATGACACGAAAACGAGAAACACAACACAAGTGCCTAGTTTATGTGCCGCTATCAGTTGAGATATGAAATTTATAACTTGTGAATTGGCTAGGGAACTAGCCCATATTGATTTTTTATTTATTTATGAGAAATACCTAGAAATAGGACAATTTCTTAATCTTGGGACAAAATACGACATTTCGAATATGCACACCAATCAGATAGAAATATGATTTTTCTTAAACCTTCAAATGACTTAATTGCCCTTGTATGTAAATGGGTTATTTCCTTCCATTTTTTTATTGCTCTCTTCTTACCCTTTCTCCCTCCCTCTCTCTCCTATACTCACTATGCACACACGGTGCACAGTCATCTCGACCAACACCATCCAAATTGAAACCACCACCAATTTTGTCACACCCTGATCTCGACATATGTCCAAGATCGACACATGACGTCACCAAATATCTGTATGTCTAACATACCCCATCTCTGGGATATGTACAAAGCATAATTCAATATTCAAATTGCGTTGTAATTTTCATTTATTTTATGGCTGCATCTAACCTCATCGTTAGACTACCTACGTACCCTCAATAGGGATCAAGTCATTTGTAGTTCACCATTCGCTATACTCGAACATTCATCACATAAATCGTTATGTCTCAGCAATATACCACAATTTAAGCCTGTAGAACCTCAAGGAACATTTAACAAAGCACAATAATATTCTCTAGTCATCTTGCCATTCACCCACACATATGCATTCCAACACCATCCAATTATCACACCAATCAATAACACGTACAATGGACTGAAATGCAGGGCTAGAGCGACACAGTTTGGCCGAAGCCTACATCTTTGAAGCTGAAAACAAATCCAAGGAACCAACAAGTCAAATGATGCGATTTCGGAGCACTCAACGAAATCCATCAACCTCAGGTTCCGGACCACTCAATGAAACCAAGCCACCAAGGGGATTCCGGATCACTCAACGGAATCCAAACTAGGATACAATTCCGGACCACTCAACGGAACCGTGGAGTAGAAGGGATTCCGTACCTCTCAACGGAATCCGAGTGGATATGGTTCCGGACCACTCAACGGAATCACAGATCACGAGGGATTTCAGACCTCTCAACATAATCTAGACGGAGTAGAGAACTAGACCACTCAACGGAACCCTAGTAGATACTCAGTTCCGGATCACTCAACAGAACCGAGCAGAGGGCCAAGGAACAAATCAATGGCTCAAAGAAATCAAGTACTCAAAATATAGAAGCTCAACGAAACCATAAATGGAACAATGATACGATATGTGAAACAAGTCTTGAAGCAACAAACCCGATGACAATGGGTTCATGGTCAGCTACTAGCCCTCACATTTCATCACATCATGCCAATCATACAAATCAGACCACATTCCACAAACATTTCCAATGCACAATCAAAACATACTTAATAAACAAGTATAAAATAATACAATGCCACTAGTACGCGAATCAACTCGTACATCAATCGAGGGGACACGCCATCCCGATGAGCCCATCATGCTCCATGAAGTCTCAACCGCGCTCTAAGATAACCGATACGCTAGAAGAACTCAGGCTAGTTGACTAAAAAGCCAACCGTCGATTAAGATTGAGCATAGGGTCCACAACTCTAGAAATCTAAACCAAAAGATCCACCTATCAGATTTCTGATCTGTAACTTTCCAAAGTCCGCATTATGCTTCTAGAACAACCTACTAAAATCTTATGGCGATCCGACGGTCGAATCTCTGCTAATTATAAGGATTAGATGGCGGTCAACAATTTATTTTACAAACTTAGAAATCCAATTCGGTAAGATCCGTATGTTAGATTACCGATCCGTATATAACTAATGTCCTCAAATATTATGTTCTATAACGTATTAAATTTTGGTAACGATCCAACGGTCGGATCATTGATTCATATTTTGATCAAGTAACCTATCATAGTGAAATTAGGTTCAAACGATCAAACAACGTCATACGAATATCAAATACCAAATCAGGACATCAAATTAAACTTAAAATGGCATTGTTGGCCCATTGGCCACGCACCACCGCGGGTGGCGGTCGGCCACCTCGACTCATCGGAAAATTTAACTATGTTAAAAAATTACCAAATTTTACAGACAGGTAGATCTCAGTGAGCTTCGATGGCGGTCATACCTATAACCAGGGCCAATTGGGCCTAGAAAAGCTTCAATTTGCCACGAACCCTCCATAACCCTAGAAAAGGTGAGCTTCGATTTGACTTCTCCGGTGCTCCACTGCCTCCAAGGTTGTTTAGGCTTTGTTCCTGGGTTCAAGGAGAGTCTAATGGTGGTAGAGATTGAGGGGATTTCATTCAAAAATGATGGATCACCATCAATGATACCGTCAGCATCCTTTATTTCATGAAATTAAACCTAAAAGCCTTCAAATTTGAGTTAAGATGGTAGATAGGCGGTTGTGGAATAGGTTATAGGTGATGGAAGGGTGAATTTCGACTGAAAAATTGTGGAAATTGTTCAGAATTAAATCGGGTCACCGCCGGGTACATGGGTCGGTGAGTGAGCTCGTTTCCCCTTTCCTTTCCTCTCTCGTTTCCCCTAATTTCCCTCTTTCTCATTGGTCCTCCTTCCCATCTTTTCACTCATTTCTCTCATTTCTTTTTTTTTTTTCCTATCATAGCCGTCCATCTCTCTCATTTATTTTCTTCTCCTTTCATCCCAGCCACACACTTGGCACATTCCTTTGCTATCTGGAACCTTCTAAATGAGGGCCGAATTACAAAAATGTCCCTAACTTTAAAAGTTAATAACTTTCTCGTTATAACTCTGTTTCATAAACGGTTTATGCTTACGCGTTTGTGAGATCGGGCTCTATTCGAAAATATAAATTGTGACCATGAAAGGTTTATTGGTTTCAAACAATTAATTTCCAAACTTCACCATTCGTAACTAGTTTAATTAAAATCTAAATTCAAATAAATTAAAATAAATTCTCGAAAAATAATATAAAATCTCAATAATGCGAATACATAGATTATAACAGTGAAATCCAGGAATGGGATTTCACAAATTTCATCTCATCCTCACGAGTCCAAAACACCTAGCCTTGTCACTAATCCCATCTCCGATCATTGGGATGGAAACTCAAGCAGGCTGCGAGTTTTCTGGCCATTTTTCGGCAACACAGCAAACGATTGACGCTTAAGACCACCACCATTGGACTCGCATCGAGGGTGGGAACAAGGCCCCATCATTAAATGCTGGTGTTCTGTTGGATGAATTTTTCAGGATTTGCTCATTGTATATACATGACATGCACATGATATGCTCACAGATCTGAGCCAGCCCAAAAACCCAGAGCTTACAGCTTTATTTTTGAAATAAAAAAAAAAAATGACGTCACGACCATATACACTATATACACACCACATGCACATTATAAGTGCAGTACATGCATATAATATGCACAGAATTGGAGATTGAACAACAAGCTGCTTTTCACATTAATAAGAAACTTTAACGGCAACCTATTGGTATAGTGGATACAATTAAAACATAATTGTTACGCATATAAGGTTACATTGGTAGTGTGAAAAATCTTGTTATGTATATCAATCTCCGCTTAATTGTGCACGTGGAAAACATGATACTCATTGTCGTCATTTCATGGACACGTATGATCCTTAACATCCTCTAAGTTTTTTCTTAATTTTATTTTTCGCCGAGGCCAACTAGGTTTGGTCATACTCGCTAAATTCCGAGGCACAATGTATGTGCATCATAACTAGTGAACATTCACACTTCTCATATTAAGATGTAGCTATGCACACCATATGCACACCACATGCACATTACGGAAATTTTTTTACAAATTTCCACAATTGGACACTTGAGCCAGAAATTGTTCCATCCCGGTTTTGTAGCACGTCAAAACTTGAAATTTATTCCATAACCCATAGGCCCCAATATAAAACACAAACCTTAATTTAACTTCTAAGTATTAATTCATTTGATTTCGAAGAGAGTGAAGTCCAAAGAGAGGTGAGAAGAGTGAATTGGGTTTTGGGTTGACCTTATACCTCTGATTTCGAACAAAGGGATGCAAGAGAGGTGATAAAAGAGCTGGGTTTTGTACCATATTTTTTGTTTTGGTCGAAAAGTTCCATTTTTTTCTAGCGATTGAAGCTTGGCAGGCATACTAAAGTAGGGTGTTTAGTTCCAAGTTGCTTCATCAATGATTTATGGAATAAATGGGTTGTTTAAAGATTAATTAATACTTAGAAGTGAAATTAGGGTTTGTGTTTCATGTTGGGGTCTATGGGTTGTGGAATAAATTTCAAATTTTGACGTGCTACAAAACTAGGATGGAACAATTTCTGGTTCAAGTGTCCAATTGCAGAAATTTGTGAATTTTTTTTTGTAATGTGCATGTGTTGTGCATATGGTGTGTATGGCTACATCTTAATATGAGAAGCTGGAATATTCACTAGTTATGATTCACGTATGTTATGCCCCGGAACTTAGCGAGTATGACCACAACCTAGTTGGCCTTGGAGAAAAAAGAAAATAAGAAAAAGCTTAGAGGACGTTAAGGATCATGCATGAAATAACGACAACGAGTTTTATATTTTCCACGTGCACGGTTAAGCGGTGATTGATATACGTAACAAGACTTTTCAAATTACACAATAACCTTATATATGTAACAATTATGTTTATTTGTACCCACTGTACCAATAGGTTACCACTAAAGTTTCTTATTAATGCGAAAAGCAGCCGCTTGTTACTCGATCTCCAATTCTGTGCATATCATGTGCATGTACTATACATATGATGTGCATATAGTGTATATGGTGGTGATGTCACAAGTGATGATGTCATTTTTCTGATTTTGAAAAGAGAGTTATGAGCTTTGGGTTTTTGGGCTGACTTAGATCTGTGAGCATATCATGTGCATGTCACGTACATACAATGAGCAAATCCTAAAAATTCATCCAACAAAATACCAACATTTAATGACTGGGCTTTGTTCCCACCACGCATGCGAGTCCAGTGGTGGTGGTCTCTAGCCTCGCTTGTTTGCTGTGTTGCCTGACAATGACTGGAAAACTTGCAGCCTGCTTGAGTTTCGATCCCAACAATCGGGGATGAGATTTATGACAAGGCTAGGTGTTGTGGACTCGTGAGGACGAGATAAAATTGGTGGTCGCTTTGATTTGGACGGTGTTGGTTGGGATGATAGTGCACCATGTGTGCACAATGAGAAGGGAGAGAGAGTGCGTGAGGGAGAAAGTGAGAGAAGAGAGATGAAGGGAGAGAGAGTAGAGAGAGAAATAAAAAAAATGGGAGGAAATAACCCATTTATATCTAGGTATTTTAGTAATTTCGATTTTATGCACGGTATGCATGGCTTGTGTGTGGCCGGTTTGTCTTTATTTTTGTCTCAAGATTAAGAAATTGTCCCATTTTGAGGTATTTCCCTTTTTTATATGCCTTTTTCACAATAAGTAGTTTATAATTTCACTAGTACAATAAGGGAAAACTTAATATAATGCAATAAAATACACATCGAATCAAAAAAATCAAATTGGAAGAAAAACTGTCTCGACAATATGAACTCCTCATGCACGCTTAGACTCTAGAAGAACTCGTTCATGTACAATCTCAGGGAAGGTCATCTAAAAAAGATGGATTTTCAATGTAAATATCAACCAAAATAGTGATTCTAACTAGCCTTCTTGCAAAAAAAAAAAAAAAAAAAAAAAAAAAAAGACTCCTGTTTGCTCGAGTCTGTGATTGTGACAGTAAGCTGGATGCGACTGACATAGCTCATAATTGACATCAACATGACCGTAGCAAATCTATTGAGGTGAACATACATAGCATTAAGGAGAAGTTGGAAGATCATATTGTTCGCTTCCCGTTTGCAAAATCAGAAGATTAATGGGCAAATATCCTAACAAAGATAGTTTCAAGTAAAGCATATTACTACAACTCACTCGACAAGTTGAACATGAGCAACATTAACGCACCAACTTAAGGGACATTGTTGTCGTGAGTTGATAAATTTTAGCTATATTTTATTATGTGTTATAGTTCCCACTGTAATTAAGTTTCGTATTGTATTTCTAATTATTCATAAAGCCCTATTGTAAATTCCTATATATCTCTGCTAGGAAAGGAATAAAATATCAACAACAAAAAACATCATAACCTTAATTTTAGCACATGAAATCTGGTGATTCAGGCTTCTGTAGTGTACATGTCTAAATACACATTTTATTTGATTATTTTTATCTCAGCCTTTAGATGAATCTCAACTGCTAGTATTGGAAATTTTATCTTATGGTAGAACCTAGTAGATCCCTACTACGGGTGAGCAAACAAGACCTTGACCTGCGGGGGCGGGTTCAAGTCGTTTGGGGCAGGTATAGCGAGGGTCCAAATATGTTGAAGACACAACGGGTCGGGGCAAGACAGGTTAAAAACATAAACAAATGGGCCTCGACCCGGACCGTTTATTTCAATTTAGAGGTTCCTTCCGTCTTCAATTTTGCTTAGAGCAGTTGCACTGTGGTGTTTAACCCGATGGACTGGGGATGGAACAGGGCCAAATAGGCTGGGGGATAAGGTCCAGTGTATGCCAGCCCGAGGGACAGGCCAGGCCCGAGCGACAGGCCCGGTAGGGATTGCCAGCTTGAGAGCCTGAATGCGACCTGATGCAAGGCTGACGTCGCCCAAACATCAGCCACTTTTTTTTATTTTTTTTTGTTAGGCGCGTGGGCTTCAAGCTAGTGTTGGCACGCATCGTCCGACAAGATTTCAAAAGCGGGGCCCGCAGCGCAGTTTGAAAATGTTTAGGAAGCCACGTAACTTCCCTTCTTCCGTTGGATTTCAACGACAAAAATTTGTGGACTGTTGGATTTCCAACGGTAATAAAAATTTAAAAACCTTATTTAATTTCAGCCATTGGATCTCAGATCAATGGTCCATGTTATTCGCCTTTATAAATTAAAAAAAAGAAAAAGAAAAAACAGTTTAAAATTCTGAAATGTTACCGTTGTGCCATGTGGCACAATCTGGAGTGTTGGAATTCAATTTTTTTTAATCCAACGGTAGAGATTAATTAGGTGAATAAAAATTAAAAAAATGTAAAAAATTAATAAAAATTTGAAAAATTAAAAAAAAAAAAATTGATTTTACTTTTCTATAAATACCTTCTCATTATCTTCTACCTTACACCACACATTTCATATTTTCTCAACTACTTTCAACCATATTTCTATCTTTCTCTCAAAGTTTCAATCCAATTTTTTTTCCAAAAAAAATGACTACTGATGCAGATACGAATTGGAAGCTTTTTGAAGATGTTTCGTTTTGTACTAGCTGGGTTGAAGTTACTCATGATTCTCTCACGGGTAATGAGATGCAGTTGCGAGAAATGTGAAGTCTTATTCATACTAGTTTTCTTGAGAAAATTGGTGGGAAAAGAACCAAAGAATCGATGTCCAGTCGTTGGAAACTACTTAACCAATCGTTTAGTACGTGGAGAGACGCATTGGCACAAGCTAGTAGTAATCTTCGAAGTGGAGAAAATTTAGCAGATCAGGTAACAATATGTTATTTATTTGTTTGTACTATACCCAAATTTACATTATAATTATTTGTTTGTATTATTTATTTGTTACCTACTTTGATTATAATTATTTCTTTGTATTATTTATTTGTTAGCTACTTTCATTATAATTATTTGTTTGTATTATTTATTTGTTACCTACTTTCATTATAATTACTTTCATTGTGATTACTTTCATTGTAATTATTTCTTTGTATTATTTATTTGTTACCTACTTTCATTATAATTATTTCTTCCCCCGCATTATGTAGACACTTCAAGCACAATCTTGGTATACTGCCAAATCCAAAAACCACAAGCAATCATTCAACTGGTGCAAATGGTGGAATATTGTCAAAGATTGTCCTAAATTCAGAGTTGTGCTTGTTGGTCCAGAAGTTTTCATGAACATCGCCCCTCTACACTCTATGCCCGATCATTCCTCGCATGTTTATGAAGATGAAGCAGAAAAAGTGCCCGAAACGCCCCCTTGAACAAGCGTTAGGGTCGACCCGTTATCCAATTAGGCCTCAAGGTAAGAAGGCTTCAAAGAGAAAAGGAAGTGCTTCCAAGAATGATTATGCAAAGTATATGGAAGAACTTGCTCGCCAAGGTGAATTGAGTTTGGTGCGGGAAATGGCTAAATTTGAGGCTGATAAGGCTAGAGAGGAGGCAAAACTGCTGCTACTGAGAGAGAATTTCAAGCTAATGAGAGAGAAAGAGAGCTACTTAGGCAAGAAAGGGAACAGGTTAGAGAAGAAATAATGGCTCAATGAGACCGTGACATTATGAACACGCCTTTAGAAGGGAAGTCTCCAAATTCTAAATATTTTTGGAAATTAGAGAAAGCGGACGTGGTGTAAAGGAGGCGTGCAAGAGAAGCGAGAGCAAGTGGAGATGGTCCTAGTATGGCAAGAGAAGATCATCCTAGCACCACAAATTGGTTAGGTGATGATGATGAATTCATGACCCCATAATTTTTCAATCACTTTGTAAATAATTAAAGCCCATAATTTTCCGATCACTTTGGGTTGTAATTTATTATTTATTGAATAGAGTACTTTATGTTGTTTTCAATTTATTGAATTTAGTACTTTATTTAAAGTAAGAGTAAATTTATTTATACTAAGCGAATCTTTATTCGGTGGCATCATGAACACAATATATTTGTGTCCTAGAATTGTTCATCGTGTCTGGCTCATAAGCCCCAAAAGTACCCATCTTATAGGGTTGGCCGATTATGGTGAGTAGTAAGTGGGTGGATGGTTTTTGATGAAAAGCATAGTCTTAAAGTCAAGTATGTTGACAAGGTGATGGGTATGGTGTTGAAAAAATAGGTATGGGTGTGTAAGAGAAGTAACAATCATGTACAAAAATTCAAACACATTTTCAACATTCAATCACTTCTTCAAAATTGTCTTGTTGATTGAAAAGTCACACCATCCATCATAAAACAAGACTTTATGTATGTAACCTAAAACTTTGAATCAAAACACCAAACTTTTTGTTCTTGGTATGAACAAAGCAAGAACATTGAAGAACATCCATGAAAACCCATAAGAGCTCCATGAATGTTTTCACTCAATAAAACTCAAATTTTCACTACTCAAAAGGGGGTTAACATCCTAGGGTACTCAGAGGGTTCCAAAAGTGACTTTAAAACACATTTAACAAGACAAACATGAACCTAAAAATCCACCCTTTGGATTTTGCCGAATTTCCCCATAAACATGGCACCAAATTTTAGCTCCAAACTTCATGCTCATATAAACTACATCTACAACATTTGAGATGGCAAATTTTCTGACAAAATTTACATTCAAAGAAGCAAGAATAAAGCTTGTAACAATTACAACATTCAAATCATAAACTATGAAAATACAAAATCCAAAAGGATTCACCAACTACTAGACCTAGGCTCTGATACCACTTGAAGGATATATTTGTGAAAACTAGTTCATTTGAGCAATACCTATGCATGCAATTAACAATTAAAAGGCGGAATCATGCTTGTATGCACTCGAAAACGAAAACTTTACCCATGAAATTCAAGGCCTAGTGAGTGTGGTGAACCAAGACGCAACTCAAGAACAAAGTGAGTTGAGAAATATTATACCTTTGTTGATTCCTCTTTGCATAAGCAAAGGCTAATCACCCAAGAGATAGGGCCTTCATTCCTTACTTCTTAGCTCCATGTATTTCTTGGATGAGGATGGTAGAATGGATTCTTCAAGTTCCCAAAATAGAGAACCTCTAAGTCTCCACACCAAGGAGAGCATTGATGAAGAGATGAGTAACCTAGAGGAAGGAATATTGCTAGCTAAGTTCCTTTAGGGTGGCCGGCCTTCATTAGAGAAGAGAGAGCTTTGTGTTCTTTTTTCTTCCCTTAGAAAACCCTAATATTATGTTAGGACGAGGAAAATAAACTTGGAATTTAGATAAAAGTGAGAATTTATAAATTGACATGCATCAATTCTCTTGTTTGAATTCATAAACATAGAAATTTAGAATTTCTGCATGGAGAAAGAACTTGGAATTTAGGACCTCCAATTCCCAAGTTTAAATTCCATGTAAATAGGTGTAATTTCCCAATTTCTATGATTGAGAGTTTAAAAATAATAAATTCCGTAATCAATTCCATTGTTCTTTTATTAACCAAACAAGAAAATTCACAAATTATAGAAAATAAAATTCTGTCATTTCAATTTCCGTTATTTTAAAATTCATTAGTAATCTTAAATCTCTTCATCCAAACATAGTGTAGGGATGAAATGGCTATAAAGTTGCCTTTATAGCACCTCACAATGGAGTGGCAAACTTGCAATTAAGGCAAGTTCACTATCCCTCTCTATATGGCCGGCCATTAAGGGTTCATTGGGCTTTCAAGCCCTTTGTGTTTTCAAGTTGTCAAACAAGGTTTGACATTCAAATCCCATTCGGCCTTGTGACCCAAAACTAACCCGAGGTTTATAACGAACATATTCGTTTGATTAATTAACATATTAATTAATTGATTCTAGCCATAAATAATCAAACCATTTAATTATCCTTACTCATCTCTGTTGTTTCTTCAATCTCTACCTTACTTGGTGTACGATCCATTAGGTTCCTTTTAGCGAGGCAGTGGGCGATTAGAACTCTTCAAATTGATTGTGAATTGAAACTTACTTTCAATTCTCCCTTTAGTGATTACTCACCTTTAGGGCTTCCACAAATCATGAGTGACACCTAGCAGTATGTCATGGCTACCCAAGCTAATCAGAAGAGGTGGACCTATTCAGTTTAGGATTACAATGCAATATGGTCTTTCTCTTATATAATACTCTTGACCACATTGTTTGGTTTGATAGTTTATTTATGTCTACTATCCAATGTGATTCTCTTACTTATATGATTACCTTGAATGTCATTTGGAATAACTTCTGAAATCGCATTCATACTCTGGCCAGAGATTCTTAATCATATCATAGAGTATTCTTCCTCAAATGGTTTAAAGGCTAGAGATTGATAGGAGCATATTTAGGCGACTTAGTTAGCTTGTTTTCTTACATTTATGTTGTTAGTTCATAGTTATTTTAGTATTTTAAGCTATTTTCGTGTGTTTATAGGTTCATATGGCTAAGGTAGCAAGAAGGTGCATTTTGGAGCCCTTTGGAGCAAAATTGGACTTGGAATGGATAGCATATGCTTGGAGCAAAAGGAATGGACGAAATTGAAGACCTAAAGAAGAAGGATTCCTAATCAAAAAAGGATTCCTAATCAAAGAAGGATTCCTATTTTGGTTTGACCTTTCCTATTCCTAAAAGCCCCTAAGTTCCAGCAACATTGAGGACTCTTATGTATTTTAGAACACAAACTAAACCTTCCTTGCACCCTTATTGCCCTTACCGTGCCTTGCCTAAACCTGCCCTTTCCTTGCCGTGCAAGGGGAGTGCCTATTCCCTATTTTGTGTCACAAGATCACATTCCTTTTTAACCCTATTCAATGCCATACCTTACATCCCTATTCTATCCTAAATCCTTGCCTAATTTCAGCCATAAAACACATTCATTTTCCTTCCCTTGTTCTTGCCGCATGTCACCTTCCTATTACCTTTTAATTTCTGATTTTACTTACTTATTTTGAGGAGATTCTGACCTTTAAGGCTCTTGGAAAAAATAGCTAAGTTTCATTGACCTTCCATAAACCTTTGCCACTATACACACATATATTCACTCATTCATACAATTTGCCATCCTTCATCCAATCACACCATCCTTTGCTACAGCCTTCATCCATTCTTCCACCACTCCCATACTTTCATACCTTCAACCAAACATTCATACACCATTCCTATCCCTTGCCGCACCCTCCTACTAACCTAAATCCATTCCTAACCCAGAAATACATCCAAAATCATCCCTAAACCCTTGTGTCGCAACATAGCAAGGAAGAAGAAGAGAAGAAGAAGCCTTGGACGTTTTTGCGTTCAAGTTGGAGTGTTGGAACGTTTTTAGGTGTAATCTATCTTTTGTTTTCAATGTTTAATTCAAGTTTTCTTTGTTTTGTTGTGAACATGAGAGGCTAAACCCATTTTAGCTAGGGGAGGCTTTGAAACCATGATTATGTTTGTGATATGAATTAATAAATTCCAGTTGTGATTTCATAAATTGTGAATGCAATTTACTTAACCGTTTGATTGAGAACTTATTCTTGTTTGTTGATTAAGGGTGCACACTTAGTTTGCATGCATGAATTTGGTGCTAGAATATAAGGCAGTTTCACATAATCGTTACAAACTTATATTCACAAGTAGTTAAGGTTGTTTACACAATCATGTTAAGTTAAATTCTTGGCATGAGTATCATGATGTCATAGTTATGAATGGTTTGTCAATACTTATGATTTTCATAGAACGTAATGATCTTTGATCGTATCTCTATTATGATGTCATGTAGGGAACTTTTGAAGAATGCTTTGGGTTGTCGAATGATGTCATCCAATCCAATAACTAAAGGAAAATCTAAGGGTTAATTAGTGATGTCACGGTTAATCTGGGGTGTAGAAAGCAACTGGAAATCAATTTGTGTTCAAATGTATCATGTGTGGAAAAGAATCCTCTAGCTAGCTAATCACCCATTCATATACCCAAATTCGTCCAAACTTTGTTTAAGTCTTTTAGTTACTTGTTTTTACCTTAAATTCGTCAAAAACCCAATCCCCTTTACTTTGTTGTGTCAAATCTGTCCTATTGTGTGTTTTTATGTGTTTTGAGTCAAAACCAATTCTATTTTTGTCCAAATTAAGTCCTAGAGTCTATTTGATTGTTTGGTGTTGTTTTGAGTCTTTTGAGTTTGTCTTGAGTCATATAAGTTTAGTTAAGAGTCTTTGAGTTTGTTCAAGTGTTTTTCAGCATATTTTTGTATTTTTGAGTAATTTTTTATTAGATTAGCAATCCCTCCTAATCCCCGGCCTAGACCGATCTTTACTTACATCTTTACTACAATTGTCAATAAGAGGGTCTAATTTGAGTGCTATTATTTATCACATCAGAGATCCCTTGTTGCACATTCACTTGCCTCCGTGGCTAAGTGGCGTAACCCCAACTATGTCGTGGACACCCTATGACGGAGTAACTTTGATATAATCAAAGATCAAGGACCTAACCACAAGACAACTATGATGCCTTAGGTCAAAGGACTACTTTGCATTATCCCAACCATGAGTTCTCATGTGACATGAGTATGAGAATTCCTTATTAATCGTGTTCAGTGGACTCATTCTTTATTGAGCACCTACTTGCTTGTTTTGGTGTCGGTCACACCAACGACTCGAGACCAGTCATTCTCCCTAAGAGAAGACAGAGCACGTACTGATCTTAACAGACTGTCAATGCCCAATTGGCAATCCTATGATTAGGAACGTTTAGGATATGTATAAGAAAGAGAATGGTCTCTTGAATCTAATCACATTCTTCCAATTACATATTCCTTGGACTTAAATTTTAAGCATATAAAATTTACATGAAACAACTTAAAACAATAATTTTTCCCTTTATATTAAACTAGATTAGTTTAACATGTGAAATGTCCGTAAAGTATCATCATATGATTGGTTTTAGGGCACATTTCCAACACTGTATACTACAACCATATGCCCCATAAAATGCCACTATGTGGCCGGCCCTACTATTGGGACCGTGCACGAAATTACACTTTGGCATGATCGTTTGGGACATCTTGGACGAATAGTGATGTACTGTATCCTCAAATCATCACATGAGCATCCATAAACTTGAAGTTTAGGTTCGATCCAAGGAATCGCAAGTTAAACGTATTCCATAAGAAAGCTTATTACTAAGCCTTTTTATGACAAGTTGTAGGAAGTTCTTACAGTACCTAGGATTGGTAATGCGATTCATCTCTTCGGGGTGTTTGCATTCAGGTAACTCAATTGCCTTTTTTTCCAGCAAGTCGCCTAGCATTGCAACCACGTTAGAGCTAGGAATACGGTACATCTTCTGCTCCAGTTCCTTTAAAGTGTATTTGTACCTATCTTAGGTGCGAGAAGGGTCACTTTTCATTTCCTTTGTTTTGCTTTTAGAGAAGATCTTGACGGGCACGGAGGAAGTCTTGATGAGGGTAGTATGGATGACAAAAGCTTCCTTGGCGGGCTTTTTCCCAGTCTTGTCTATCTTTGGGGTGAACACCTTATCCTTTTTTAAGTTGGTGATTGACTCTTTCTTTCCATGATTGGCAATACTCAACTCCATATCATGGGATCAAGTTGCCAATTATTTAAATGTTCTTGGTTTTATTCCTTGAAGGATGTAATATATCTCTCAGTGCATGCCTTGAACACACATCTCAATGGCGGAGGTTTCAGAAAGTCAATCTTTGCAATCCAAACTTAATGAACGCCACCTATTAATGTAGTCGACGACAGGTTCATCCTTCTACTGTTTCGTACTCGTCAGCTCCAACATGCTTACGGTGCGGAAGTGCTATAGAAGCGGTAGGAATTCCCTTTCAAGATGGTCCCAGTTGTTGATAGACTCGAGCTTGAGGTAGGTGTACCAGTCAAAGGCATTACCTTTTAGCAAGCCTACGAATTGCTTGACGAGGTAGTCTCCCTTTGTCCCAGCATTGTTGCAGGTTTCAATGAAATGGGCAATATGTTGTTTATGATTGCCTTTTCCATTGAATTGCATGAATTAAGGTGGTTGATAACCTCTTGGCATCCTCAAAGCGTCAATCCTTTTAGAGTATGGCTTTGAGTACAACACGGAATCACACTAGTTTCCTTCATCTCTTGTAGCTGTTGGATAGAGAGATATCCTATGAACATTGTAGCTCGGTCCACCTCTAGCTTCTCCTCAACTATGTCCATCAGAGGCTCTTCACTTTCATCAGTTTCTTCTTTTAGTGGATCAACCTTCAGGTCAGCTTTCTCGTCGTGCTGTGCCTCTAAGCGGTTGACGAGTGTAGCAATTTGAAAGTTCTTTTCTTCCACGGTCCTTGTCAACCTTGCGATTTCTTCACTCATTTGTGCTAGCTGCTCTTTAATTAAAGTTGCACCAGTAGTTATGACTTGCATGGCTACGGGATACGAGCTGATGCTTAAGTCGACATGGGAAGTCAACGACTCAGGGTACCTTCTTGGGCTCTCTTCCCTTGGCGTCCTTAGCAAGGCCAGGGTGATCACAGGCTCATGCCTCGGGTGCTCTTGCTCATTTGGAAGAGTTGATGTATGGGTGGAAAGCATGGTAGAGAGAGCTCTTGCCTTGCTTCGGGTTGTGATGCCCAAAGTGCCACCGTTTGTGGCAAGGATGTTCTTGTTATTCGCGTTGGTTGCGGGAACAAATTGATCATTTCTTGATGCTATGTGTGTTTCTTGTGAATTTAAAGACAGAGAGGTCCCACCGGGCGTGCCAAATTTGTAAACATGAAAATTTTGTAACGAATGAAACAAGAACAAGTGTACAAAGTAGACTTGTATTGATGAATTTGTAGGGTTACAATCTCTGTTTATAATTTTTCTCTGATTCAATCTTCAAATTTGATGTAGATGCGTAGGTTGCTGATCCAAGAACCGCGATGACTTGATCTCGGATGAACAATTGAATAATTTTTGGGCTTGAAACAATGCGTGGATAGTCTTCACCTCAAAGTTGTGGCAAAGGTAGTGTTGATGTAGGATTTTGTTGATTCAAGGGTCTTGAATCGAACGTCGTTACAAGTTGTAAGCTTGCAACAAAGTCTTGAAGGAATCAACATAAGTGCTTGTTGATTCTTGAAAGGAATGCTTTGGCTTTGGTCGAAAGAATGCTTCGGCTTTGGTTGTACATTCTTCAAAAAGAGTTTTGGCAGCGTATTAGTCTTCAAAGATTTGGTAGAGGTTCTTCTCAATGTGAGAATTCCGGCCTTGAATGTAGAAATTGTCCACCTTTAGGCTTGTCTGAGGACCTTGTATTTATAGACTTCTTAAAGCTTACCTTTGAATGGATTTGGCTTTGATTTGTGTCTTGATTTGTCAATGAGAGAATTAAGGCATGTTTTGTGTCTTAATTTCAGCCACTTTCCCTTGCTTGGTTGAAATATATAGGGCTTTTTTGCCTATTTTGCAAGCAATCTTCAATTCTTGCTTGTTTTGTGAAGATGCTTTAGCTTGCTTTCCAGTTTTGGGAGTCATTTGGGCCCTTTGTTGATTTTAAGGAGATTTCTTCCTTTTGGCCGAATTTTGGGGAAATTTTGAGCTTCCTTTGCTTGATTTATGCCACGTGTCATTGATGACTTTTCCATTTGTGATGAGTTATATGCCACGTGGAGCTTTGTGATGCATTATTTGTATGCAACGAAATTTACATGTCTACAGCAGCGCTGCTCTAGCCTTTCTCTCATCACTCATCAGTCTCTCTCTCTCTCTTGAAAGTCATCCATCTTCCAATTGGTGGAATTAATATTGAGTCTATTTTTAGTGAAGAATTGCATGGTTTATAAGACTTCTTAGCTTTTGATATATTATGTGTAATCTCTTAATGTACTTGGCACAATCATATAATCAGTTGACTTTACAGCTTAGTATAATCTTAATGCTTTTGACCTTTTTTCTGTTCAGTTTAGAAAAGTTGTTCTTCTTACTTTTTAATTTTGTATGTAAATGGTCTAAAGCCGAACAGAAACCGTTTGAAACCATATCGAACCAAATCAAACGGTTTGGTTTCATTTAGGTATTGGCTTCAAAACCACACCGAATTGAACCGTAAAAGTTTTGGGCTTCGGTTTCGATTTCACTCAAAACCGTACCGAACCAAACTATGCCCACCCTTAATGATAATGCTCCACTATGGAAGTATTTTACAAAATATGAACCAAGTGGGGTGAAGGGTGGAGTGAATGTAAGTGTCAAGTGTAATTATTGTCAAGAAGATTTTCATGGGCCATAATCTAAAGTCAATTATCATTTGTTGAAAATCAAAGGAGGTGGGGTTAGACTTTGCAACAAAGTTACACAAAGTAATTTATTAAAAAGGAAACGAGTGATAGATGAGGCGGAGGTGAGGGTAAAAAATGCCAAAGCTAGAACAATTTTTTTAACCACCAAGGCCACCACATCAAGCAAAGTTGGCTCTTCAATTGCTACTACCTTTGATTTGGAATTTGATACATTGTTTTCCACAATATAAAGTGGACTTAGTCAAAAGAAAAGAAAGGGAGCTGCTGGATTTATTGATGAAAACTTCTAATTGATGCATAGAGAGAATTTAGATGCTATTATTGCTATAAATGCTTGTAAGAATTTACATATGCTTGTAAGAATTCAATTCTGGGTTATAAGCCTTCAGGTTGAGGACTACACTTTTCCAAATGAAGAAGATTCACATTAAGATAAAATTAAATCTAGTAATGAATTCGTTGAGAGAAAATGGTGAAGTGTGTGCATCAATGGATGGTCGGATTCTCAAAGAAGACCACTTATCAATATTATGGCCACTTGTGAAAGGTTCTAAAAGACGCTAGGCGCTAGTTGGGCGGCGAGTTGGGGCCTAGTGCCTAGGCGGCTAGGCGGGGTCTAGGTGGGCGCCTAGGCAGACTAGGCGGATTTAACGAAATCCATTATATTTCATGTAAATAAGTGTATGTTTATAGTTAAAATATATATAATTTCATCATAAACTACAAAATAGAATGACACATATATTATGAAGTATTGGAACATAATGAAAACATGGAGAACAAGCATATAATGTGTGCTCATTTAAGTATTCGACAAGTCTCTTACAATTTATTGAAAAAAAATAAAATGCAAAATGAAAGTTATCTATTTTCTGCCTAAGTGAGTCAATGCCTAGGCGGGTCTGGGCGGGTGCCTAGGCGGTCTAGGTGGGCATCTCAGTAGGTCTATGGGCCCTTTCTTAATTTTCAAACGCCTAGGCATTAATCGGGGCGGTGACCAACCGCCTAGCGCCTAGGCAGGGCCTAGGCGGCGCTAGGTGGTGCTAGGTGGCGCTAGGCAGGGATTTTTAGAACAGTGTGTGAAATTGGACCTATGTTCTTGAAGGCGGTTAGTTGTGAAGGTGAGACGAAGAATGCTCAATTCATTGCTAATTTGCTCGTTCAATGCATTCATGAGATTGGACCACAATATGTAGTTCAAGTAATCACAATCAATGCAAGTTCTTGCAAAACAGGAAAAATAACAGAGGCCAAATATAGATACATATTTTGGACTCCATGTGTAGTACATACACTAAATCTAGCTTTGAATAACATATGCACACTGACGGCAAGTCTATCTAACAATGTGTAGGGTCAATGCATTTGGATTGCCGATGTTTGTGAAGAGTTTTTAGCAATTAAAAAAATATATTATGAACCACCAAATGATGTTGGCCATCTTTAATTCTTATTTAAAGATGAAGCTTCTTGCAGTTGCCGACACACAATTTGCTTCCATGATTGTGATGATGAAGAGATATAAGGAAATAAAGCGTGACTTACACGGAATGGTGATCAGTGAAGAATGAGATTCATATCAAGAGGATTGTGTGAACTAGCTAGAAGCATCAAAGAGAAAATGTTAAGCGACAAGCTTTGGTGTGACCTTAAATGCATACTTAGTTTTACATCTCCTATTTATTCTATGTTTAGAATTTGTGACATCGATATTCCGTGTCTTCACTTGGTTTATGAATGGTGGGATTGTATGATTAAATTTGTGAAATAGGCTATTAATGAAAAAAAAAAAAAAAAAAAAAAAAAAAAAAAAAAAACAAGGAGGTTGATGAGCAATCAGAATTCTTTTATACTGTGCATAAGGTGGTAATACAAAGATAGACCAAGAATAGCACACCACTCCATTGCCTTGCACATTCTTTAAATCCAAGGTAACTTTCTTGAGAGTTTTAGTAAATTTATTTAATTGGTCTTAATTATTATAATTTTTTCATTTATCACTTACACGTATTATACCAATGAGTCGCTTGTTCGTGCTCCAAATCGTGTTGCACTGAAAAAGGATGTAGAGATCTCAATAGAAACAAGAAAAAAAAGCTTTGAGTGTTACTTTGCTAATAGTGTGGAGAGAAAGAAGTATCAATGAGGAGTATGTCGCTTTTTGGCTAATCTTTATGATTTTTCAAGTAGTGATGCTATGAGTGATAGATTTCCAATGCAACTAGTGAAGTGGTCGTTCATCCATGGAGCTTCTACTCCAACTCTTCAAGATTTGAACCTTCTTGGACAATCTTGTTCCTCATCATGTTGTGAAAGAAATTGGTCATCATATAATTTTATATAGCCTTTGAGGAGGAATTGGACAGCACCACAAAGAGCCAAGGATTTGGTATATGTTCATAATAACCTTCGTCTAGGAGGACCAACCTATATTAAAAAATGGTCACTTAAAGATGTGGGAGAGGATGGATTTGATCTTTGAGTATGGAACCTGCGGGTGTGCTCAAAATTGCAAACCTTTCACTTGTGAACCAGAACTAGAGGTCGTGATCTTTACTAATGATGACATTAAAGTTCAAGAGGAAACAGAAAGAAAGACTTGAAGACCATTAAGACTCGAATCATGTGTTGTTTTAACTATTATTTTTGTGTTTTCATTATCATGTATCGTGAATGAATTTGTTGAACGCAAATACTTTATGAATTCGAGTATTGTTTTTGATATATGTAATATTTGTTATATTTTAATCGTCGGGTCCTAGCTATGTCCATGTCCTTATTTTTTGAATTTTGTATTGTTCTCGTATCCCCATGTCGCCATATCAGTATCTATTTCCATGCAACCTAGGCTGTCAGCCTGTCACCAATATGGACTTTATTGACATGTCATGATGCCACTTCATCCACATAGTGCAACCCTCTCTTCTTAGTACCATGCTCAATGATCGCTCGTGTCTAGATGTCCAGCAAGCAAAAACTAGGAAACATTAGCACAACACAATCAAGTTCTTCAGTGACCTGACTAATTGACAATAGATGATTTGACAGGGCGCGAAGAAGTAAAACATTATCAAATGACAAAGAAGTTGTAAGAGTTATGGATCCCGCTCCAATAATAGAGACAACATCACCATTTTGCAATGACAACACTCTCATTAGGTAGATTTGTCATATATTAAAACAAAAATTGATCATATGTCATATGACATATGGCTCCGGAATCAATTATCAACATGTGTCATGGTCAGCAGAAGCTACTAAGGCAGTGCCGACATTCAGAGAATTGGTTGATTAAAGAAAGAACTGGGCCAGTATCATTATCATCTGGCTTATTGGGTTGGTTTTGCTCCACCGGATAAACAGGTCGAGCAAGGTTGTTGCTAATTCTAAACCTAACACGACCTGTGGCTACAGTAGCACGTCCAGGTCCCGCATCTGCCACCTTTGTCTGGCTCGTGTAATTTCCTTTTTCCTTAAGTTGCATCATTCTCTCAATAAACCACTCCGGGTAACCATGGAGTTCGAAACATGTTTCTTATGTATGCCTTTTCCCATTGCAGTGATTGCATTGAAGCTCTTCCTTCCCAATATCCGTATCAGTGTGGGAATAACGAGAAGTTGCAGCTGATGGTATCTTAGATCCAGCATGCACGCCATCATGCTAGGTGTCTCTTGTCAAGTTCCTGCCACATGCTTTTCAGCTCTTCATAGTATAAGTTTACTGGGTGACCATCTTGTCGAGTCTGTGTAGCCTTACATTGAAGTTCATAGTCCTGGGACTCGTCCACTTCATCATAGATCATTTGGGTTATGCTCAAATGTCCTTTGCAGTTGGTGGATCGAAAGAAGTCTTACCAAGTGAGGTTCTTTAGTCTTCAGCACCCATCCTCGAGCAATCGCGTCCTCGGTGACCCACTTCGAGTGACTAGGATCATCTTCTTCCGGTTCTAAAATTTTCATGGTCAAGTAGTATAGTTGTCCCAACTCGCAAGCATAAACCTCTAACATCTTTGACCAGATCTTATAATTCGAGTCATTGAGCTTGAACCCGAATGGTAAAACGTTGATGTTGGTGGACTAACTTGGGATGGGTACAGTTTGAATAGGAAATATCTCAGACTTCTTTTCTTCATCCATCACAGTGAAATCGTTGAGCATATGAATGAGAGTTTTTCTGGTACATTTTTGGATATGGATCGGCGCTGCCTAGAGAACAAAAGGCGGCGCGTGTTTGTTTGGCTTGGTTTCAGGTTTCAAAACCAACTGGAAAGGGTTTGACTTGCTGCAATTTGCGCAACAGTAATAGGTTTAGGATTAGGAAAGAAGCAGGTCGAAATCTGCTCTAATGCCAAAATAAAAGTTTATTTAGGGTTTTGAATACTTTTCGTTTTATTCTTCTCTCAATAGGAGCACAATATATATATATATATATATATATATAAGTACAATGATGTCAGGTACATTGACTCACGTCAACAAATCTAATGCTCAAAATAAATTGGGGCTTTGGCTTGCTCCAATAAGAATCGATTTTGGGTCACCGCTTGTTGTGGAAGACTGAGAGAAAGAAAGATAAAGTGGCGGTCGGAGACGCATGACGAGACGGGAAAGAACAGTGTGTGGCTGGAAGCTGTAGGCATTAGGGGTGGGGACAGGCCAAGTCGGACCCAAAATTCGAGAACCCAGACCGAACCCGTTTGGAAATAAAACGGGACAGGGGCAGGGCGGGTCACATTATTTTGAAAAAATGAATCAGTCGGCCAATTCCTATGAATCCACATTTGGAAATGGAACCATATGCCCAACGACAAGACCGTCGGTCGCGGCGACGACACCTTCAACACATTCTTCTCCGAGACCGGTGCCGGCAAGCACATCCCTCTCTCCATCTTTGTCGATCTAGAGCCAACCGTCATTGACGAGGTCTGGAACAACAACTACTGCCAGCTTTCCACCCTGAGCAGCTCATTTCCGGCAAGGAAGGCTCCGCCAACAACTTCCCATGTGGTCACTAGACCATGGGCAAGGAGATCATAGATCTCTGCCTCAACCGCATCAAGAAGATCGCTGACAAATGCATCTGTATTAGACGCAAAGCAGTTATGGGCAGATTGGGAAAGATGGCAGAAGAGAGAATGGTTGGGTCTGCATTTTGTGGTGGATTATAGGGTCACACCTATGAAACTTAATGATGTCATGGACACTTTGATTATGAGAAAGTTTGGATCTGTGGACCAGACAATAATTGGTGTGGGTGTGTAAAGGGGAGACATAGTTCGTAGCACAATGACCATGGCATTTGGTGTGGAAATCGAGAAGGTTGATGGATATAGTGTCTGCAATCGCATCAAAGTTGAACTGGGATAAAGACTCTGTGCACATTGAGAGAAAGGAGAAAGCACAGAACAAGGAGCTTTGGCCTACCCTTGGTGCAGATACTTCACCTAATGCATTTCTCTCAACCCTACTCACCATGGGAAAGGCTTCCCAGGCTATTCATTATTTAATTCACCAAGTGAACAGTAACTGCCCTTAATGAACAATAGCAGTCTTTTGCATCTCCACCTTTACATTGAATAGCCCTGGTAACAGGTAATAAAATATTAGTATTTTTTTTATTTATAAAATAATACAAAATAAATTTATTTGTAATTTTGGATAAGATTTTAATCGTTCTCGTTGCGTCATATGTCATTATCTGAAAAAGACAATTATTGGTGATGGATTTCAATAAGATTTTTATCTAAGGCTGTCGTGCCACGTGTCGTTACTTTTTAAGAATCGTTGATGTTAGATTTCCGATAAGATTTTTAACCAATCATGTTGCGCTACGTGTCACAATCTGTTTACAATCTTTGAAGATAGATTTTGATCAGATTTTTAACAAATGACGGCTTCCCACGTGGCATTATCTACAACCTGATCCCTTCTGAATCCTCTATATAATCCACCATTCATCCTCAGAAATCTCACACCAATTTTCTAAAGATCTCTATCATTATTCATAGTTTATGCTTCCTTCTTCACCAAAATCAAAATCTGTATCATTATTCATAGTTTCTGTTTCCTTCTTACAATGTCTTCTTCTTCAAGGATGATGTGCGAAATCGATCAGTAAGACGAGGAATTGTTTAACCAATCAGAAGGAATGTTCAATCTCTAGGTGGCCCAAAATGAGAGGGAAGAGGATGAGGAGCATAGAAGGAGAGCTGACAAAGCAAGAATGGGCAGAGCTTCACATTCCCGTCAAGTCATCCAAGATGTGGGTTAGATCTGCAGGCTCAGCCGTTCCAGAAACCTTGATAGAAGCAGGCAACAACGAGGTATGGAACTCTTGGACGATTATTTTGTCCGTAATAGTGCATTCCCTGATACATACTTTAGACGTCGTTATACAATTACATGAAGTAGTGAATTTTTGTGTTTTTACAAAGTGACCTCAAAAGTTTGTATTTTGCAATATAGCCCAAAAATTAAGGTTATTGCATTTTGGCCCAAATTAGTTGAGAACAAAATAATTTTGTATCTTTAAATGAGAATTGGATTTTCATTTCATTTAGCTCCATCTAAATCAATTCTATGGATACAAAAACCAAATGACAATGTTGCATTCAATTTTAATTAGTTAAGGGGTTAATTAATTAAAGAAAGGGTGATTATGAACCTAAGCCTACGATAATTGAGCTATGTGAAAGGCCGTCTCTCAAATTGTTTGAACCATGGGAATGTGTAGATTAGATTTTGGTTGTAATTTGATATGATCATATGTTGTAAAAGAGCATAAGCTCTTCTTTACTTTAAAGTAATTTGTTTTGATCAAATGTTGTAAAAAAGCATAAGCTCTTCTTTACTTTTAATTACTCCTTTCTTGTTTTATTTGATATGCATGGAATTGGAGTAGTAGGGTCCAACGCCCAATAAGAAAAGACGCCTTAATGTGATTAAATGCGTAACTCAAGTCAATTACCATTCCTAGACCGAGATCCAACACTAGGCTCATGTTGGATTGAATCAGAGGTTCATAGTCATCCTAAGGCCCTAAGGCAACTATATAGTCCATCAATGAATGCAAAGCTTATGTTAGTAGTACCATATATTATTGCTTTAAAAACAATTACCAAATTGTTTTAATAAGATTAAAAAGCATGCTTATATGTGATGATACCTACCCTCAACCAAACCATTATTAAGTTGACAAGCATGAGAGTGCTTTGAACACTTTTTTGTGGCCTTCCACCATCGTAAGCTCCGATCGTTTGTGACTCGTACACCGACTTCACCCTATCATGGGGGAGTACAAAGTGCATGCTTACACTCAGGAGGAGTCCTATACACATACATGATGTTGTGAAGGTAGGCAACGAGAATGATCAACATCATATCATTGTGAGGTTGTTCTCGAACCTCTACCCGAACTTTCATGCTGGGAATGACTTAACTAAGTGCAATGGAGCCAACATTATATCATTGTGAGGCATCATTCTCTCAAGGCCAAATAAGATGGGTACTTAGCTGAGATGTAAATGAGTAAGCGTACTCTCTCATTATTATTGTTGCTAGCCAACATCATATTATTGTGAGGTGAGCTTGGTAATAGTGAGCCTCCCATACCCCACTAAGAGTTTTCTCCAAAACTCTCGAATTCTGATGAGGGATATGGAATTTGCGAAAAATAGTGGGTGATGCTATTTGATTTAAAGACCTGGATCAAATGGCTTAAAATCAATCAATTTATATTCGTTATGTATTTATTTACCGATATATTTGCAATCGCTATCCACAACTTGCCGAAGGCTTTAGTTTCCGAACTTGGTACCACAATCCCATAAATTGTCTTGAATGGATTGTATATGTACCTAAGCAGTCTCATTCTCACAATCTTTCTATTGATAATGTATCATTGGAAAAACATGTTAGATAAGTCTATCATAAAGAGGACAACACTTTAGTGTCATAATTCTTCACTTACAAATCATTGTATGAAGAAATAAGAGTTGCTTTGAACAACCCTTAGTTAACGCAAGCACTAGTGCTTGTTTCTTTGTTAAATGAACAAGAAACTTGAGAAGTAAGCACAAGGGCATGGACACTTTATGTGCCATGATTCTTCACTTACAAATTGTTGTATGAAGAAATGAGAGTTGCCTTGAACAATTCTTGAAAGTTTGTAATTATGTTTAGAACATAATGGTTGATTGACAAAAATAGTCCATCAACATGGACTTATGATGATTTTGAATCATTGAGTGTTGAATTGTTAGACCACTTCAAGAGATGGAAACTAGGCAAGGACTTCACCTTTGTGTCCTTATCAAAATGGTTCACTAAGTTTATTGTAAACTATATAGTGAACATTAACCGCACACTCTCCAAATCGTTTGATGTGTATAAACACAATTGAAATAAGTTTCAAGAGAGATAGTGGGAGTTTAGGGATCATGACTATTGTAGTCAAAGGAGAAGTCAAATGAAGAAGGCGAAATAACTCCAAGGGAACAAACTTTCTTTATGAAAGGATGGACATTGGAAGGGATATTTCCAAGAAATGTCTTGCAAGTGTCATGAACACACCTTTTGAAGGTGTTGTAAATTGTTCTTGAATAAGTTCAAAACAGTTGGTTCTTCTACTTGAATGCTTGATTCCGTATTAGTAACTATGTTTTACAACAGTTGTAAAGGTGTGGCTAATAAGAAGTAGAAGATTAATGAGAGAAGAGAAAGTACTTCACATTCGGAATGTGAATAAAATATAGATCTCTGCGAAAGTAGATAATACTTACGTCCTCATATAAACTGCCAAAGAAATTGGAAAACCAAAGATTGTCTTTACATTCCAATTTGAATAAGGAACTTAATTCCATCACTATAAGAGATGGATGAATGTTTTGTTTGACAAAACATTATTCTTTATTAATGAATGATTGGATTATTGTAATCTAATTGATTGTCTCTATGCTAGAGATGATGTGGTAGTGTTAACTGTTTAGAATATAACGATGCCTAAAATAAAAAAGGTTGCAAGATAGTGACTAATCCCATTGAGTTGTGACACCTCTAAAGCATAAATTACAAGTTGGTCATAAATGGGTGCTTTGGATCGTTACATCCGGATCCAATGCCTTCTTATTAAAACTGTATAGAGGTGAAATGTTCAAATCTTTATTCTTTTGGAAAGAATAAGGAATGACAAAGTTGTTGAGGCTAGTTCACTTAGATGTTAGTGGCACTTGTCCACAACATAATACTACTCATGTTGTATGACATTTATAGAAGATCGCACTCAGTTGGACTATCGTTTATTTTGAATAAACACAAGTTTGGATACTTTGCAAAAGGTTTCAAAGAATTCAAGAATGTAAGTTGATGAGTATGACATCTAAATTATTTACCTCCTTAGATTTGATCCAAGGAAAAATAACTCTTTAGAGGAGTTTCCTTGAAAGATATCAAGGAAAGTAGCATCATAAGATAATGGATTTCTCCATTGGGAGAAGAACGAACTCAAATAAAATGTAGTTCGTTGGATGTTATCAATTACCCATATATATGATATATACTAATAAGACAATATGATTGTCAATTAGAAGATCTTCCAAAATTTTCATGACTCCATAGGATGTAGTTGGAAAGAAAGACACGTCTTAAGCGTGTTAAATTTTGGAGTTGTGTGCTAATAAACAATATTTGTTTGAGAACAATCTTGTGGGATATCCTTAAATTAACCTTTGGATATCACTTCTATAAACCAACTAACAAATGTTATTTGTTGGGTAGTTCGTTGTAATCCTACAATAGGATTTGCCTAAGACAGAGCAAATGAACAAGAGATAGAACTCAAAGAATGGGTTCTTTGAGAGACAAGATGATAATCAACAAATATAACAGCCTAGTTCCTACACCACTAGCTCCAAGGTAGTCGAGAAAGATCTATAAACCGTCTCAGTTGAATGGTTTGAACTTTATGGCTATGTCATAGAGTTACACCTCTTAATTCGAAAGAAATAAGAATGAAAATCCTTATGACTACATTGAGTGTATATACGACATATACTTAAGGAAATGGTATAGTACCATTTGATCCGAAATAATGAAACCTTCATAGCTAATTGGTTGCTTAAGGTGACTATAATCAATGATATTGGTTGACTTGGAAGAAATCATCTTTGACGTAGTCTTGGTTTCTATTAATTCGAAGATTGCTAACTACAACTAAATGGTGAATCAATGTTTGGACATAATAGGGGTTTCCAAAACCATTATCAAGATAGTCTTGATAATGTATGTCTAAGACTTGGAATTACAAGATGTGTAAGTTGTTGAGATCCATCCATCATGAATCTTAGCAAGCCAGTGGGAGCTATAAGCGTCTTATGAGAAAAAAGATCAAACCGTTTGATTTCTCATAAAGATGTAAATGAATCCTTTGTTTACTAGGTTTACAAAAGATTAGTGGGAGTTAATCATATTCCTAATTTTGAAAATATATATGATATATTAATTTTGGAAATGAAAGGAATTCTTCTTCGTTAAAGTTGTGACTTTGAACATTCTATAACGATAGAATGTATATGGGAGACATAGTCTATATACATAGGATGGAAATATATAATGACAGATTTCAAGATATAATTGGATTATCTCAATCCCTATTGATAGACGACAGATGTAGGAAGTTTCTCGAATGATAAACTTCAAATGAAAGGACAATTCTAGTCAGATTAGGAGTTGCACAGTTCTAGTCAGACTGGGAGTTACTCTTCTAAAAGGAAATGTACCCTTTTGACTCCAAAGATGCGTAAAGCGTAAATAGAATCCTTTATGCATATCAGAAAGGTGATTTTCGTATTTCATGTTGTATGAAAAACATTGATATGAGTTGTGCCAAATCGGTACAAGATGATATCAGTGCAATCCCAAGATCAGAACCATGGCAATTGTCAAGTGAGTCCTTAAGTTTTTAAGAAATACTAAAGGATAGATTCCTTAAGAATACAGAAGAATTAGAGTAACGCAATTAAAGCGTAGTGTGTTAGATTATGAATCTAATATCGTATCCATCATTGAATGTCTCTTCATTTTGAATGAAGAGATAATTGGATATCTCTTTATTATGACTAAAGAGATATTTAGGTGGAAACGTTATAAGTAAAGACTTTAGTGTGTTCCATCGTGCATGCAAAAATATCGCTTATAGAAGCTTACAACAATGTTGTTTGTATGGGAAAGTTCATTCATGAACACTCTATCCAGTTCCAACCAAAAAGTGTCTCTAGTGTACCAACACTATGACACTAATGGGGCGATAGCTCAAGCCAAGGAATTAAGGTCTCATCAAGATCCGAACTCAAATGAGAGACTAAACCACATGATTGAGAATCATGCATAATGGTGACGTCGTTATTCTCAAGGTTGCTTCCATGGATAACATATAGATATCCATTGTCTAGGCCTACTACTAAGCCATTTTTGAAATGAATTCAGAAGAGGTGTCATCATAGATGACCAAGCTGATTGGCTCTAATGCAAGTGGGAGATTGTTGGAAATGTGCCCAAAAACCAATCATATAATGATACTTTACAGACATTTCACATGTTAAACTAATCAAGTTTAATATAAAGGGCAAAGATTATTGTTTTAAGCCGTCTCATATAAATGTTATATGCTTAAACGATAAGTCCAAGGAATATGTAATTGGGAGAAAGTGATCTAAAGACATTAGATTCAAGAGACCATTCTCTTTCTTATATATCCTAAACGTTCCTGATCATAAGATTACCAATTGGGCATTGACAGTCTGTTAAGATTAGTATGTGCTATGTCTTCTCTTAGGGAAAGCGACTGGTCTTGAGTCATTGGTGTGACCGACACCAAGACAAGCATGTAGGTGCTCAATAGAGAATAAGTCTACTAAACACAATCAATGAGGAGTTCCCATACTCATGTCACATGAGGGCTGATGGTTAGGATAATCCAAAGTAGTCATTTGACCTGAGGCATCATAGTTGTCTTGTGGTTAGGTCCTTGATCTTTGACTATGTTAAAGTCACTTTGTCAGTGGGTATCCACAACATAGTTGAGGTTAAGTCACTTAAGCACATAGGCAAGTGAATGTGCAACAAGGGATCTCTAGCCTTCAAACCATTTGAGGGAGAATACTCTATGATATGATTAAGAATCTCTGGCCAGAGTATGAGTGAGATTTAGGAAGTCATTCCAAATCACATTCAAGGTAATCATATAAGTTAAAAGAATCACATTGGATAGGAGACATGAATAAACTATCAAACCAAACAATGTGGTCAAGAATATTATATTAAAGAAAGACTGTATTGCATTGTAATCCTAAACTGAACAGGTTTTCCACCTCTTCTGATTAGCGTAGGTAGCCATGACATACTGCTAGGTGTCACTCATGGTTTGAGGAAGTCCTAAAGGTGTATAATCACTAAAGGGAGAATTGAAACTATGTTTCAATTCACAATCAATTTGAAGAGTTCTAATCGCCCACCGCCTCGCTAAAAGAAACCTAATAGATCGTACACCGTGTAAGGTAGAGATTGAAGAAACAACAGATATGAGTAAAGATAATTAAGTGGTTTAATTATTTATGGCTAGGATTAATTAATATGTTAATTAATCCAATGAATAAGTTCGTTATAGGCCTCGGGTTAGTTTTGGGCCGCAAGGCCTAATGGAATTTGAATGTCAAGCCCATTAACTCAAGTTGTATGACAACTTGAATACACAAAGGGCTTGAAAGCCCAATAAACCCTTAAGGCCGGCCACATTAGAGAATGAAGGGTTTTGGTTCTTTTGTCACTTAAGTGAAGGGACTATATAAAGTACTTTATAGCCAAAGTTCATTTAGGGTTCTTTTTGAGGAAATTGGAGAGAACATGTCTATTCCTTTCTCTTTAGAAGACCGGCCCCTTGGAGGAGATTAGCTAGCAATCTTCCCTCCTCCAAGGTCACTCATCTTTTCTTCAAGTCCCTCCTTAGTATGAAGACTTAGAGGTTCTCTATTTTGGGAACTTGGAGAATCCATTCTACCATCCTCATCCAAGAAATCTACGGAGCTAAGAAGTAAAGAATGAATGACGTATCTCTTGGGTGATTAGCCTTTGCTTATGCAAAGAGGAATCAACAAAGGTATAATATTTATGAACTAACTTTGTTCTTGAGTTGAGTCTTGGTTCACCACACTCACTAGGCCTTAAATTTCATGGGTAAAGTTTTGTTTTTGAGTGCATACAAGCATGATTCCGCCTTTTAATTGTTAATTACATGCATAGATGTAGCTCAAATGAACTATTTTTCACAAATATTTCCTTCAATTGGTCCCACGACGTCCAATCCCTATACATCAAACGGCCATGAAGCAAACATAGGGTGTAATGGCTCATGCTGTTGATGTATGAAGTTGGCGTGGAATTGGCAAGCTTGGCACTTTTTGGCACATTCCAGGGAATCCTTCACCATGCTTGACCAGTAGTAGCCCACTTTTTTGAGCTGGAAGTGTAGCTTTGGTCCATGGCTTGATTGACTTGATTGGCTTCTTCCTCACCTAGGCATCTTAGAAGTACTCTTTCAAAAGAGTGTCGTTATAATGTTTCTTTGTAGTAAAGGAAGCGAGGTACTTGTCGACGTATTTCAAAGCGGTGTCTAGGATCGTTGATGCGAACTAATTAAACACACAAATTAAAACCCTCTTTTGACAATTGTAGTAAAGATGCAAGTAGGGATCGTTCTAGACCGGGGATTAGGAGGGATTACTAAATTACTTGGAAACTGACTCAAAAACGTAAAACAAACGTTAAAAACACTAAACTAAACTCAAAGAATGCAAACTAAACAATAAAACACTAAAACAAATCAAAAGACTCAAAGAATGCAAAACATTTATAAACACAAACTAAGACACTTTCTAACTAAATTGGACACTAAAGTAAAGGGGGATTGAGGTTTTAACGAAATTAAACTAAATGCACAGATTCTAATTAAGGGCAGAATGTAAATACGAATGTGATGAAAATATGGATGGAATGCTAGCTAGAAGGTTCTTCTCCACACACGTCACGCTTGCATACAAGATGATTTTCGGTTGGTCTTTCGATGAATTATGAAACTCAACACTCCGGGTTAATTAGGTCCGCTTAAATTAACCTTCAGATTTCCCTAGAATCATTGAATTGGATGAATATGCATCGCAAACAAATTATTCCTAACAAGTTCTCTATATGAACAGCATGATAAAGATACAAGTTAGAATCAATACGTTCTTTGGAAATCATAAGTGTTGACGAGGCATTCGTTACTATGATAAGCATGAAACTAGTGCCAAGAATTCATTTAACGCGATTGTTTATAAGCAACCTCCACTACTTGTGAATATAAGTTCATAACTATTAGGTGAAATTCACTTATATTCTAGCGTCATATTCATGCATGAAAATTAAGCGTGCACTCTCAATAAACATACACAAATAAGTTATCAATCAAGCGGTTAAACAAATTGAATCCACAATACATGAAATTCCAACCAAAGGTAATCAAATCATATTACAAGCATAAACATGGTTTCGAATCACCCCGTAGCTAATTAGGGATTTAGCCTCTCATGTTCACAGAAAAGAGAAATAAAATTGAGTTTAAACATAACGAACAAAAGATTGATTACACCTAAAACGCACAATGAATCCACTTGAATTTCTGCGCGTCCAAGCTCATCTTTCTCCTTTCCTTGCTGCGGCAGAGAGGTTTTATGGTGTTTTTGGATGGTTTTCTGGGTTAGGGATGGAGTTAGGGTAGTATGGTGGTGTTGCAGCAGAGAAGGGAGGCTGCTGGAATGGATATGGTGGCAGCGGCAAGGATGGGGGAAAGCTGGAATGGGTGGTGAATGAAGGGGGAAAGCTACGGCTTAGAGTGAATGGGATAGATTCTTGCGGCTGCTAGGTTTTGTGTGTGAAGGGAGGATACGGCTTCGGGAGGAAATATGTGAATGTTGAAGTCAATGAATATGGTGCGCCTGCATGGGGAAAATAGGGTTATTAGGGTGAATGGCTGATTGACAATATGAATGAATGGGATATGGTGCTGCGGCAGAGTGCTTTTTGGTTTATTAGGGTGAATGATAAATGGGGGGGGGGGGGGGGGGGCACGGCTTAGTAAGGGAATTAGGTTTTTTGGCTGAATGATATGAATGATTGGAAATTAATTAGGTCGGCTAGGGTCAAACTAAAAGGGTACGGCTGAGATTATAATTAGAAGGCTTAGGGTTTGGGTGATGGATGGGAGATGCGGCTTAGATGCGTATGGTTGAAAAGAATCCACTAAAACCCCCCCTAGGGTGCGGCTAAATGGTAGATTACTTAGGGTTTTTCAGAAATTAAACCCTAGCTTATTAAAATTAAATTAAAGTTAATTCAAAGGCTGCTAGAATTAGGGAATTAAATCAGAAATTAAAGGGGATGGCTTAATAGGTGCGGCTAGGGTTTAGGGTTAGGGTTTTTGTGCATAAAATGGGACCAAAGTGCCCCCCTTTGCACGGCAAGGGAAGGAAAGGAGGGGAAAGGCACGGCAAGGGCTGGAATTTGGGCTAAGGCCTTGGTTTTGTGTCCTAAAGTGCCTACAAGGCCTTCAAAGTGGCTAGAAAATACGGACGATTAAGATTAGGAAAGGTTACCAAAACGGGAAACCTAGGGTTAACTTTCCTACATCAAGTAGGAATCCATGTTTGAGTAGGAATCCATCGTTGGAGTAGGAATTCGTCGTTTCTTCAAGTCTTCAACTCATTCATTCCTCTTTCGCTCCAAAAGACTCCAATTTGCATCTTCTTGCACACCTTGGCCTTATAATCTGAAAAATACACAAAAGTGGCCTTAAACACTAAAATAACTAAGTAAACACAACATAAATGCACAAGAACAAGCTAATTAAGTCGCATGAATATGCTCCTATCAATCGTCTGGAAGCTTTCTATGATCCAAGTAGTCAATCAGCGACTGTCTCCACTCTTTAGTGTCAACTAGAAGTATTAAGACGATGTTTGTGTCATCTAGTAGTATTTTAGTGACAAGTGGGATCACCCATCTTTGGCAAATTGGCACGTTTGCAGCTTCGTCTTCTTCTAGCGCCATACTTGAGGCTAAGTTAATGAGAACATCTGTCATTTGATTTTCTTTTCTTCGCACATGTTCTAGCGTCACGGCCTTGACTTTTGTAGCAGTTGAGTTGCTAGCTGAAAGTATGGGACGAGATCATCTTTCCTAACTTCATATTCAATCAAGAGTTGATTGATTATGAGCTTAGAGTCACTATACACTTCTAGCATTGTGATTTCCATGTCGATCGCAATTCGGATTCCAATAATCAATGCTTGGTACTCAGTAACGTTGTTGGAGCACAACTCGTTTAATCGGAAGGAATAGGGTAGTACTTGTCTTTGGGGTGACATGAATACTACTTCTGCCCTGCTCTATTTGCTCGTGTGGATCCATCGAAGAACATTGTCCACGTCGGGAAAATGTCAATGTAGAACACCTCCTCGTCAGGCAAGTCGTCCGAGATTTTCCAATCGATTAGAATTAGATGATCAACAAGGAAATTCACTAGGGCTTGTCCCTTGACGGCTTTAGCTGAGACGTAGATGATCTTGTAATGATTGAAAAACAACACTCATTTAACTAGTCACCCTGTAAGAACGGGTTTGGACATAACGTACTTTACTGGGTTGGCTTTAGCAACCAAGTGGATGGTGTAAGGATGCATGACACACCCCGACCCAAAATGTCCAGTAAGATTCTGGATCGAGCTGTACTTACCAAATTGTCATATCCTAGCTTGACTCTGCCGTAGGAAGATATTGTCCGTTCTTGGCTTACTATTCCCTCATGATTTTGTTTCTAGGTTTCGGCACGAGAACTTTCCAAGGGGGGTCACCTATCTTAGGACCGCTCTTGCCCAAACTCACTTAACTTCGGAGTTCTTATGCGATCCGGAGTTAGTGAGTTCCCAAAAGACCTCGTGTTATAGGGAGGAGAGCATGTACATATAAGGCACATCACCCCCTCTCTGTTGGTCGATGTGGAATCTTACAATCCACCCCACTTAAGGGGAACCCTGCTTCCGACTTTGCCGTAGCATTCGTTACTATGATGAGCATGAAACTAGTGCCAAGAATTCATTTAACGCGATTGTTTATAAGCAACCTCCACTACTTGTGACTATAAGTTCATAACTATTAGGTGAAATTCACTTATATTCTAGCGTCATATTCATGCATGAAAATTAAGCGTGCACTCTCAACCAACATATATAAATAAGTTATCGATCAAGCAGTTAAACAAATTGAATTCACCATTCATGAAATTCCAACCAAAAGTAATCAATTCATATTGCAAGCATAAACATGGTTTCGAATCACCCCCTAGCTAATTAGGGATTTAGCCTCTTATGTTCACAAAAAGAGAAATACAATAGAATTTAAACATAAAGCACAAAGGATTGATTACACCTAGAACGCACAACGAATCCACTTGAATTTCTGCGCGTCGAAGCTCCTCTTTCCTCTTCTCCTTGCTGTGACAGAGAAGGTTTATTGTGTTTTTGGGTGATTTTCTGGTTTAGGGATGGGTTTAGGGAAGTGTGGGGGTGCGGCAAGGTGGTGGAGTGATGGAGGAAGGTTGGTATGGTGGCTGGAAGGGTGGAGCAAGGCTGCGGCTGTTAAGAATTATGGGCTATGGTGCTGTGGCTGTTGGAAGAATATGGGAGAATTTTGAGGGGAGTCACCGCTTTTGGGAGTGGCTGGAATGGAATATATTGGCAGCGGCAAGGATGAATGAATGGGATAATGGGATGGTGGCTGCACGGTTTTTAGGAGAGAATTAGGGTGAATAATTATTGAATGCACGGCAAAGGAAGGAAAATAATTTATATGGTGCTGCCGCTGAGATTCTTTTTGGTTTATTAGGGTCCAAAATAAATGGGGGCCTCGGCTTAGAAAAATAATTGGGAGATGTTGCTGCGGCTGTGATGTAAAATGTGGCTGAAAAGCTTTCTTATCCATATGCGGCTGAATAGTTTATGAAAATAAAAATGCATGGAATTAATTAGGTCGGCTAGGGTCAAACTAAAAGGGTTCGGCTGATATGTAATTAGGGTGATTAGGGTTAGGGTTTAAGTGAATGATATTGGACACAAATGCCCCCCTAGGGTGCGGCAAGGGAAGGAAAAGAAAGTGCAAAGGCACGGCTTGGGCTTTAAAGTGGGCTAGGGCCATTGTTTTGTGTCCTAAGGTGCATACAAGGCCTTCAAAGTGGCTAGAAAATACGGACGTTTAAGTTTAGGAAAGGTTACCAAAACGAGAAACTTAGGGTTAACTTTCCTACTTCAAGTAGGAAACCTTGTTTGAGTAGGATTCCTCGTTTTGGTAACAATTCATCGTTGGAGTAGGAATTCGTAGTTTCTTCAAATCTTCAACTCATTCATTCCTCTTTCGCTCCAAAAGACTCCAATTTGCATCTTCTTGCACACTTTGGCTTTATAATCTGAAAATACACAAAAATAGCCTTAAACACTAAAATAGCTAAGTAGACACAACATAAATGCACGAGAACAAGCTAATTAAGTCGCATGAATATGCTCCTATCAAGTTCCCAAAAGACCTCGTGTTATAGGGAGGAGAGCATGTACATATAAGGCACATCACCCCTCTCTCTGTTGGTCGATGTGGAATCTTACAATCCACCCCACTTAAGGGGAACCCTGCTTCCGACTTCGCCGTAGCACGATATTTTCCGCTATGGGCTTACCATTCCCTCACAGTTTTATTTTTGGGTTTTGGCACCAGAACTTCCCAAGGAGGTCACCCATCCTCAGATTTCTCTCGCCTAAACTCACTTAACTTCAGAGTTCTTATGGGAAATTGCTCGTGAGTTCCTAGGAACAATATTGTGCTACGGCGAAGTCGAGCTGGGATGTGGCAATTTGGTATCAGAGCCACTCTACCGTTTGATGCAGATGTGCCAGCGAGGATGCCAGGTTCCCCTTAAGTGGGGTGGATTGTAAGATCCCACATTGACCAACGGAGAAGGGGTGATGTGCCTTATATGTACATGCTCCCTTCCCATAGCACGAGGCATTTTGGGAACTCACTAGCTCTGAATCCCATAAGAACTCCGAAGTTAAGTGAGTTTGGGTGAGAGCAATCCTAGGATGGGTGACCTCTTTGGGAAGTTCTTGTGCTGAAACCCAAGAACAAATCCATGAGGGCGTGGCCCAAAGTGGACAATATCTTGTTATGCGGAGTGGGATGTGACACTTAAGATTCCCTCGCGGTTTTGTTTTTGGGTTTCAGCACAAGAATTTCCCAGGGGTCACCTATCCTAGGATTGCTTTCGTCTAAACTCGCTTAACTTCAGAGTTATGATGGAATCCGAAACTAGTGAGTTTCCAGAAGGCCTCGTGCTATAAGGAAAGGAGCATGTACATATAAGGCACATCACCCCCTATCCGTTGGTTGATATGGGATCTTACAATAAGCCCAGAGCAGACAATATCGTGATACGGTAGAGTTGAGCTGGGATATGACAATGCATCTAGTGTCTTAGCTTTTGTACGGAAAATACTAGGGTGAGGCACATCTTCTCAATCGGTGAGTAGTTAAGCTTGGGACTAGTGAGAGTTCTACTTAGGTAGTAGAGTGCTCTTTCTTTTTGGTCTTCATTTTCTTGTGCCAATAGTGTTTTAATGGAACCCTTTTGTGCAACAATGTATAGGATGAACGACTTTTCTGGTATGAGAGCTCCTAAGATAGGTGGGTTTACTAGGTACCTTTTTATGCTTTCAAAGGCATTGTGACAGGCGTTATCCCATATGAACCCATATGAACCAAACATCATTCTTCATGAGTCGACTAAAGGGTTGACAGCGTCTAACGAGGTTGGAGATGAAGTGTCTGATGAAGGCTAGCCGCCCTTGTAGACTTTTCAGCTTGTGTAAGTTCCTCAGCTCATGCATGCTTTGAATGGCCTTGATCTTTGACTGGTCCATTTTAATGCCACGATGCTTGACAATAAAGCCGAAGAACTTCCCAGAAGTGACGCCAAATGCACACTTCAACGAGTTCATTTTGAGGTTGTAGTGTCATAGTTTGTTGAACACCATTCGTAAATCCTTCAAGTGATCAAATCTCTTTTTGGTCTTGATAACCACGTTGTCTTCGTTACATTCTACATTTTTGTGTAACATGTCGTTGAAGATCTTTTGCATGACACGTTGATATGTAGCTCCAACGTTCTTTAAGCCAAAGGGCATTACCTTGTAGCAGTAGATACCTTTTGGAGTTACTGTTAGTTCCTCATCTTGGGGAGCCAAGCTGATTTGATTCTACCCAGATGAGCCATCCATGAATGATAATGCATCATGGCCAGTGGTCGCATCCACCATGATTTTGATGATCGGTAAGGGAAAGTCATCCTTTGGGCAAACATCGTTGAGGTCTTAGAAGTCTACACAAATACATATTTATCCAGATTTCTTAAGGACAATGACAATGTTAGAGATTAATTTAGGGTATTGCACCTCTCGAATGAAGCCTACTTCGATTTGCTTGTCAATTTTAGCCTCAATTTGTGGGATGAGCTTAGATCGATAGCATCTTTGAGTTTGCTTTATTGATCACGTTCCCAGCTTGACAGCAAGATGATGCATGGCGATGGTAGGGTCAAGGCTGGGTTTTTCTTTGTAGGTCCAAGCAAAGACATCTTTGTACCCCATTAGCAGTTGGTAGCACTCCTTGATCTTGTCCGCACTTAGAAGTGCACTTATGAAGATTGGCTTCGATTTCTCCTTTGTTCCTAAGTTGAGCACCTTGAGATCATCAACCGTGGCTTGCTCTTTATCCTTGAGCTATGGTGGCGCAATAGTGACATCTTCTTCAGGGAATTTGTCTTCTTTGTCTTTTTGGATTGTGATGTGGAAGATGTCTTGGACCTCATTTTTAGTGCCGTCCTCTTGGGCTTGTTGGCATGAAGATTGGCCACTGTGGGTGGTGATGCACTTCTTTACCTTCAATTGTCCTTTTGTGTCAACTTCCAAGGTTGCTTGGCGCTTCATCCTTAAAGGAATCAAGATTCGAACGTTGTTTTTTTTTCGACTAGACGTCAAGCTTTTCTTCCTTTGGCGTTGACTTCCTCTTTCAAGAAGGCTTTTTGGTTTCTTCAAGTGTTTCCATGTCCGACCGTCATGGAGGAGAGCTAGCGGTGTTGCTTTGTTTCTTAGGTTTTGACAACATTTTGAAAACAGACCTCTTGGGTGTTGGCGTGTTATGCCATTTGAAGACGGAGGTTTGGTCTTGACCACTTATGCGATAAAGTACCAAAATTATGGGTTTTGAACAGTTTAGCCTATTGAAGATTGAGTTTGAGGGGTGGCTTTAGGCTTCTTTTCACTTTGTTCAACACTCAAGCTAATGTGTTGATCATTAGCGTTTTTCACTTTTCTTGAAATCTTCACAAGCATATTTGGTGGGAAGCCAAGTCCAGTTTTGTTGTTGTTAACACTGTAACCATGCTCTTTCAACTTATTTTGAGTCTTAGAAAGGTCATATTTTTGTTGTTGATGGTATTGGAAACCTTATTTCCAAGAATTTAAGGGTAGGCGAAATCGTACCCAGCCTTTGACACGAGTTTATAGGTGTTTGGGTCGGAACCTTCTTCGATCCTCTTGGTTGGAAGAGAGCTTGGTTCTGCCCCCTTTGGCAAGGGTTTTACGAAACTGGTGGTTTGAAACTTTAGCATCGCTTAGCTATGTCAGAGGTAAAACTGTGTTTGTCTTGAGCAGCTTCACATCATCCTTGTGCAGCCGTGTGTTGGCTTTGCTTGTTCCAGTTTCGAACAAAGGATTGCCCATTCTTTCTTCTAGACATTGGGTGTATCAAAAGACAGATGTGTTTGGTCCTTTTGAGGGCATCACACTTCCTTTGGTTGTTGTGGGTTTAGCAGGCTTGTCATCGTTTTTGCCTGAAGATGGCATGGCTTTCCCTTCTTGCTTCTTGGGCACGACTTGCCACTCTTGTTTCTTAGGTGCGGCTTTGCCTGTTGATTTGATTTCTTTTGGAAGAGCTTCGGGTACTATGTCTTCATTCATGTAGAACTTGGCATTTATGAAGTGTGATTCGGTTTTGGTGAATGGCTTGGTGTCGCCTTGTATCATCTTTACTCTTTCTTAGTAGATTTTAAGCATTAGTGGAGGACAAACGGCACTACTCCATTCTTGTGGATCCAAGGGCTTCCTAAAAGTAAGTTATAAGAAGTTCTTGCATCAATCACATGGAAATAATGTGCTTGATTTGAATTTGCTAATGGTCATCTCGACTCGGATCATGCTCATTGCTTTTTGTCCTCATTGGTTAAAACCTTGGATTATGAGGCGGCTTAGGGATAGTACATCCACTTGATGCCGATTGTGGTCATTGTTGACTTTGGCATGATGTTTATGGCCCATCCACTATCAACTAGCATGCGGTTGACTTTGTGTTCCCTCACGTACCTAGAGCCGAATAGAGGATGGTTGGAAGGCTTTGACCTTAGCAGCAAGTCTTCGTCAGTGAAGTTGATTGTGTCATGGGAGGCATAACATGTGGTGTATTCATAAGGATAAAGCTTCAAGCCTTCGTCCTTGCTTTGTTGCACCTCGTGGTCGTCGGGACTCACCAAGACCGCTACTAGTGCCTTTCGTATCTTCTTAGGCAATCGTAATACTTCCTCGATGCTAAAGTATGCCAGCAGGCTTTCTTTGGGTGTGAGGGTCTTCTCTTCCTCGATGGCGATAACTATGCCTTTTGAGGGCTCTTCTATCTGTACTTCAACCATGTGATAGGCATTGGTAGTGCACTATTGGAAGAAGTCATTCGGGAAGTACTCGTGCAAGAAGACGAGAATGCGTGGCTCTTGCTCCATAGGTTCCCCAACATACATTAGTTTAGCAGCTTTTACGCTCATTTTCGGCTTCCTATTATTGCAGCGGTGCTTTCTCCCTTGTTCCACCCTTGGCTATGTGGCTTGTGGTCTTGGCTTCCTTGTTTATTTGTAGGTCACCAATGTCTATTCTTCTTCATCGTTGGTAGGTGCATTTTGGTCGCTTGCCTCTAATGATGGTTGTGCAAAAGGTGCCATGTAGCTTATGCATGGACGGGAGTGGTCATGTGTCACTTGGAGAGGCACAGGATCAAAAGATCCAAACACAATTGTAGTAGTGTATGTTGCGTCCATGTCCTTAAGGTCAAGTTCAATTTGCCATTGCTGTGCCAACTTCATGATGAGCTCCTTGAAGACGAAGTATTTTTCAACCGGATAACTCACGATACAATGGTATGTGCAGTACCTAGGATCGTTAACGCGATTCATCTTTTCAAGACGATTGCATTTAGGTAGCTCGACCACTTTATTTTCCAACAAGTCGTCTAACATTGCAACCACGTCAGAGTTAGGAAAATGGTATGTCTTCTAGTCTAAGTCCTTTAGGTGTTTTTGTACCTGTCTTGGGTGCAAGAAAGTTCACCTATCTTCATCTCCTTCGTTTTTCTTTTGGGGGAGATCTTGACGGGCGCGAATGAGGTCTTGGTGGGAGTAGTGTTGACGGTAAAAGCATCATTGGAGGGTTTCTTCCCAGTCTTGTCTACCTTTGGAGCAAACATTTTATCTTTCTTGAAGTCGGTGATCAGCTCATTCTTCCCATGATTGGCGATACACAGTGTCATGTCGTGGGAACGATTTGTTGGAAATGTGCCCTAAAACCAATCATATGATGATACTTTATGGACATTTCACATGTTAAACTAATCTAGTTTAATATAAAGGGCAAAGATTATTATTTTAAGCCATCTCATATAAATGTTATATGCTTAAACAATAAGTCCAAGGAATATGCAATTGGGAGAATGTAATATAAAGAAGTTAGATTCATGAAACCATTCTCTTTCGTATACACATCACAAATATTCCTGATCATAGGATTGCCAATTGGTCATTGACAGTCTATTAAGATCAGTACATGCTATGTCTTCTCTTAAGGAGAATGACTGGTCTCAAGTCATTGGTGTGATTGATACCAAGACAAGCATGTAGGTGCTCAATAAAGAATGAGTCCACTGATCACGATCAATAAGGAGTTCTCATACTCATGTTACATGAGAACTCATGGTTGGGATAATGCAAAGTAGTCCTTTGACCTGAGGCATCATAGTTGTCTTATGGTTAGGTCCTTGATCTTTGATTATTTCAAAGTCACTCCATCAGAGGGTGTCTACGGCATAGTTGGGGTTAAGCCACTTAGCCATAGAGGCAAGTGAATGCGCAACAAGGGATCTCTAACCTTCAAACCGTTTGAGGAAGAATACTCTATGATATGATTAAGAATCTCTGGCCAGAGTATGAATGAGATTTAGAAAGTCGTTCCAAATCACATTCAAGGTAATCATGTAAGTAAAAGAATCACATTGGATATTAAACATGAATAAACTATCAAACTAAACAAAGTGGTCAAGAGTATTGTATTAAAGAAAAACAGTATTGCATTGTAATCCTAAACTGAATAGGCTATCCACCTCTTTTAATTAGCTTGGGTAATCATGACATACTGCTAAGTGTTATTCATGGTTTGTGGAAGCCCTAAAGATGAGTAATCACTAAAGGGAGAATCGAAAGTATGTTTTAATTCACAATCGATCATTAAAAGTAACAATCGTCCACTACCTCGCTAAAAGGAACCTAATGGATCATACACCTTGTAAGGTAGAGATTGAAGAAACAACAGAGTTGAGTAAGAACAATTAAATGGTTTAATTGTTTATGGCTAGGATTAATTAATACGTTAATTAATCAAATGAATAAGTTCATTTTAGACCTCGGGTTAGTTTTGGGCCTCAAGGCCCAATAGGCTTCGAATGTCAAGCCTACTAACTTAAGTTGTATGACAACTTAAATGACTTAAGATTTAATAGGGTCTAAACAGCCCAATGCCTATGGTAAGCCGGCCAAGTGATGAAAAATAGGGTTTTGTTCTTTTAGTCACTTAAGTGCAATGACTATATAAAGAACTTTATAGCCAAAATTCATAAGGGTTCATTTTTAAGGAAATTGGAAAGAAAAGTCTCTCCCTTTTCTCTCTACACGGCTGGTCCCCTTGGAGGGGATTAGCTAGTAATCTTCCATCCTTCAAGGTCACTCATCTCTTTTTCAAGTCCCTTCTTGGTGTGGAGACTTAGAGGTTCCCTATTTTGAGAACTTGGAGAATCCATTCTACCATCCTTATCCAAGAAATCTATGGAGCTAAGTAGTAAGGAATGAAGGCCCTATCTCTTGGGTTATTAGCCTTTGCTTATGCAAAGACAGTCAACAAAGGTATAATATTTCTCAACTCACTTTGTTCTTAAGTTGAGTATTGGTTCACCACAATTACTAGGCCTTGAATTTCATGGGTGAAATTTTGTTTTTGAGTGCATACAAGCATGATTCCTCATTTTATTTGTTAATTGCATACATAGATATTGCTTAAATGAACTAGTTTTCACAAATATTTCCTTCACGAGTTGCCAACTCCTCAAATGTTCTTGGTTTTATGCCTTGGAGGATGTAATGTAACCTCCATTGCATGCCTTAAACATATATCTCAATGGTGGAGGTTTCAGAAAGCTGATATTTGCAATCCAGACTTAATGAATGCCACATATTAATGTTGTCGATGACAGGTTCATCCTTCCACTACTTTGTACTCGTCAACTCCAGCATGCTTACGGTGCGATAAATGCTGTAAAAGCGGTTTAGGAATTCCCTTTCAAGTTGGTTCTATCTGTTGATAGACTCGAGCTCGAGGTCAGTGTAACAGTCAAATGCGTGACCTTTTAGCAAGCGCACGAACTGCTTGACAAGGTAGTCTCCATTTGTCCCAATATTGTTGCAGGTTTCAATGAAATGGGCAATATGTTGTTTAAGATTGCCTTTTCCATCGAATTGCATGAATTTGGGTGGTTGATAACCCATTGGCATCCTTAAGACGTCAATCCTTTTAAAGTATGGCTTTAAGTATAGCACAAAATCATGCAAGCTTCCTTCATATTGCGTCTTGATTGTGCTTATGATTAACTCCTGCAGCTGTTGGATAGAGAAAGATCCCATGAGCGTGGTAGCTCGGTCTACCTCCAGACGGTTGACGAGTGTAGCAATCTGCAAGTCATTTTCCTTCACAATCCTTGTCAGCCTTGTGATTGCTTCATTCATTTATGCCAGTTGCTCTTCGATTGAAGTTGCACCAGTAGTCATGACTTGCATAGCTACGGAAGACGAGCTGGTGCTTGAGTCGGCATCGTAAGTCAACAACTCGGAGTACCTCCTCAGGCTTTCTTCCCTTGGCGTCCTTAGCGAGGCCAAGGTGATCATGGGCTCGTGCCTCGGGTGCTCTTGCTCTTTTGGCAAAGTTGATGTAGGGGTGAAAGGCACGGTAGAGAAAGTTCTTGCCTTACTTTGGGTTGTGACGCCCAAAGTGCCACCACTTGCGGTAAGGACGTTCTTATTCTTTGCATTGGTTGGGGAATAGCTTGATCATTTCTTGATGCCATTTATGCTTCATATGGATTTGAAGACAGAGATGAGAGGCAGAGATGTTCCACTGGCGTGCCAAATTTGTAAACACGAAAATTCTGTAACGAATGAAGCGAGAACACGTGTACAAAGTAGATTTGTATTAATGAATTGGGTTAATGACAAAAAACTACCTCAAGTATAGGTCAAATGACACTTTCATACCTCATCTTTTAAAATTGACAATGTCATACCTCATCTTACGAATTTGTGTCAATGTTATACCTTCCGTTAACTTGGTCGTTTATTTCTCAGTTAAATGCTGACGTGGCTTGATCCGGGACCCATTTTTATTAAAAAATTATTAAAAACAAAAAAAATCATTTAATATTATTTAAATATTAAAATAATAATAAAAAAGTACATAAAAAAATAAAAAACATTAGCCATCATCTTCCCTCTCCTTTCGTGCATCTCCCCCCTCTCTCTTCCCCATCATCTTCCTGCAACCCAGCAACCCGAAAAAGAAGAAGGAGAAAGAAGAAGAAGAGGAAGAGAAAAAAAAAAAAAAAACCCAAACCAAACCAAACCTAGTTCATCCCCCTCCCCCCACCACAAACTCAACCCCCTGCAACCTAGAAAGGAGGAGGAAGAAGAAGGAAACACAAAAAAAAAAAAAAAAAAAAAAAAAAATAGGAAACCCAGTTCCTCCCCTGCAGAAGAAGAAGAAGAAGAAGAAGAAGAAGGAAGAAGAGAGAAGAAAGAAAAAAAAAAAAAAAAAGCAGCAGCAAACCCATCCCCTCCCACCCAACCCCACCCCCCCCAACCTAACCCGCAGAAGAAGAAGAAGAAGAAGAAGAAGAAGAGGGAAGCAGAAGAAGAGAGAAGAAAGAAGAAAAAAAGGAAAGAAGAAGGAAACAAACAAAAAATAAACAATTGGAAACTCAGTTTGTCCCCCTGTAGAAGAAGAAGAAGAAGAAGAAGGAAGAAGAGGGAAGAAGAAGAAGAGAGAACAAAAAAAAAAAAAAAAAAAAAAAACAAACAGCAGCAACCCAGTTCGCCCCCCTCACACCCACCCTCTCCCCTCCACACCCATTCCCCCACCCCCCCTCCCCCGGCGCCCATTTTCTCCTCGCCCAGGAGAATGGGTTTTTTTCTGGGTTTTTTTTTTTTTTTTTTTTTTTTTTTGGGGTTGTAGGTAGTGGGTGCGAGGTTGGGTGCAGAGGGTGGGGTGTGAAGGTGGGGAGGTTGGGTGCGTGGGTGTGGGGAGAAGAGGGGGTGAGGAGCAAGGAAAACAAATTGGTTTTTTTTTTTTTCTCTCTTCTGTTTTTCTGGGTTGTAGTTGCAGAAAGGGGAAGAAGATGAAGATGGGGAGAAGGGAGAGAGGGAGGGGGGAAGGGACAGACGTTGGTTTTTTTTTTTTTTTTTTTTTTTTGTTGTTAATAAATTTTCTTTATTATTTTAATATTTAATTAATGTTAAATGATTTTTTTGTTTTTAATAATTTTTTAATAAAAATGGGTCCCGGATCAAGCCACGTCAGCATTTAACTAAGAAATAAATGGCCAAGCTAACGGAAGGTATAACATTGACACAAATTCGTAAGATGAGGTATGACATTGTCAATTTTAAAAGATGAGGTATGAAAGTGTCATTTGACCCATACTTGAGGTAGTTTTTTGTAATTAACCCTAATGAATTTGTAGGGTTACAATCTTTGTTTACAATTTTCCTTTGATTCAGTCTTCAAATTTGACATAGATGCGTAGGTTGTTGATCTAAGGGTCGTGATAACTTGATCTGGGACAAACGGTTGAACGATTGCTTCAAGTTTTGAGCTTGAAACAATACGTGGATGGCCTTTTCTTCATTGTGCGGCAAAGATGATGTTGATGCAAGATTTCATTGATTGGCAACTTGATCTTGAAACGAACATCATTACAAGTTTTGAGCTTGCAACAAAGTCTTGAAGGAATCAACATAGGTGCTTGTTGATTCTTCAAGGAGTGCTTTGGCTTTGGTCGACATAAAGCTTTGGCTTTGATTGTGTGTTCTTCGAAGAGAGCTTTGGCAGCATATTACTCTTCAAAGATTTGTGTAGAGATTCTTCTCAATGTGTAATTTTTGAGCCTTTTGTGTGTCTTGGATCCTTGTATTTATATACTTCCCAAGCCATGCCTTTGGATGGATTTGGCCTTGATTTGTGTCTTGATTCGTCCATGGGAGAATTTAGGCATGTTTTGTGTCTTAATTTCAGCCACCTTCCTCATACCGAAATTTATAAGCCTTGTTGCCTATTTGTGAGCAATATTCAATTCTTTCTGGTTTTGAGAGATTTTGGGCCCCTTGCCGATTTTAAGGATTTTTCCCCCTTTTGCCAAGTTTTGGGAAGGCTTTGTACTTCCTTTGCTTGATTTGTGCCACATGTCATTGATGATTTATCCATTTGTGACGAGTCATATGCCATGTGGAGCTTTGTGATGCATTATTTGTATGCAACGAAATTTGCATGTCTACAGCAACTAACAAATGTTGTTTGTTGGATAGTTCATTGTAATCCTACAATAGGATTTGCCTAAGATAAAGCAAATGAACGAGAGATAGAACTGAAAGAAGAGACAAGATGATACTTAACAAATGTACCAACCTAGTTTTGACAACACGAGCACCAAGATAGTCGAGAAGGATCTACAAACCATCTTAATTGAATGGTTTGGACTTCATGACTATGTCATAGAGTTACACCTCTTAATTCAAAAGAAATAAGCCAGGAGATCCTTAGGACTACATTGAGTGTGTGTACCATATATACTCAAGGAAATGGTATAATACCATTTAACCCAAAAAAGTGAAACCTTCAAAGCTAATTGGTAGCTTAAAGTGACTACAATAGAAAAGATTGGTTAACTTGGAAGAAACCATCTTTGACGTAGTCTTGGTTTCAATTAATTTGAAGATTGCTTGCTACAACTAAATGGTGATTCAACATTTGGGCATAGTATAGGTTGCCGAAACCATTATCAAGATGTCTTGATAATATATGTCTAAGACTAAGAATCACAAAATGTGTAAGTTGTAGAGATCCATTCATCATGAATCTCAGCAAGCTAGTGGGAGTTATAAGCGACTCATGAGAAAGTTCAAATCATTTGATTTTTTGTAAAGATGTAAATGAATTTTTTGTTTACTAGGTTTACAAAAGATTAGTGGGAGTTATTCATATTCCTAAATTTGAACATATATATGATATATTAATTTTGGAAATGAAAGGAATTCTTCTTCGATAAAGTTATGACTTTAAACGTTCTATAATGATAAAATGTATATGGGACACATAGTTTATTTAGTTGGGATAGCAATCTATAATAATAGATTTCAATATATAATTGGATTATCTCAATCCCTATTGATAGACGAAATATGTAGGAAATTTGTCAAATGATAAACTTCAAATGGAAGGACAATTTCAGTAAGACTAGGAAGTTTCTCTTCTAAAAGGGAATGTACGCTTTGACTCCTAAAGAAACATAATGCATAAATAAAATCCTTTATGCATACTCAGAAAAGTGATATACATATTTCATATTTTATGAAAAACATTGATATGAGTTGTATCAGGATCGATACAAAACGATATCAGTACAACCCCAAGATCAGAACCATGGCAATTGTCAAGTGAGTCCTTATGTATTTGAGAAATACTGAAGGATAGGTTCCTCAAGAATGAGGAAGAATTAGAGTAACGAATGGAAGCGTAAATGTATTAGATTATGAATCTAATAACATATCCATCATTGGATATCTCTTCATTATGACTGAAAAGATAATTGGATGTCACTTTATTATGACTAAAGAAAGATTTAGGTGGAAACACTAGAAGTCTAGTGTGTTGCATCATGCATGCAAAATATATCGCCATATAGAAGCTTACAACAATGTTCTTTGGATGCGAAAGTTCATCTATGAACTCTCCATTTCGTTCCAACCAAAAAGTGCCACTAATGTATCCCCATTCTGACACTAATGGGGTGATAGGTCAAGCCACAGAATCAAGGTCTCATCAAGATCTTAACGTAGTTGAGAAACTGAACCACATGATTGAGAATCATGTATAATGATGACGTCTTTAATCTGAAGGTTGCTTCTATGTATAACATATAAATATGCACTGTTTAGGCATATTACTCATCTATTTATGAAATGACTTAAGAAGGTGTCATCACTGATGACAAGCTGATTGGCTCTTGTGCAAGTGGGAGATTATTGGAAATCTGCCCTAAATCCAATGATATGATGATACTTTACGAACATTTCACATGTTAAACTAATCTAGTTTAATATAAAGGAAAATATTATTGTTTAAAGTCGTCTTTTATAAATGTTATATTCTTGAATAATAAGTCCAAGGAATATGTAATTGAGAGAATGTGATCTAAATAAGTTAGATTCATGAGCCCATTCTTTTTCGTATAGACATCCTAAAACATTCCTGATCATAAGATAGCCAATTGAGCATTGACATTCTATTAAGATAGTGTTATGTCTTTTCCCACAGAGTGACTGGTCTTGAGTCATTGGTGTGACTTACACCAAGACAAGTACGTAGGTGCTCAATAGAGAATGAGTCTACTGAACGCGATCAACAAGGAGTTCTCATACTCATACCACATGAGAACTCATGGTTGGGATAATGCAAAGTAGTCATTTGACCTAAGGCATCATAGTTGTCTTATTGTTAAGTCATTGATCTTTGACTATGTCAAAGTCACTCCATCAGAGGCTGTCCACGACATAGTTGGGGTTAAGCCACTTAGCCATGGAGGCAAGTGAATGCACAACAAGGGATCTTTAACCTTCAAACCGTTTGAGGGAGAATTCTCTATGATATGCTTAAGAATCTCTGGCTAGAGTATGAATGAGATTTAGGAAGTTGTTCCAAATGACGTTCAAGATAATCATATAAGTAAGAGAATCACATTGGATAGTAGACATGAATAAACTATCAAACCAAATAATGTGATCAAGAGTATTGTATTAGAGAAAGACCGTAGTGCATTGTAATCCTAAATTAAATAGGTTCTTCAACCTTGTCTGATTTGCTTGGGTGTCCATGACATGCTGCTAGGTGTCACTCACGGCTTGTGGAAGCCATAAAGGTGTTGTAAACACGAAAATTGTGTAATGAATGAAACAAGAACATGTGTACAAAATAGATTTGTTTTAATGAATTTGAAGGGTTACAATCTCTATCTACAATTTTCCTTTGATTCAGTCTTCAAATTTGATGTAGATGCGTAGGTTGTTGATCCAAGGGTCGCAATGATTTGATGTCAAATGAAAGGTTAAACAATTGCTTTAAGTTTTGAGCTTGAAACAATGCGTGGATGGTCTTCACCATAGGTTTAAGGCTGCGACAAAGGTGATGTTGATGTAGGATTTCATTGATTTAAGGGTCTTGGCGACTTGATCTTGAAACAAATGTCGTTACAAGTTTTGAGCTTACAACAAAGTCTTAAAGGAATCGACATGAGTGCTTGCTGATTCGTCAAAGGAATGCTTCAGCTTTGGTCGAAAGAAAGCTTCGACCTTGGTTGTGCATTGTTTGAAGAGAGCTTTGGCAGTATATTAGTCTTCAAAGATTTGGTTCAGAGGTTCCTCTAGATGTAGAATTTTCGACCCTCATTTGTGTCGGGGGATCTTGTATTTATAGACTTCCAAAGCTATGCCTTTGGATGGATTTGGCTTTGATATATGTCTTGATTCATCGATGGGAGAATTTAGGCATGTTTTGTGTCTTAATTTCAACCATTTTCCCTTGCTTGGCCGAAATATATAGGGCTTGTTGCCTATTTTGCGAGCAATCTTCAATTCTTGCTTGTTTTATGAAGATGTTTTAACTTTCTTTATGGTTTTGGGAGCAATTGGGTCCCTTGCTGATTTTAAGGAGATTTTTTCCCTTTACCGCATTTTAGGAATGCTTTTGAGCTTCCTTTGCTTGATTTGTGCCACGTGTCACTGATGACTTATTTATTTGTGATGAGTCATGTGCCACGTGGAGCTTTGTGATGCATCATTTGTATGTAATGAAATTTTCTTGTCTACATATGCCCCCACTTCAAGGCCCGTTGTAGGCATGTGCTTGTTAAATGTAGGAAATGTGTTTTGAAGTCTTGCAATGTGAATGTGCTAATTCAATGGTTGTTGAGACTTGATCTTGAATTACTTTGCTTCTTAAATGGCTGTATAGGCTTGATCTTGAATGAAACATTTCTTCAAGGGTTGTTGCGGCTTGTTTCTTGAATTGAGATGATGAATTTCGTCAAGGGCCAATGAGGCGTATTTCTTGGAGGAAACATTTCTTCAAGGGCTGTAGAGGTTTGATCTTGAAAGAAATAAATTTTTTTTCTTCAAGGGTTGTAGAGGCTTGATCTTGGAAGAAATGAATTTTTTTTTCCCTTCAAGGGCCGTAGAGGCTTGATCTTGAAAGAAATTTTGGAAATGTATAAATCGGCACATACTTATTGTGCATAATGATTTTCCATAATTTTGACAAAATACATTTGGTGTATTTTGAATTTTTTCCTTGTGGTTGTAGGAAAAAAAATGTTTTTTCCTTCCTTCGGTAGAAACCTCCTTCAATTTTGGTAATGAGGGTGATTTCCTTCAAAGTGTTGGAAAGCTTTAGTGATTTCCTTCAAAGCTTTGGAAAGATTTAATGCTTGTCCTTGGGTAAGTAGGATTTGCATTTTTTCCTTCCCCTTTTCTTTTTTAGGCCAAAGGGGTGTTTTCCTTCTTGGTTTGGGAAACTTGAAGACTTGTCCTTGTTTTGGAGGGATTCCCTCTTTGAGTTTCGGTAAAGGGGGAATTTCCTTTGATGTTTGGGAAATTTTGAAGACCTTTCCTTATTTTTTTTGCTTCCTCTTCTTTTCTTTGCTGATTTTTGTTGCAAAAACAGCATGTATTTCCCTTGTCGTCGTGTAAAGCATTACCCTTTTTGCTTTGGAATTTGTTTCCTTCTTTTGATTGGAAAGTACTTCCTTCTTTTGATTTTCCTTTTGCTATTTGGCATGTATTTTCCCTATAGCATTAGGAAGCAATTGACCCTTGTTTATAAAACAATTGGGTGTGTGTTTTTACCACAACACACCCTTGCCGTGCACTGCCATTGTGCTTGCTGCTGTGTTATGCCCTATTGCAGCTTGCTACCATGCCCTATTGCAGCTTGCTACCTTGCCTTGTTGTTACTTGGAGTTTGTTGCAATGCTTCACTTTTTACCGCGTGGTGTTGTGCAAAAGACTGCAGCGGGGTTTTGCTATGTAGTGCCTTTTGGTCATAGTTTCCTTCAGTGATGATGTTGCCGGGCAGTGCAAGAAACTGCTTGCGTAATCACTGTGGGGTTGCATAGTACGACTGCGTGGCATTTTGGTTTTCTTTGCCACTGTAGCGTTCTTTGAAGGATTGTTTTGCAGTTGCTCTCTGTGCTGTGTTGCTTAAGCTTTGTGGTTGATTTCTTTTTGTTGTTGTGACTTTATTATTGTCATCCTTCAAAGTTCACGAGGTTTGTCTCGCATGTCTTTTGCTTTAGTGAAGCAATCTTTTTTTCTTCCTTTTGTTGTCCCACCTTGTGCTTATGTTGTTTTTTTTTTCCTTTTTATTTATTTATTTAACTTTTGTTGTTGTTGCAGCCATGGTATTTTTCAAGTGCTTTATGAGCAATTTCATCAATATTCTTGAGAAGGAAGGCGATTCGCAAGATAAGGGAACAACTTTGAAACTTTATGCGTCGCTGACTGGCCCTAAGGCACTTGTTCTTCCTGCAAAAGACAACTGGATGCATATCAAGTTGTGGTCTTCTGAAGTGTCTTGGGAGGTGACAAATTTTTGTTGACCAAATACGAAGAAAAAGACGTGTACATCGAGGATTCTTATTTTGAATCCCTGACACCATGTTCGTGACAATTCACCAGCTTTGTTTAAGCTTCTTGGTGTTTACATCCGTAACAGAGCTATAACTTGGAATAGCATCTTGTTTACTACTAGAGAGGCCGTTTTTGTTAAGTTTTACTGGGATTGGCTTGAAGATGTCTTGAACCGATCCAAAGATACGTTTACCAACGTGGGCCTTTATCATGCCGTATACACATCTTTGTTTAGTTATGATCACCACATTTCCATCTTTCGTGCGTTCTTTGAGCATTGGTGTTCAGCAACCAACACACTTCCCACTCCACAAAGGGAGATGTTGATTTCACTTCGGGATCTTCATAAGATAGGAGGCTTGCCAATCCAGGGTAAGTTTTACAACAAGGTTGTTCCTAGCGTGGAGGAATTTTCTCATCGTAATAGTTGAGATTACTTGCGAGTTGCCGCTATTTGTAATTAGGCAAACCTTCTTGTTGAATGCCTTGGATAGCCGTGCTTGGTAGCATTCCAAGTGTTGTTGAGCTTCGAGTTTCCTTTCGGCAAATGCTTCCTGCTCTTGAAGTCGTAGCTTTGCATTTTCCTTTTCAATCAAGCCTTCCTGTATAGCCATCCTTAGTGAGGGGATTCGACTTTCGAGTGGCAGAACAACTTCTACGCCATATACAATAGAATACGGCGTAGCTTAGGTAGGAGTTTTATGTGTCGTCCTATATCCCAAAGTGTTTTGCTTATTTTTTCATGCCAGTCTTTCTTTGTTCAGCCGATTACCTTATTCAGGAGGTTGCACAATGTTTTGTTGAATGCTTTTACGAAACCATTGGCCGGAGCATAATACATGGAAAACTTGTGCTGCTTGCACTTATATTTCTAGTAGAGCTCGTCCATAAGTCGGTTGGAGAACTCTTTTCCATTGTTGCTGATGATTTAGTGAGGCACACCATATCAATGAAAGATATACTCTTTGATGAAATGGACGATAGTTTCCTTCTTGAGTTCCCTTAGAGGTACTCGCAACTAGGATGTAAGTTTCTCTGACATATGATTTTGGTGTGATTGGTCCCACGACGTCCAATCCCCATGCATCTAATGGCCATGAAGCAACCGTTGGGTGTGATGGCTCAAGTAGTTGATGTATGAAGTTGGCGTGGAATTGGCAGGCTTGGCACCTTTTGGCATATTCCAGGCAATCCTTCACCATACTTGGCCAGTAGTAACCCATTCTCTTAAGCTGGAAGTGTAGTTTTGATCCAGATTGATACATTCCGCATACGCATGAGTGTGCTTCTTCCATGGTTTGATTGGCTTCTTCCTCACCTAGGCATCTTAGAAGTACTCCTTCAAAAGAGCGTCGGTAGAGTGTTCCTTTGCAGTAGTGGAAGTGAGGTGCTCGTCGACGTATTTCAAAGAAAATTCTAGGATCATCTGGAAGCTTTACGTGCTCCACGTAGTCGATCAGTGGTGGTCTCCACTCTTCAGTGTCGACTGGAAGTACTGAGATGACGTTTGTATCATCCAATATCATTTCAATGATGAGCGGGATCACCCATCTTTAACAAACTGGCATATCTGTAACTTCGTCTTCTCCTAACGCCATGCTTGAGGCTAAGTTAACAAGAGCGTCCGCCATTTGATTTTCTTTTCTTGGCACATGTTCTAGCGTCACAGCCTCAAACTTTTGTAGCAGTTGCATTGTTAGCCGGAAGTATGGGACGGGATCACCTTTCTTCCCTTCATATTCATTCAAAAGTTAATTGATTATGAGCTTGGAGTCGCCATACACTTCTAGCATCGTGATTTCCATGTCGATCGCCATTTAGAGTCCAATGATCAGTGTTTGGTACTAAACGATGTTGTTAGAGCATAGCTCGCTTAGTTGCAAGGAATAGAGTAGTATTTGTCCTTGTGACGACATGAATACTACTCCTACCCTTACTCCATCCGTTTATCCAGATCCGTCGAAGAACATTGTCCATGTCAGGAAAATGTCAATGTAGAACACATCCTCATCAAGCAAGTCGTCTAAGATTTTTCCAATCGGCTGTGATTGGATGATCGGCAAGGAAGTCTGCTAGTGCTTGTCCCTTGACGGCTTTAGCTGGGAGGTAAATGATCTCATATTAATTGAGAAGTAACACCCATTTAGCTAGTCACCCTATCAAAATGAGTTTGGACATAACGTACTTGACTAGGTCGGCTTTAGTAACTAAATGGATGGTGTAAGCATGCATGTAGTGTCTTAGCTTTTGGATGGCAAAGACTAGGGCAAGGCATATCTTCTTGATTAGTGAGTAGGTGAGCTCGGCACCAGTGAGAGTTCTACTTAGGTAGTAAAGTGCTTTTTCCTTTTAGTCTTCATTTTCTTATGCCAAAAGTGCTTTAATGGAACTCTTTTGTGTGGCAATGTATAGGACAAATGGCTTTCTAGGTACGGGGGCTCATAAGAAGTGTGAGCTTGCTAGGTACCTTTTTATGCTCTCAAAGGCATTGCGACAGGCATCATCCCATATGAATGGATCGTTCTTCTTCATGAGTTGACTGAAGGGTTAACAGAGTCCAGCGAGGTTGAAGATGAAGCGTCTGATGAAGGCAAGCCGCCCTTGTAGACCTTTTAGCTCATGCAGGTTCCTTGGCTCAGGCATGCTTTAAATGGCCTTGATCTTTGACTGGTCCACTTCGATGCCACAGTGCTTGACAATAAAGCTAAGGAACTTCCTAGAAGTAACACCAAATGTACACTTAAACGGGTTCATTTTGAGGTTGTAATGTTGTAGTTTGTTGAATACCATTTGTAAATCTTTCAAGTGATCAGATCTCTTCTTGGTCTTAACAACTAAGTCGTCTACGTAACATTCTACATTTTTATTTAGCATGTCGTTGAAGATCTTTTGCATTGTAAATTGATATGTAGTCCTAGGGTTCTTTAAGCCAAAGGGCATTACCTTTTAGCAAAAAATACCTTTTGGAGTACGGAAGGTCGTTAGTACATCATCTTCCGGAGCCATGTGGATTTGATTGTACCCAGAGGAGCCGTCCATGAGTGATAGCTCATTGTGGATAGTGGTTCCATCTACCATGATTTAGATGATTGGCAAGGGAAAGTCATCCTTCGAGCAAGCATCATTGAAGTCACGAAAATCTACGTAAACACGTATATGTCCAGATTTCTTAAGGACAATGATGATGTTAGAGATCCATTTAGGGTATTGCACCTCTTAAATGAAGTCTGCTTCGATTAGCTTGTTAATCTCGGCCTCAATTTGTGGGATGAGCTCAGATCGATAGCGTCATTGAGTTTTCTTTACCGACCGCGTTCTGGGTTTGACTACAAGATAATTCACGGCGATGGTAGGGTTAAGGTCGGGCATTTCTTTGTAGGTCCAAGCGAAGACGTCTTTGTATTCCAATATCAATTGGTAGTACTCCTCGATAAATGCACTTACGAAGATGGGCTTCGGTTCCTCGCTTGTGCCTAAGTTGAGCTCCTTGAGATCATTAACCATGGCTTGCCTCCTATCCTCGAGTTATGGTGGCGCAGCAATGATGTCTTCCTTGGTGATTTTGTCGTCTTTGTTTTCTTGGATTATGATGGGGAAGACTTCTTGGACCTCTTTTTCAGTGCCGTCTTCTTGGGCTTGTTGGCGTGAAGATTGGCCAGTGTGGATGATGGTGCTCATTTTTACGTTCAGTTGTCCTTTTGTGTCAACCTCCAAGGACCTTGGCATTTCATTCTTGAAAGAATTGAGCTTCGAACGTCATCTTTGTCTGCTAAACCGCTGAGTTTTTCTTCCTTTGGTGTTGTCTTCATCTTTCTAGAAAGCTTCTTAATTTCTTCATGTCTTTCTAAGCATGACCGCCGTGGAAGAGAACTAGTCATGTTGCTTTGCTTCTTACGTTTTGACAACCTTTCGAAAACAAAGTTTTAGGGTGTGCGCGTGTTAAGTCATTTGAAGCCAAAACTTCGGTCTTGTCCACCAATGTGATCAAGTGTTAAAATTCTAGGCTTTGAACAATTCAGTCGATTAAAGACTGATGTTTGAGGGACAGGTTTAGGTTCTTCTTGATCTTGTTCAACGTTCACGTTGATGTGTTGAGTGCTAGTGCTCTTTGCTTTGCTTGAAATCTTCACGGATGTATTAGGTATAAAGCCAAGTCCAGCTTTGTTGTTGTTAACTCCGTAACCCTGCTCCTTTAACTTCTTTTGAGTCTCAGTCAGGTTACGTTCTTTGTCGTTTATGGTGTTTGCATTCTTCTTTCCAAGATTTGAAGAGAAGGTGAAATCATACCCAGCCTTTGACATGAGTTTGTAGGCGTTTGTGTTGATACCTTCTTCAATCTTCTTGGTTGGAAGAGAACCTAGTTCTGCCCCCTTTGGTAAGGGTTTTATGAAATCTTGTAGTGGTTTTGAAACTTTAGCGTTGCATGGCTGTGTTAGAGGTAAAACCGCATTTGTCATGAGCAACTTTACATCGTCTTTGTGTAGCTATGTGTTGGCTTTGTTTGTTCCAGTTTTGAACGAGGATTGCCTATTTTTTCTTCTCGACAATGGGAAGTATCGGAAGATGGGTGTGTTTGGTCATTTTGAGAGCGTCACACTCTATTTGGTTGTTATGGGTTTAACAAGTTCATCATCATCTTTGTTTGAAGACGACACAACTTCCCCTTCTTGTTTCTTGGGCATTGCTTGCCACTCCTTCTTTTTAGGTATGGCTTTGCCTGTGGATTTGATCTTTTTTGGAAGAGCTTCGGGTACCATGTCGTCATCCATGTAGAACTTGGCCCCAGTGAAATATCATTTAGCTTCGATGAATGGCTTGGTGTTGCCTTGTGTCACTTTCACCCCTTCTCGGTAGAACTTTAGGTATTGATGGAAAGTGGACAGCACTTCTCCATTCTCGTGGATCCAAGGTTTTCCTAAGAGCAAGCTGTAGAAAGTTCTTGCATCAATCATATGGAATAACGTGCTTGACTTGAGTTCACAAATGGTCATCTCGACTTGGATCATGCTCATCACTCTTTGTCCTCCTTAGTTAAAACCCTGGATTAGCAGATAGCTTTGGGATAGTTTATCCACCTTGATACTGATTGTGGTCATTGTTGACTTTGGCATGACATTTAGGGTCGACCCGTCATCCACAACCATGTGGTTGATTTTGTTCTCTCTCATGTACCCAGAAACGAAGAGATGGCGGTTGTGAGGCTTTGATCCCAGTAGCAAGTCTTCGTCAGTAAAGTTGATTGCATCATGGGCAGCACAATATCTGGCATATTTATAAGGCTGAAGTTTCAAGCCTTTATCCTTGGTTTCGTGCACTTCGTGGTCGTCGGGACTCTCCAAGACTGCTACTAGTGCTTTTCACATCTCCTTAGGTAATAGTAGTGCTTCCTTCATGCTAAAGTACGTTGGCAAGCCTTCTTTAGGCATGAGGGTCTTATCTTCCTCAATGGCGATAACTTTGCCTTTAATCATATGATAGGCAACAGTAGTGCACTGCTGGAAGAAGTCCTTCAGGAAGTACTCGTGCAAGGAGACAACAATGCGTGGCTCTTGCTCTATAGGTTCCCTTACGTATGTTAGCTTAGCAGCTCTTATGCTCATTTTGGGCTTCCTATTGTTGCGGCGGTGCTGCTTTCTCCCTTGTTCCACCTTTGGCTTTATGATTTGTGGTCTTGGCTTTCTTGTCCTTTTGTAGGTCACCAATGTCCATTATTCTTCATCATCAGTAAGCGCATTTTGGTCGCTTGCCCCCAATAATGGTTGTACGGAATGTGCCGTGTAACTTGAGCATGGACGAAAGTGGTTAGGCGTCACTTAGAGAAGCAAAGGATCCAAGGATCCAAATGCAATCATAGCAGTATGTGTTGCAGCCTTGTCTTAAAGATCGAGCTCAATTTACCCTTGTTGTGCTAGCTTCATAATGAGTTCTTTGAGGACAAAGCACTTACCAACATGATGACTCACGATACGATGGTATTTGCAGTACCTAAGATCGTTAACGTGATTCATCTATTCGGGGTGCTTGCATTCAAGTAACTCAATTACCTTATTTTCCAGCAAGTCGTCTAGCATTGCAGCCACGTCAGAGTCAGGAAAAGGCTACATCTTCTGCTTTAGTTCCCTTAAGATGTTTTTGTACCTATCTTGGGTGCGAGAAGGCTCACCTCTCTTTATCTCATTCAGTTTGTTCTTAGAAGAGATATTGTCGGGCGCAAATAAGGTCTTGATGGGAGTTGTGTTGACGGTAAAAGCTTCATTGGCAGGCTTCTTCCCAGTCTTGCCTACCTTTAGGGTGAACACCTTATCTTTCTTTAAGTCGGTGATCAGCTCATTTTTCCCATAATTGGCGATACTTAGCTCCATGTCATAGGAAAGAGTTGCCAGCTCCTCAAATATTCTCGGTTTTATGCCTTAGAGGATGTAATGTAACCCTTAGTGCATGCCATGAACACACATCTCAATGGCAGAGGTTTCAAAAAGGCAATCTTTGTAATCCAGACTTAATTAACACCACTTATAGATGTAGTCGACGACATGTTCATCTTTCCACTATTTCGTACTCATCAGCTCCAACATGCTTACGGTGCGGCGAGTGTTGTAAAAGCGGTTGAGGAATTCCATTTCAAGCTGATCCTAACTGTTGATGAACTCGGGCTCAAGGTCAGTGTACCAATCAAAGGCGTTACCCTTCAGCGAGCACATGAATTGCTTGACGAAGTAGTCTCCATCCGTCCTAGCATTGTTGCAAGTTTCGATGAAATGGGCAATATGTTGTTTGGGATTGCCCTTTCCATCGAATTGCATTAATTTTGACGGCTGATAAACCCTTAGCATCCTCAAATAGTCAATCTTCTTAGAGTAAGGCTTTGAATACAGCATGGAGTCATACGAGTTTCCTTTATACTGTGCCTTGATTGTGCGTGTGATCATCTCTTGTAGTTGTTAGATAAAGAGAGATCTCATAAACATCGTAGCTCAGTCCACCTCTAGCTTCTCCTCATCTTTGTCCATCAGAGGATTCTTCTTTTCGTTAGTTTCCTCCTTTGGTGGATCAACCTTCAAGTCAACTTTCTCGTCGTGCTGCGTCTCCAGACGGTTGACGAGTGTATCAATCTGCAAGTTCTTTTCCTCCACGGTACAAAGTAGATTTGTATTAATGAATTTGTAGGGTTACAATCGCTGTTTACAATTTTCCTTTGATTCAGTCTTCAAATTTGATGTAGATGTGTAGGTTGTTGACCCAAGGGTCGCAATGACTTGATCTCAAATGAACAGTTGAACGATTGCTTCAAGTTTTGAGCTTGAAACAATGCGTGGATGGTCTTCACCTCAGGTTTAGGGCTGCAGCAAAGGTGATATTGATGTATGATTTCATTGATTTAAGGGTCTTGGTGACTTAATCTTGAAACGAATGTCGTTACAAGTTTTGAGATTACACCAAAGTCTTGAAGGAATCGGCACAAGTGCTTGTTAATTCTTCAAGGGAATGCTTCGACTTTGGTTGAAAGAAAGCTTTGGCTTTGGTTATGCGTTCTTTGAAGAGAGCTTTGGCAGCATATTAGCCTTTAAATATTTGGTGCAGAGGTTCCTCTAGATGTAGAATTACCGACCTATATTTGTGTTTGGGGACCTTGTATTTATAGACTTCCAAAACTATGCCTTTGGATGGATTTGGCTTTGATTTGTGTCTTGATTCATCCATGGAGAATTTAGGCATGCTTTGTTTCTTAATTTCAACCACCTTCTCTTGCTTTGCCGAAATCTATAGGGCTTGTTGCCTATTTTGTGAGCAATATTCAATTCTTGCTTGTTTTATGAAGATGTTTTAACTTTCTTTCCGGCTTGGGAGCAATTTAGGCCCCTTGCCGATTTTAAGGAGATTTCTTCCGCTTTGCCTCATTTTAGGAATGCTTCTGAGCTTCCTTTGCTTGATTTGTGTCACATGTCATTGATGACTTGTCTAGTTGTGATGAGTCATATGCCATGTAGACCTTTGTGATGCATCATTTATACGCAATGAAATTTTCATATCTATAGGTGCATAATCACTAAAGGGAGAATTGAAAGTAAGTTTCAATTCACAATCGATTAGTAAGAGTTCTAATCGCCCACTGCCTCACTAAAAGGAACATAAGGGATCAGACACCATGTGAGATAATGATTGAAGCAAATAACGAAGATGAGTAAGGACAATAAAATAGTTTAGTTGTATATGGAAAGAATGAATTAAAAGTTAACCAAGAATGAAAGGTTCATTTTAGGCCTTAAGTTTGTTTTAGGTTTCGGGACTCTAAAGGGTTTTGGTCCACAAGGCACATAAGGTTTAAGTTGTGTGACAACTAAAGCAAAATAAGCAATTAACACACTAACAATAGGAAGGCCGACCATGCTTAGAGAGGGAGTGGTTTCAAACTTATTACAAATTTGCCATTCCAATGAAGATAGGTATAAAAGTAACTTTATAGCCTTTTCTTCATTAGGATTTTTCTTTGAGAAAAGATGAGGGAGCATAAGCTCTCTTTTTCTCTCTAGAGAGGCTGGAAACCATAGGAGATCATTGCTAGCATTTTGTTCTTCCATGGTCACTCATCTTCTTCCTTAACCATTCTTGGTGCCGGAACTTAGAGGTCTCCAACTTTGGGGACTTTTGGAGAACCCATTCCTCCATCCATATCCAAAAATTCATGGAGCCAAGAAGCAAAGTTCCTCCATCCACATCCATGAAGCCAAGAAGCAAGGAGACAAAGGAAAGAAAACCCTTACATGGGTGAATATCCTTTGCTAAGCAAAAAGGTGCTTCAAAGGTATAAAAGTTCCACAACTCTTTTCTTTAAGATTTGAGTTGAGTCTTCATTGACCACAACTACTAGGCTTTGAATTTCATGGTTTAAGTTTTGTTTTAAAGTGCATAGAAATATGCTTATGCCATTTAATCATTAAATGCATGTATTATGTTGCTTAATGAACTTAGTTTTTCACAAATTTTCCTTCAGTTAGCCGGCTATGTGGAAAAGGGAGTGAATAAGGGTGGCAATATGGCGATGTTTTTGCTCAAGATGCCCATTTTGTTGTGGAGTGTGGGGACGAGAATAGCGTTGTTCAATGTTATGTACATGACAAAAGGTAGAAAAAGATTGATTGACATATTCAGTACCATTGTCACTGTGGATGACCATAATAGCGGCATGAAACAGGTTATGAATCATGGCAACAAAGTTTTTAAAGTGATCAAAGACCTCGAATTTTCGTTTCATAGGATACATCTAGGAATAACGGGAAAAATCGTCAGTAAAAAGTACACAATAACGAAAACCATTGACAAAAGTAATTGAAGACATCCACACGTTACAATGAATAATATAAAAAGGGGAACAACTGCAAATATTATTATTAGAATAAAAGGATAATTGGGTAGACTTGCTAAGGGCATGGTCCATACAAAATGATTTACCAACTCTAACAGTAGGACCTAAATTAGAAGAAAGACGAGATATGACTAATGATGACAATGCCAGGTAATGGAAAAGACCAAGATGTTGGAGCCAGGTGGTGGAAGAGACAACGACATAGGCTTGAGGGGCGGTAGAGACGGTGAAAAATATAGACAAAGGATAAAGCCCATCTTTACAGGGGCCATGAAACATCAACACATCGGTAAGTAAGTCATAGATTTGATAAAAATGAGGAGCAAAGACAAAGAACACTAAATTATCTTGGGTAAAATAAGCAATAGACAAAATATTTTTATGAAGGTCAAAAAGAAAAAAAAGTATTTTACAGAGTAAAACTAGAATAACCAAGAGAAAAGGGGATGGTAATGGTACGGGCAATGTTCGTAGTATCACCATTACCCAACTATACATTAGAAGAACCAGCATAGTGAAAACCAAACATGATTGACCGGTCATGTGGTGGGTAGCACCAGTGTCAAAGATACCAAACAAGTTTGAATTGCTGTTAAATTGAGCTCCAGCTAAGGGTGGGGCTTGGTCATACCAGCTGGAACGATGTGGGCAAGTTTGTTAGGTGTGCTGAGAGGTGTTACAGTTGTAACACCAAGTTGGACCAAGAATGGAGATTGCAGTGGATTGGGGAGTGCTGAGCCTGGGAATTGGCTGGATCGAATGTCTGTTAGGGCAGGAAGCTGGGCCAGGCAAGTTGTGGATAACATCAGTAAAGTGTTGCGACTGCTGACGATTCTAGGGTTGTTGATGATTGTGGTTGGGCTAGGCTCTAAAAGTAGGTCGTTGATGATTGTTGTTGTTCTATGGCCTGCGATTTCCCCTACAACTAGAGGGACCACGCCAGCCTACACAGCTACCTCCACCACCAGAGGCAGAATTGCCACGATTACCACCAGACCTTGAATTCGCCATGATAAGGGCTTGGCCATTGTTAACTCCAGAATTATTTTTGGGATTTTGTGGGTAAAAGGTGAGAATCTTGGAACGTGATTCGATGAAGGAAAGAAGAGAACCACTGATCAAGGTAGTGGTAAGCATCCGGTAATCGGTCCCAAGTCCACGACTACAAATAATACGATCTGTATCATCAATAGGTTCACCAATTTCAACAAGTGGATCAGCAATGAATTTGGTTTCTTGGATGTAGACATATGTGATCTTGGAGCCTTTGGACAAATCCAAGAGTTGAAAGCGCAAAGTGGCTTCATTAGCAATAAAGGTCTAAGAAAATTGAGTATGGAGGCAATCTCATAAAGCATGGGAATGTGGCACAACCAATAGTGAGATAAAGTAAAGATTCAGAGATGGTACTCATGGATAGCTAAGCACTAGTTGGTCCTATTGATACCAACGGAACTACTCGGAATTGGGGATTTAAAGAGAAGAGAGATGGTCAACTTCAATGTATTTAGGATTGGCAATGGTGGGAGGGGGAGAGAGAGGAGAACCGTCTACGTATTTTTAGAGATCATGACCAATATGAAAAGCTTTGAGTAGACAAACCCAAACAATATAGTTGGTGGAGAAAGTTTAAGGAAGTTGTAGTGTTTTGGCTAGGAAGAGAGGAATAAGATGAATTGGATGACAAGCTGCTGTGTTTTTTTATTCATTTACGGTTTGGACGGCAAGAGAAGGGAAAGGAAGACAAACCCTAGGACCTATGAAAACTTAGACGAGTGATACCCTGTAGAATTATGACTCCTTGCATTGATGTGTGGAAAATATTAAAATATATCGGTTATATTAATCCTTATTGAGGTAAGAATCCTACACTAATTACAATTGGAAAAAATGTCTAGTCTACGGTGTATATAAGATGTGATCTAGTGATGGCATTGGAGAAAATTCCTCTAGTGATTAACTATATGGCGACAACTATAGCCCTGCCCATTTTTTTTTTCCTTACCCACACACCCATCCATATCCAGCCCACTTTCAAGTTCCCTACCAACCCATAATTTCGTACAGACCACGCCCTAAAATAAATATGAAATTTTTTGTATAGTGTATGTACGTAGCATTTACCAACCTCAAATTGGCTTGGGATTTTAACGTAAGTAGGTTTAATATAATTTGTGGTGAATGTGAACATCGCATTGCTTATAATGAAAATTTTCATGCGTTAAACCCTACCTTGTGCATGAAACTAATGGAGATCGATAATGGGATAAAGGAATGAAACTCTGGATCTTCTCAAACAATGTCACTGGTGTTCATAAACTTCTAATTAATCAAAGTTTTATTTGATGTTACAAGGATAATCAGCTTCCCTTACTTGACATGCTCAAAACCTGCCATGCTGCTGCTGGCAATCGATCGCCTAATTTTCATTGCTGTTGATTTTTATTCAGTAATTAAGTACAACATGCAAATGCCAAAATTGTCATATAACTACTGGATGGTTAAAAATAAAGTGAATGGCAGACCACGCTTTGAAGTAGTGATAGAAATTAATCATGCCTATGCATTTTGATACGAATTTTATCCACACCAATCTCCCTCCTCAAATAATTAATAATTTAATTTGCTAACACTGTCGTTTGTCAAATAAAAAAAAATGAAAGTGAATGCAATGATTCGATTGAAAACTAGAGTTGACTATGATTAATTTTTCAGACAAGTGAGGGTGGTGGCGCCCTAGAAGTTGTAAATTTAGCAAACAGTCAATCGGTTTGTGGGTGTAATGATATCGTCCTTTGCGAGTTTTGGAATGAAAACTTCAATCGCAGTTTTCAGGTTTCTTTTAGGTATTTTTGCACATTTTCGAGAGTGTGAGATTTGCACTCTCAGATGACTGCTTCAATATCAGTTTCTTGGGGGCAAGGGGGCCTGCAAAAATGGCGCAATAATGATTCAGAAATTGTTATTTGCACTCCTCTAATGTTAAGTCACTTTTTCTAAAGAGTGTAGACTGTAAAAAAAAAAAAAAGGGGATATATACACAACAGAAGCTGATTATAAATTTTTAATAAAAAATATAATTGATGAGACAAATTTGTAACCGAATTTGTTTGTGCATATATATAGACAACATTGAACATTGCGCATTAAGACTTGTATAATTCGTTTTTCTCTCAAAATCCTAGGGAAATTTAAAACGCAGTTCCCTTACAGATGAATGAGTTGTACTTGTAATAAGTAAACTCATGGCCAGGTATATGCACAAATAAAGAACTGTAGATGTTTTGGTTTCAAAGTGTTTCTATTCATGAGTAATTCCGAATGTACAAGGCAATATATAGGCGAGAGAAACAAATGGTTACAAGCAACCATCTTTACATGAAACCCTAGAGACCGGTTAAACCTAGGACACAAGCTTTTCCTTAATTTTAGGTGATTTACATCAAATCCAAGACTAAGAAGTAATTAGCAAGTTGAGTGCCTTGAATCAAGGAGCTAGAAAGCTAGAAAGAAAGTTGGCTGTTGACTTGTGCATCCATGATTACTTGGAGACTTGTGATATAAGATGACATGCTAGGGTTGTAGTTGCTAGGGTTTAGTGTGACTGCTTCCAACACTCCCCTTCAAGCTGGATCATGAAGTGTAGTCGAGCCAAGCTTGCTCAGAAGCATGTGTAACTAAGAAGAGGGTAGAGCCTTGGTGAATAAGTTAGTGAATTGATCAGGGCTTCAAGGAAATTGAGTTTGAATGAATTGTGCTTGAACTTGAGCTCGGATGAAATGCCCATCCATCTCGATGTGCTTGGTTCTTTCATGAAAAACAGGATTAGCTACGATGTGCATGCCAGCTTGGTTATCACACATGAGAAACATGGGCGCTCGATGTGGGAACCCTAAATCTGAAACCAAGCCTTTAAACTAAATCAGTTTGCATGCAGTGGCTGCCATTGCTCGATACTCTACTTTAGCACTAGATCATGCTATAACATGTTGTTTTTTACTCTTCCATGTCACAAGGTTTCTCCCCCCCCAACAAAAGTGCAATATCCAGTTGTAGATTTTTTGTCAATTGTACTACCTGCCCAGTCTACATCGGTGTAAGCATTGATTTTTATGGACTGCTTGTTTGACATAAGAATGCCTTTGTCCAATGAACCTTTGAGATAACGAAGAATATGTTTGGCAAGGTGAAGGTGTTGCATTGTGGGAGCATGCATAAACTAACTAACTAAGCTGATAGCATAGAGGATGTCTGGATGTGTGATAATGAGATAGATAAGCTTACAACTAATCTTTGGTAGTAGCTTATGTTGGTGAGAGGTTCTCCAGTCGAATCAATCTTCATTTTGCTATCAATAGGTGTGATGGCAGGATTGCAATCTGTGAGATTAACCTCAGTGAGTAAATCAACAACATACTTTCTTTGACTGAGAAATAACCCTTTGTGAGAGGTGGCCATTTCAATGCCAAGAAAGTACTTTAATCTTTCAAGATCTTTGATCGCAAAGGTGTGGTGTAAGGAGTGTTTCAAGGCTTTGATTTCACTCTTTTGTCACCAGTTATGATTAAATCATCAACATAGATAAGAACCACAAGTGTGCCACTTGAACCACTTCGAATAAATAAGGAGGAATCAACATTACTTCTGATGGACCCTGCCTTTTTTAAGACAGAACTTAGCTTGGCATACCATGCTCTTGAAGATTGCTTGAGTCCATAGATTACCTTATGTAGCTTACAAACCATTCCTTGTTCCACTTGAGTGTAACCTAGTGGGGGTTGCATGTAGACTTCTTCTTGAAGTTCTTTATGGAGAAAGCCATTCTTTACATCCATTTGGTACAAAGACCAACCACAGTTAACTGCCATTAAGAGCAATACCCTAACAGTATTCATTTTTGCCACTAGGGCAAAGGTTTCCTTGTAATCAACCTAGAATATCTTAGTGAAGCCATAAGTCTGGCTTTATGCCTCTCTATTGAACCATATGCCTTGAGCTTTGTTTTGTAAACCCACCTGCTTCCAACAACCTTCTTTCTTGGAGGTAACTTAACAATGCTTCAAGTATTATTCTTTTCCAAAGCATTTAGCTTTTCAACCATAGCTAGTTTCCAATGTGGCAAGAAAGCAACTTCTTGGAATGTTCTTGGTTTAGCAATCTTAGAGACTTTAGTGAGAACTACACGGTGAGAAGTCAAATACTTTGAGCAATGTAGTGCATCAGAGATAGGGTACCTTGAGGCATCAGTGACATAGTCCAATGACCTCGCTGGAGGCTTTCTTGTCTGAGCAGGATTTCTTCGTGCACCTTGAGTTAACTATGATGATTGCACATTGTCAATTTGATCTTCAGATCCATGTTCAACGTCCTATTGTGAGATGACACATGGATTTGAGTGATTTATGACTTGGAGCCCCTCCTCATTGCCTTGAGTGTCATGTCTTATTGGAACATCATCATATTGTTCTGTGTACGTAGGTAACTGGAACAAATCATGCAGAGACTCCCCCTCACCAAAAGTATGCCTTGGTGGTTGGAAGAAATGAGTGTCTTCATTAAAAAAGACACATTTGGAGACAATACATTTGTTGGTGAGGGGATTGAAGCATTTGTACCCTTTTTGTGTAGATAAGTACCCTACAAACACATATTTTGTAACCCTAGCCTCCAATTTGTCAGAATGTTGAGGCTGCACATAAACAAAACATCAGCAATCAAACACCTTCAAATGAGACAGATTGATAAGCATCTTCTCTAGAGTTTCATAAAGAGATTTAAACCCTAGAACACGACTTGGGAGTCAATTAATGAGGTATGTAGTGTCAAGACTTCATAGGACCAAAACTTCTTTGGAACATTCATGTGTAACATCAGTGCACGGGTTTTCTCAAGTAGCTTTTGATTATTCCGTTCAGCAATCCCATTTTGCTGTAGGGTTCCAACACAGCTAGTTTGATGTACGATTCCTTTTGAGCTCAAGTATTGAACCATGGTGTTGGAAAAAAACCCAGTGCCATTTTTTGATCTTAGTGTTTTAATAGTTAGATGGAAGTGGTTTGACACAAGTGTTTGAAAGTCTTGAAAAATAGTTGAAACTTCACTTTTAGCTTTCATGAGATAAAGAAAAGTGACATGAGTGCAATCATCCACAAATATGACAAAATATATGTAACCTTCCATTGATTCAATAATAGGAACCCCTACATCGGTGTGAACAAGTTCAAAAGGTATATTAGATCTAGACATTGAGGTTTCAAAAGGTAACCTAGCAAACTTTGAGAAATAACAAGTATCACACTTAATCAATGGGTGACAAAACTTGGGAAATAGTTTTGACAAAACAACTTCAAATGGATGGGCTAGCCTCTGGTGCCAAAGTTGTTGATCCTTGGAAAAGCTTGGTTGAACTTAAAGGGCTTTTGACAAAAAGAGCTTCGTCCAAAAGTAATAGAGACCATTTTGATAGAATCCTTCACTAATCATCCTCTTGGTGAGAGCATCCTGAAAATTTACATTTATGGGTGAGAATATGGCTAGGCAATTTAGAGTGTTAATGAGTTGTCCTACGGACATCAACTGAAATGGAAAAAAGGGTACGTATAAAGCAGTAGACTCTATGATGTTTGAGACTAAAACTAGTTTTCCTCTTCCCATAACCAAGACATTTTTCCATTTATAACTAACACATGAGATGGTCTTGACAAGACTTGAAAATCATGTAGGTTTGAGGCTTTATTTGTCATGTGATCAGAGGCACCCGAGTCAATTATCCAACAATCATGATTAAAACTAGTTTGTAGTGCAGTTGAGAAGGCTTTGAAGATACATAGGACTGCATCTCCTGAAACATGACCATGATCAACTAGAAAACCTGCAAACTATCCAAGAAGTGCAGTTTGTTTATTCCCTTCACCCTTTGATGTTTGTGCAGCTTCTCCATGATGATTCTTGGTTTGCAAGTAAGCTGCAAACTCATTGATAAAAGTCACAGGATCGATTGTGAAATCCACCAAGCCATGAGTGAGTGAGCTGGTAGCATTGTTGGCAACATGTTGAGCCTTAACAGGAGCCACTAATAAGGATTTTTGAACCATCATCCTGTTGTCATGGAATTTGGGCTTGAGTTCAGGGTGCAACTCCCAACACCAATATTATGTAGGACTAGATGCATTGCAATACTTACACTTTAGATGTGGATTCTTTCCTCTGTACACTTTGGCATCATGGTTCCAGTGGTTTGCAACATGCCCTTAAGCCTCAGATAGCTTGAGACTAGGCTCCATATTCATCACCCTCTTTCTTGCTTCTTCAAGTTGCACCGTAGCACAAACAATTTTGAATGATGGTAGCTCCACGCTCATTAATATGTGATTCCTGAGATCCTAATATTCTGAGTTGAGGCTTGCGAGTAGTTGGCAACTCTTATCCTCCTCAACTCTTTTAAGAAGAATAGTAGGATCCATGGTGTGAGGGATGTGCACATCCAGCTCATTCCACATAGTCTTCAAACTGCCAAGTTGTTGAAGAAAAGATTTTTTTTTTTCTTGCCGAATGCAAGGAATATCTCTTTTCAACTGAAATACCCTAGCGTAGTTACTCTAGTTTCCATACATATCCTTCGCAGATTTCCACAAATCTCAGTAACTAAATATCTCAGCAACATGTTTCTCCATAGTGTTGAGTAACAAAGACATAACAAGTTAATCCTTGCACAACCATGCTTCATAGGCCCAAGAAGAAAGATCTGGATTTTCAACACTTCCATTGATGAACCATAACTTTCCCCTTCCTCCTAGAGTGAATGAAACTGCCCTAGACCAAGGAAGGTAGTTGAGCTCATTCAGCAACACTGAGCATAGACGCTGGTTAGTATTAACTTCAGCATCCAAAAAATTCGAGGGAGCAACCTGAGAGCTTTCTCCCTCAAGATTGACTGAGCTTTCCTCAGCCATTACAGAAGTTTAAACGAACACCAGTGGAAACAACACGAGCAGAGACAGGTCAACGATGACATTGCTCTGATTCCATGTAGATATTTTGGTTTCAAAGTGTTTCTATTCATGAGTAATTCTGAATGTACAAGGCAATATATATAGGTGAGAGAAACAAATGATTACAAGAAACCATCTTTACATGAAACCCTAGAATCAATCATGTTAGCATGTTAAGTACCTTGAATCAATGAGCTAGAAAGCTAGAAAGAAAGTTGGCTGTTGACTTGTGCATCCATGATTACTTGGAGACTTGTGATATGAGATGACATGCTAAGGTTGTAGTTGCTAGGGTTTAGTGTGACTAGTTCCAACAAGAACTGTCCACATATGTTCTTCATCTATTTTCCCTCTCTTACTCTGACTGAAGTAAAGCTAATATATATCTGGTTGTGTTAAGGAATAAGGGATCCTACTACTATCCTTCCAGGCATGCAGTAAGAAAAATTGATGGGAAAAGAAACTGGTTAGACATGAGGATCAATACTCCACATTTTGTCAAATTCATAGACCAAATTAATGAACTTTAAGTTAAGAGACTAAAGCTACAATTGAACATAGTTTAGGTACCATTAGTACTCCAATTTTCTCAAAATATAGATAAGCAGAAAATCTGAACTTGTACTTGTTGTGAACTGAGTCATCCAGTCCATGTGCACATATTATATGAGCACAGCAGTCAGCCGACTGATCAGGAACATTTTTGGTTAGGGGCCAAGTACTGTATATAAAAAAGAATGGGGCGTACCGCGAAGTCTTCAGTCTTATAGCTATAGGGGCTAAACTAAGATGCATGCATGAATGAAGGGCACTTTGCATGCGTTTAAATAATTTAGTCACATGAAATCGTTTCGTGCAGGGCTCAAGAAACCTTAACTCCTTTATTTTAGTGGGCTTTAAGGTTAATAGATTAACATGCACCAATTAAGCTTTGGCTCAATGTGCTTCGACAGTCGACCCTTCTGATCAAGTACTCTGATCGAAACCAATATGTTGGTTTGATTAAGTTAATCCAGCTGTAGGAAATACATTGAAATAGATACGATTTGAAGATCGGTTGAGTTTTTTGGGGTGGGGGGGGAGGGAATCCTGGTCTGAAATATGTCATATATGGCTTGTGAGTTTTGGACAGGAAAAAGAAAAAAAAATAAAAAGAAAAAAAATTAAAAAAAAATAAAACAAAAAAGCATATTCTAGAGCACTGGACTCGCTTGGCCGCAGATGAATAAACAAAGTATGAAAACTATGCATGCATGATATTTTTTGTCTCGAGTAATATTCTCTTATCATATTATTATAAGTCATCAATGTTTAGATTCAGTTCACAGGATAATAATTTTTTGTTTATACAAATGGTATAGAGAGGAAGAATTCGAATTCTAAATCTCAAATTGTTGGATAATGTAATTTTAACCACGTCAATCACAAACTTGCGCTATTGTTCTACAGTAAATAAGCAAAATGGTCATGCGCTATTTGTCATCTGGATTTTTTGCAAAGTGAAAAATCGTTTTGTTGCGGAAAAGAAAAATGATTCTCTATCTACCCAATGAAATTCAACACCTATGACAACAATGGATTCTCCACCATCCAATCACAGACATGTTTATAATTTTCAGTCATGTCCAATTAAATCCAAGTCCCTATAATAAGTTATATTCCTTGTGTGTGTGTGTGTCTATATATATGAACTCATGGATTTTCCACTCCCCTGTTTATATGCGCAGCAGCAACATTTAATTTATAATTATACGATATGGAAACTGGGGCAACACTTGCCAAGTTTGAAAGCAACCCAGAATTATATGATTTTGGCACTTAATTATAAATTTATATATTACATATACAGTGAGGCCATTCCTGAATTTGACTGCTTGCATCATAATCCACATGCTTAATTATTAATTATGAATAATTTTAGGTAAACCAACTTTTTAGATCAAATTTACAAATCATGTGATGTGTCATCAGTATAAAATAAGCACATAATCAATAGTTAAGTGATAATCCAATCATCAATAATCACATCATATAATCTACAAAATATAATTTAAATAGATAATCTCTATAATATTACCTGCTTAATTATATATAAATATCCAAACATTATCCATGGCCAGCCTATATCGATTTACTCATTTGGTACGACACTATCCCCGTGCGTGCATGCGCCACACATGCAAGTAGGGCTTAATTAAGGTCATTATCTAGTGGTGTATTACGTTTCTAATTTATTTTCTTATTATCTTGCTTTTTTTATTGTTAGGTTAAATTATATTTTGAACCCTCAGATTTTCATCCAACTTCAAATTCATACTTTTTTCAATTTCATACAACGGCTCACAATTTCATATCAAAGTCCTGCTCACGATTACATATCAATATCATACATCTGTTACAATTTCTATTAGTTTCTCTGTTTTCTACCCATGTGAACATTGCGGACCTAAAAAAAGGTTTAATTATGTTTTTTATGCAAAAGATTTAGTTATTTAATAATGCAAAAAAAAAAAAAACTTTAAACAACAATCTCATTCCCAATATCAATTCACCACCCATCGCAAACTCCCGTGCATCACAGCAGCTCCTCCTCTCCCACCCATTGCAGCCACCTGCACTACCAAAAAAACACTTTGCCAGACGAAGAAGTTTTGTCGGGTCAAAGTGATTTTCGTCGCTATACACTTGACAAAAGTATGTCGAAGAAGATTGATTGAGCAAACGCAATCGCTCAAAGTCTTTTCTGACGAAAACACAAATTTGTCGAGTGAAACAGGGTTTGCAAGACAAACAAAGGCATCGGGTAAACATGCGTTGACTGACTTGACCCAGTGAAAATTTCTTGCCCAATTATCAAGTTTCGTTGCTCTACATCGAATTAAATAATGTTAAAATCTTGACCCGACAAAAATGTCATCGGCCCAATTTTTTTAAACCAAAATATATATATAAAATAAATAAAATTAAAAAAAATGAAAAAAACATAAACTTTGCTCGACGACAATAGTTTTCAGGCTAATTTTTTTTTTTAAATTTGTTATAATAACAATATTGATAATAAATAATTAATTTAATTTACATTATTAAAAAATAGTGATTTTGTATAATCAAATGTTATGATACTGACAATATGTCAATCAAATTTATTTCAATTATAAATAAGTCAATAAGACTTTAAGGTACACTATAACACCTCAATCAAATAAAATTTACAATTCATGCCACTGTTAGTTAAACGCCCAACCTCTCTCATCTATCTCCTTCATAACACACGATGCTAGACTTCAATCCCCTAAAACACTTAAACCCATTGCCTTCCATAACATTATACCTCCATTTTGCAGCCTCAAACACCTGCCACTCCGAACGATCTCATACTTTCAACTTGATTTTGACGAACGATTTCACACTTTTGCTCAAGAAATCACAATCAAGGTGTTTTTTTTTTTCTTCCTGTTTTCTTCAATTTTTAAGATTTAGGTTTTTGAATTGTGTTTTTGAGAGATTTGGTGTAATTTACACATTACACCTTCTAGTTTTGAATTTGAGCTTGTTTAGATTAAAATTGGTTTGGGCATATCACAAATTTAGTTTTCTTTGCATTATTGAGGCTTTTGCAAATGGTGTATGTTGTTTAGTACTTACCTTGTTTTTTGGTTGCTTGGAATTGTGAAGAATAAGAAAAGAGAAGTAGTTGGGTAGGTTTCCATTGAATCGATGTGAACAATTTAGTGATACATAGCATTTGGATTATTATGTTTCCATGCTAATTCTTATTTGGGAAATTTTATTTGAACCCTGATTTTGTATCTCCACACCCAACTTAAAAATTTATCTATGGAATATCCAATTTTACCCTTAAATAAATTAATTAAAATCAATAATTTTAGAACCCTAAACCCACTCTAAAAGAAACACTTTTTCTTTTTTTCTTTTTTTTTTCTATTTTTTTTTTTTATTTTTTTATTTTTTATCTCTACACCCATTCATATTTTCCGGTAATCCAAAGCGTTGGAACATCCCTGACGACTTCAACGACCACCATTCCATGTTCTCTTTACCTCTTAAATGAATAGGAACCACCACAACACTTTGCCTGTGCCACCATCGAAACTGCCGCCGCTCTATTCTCTTCCATCAATTACCCTCATCGCCAGCATCTCTCTCTTTACCAATCGATTGGAACCTGTAATTCTTTTATCTTTCTATCATCATCAATGTTGGCGGCAAAGCCGACGAAGCATTGTTCCCAATCCATCAACATTAACCGTTTGTAATTTGCATAACATAACTGTATTCTATCTGGTTTCTACGCAGAGGATAAAAGATCCAATAGTAAACTTTCATATTATGAATTAGGATGAACATAATTATAAAAATAATATGGAGTACATTAAGTTTTAGTGGTAATTATTCCCAATGGATTCAATTCATTTGGATCATACTATGGATGAGATTTTTGAGTATTTTGCTCATTACCCTAATTTGTGGAGGCCATTGTTTACGACGAGAATGGAGCATTGGGTTCATTGAAGAAAAAAAGTGAGGGGTGTAGAGATAGAATAGTGTTGTTGCTCTTCAGGTGAGTTTTAAGTTCTAATATTATTGGTTTTCATTTATTTATTTAAGGGTGAATTTGGGTGTTTGATGGACAAATTTTATAAGTTGGGTGTAGAGATACAAAATCAAGGTTCAAATAAAATTTCTCTTCTTATTTTGTATGAAGCAGTGTTATATGCACCTTGTGCATTTTGTCTATGGTAACTAGGTGTCATCCGTTCAATCTCTTGGAATATATGCATTTGATATAGGTGAGTCTGTTTCGGTATATTTGCTAACTCTATGCATGTTTATTCATGGTTGGGTATGCCGTTTAGTCTAATCGCCACTCTTCGTGCTCTTTTTCTTAGGTTATGTGCTCCTTCTAGGTTTTGTGGCAGTGTTTGTGTCATGTTCTTTGCTTTTACATTGATATTCAAGGGGGTTTCTTCTATGAACTTTAGTTTCACTCATGTCATTCTTGATATTTATATCTTTTGTAATCATGTTGTGTAATTAAGTTCATAGCAGGGGATTTCGATGTAGCCTTGCAAACGGTTCCAAGCAAAGTCGCATCCATATCATTTAGAGCTTTGGTACCCATTACAAATAGAAATGAGAAAATAAGATAAATTTAAAATATTAGAGATGAATGAGATTTTTTCAGAATAATGGACTTGAGTAAGCTGAAAAATGGAAGAATTGATAGGAGCATATTCATGCGACTTAATTAGCTTGTTCTCGTGCATTTATGTTGTGTTTCCTTAGTTATTTTAAGTGTTTAAAGTCACTTTTGTGTATTTTCATATTATAAAGCCAAAGTGTGCAAGAAGATGCAAATTGGAGTCTTTTGGAGCAAAAGAGGAATGAATGAGTTGAAGACTTGAAGAAACGAGAATTCCTACTCCAACGATGAATTCCTACTCCAACGAGGATTCCTACTCCAACAAGGATTCCTACTTGAAGTAGGAAAGTTAACCCTAGGTTTCCCGTTTTGGTAACCTTTCCTAATCTTAAACGTCCGTATTTTCTAGCCACTTTGAAGGCCTTGTAGGCACTTTAGGACACAAAACAAAGGTCCTAGGGCCCTTAAACCCCTTTGCCGTGGCCTCTCCCTTTCTTTCCTTCCCTTGCCGTGCAAGGGGGGGGCAGTTTTGTCCTAGGTTGTGCAAATAAACACATGCTCTTCTCCTAATTTAAAACCCTAGCCGCACCTTACAGCCATTCCCTCTTTAATTTCTGATTTTATTTCCTAATTCTAAAAGCCTTTGATTTAATTTTAATTAACCAAAATAAGCTAGGGTTTTATTTCTGAAACCATATATATTTTAAACCCTAGCCGCACCCTTCTCTTCTCTCTCATTCATTCATTCTTCCATAATTCAGCCACAAAACCTTGTTACCGCAGCCACCATCCCTTCTCCCACCTTCAGTCCGCAACAACCATCCATTGCAGCCACCTTCCACTCTCTGTCGCAGCACCACCTTCCATTCCCCCCACCATCCACACCTCCATACATCATCCCACCACCTTGCCACACTACCATCTCCCCATAAACCCATCCCTAAACCAAAAAATCATCCAAACTCACCATAAACCGTCTCTGCTGCAGCAAGAAGAAAGGAGAAAGAGGAATTTGAAACGTGCAGAAATTCAAGTGGATTCCTTGGGCGTTTTAGGTGTAATCAATCTTTTGTTCTTTATGTTTAATTTCAATTTTGTTTCTCTTTCTGTGAACATGAGAGGCTAAATCCCTAGTTAGTTAGGGGGTGATTCAAAACCATGTTTATGCTTGCAATATGAATTGATTACCTTTGGTTGGAATTTCATGAGTTGTGGATTCAATTTGTTTAACTGCTTGATTGATAACTTATTTGTGTATGTTTATTGAGAGTGCACGCTTAGTTTTCATGCATGAATATGATGCTAGAATATAAGTGAGTTTCACCTAATAGTTACAAACTTATATTCACAAGTAGTGGAGGTTGCTTATAAACAATCGCGTTAAATGAATTCTTGGCACTAGTTTCATGCTCATCATAGTAACGAATGCCTCGTCTATACTTATAGTTTTCATGTTGCTTAATGATCTTTGATTGTATCTTTATTGTGCTTTTCACGTAAAGGACTTTTGGAGAATGTTTTGAATTGTGTATGCACTGTCCCATCCAATTCATTAACTTAAGGAAAACTTGAAGGTTAATTTAAGCGGACCTAATTAACCCGGGGTGTTGAGTTTCATGATTCATCGAAAGACCAACTGAAAATCATCTTGTATGCAAGTGTGACATGTGTGGAGAGGAACCTTCTAGCTAGCATTCCATCCATATTTTCATCAAATTCATCTTTACAATCTGTTTTAATTACAATCTGTGCATTTTATTTAATTTCGTAAAAAACTAAATCCCCCTTTACTTTAGTGTCCAATTTAGTTACAAAGTGTCTTAGTTTGTGTTTCTAAGTGTTTTGATTCAAGTTATTACCCAAATTCGTCCAAAATAGTGTAAGTGCTCAAAACTGCCCAGATTGTGTTTTTAAGGCAGTTTTGAGTGTTATGGGGCTGTTTTGAGTCTTTTGGTTTGTTTTAGTGTTTTATTGTTTAGTTTTGCATTATTTGAGTCTAGTTTAGTGTTTTAACTTTTGTTTTACGTTTTTGAGTCAGTTTTCAAGTGATTTAGCAATCCCTCCTAATCCCCGGTCTAGAACGATCCCTACTTATTCATATATTACAAATAGAAATGAGAAAATAAGATAAATTTAAAATATTAGAGATGAATGAGATTTTTTCAGAATAATGGACTTGAGTAAGCTGAAAAATGGAGGAATAAAGGGTGTTTATTAAATAGATGTGGAGATGAATCCAACAGTAGGGGATTGGAGCAGAGATTATGTTGGTATTTCTGATAAGGACAGTGATCCTCTCCATGTTCTTCCACATGCAAGACATTCGGGTAATTTTTCGTCATCACCTTCTTCAGCACAGAGGAATTACTCAAGTACACCACATGATGATTCATATATCATTTTAAACTACTAGTTCTATATTTACCATTAAAAATCTTATAGTTGCTGAGACCCCCACAATTGGCTTCGACTTTTTCTTCTTCTCAAACTTACTCCTCTAATTTTTACCAACAATACTACTCCCTAGACCTCCATAACTAAAGGTGCATCTCCTTCCCTTAACTAGCCGTGTGGCCTTGGCACCATCATCTTCTAGCTTTGGATTCCACCATAGGCATGTCTTTGCTGCTTCTGTTTTTCATGAAGTACTTGGGGGCCTTGTGCAAAGTGGTGAAATGGTAGAGTTTGGGTAATGAAAAAAAGGGTATTGAAGAAAACAGTAGTGGTAGTTTGATGGAAGTTCATCGGAAAAGTTTGATCACCCTAAACTCTAAAACATAATTAAGTCAAAGATCTAATTAAACCTTTACGCAGCGGAACTTTTTCAATTTCGTCGTGCAAGATTACACTACCTTCGTGCCATTTTTCGCCCTTGGAACCAAATGTTTGCATGACGAACTACGGCTTGTCCAACCAAAATTCTCTATCGTGCAAAACCTCTAAAAAAACTAAAAACATTGACCATATTTGCACAACCAAGTGTTAATTTTGGTCGGGTGAAGTGGTTTTACCCAAGAATTAACCATCCTTTCTTTTCCACCCATAAATTAACCAAACCCAAATCAAACTAAACGAAGAAGAAAACGGAAAAGAACCCAAAAGCCAAATCAGAAAAGAGATTTGGTAGCTAAGTTATAGGGCTGGGTCGTGGCCATCAAAATCAAAAAACAAAGAAGAACCCATAAAGTTTAAAAATCAAGCGCAATATTGCAAAAGGAGTAATCAAAATAGGAAGGCATTTTTTTCAAAACAAGTGTCATATTGCGAAATGAGTAATCGAACTTGAGGCCTCAATTCCAAGTTTGAATACTCTTTTATTTCATAAAGAAAGAAATATAAAAAGAAAATCTAGACAAAGTGGCACTATCCAATTAGGTTCTACAACACAGCTGTTATAGTTATAGTACACATTCCTATAGTTTCAATTATGGTGCAGAATTTGAACCTTTTTTCCAATTTTATTTTCAATTATCACACACAATTCCTATAGTTTCAATTATGCATCACAATTTGAAATCATATATATACAAGATGGTTGCTATAGAAATTTGAGGGACAGATGAGTTTGATGTTAAATATATTGGAATAAGTCAATATTTAGGAGAAAAGAAATGTAAATATTTTGTAATTATTAGAGTCATGTTATAGGAAGGATATTGTATCCTTTATTTTTGTTTCCTTTTGTAACAAGGATTGTATGTTCCTTTTATACAGAATTATGGAATACAAGAAAATTTAGCCATAAAATTCTATTTGGTATCAAAGCTAGGGAGCAAGCCCGTAATATACTGCCACGTGATGGGTGGGTCCCCTTGGCCCTGCGCGATGATGGTAGGTCCCTTGTCCCCACATATAGGGTGAGTCCCCTTGACTCCACGTGGTTGTCGATGTGTGGATCTCACACTTATGACCCATTAATTGGGTCTCATGTGAGGGGGCGTGTTGAAATGTCCCACATCGATCATATCAAGGGGACATAATTTGTTCCTATAGTGTCCACTAATGCTCTCACTCCTCGTGTGTTTGGATGTGTAGCCTATGTTCATATTCACAAGATTCACATAGTAAATTGGATCCATGTGCTCTCCGGTGTGTCTTTCTTGGGTTTGCTCCCCAACATAAAGGGTATAATTGCTACACCCTGAAACTCCCCACATGTATGTGACCATGGATGTTACTTTCTTGGAATCCTAGTATTTTTATGCTTCAATTCCATCACCTTCCGATCACCAGGGGGAGAATACTAGTGGTGATCTTCGGTGGTTAAAGATACCAGACAATGTAATATGTAGCTCAGGGGGAGCATGTGTTGAAAATGAAAATTGTGAAGGCTTTTGGCAAGACATTGCCAAGAATGAAGATAGTGAGGGCTCTCGGCAACAGCCTACTGAAAATTGGACTACTGTTCAGCTATCGAGCACCAAAATAGTTGATGCTTCTTGGCCACAGTTTGCCGAGTATGATGCAGAGTATCAGCAAAAATCTGCTGAACCAGCAGCTACCGAACCCATACCCCTCTCTCTCGAGCTCAATAGTTCCACCCAATGTGTCTTCTTTGAATATTCCTAAGGTAAGTACAACTGATACTCATGTAACTAATCTAGAAAATATTATGAGTACGTATAAGTTGTCGTCAAGGTAAAATTGTGGTGTTCCTTCTGATAAGGTTTCTCCTACAGGAAAAGTGAAGTATCCAATAGTTAATTATGTGTCATGCTTGAACCTTGCACTGGAACGTCAGCCTAGGTAAATAATGTGGAAGCAATCCAAGCACCAACCTGAGTTAAGGAGGCCTTAAAGAATCCTAAATGGGCTACTACAGTGGATGAGGAAATGATGGCACTACATAAGAATGACACATGGGAGGTAACGGAGCTACCTAAAGGAAAGAAACCGGTTGGGTGTAGATGGGTCTTTACTATCAAATACAAAGTAGAAGGATCAGTAAACAGGTATAAAGTGAGGTTAGTAGCAAAAGGTGGTGTTGATTATCAGGAGACTTTTTCTCCAGTAGTGAAGATGAATACAGTACGAGTTCTGATTTCTTTAGTTGCAAATTTGAATTGGATTGGGTATTATCAAAGTCACTCGGATCATACATATTTGTGAAATGGGGAAGTGGTAAAGTGGCAGCCTTAATTATTTATGTGGATGACATGAAGCTAGAACAAAACCTTGCCACCGAGTTCGAGAAGAAGAATTTGGGAGATTTGAAATATTTTCTTGGTTTGGAAGTCGCTCGATCATCTAGAGGCATTTTCTTGTCTCAACGTAAATATGTTTTGGATTTATTAAAGGAAATAGGCATGCTGGGATGTAAGCCTGTGGACACTCCTATCGTAGAAAAACATTATTTGGGGATTTATCAGGATCAGGAACCTGTTGACAGAGGTAGATATCAAAGACTAGTGCGGAGGCTGATTTATCTATCTCACACTCATCCAAATATTGTTTTTGCCGTAAGTGTGGTTAGTCAGTTTATGCACTCACCAAGTGTGGATCATGTGGTAGCAATAATGAGAATTTTGGCATATTTGAAGTCTACTCCGAGTAAAGGAATTTTGTATGAATGTCATGGACATATGAGGATTGAGAGATTTCCTAATGCTGATTAGGGAGGTAATGTGACTGATAGAAGGTCTACATCTATGTATTTTACATTTGTTGGAGGTAATTTGGTTACGTGGAGTAGCAAGAAGCAGAATGTGGTATCATGGTCTTCTGCTGAAGTCGAGTATAAAGGTATGGCACATGGTGTGTGTGTGTGTGATTCTTTGGCTATGAAAGTTACTCTGGAGTCTTGGTTTTAAATAGAAGAAGGCAACGAAGTTGTATTGTGATAATAAGTCCGCTAAAGAAATAGCTGATAATCCAGTACAACATGACAGGACTAAACATATTGAGGTTGATAGACATTTTATCAAAGAAAAGCTAGAGAAGAAGATTGTGTCAATACTGTCTGTGAACTCAGAAAAACAACTTGCAGATATATTTACCCATGTCGTGTGTAGTAGAAGATTCAGTGATTTGCTTGTCAAGTTGGGTATGAGCAATATCTATACTCCAACTTGAGGGGGAGTATTGGAATAAGTCAATATTTAGGAGAAAAAGAATGTAAATATTTTGTAATTATTAGAGTCATGTTTTAGGAAGGATATTGTGTCCTTTATTTTTGTTTCCTTTTATAACAAGGATTGTATGTTTAGCTGTAAAATTCTATTAAATATATGTCCTGCATCGGGAAATTGAGAAAAGAAAATACATATTTAAGTGTATTAACACCAAGGTATTTTCTGATAAAACCCAACACCGAGAAATAAGTGTATAAGTTGAGACAGTATCGGTGTGATTAGACCATCTCCAACCCTTGGGTTTAAACCTAAATTTTTTAACTCAGAAAATTTAAGTTTTAATCTAGAAACAGTTTTTTTGCTCCAACCCGTATGGGTTAAATTTTTGTCTCGAGAGTATTAAAGAACGAATTTAGGAAATTTTTTTTTCCTTTAAGTTGTCACATCCCGGCCCGGGGCAAATCACTTCCCGGACCCGCTCCACTACCGTAGCACGATATTGTCCGCTTTGGGCTTACCATTCCCTCACGGTTTTGTTTTTGGGAACTCACGAGCAACTTCCCAGTGGGTCACCCATCATGGGATTGCTCAAGCCCCCTTCTCGCTTAACTTCGGAGTTCCTACGGAACCCGAAGCCAGTGAGCTCCCAAAAGGCCTCGTGCTAAGTAGAGATGGGAATATACATTTAAGGATCACTCCCTTGGGCGATGTGGGATATCACAATCCGCTCCACCACCGTAGCACGATATTGTCCGCTTTGGGCTTACCATTCCCTCACGGTTTTGTTTTTGGGAACTCACGAGCAACTTCCCAGTGGGTCACCCATCATGGGATTGCTCTAGCCCCCTTCTCGCTTAACTTCGGAGTTCTTACAGAACCCGAAGCCAGTGAGCTCCCAAAAGGCCTCGTGCTAGGTAGGGATGGGAATATACATATAAGGATCACTCCCCTGGGCGATGTGGGATGTTACAATCCACCCCCCTCTTAGGGACCCGACATCCTCGTCGGCACACACGCGGCTAGGGTTAGGCTATGATACCAATTGTCACATCCCGACCCGGGCGGGACCACTTCCCAGGCCCGCTCCACCACCGTAGCACGATATTGTCCACTTTGGGCTTACCATTCCCTCATGGTTTTGTTTTTAGGAACTCACGAGCAACTTCCCAGTGGGTCACCCATCATGGGATTGCTCTAGCCCCCTTCTCGCTTAACTTCGGAGTTCCTACGGAACCCGAAGCCAGTGAGCTCCCAAAAAGCCTCGTGCTACGTAGGGATGAGAATATACATTTGAGGATCACTCCCCTGGGCGATGTGGGATGTCACAATCCACCCCCTTAGGGGCCCGACGTCCTCGTCGGCACATTTCCGGCCAGGGATTGGCTCTGATACCAATTTGCCCCCCTTAGGGGTCCGACTCCACTACCGTAGCACGATATTGTCCGCTTTGGGCTTACCATTCCCTCACGGTTTTGTTTTTGGGAACTCACGAGCAACTTCCCAGTGGGTCACCCATCATGGGATTGCTCTAGCCCCCTTCTCGCTTAACTACGGAGTTCCTACGGAACCCGAAGCCAGTGAGCTCCCAAAAGGCCTCGTGCTAGGTAAGGATGGAAATATACATATAAGGATCACTCCTCTGGGTGATGTGGGATGTCACAATCCACCCCCCTTAGGGGCCCGACGTCCTCGTCGGCACACCACAACCAAGGTTAGGCTCTGATACCAAATTTCACATCCCGGCCCGGGGCGGATCACTACCCGGGCCCGCTCCACCACCGTAGCATGATATTGTCCGCTTTGGGCTTACCATTCCCTCACGGTTTTGTTTTTGGGAACTCACGAGCAACTTCCCAGTGGGTCACCCATCATGGGATTGCTCTAGCCTCATTCTCGCTTAACTTCGGAGTTCCTACGGAACCCGAAGCCAGTGAGCTCCCAAAAGGCCTCGTGCTAGGTAGAGATGTGAATATACATTTAAGGATCACTCCCCTGGGCGATGTGGGATGTCACAATATCCAAATTTGCCCCCCTTAGGGGTCCGACTCCACTACCGTAGCACGATATTGTCCGCTTTGGGCTTACCATTCCCTCACGGTTTTGTTTTTGGGAACTCACGAGCAACTTCCCAGTGGGTCACCCATCATGGGATTGCTCTAGCCCCCTTCTCGCTTAACTTCGGAGTTCCTACGGAACCCGAAGCCAGTGAGCTCCCAAAAGGCCTCGTGCTAGGTAAGGATGGAAATATACATATAAGGATCACTCCTCTGGGTGATGTGGGATGTCACAATCCACCCCCCTTAGGGGCCCGACGTCCTCGTCGGCACACCACAACCAAGGTTAGGCTCTGATACCAAATTTCACATCCCGGCCCGGGGCGGATCACTTCCCGGGCCCGCTCCACCACCGTAGCACGATATTGTCCGCTTTGGGCTTACCATTCCCTCACGGTTTTGTTTTTGGGAACTCACGAGCAACTTCCCAGTGGGTCACCCATCATGGGATTGCTCTAGCCCCCTTCTCGCTTAACTTCGGAGTTCCTACGGAACCTGAAGCCAGTGAGCTCCCAAAAGGCCTCGTGCTAGGTAGAGATGTGAATATACATTTAAGGATCACTCCCCTGGGTGATGTGGGATGTCACAATCCACCCCCCTTAGGGGCCCGACGTCCTCGTCGGCACACCACGACCAGGGTTAGGCTCTGATACCAAATTGTCACATCCCGGCCCGGGACGGATCACTTCCCCGTCCCGCTCCACCACCGTAGCACGATATTGTCCGCTTTGGGCTTACCATTCCCTCACGGTTTTGTTTTTGGGAACTCACGAGCAACTTCCCAGTGGGTCACCCATCATAGGATTGCTCTAGCCTCCTTCTCGCTTAACTTCGGAGTTCCTACGGAACCCGAAGCCAGTGAGCTCCCAAAAGGCCTCGTGCTAGGTCGAGATGTGAATATACAATTAAGGATCACTTCCCTGGGCGATGTGAATTTGTCACATCCCGGCCCGGGGCAAATCACTTCCCGGGCCCGCTCCACTACCGTAGCACGATATTGTCCGCTTTGGGCTTACCATTCCCTCACGGTTTTGTTTTTGGGAACTCACGAGCAACTTCCCAGTGGGTCACCCATCATGGGATTGCTCAAGCCCCCTTCTCGCTTAACTTCGGAGTTCCTACGGAACCCGAAGCCAGTGAGCTCCCAAAAGGCCTCGTGCTAGGTAAGGATGGGAATATACATATAAGGATCACTCCCCTGGGCGATGTGGGATGTCACAAAAGTAACCTTTAAGATATATATATATATATATATATATATATATATATATATATATATATATATATATATATATATATATATATACTATCCTAATTTAATTTTATGAACATTTTAACCTAAAAATATTTAGATTTCGATAAATATAGAAAAATCTCTAAACTGACACCATAAAACTCGTGGAACACTATGAAAGAATACAAAACACATAAAATTAAATTTTTTTAATTACTTAGTTGTTGGATTTAAATTTGGACCATTAGATTTTTTTTTTTTTAACCATTGGATTTGATCATATTAGAGCTTAACCGTTGGATTCAATAAATTTATAAATATAAAACTAAAAAATGTACACATATATGGTGGGCCAGCTCCACTAACACAGGCAGAATCCTGGGCTAAATTTGCCCCAAAAATGATTTTTGGGTTAAAACTCATATTTGTCCCAAGTGTTGGAGTAAGTTCTGGTAAGTTTAGAACCTAAAATTTGAATTTTTCTCCAAAGGTTGGAGTAGGTCTTAGGAGTGGACTATTGGCCCATCTCTCTAAATATCTAACATGACATCATAGTAGGTTTGATTGTGGCTCATGTGGGCTTGTGCCATGCCCGAGTTACCAGGTTTAAATAACACCATGCTTCTTTGCTCCATATCCTATGTGAGATTGATTGCACATGTAGTCCACTATGTGGTGATCCTATGTGAGGGGACATGTTGAATATAAGCCCCACATGGAAGAATTGAGAAAATAAGTAAAATATTTAAGTGTGTAATTTCACTCCTAATAACACTGAGGCTATTTGTGATATAACCCAACACTTAGCAATGGATTGTTAAGTTAAGATAATATCAGTGTGGCTAGAAGTAAGTTAATGACCGTGTCTCTGAATATCTGACATTTGGTGTATTCATTCATAAAAGTAGTGTTGAAACTATTTATGTGTTTGCCAATAATAAAAGATTAAACCTTTCTTTTACTTTTTTTCTTTATGAAATTGGCCCGTCTCTCTGAATATCGGACATGATATCAAAGTGGGTTTGATTGTGGCTCATGTGGGCATGTGGGCATGTGTCATACCCAAGTTACCAGGTTTAATATAACACCATGCTTATGCGCTTCGTATCGTATGAGGGATTAGTTGCACATGTAGTCCACTATGTGGTGATCCTGTGACGGGACATGAATATAAGCCCCACATTAGGGGATAAGAAAATAAAGTAAAACATTTAAGTGTATGATTTCACTCCTAATAACACTAAGGTTTTTTGTAATACAATCCAACATTTAGCAATAAATGGTTAAGTTGAGATAATATCAATGTAGTTAAAAGTAAGTCAATGACTCGTCTCTCTGAATATCTTATATTTGAGATATTGATTCATAAAAGTAACGTTGAAACTATTTATGTGTTTGCCAGTAACAAAAGATTAGACCCTTTTTTTTAACTTTTTGTCTTTATTAAAACAAAAGAAAATGGCTATTTGCATGGTAGAAATAGAACCTCCCTAATGACATCAAATCACCTTTATTCATTGAGTTGAAATTTGAATCAATACCATGTACACAAATTGGTGTCTTGTAGCTTTTGGGGAAAACTAAAGGGCCACGTTGAGAACCCTGTGCACACATACAACATGTATCGTTGATGATAGACGTTTATAATGGACCACATCAGCATCCCCATCAAAGTTGAAACGAGGTGCAAGCATGGACCACCCACGTGGAAAGATGATTGCATTATTTGATAAATAGGAGAGAATAGGACCACAAAGATAAAAACCCTAGGCCTAATCACAATTCACAAGCTCCACCCAGTTTTCAATTTCCAAAAAGTTAATTTCAGAGGTAGAAATCAAGCTGCTTAATCAAATAATTAGTTTATGGATTATGGACAACTCATCCACTATCGAGACATGTAATATTGTAAGACCTCACAGATGTATCACCTTAGAAATTGGTAAACTAATCTTGCTAAAAGGTTGGCTTTCAAGCACTTGATGATTTTGTGTCATATTTAATTCTGATAAAAAAAGATTTGATTACTTTACTGGATTAAATTAGTAGGGGAATTGTTGCTCCCATAACATGAACAAGATCTGTTGAGCACTAGATTAATTAATATAGAATCAAAGCAACTGCATGAAAGCAGTATGCTGGAATCCTTTTTTTATGCTTATGGAAAAAGGCAGATTCGAATTCACCATTTAGTTCTAGCTCCATACCCTACAAAATGTTATATCATCAAACTATTAGTTGAGCTAAATTTTCTAAATAAAAATTTGTCTAATCAGTAATTCTACATCAACAATATAACATAGTTTGCTCTTTAGGGTTTAGCAAACCTATATTTTATGCTGGAATCATTCTTATTATCAAGAAAATTTGGTAGAGAGGAGACAAGCTGGGAGTTTCACGATGTAATCGTTATTTTTCTTTTGAGGATAGGGTAGGTGTGTATATCACACGCCGATCAACAAATAGCTAATCTTATTTAATTCTTCATTATTTTTATCAAAAGTGATATTATATATGTAAGAATACTATATAGCTCGAGTAATGCTCCTTGTTAGACTTGAAAATTACATATTTAAGAAGAAAAAAAAAACCGAGTTGATTAAGAGGCCATATCAAGTATTGAAAGTTTGTCAAGATTTTGATCGGGTATGTTCGTTTTCTGTTAGAAATTTAGTTTGTGACAATTAAGGATATGTGGTGTCTAATAGTCCATGTCACTAGGAGGGGCTTTTTAGTAGGAATTATTACTTTGTAGGATATAAAATTGGGAAAAGAAAATTGCACTCCATAAAAATATTTTTTTCTTGGTTTAGGTTCTGATGTGACAATGAAGTCAATTAGTAGGCTAATATATATATATATATATATGTGTGTGTGTGTAACAATGTGCTTCTTTACGTGAGCCTCCACTTACAGAGAACAACAATATGAGGAAGGGGTTGGTTAGTAGGTTACTGTCTTTTGGAGAAAGAGAACACAAATGTATAAGGTATATGATTCGTTCCTGCTGCTTCTTTCTTCGAATTTTGTTACTAATTAAAGTATAGTTTACAATATTTGATATAGGTTGACTAACTAAATATTCATTATTCACAATCACGTAGAAAGACAGGAAAGAGGGGTCCAGCTCAGCTAGCATTTTGTAGGAAACACAAGCAAGCATGCACTACTTTTTTTTCCACTTTATATTTTGACAATATATACTTATATATATATATATATATATATATATATATATATATCGTTTAAACTTTAAAATTAGGCAATGTTTAGAGGTCGACTTTTACTAAAGCCTCTTTTGTTGAAGGGTCTCCCATATGCAATAGTAAAGTAATAAACTCATTATTTAATTACTAGCTAGGTAAGATCTACAATATCTAACTGGAAAGCTTTTGCCAAGTTCAATATATAGTGTAACAAAATAACTTGACAACCTTAATGAGGCTTACACTGGCTCTTGAATAGTATCCTTCACAAAACTCAGCATGGAATGAAGTTTAGAACCTAAACCCAGACTGATTTTATAACCATGACCAACCAAATAAGATAAGTTTTGCTCGTGGATTTGTATTACATCCTAGTCCAAATCAATCCTAATGACATTCTAATAATAAATTCCAAATTCCAATCGGTATAAAATCCAAATCAACCGGCAAACAACTTAATAGTTAGCAATTTAATACGACGTTAACTACTCGTTTAAGTCGACTATATTAGTTTAATCTCTCAATTTGAACCATTCATACTTTGAATCTTCATTCAAATATCACTCTTGTAAATTTACCCATACTGAAAATCTGTTAACAGTTCATATATTGTTTGGTCATGGTTATGAAACTTAGAAAGCGTTGTTTAGTAACTATTTCGTTTTCAGTTTTCACATTATTTTAAAACTGAAAACTATTTCTTGAGTTTTCAAAATTTGGACTTGAGTTTTACTTTTCTTTTCTTTTTCTTTTTTTTTTAAATGAAAACTAAAAGTAGTTACCAAACAAGATTTCAATTTCAGTTTAAAAAGAAAATGAAAACTGAAAGCCAAAAACTAAAAACTAAAAACTAAAAACTGAAATTAAAAACGAAATGGTTATCAAATGACTCCTAACATTTTTTTATCAGAGTAAATTTGTGTAGTAATGACCTTTTGTTGAAAACCTAATAACTTATCGATTTAAATTATAAAAAATATGGTGGAGTGCTTAAAACAAGTCCATACTCAGTCATGAGTTAGTTACAGATTGAACGCTTGTTCATGCCTGAAATAACATCTTAGGCCGAGATAGGTTGGCTCGAGGACCAGGATTCTCAACCGAGTATGCATCCTTTAGGCCAATGGGCTTTTATCCCATAAATAGGATCAACCGAGTCCTTATGAAGGAAGGAATGTGAAGAGATCAAGCATGGGTAGTTCGGCTGAGTCCTATATAAACTGAAATTGTTCGGATGACTTAACGAATGTTGACCTGGTTGCCTTCACCCCTAATTTTTAGTTATATGCTTTAGCCCGTGGAGTTTTGAAGAAAAGAATGTTGCAAGATGAGGGAGGCTGAACTTATATGCTAGGATGTGACCTCTTGGTCTAAGATGCCAATTTTGACAGCTTGGGGATGAAGTCTTCACTCCTCAGCCATGACTGGTTCATTTAGATTAGCGGTCAGAAGAGGTTTTCCAACGGCAAGATAAGCAGCGCCAATCTTATCTTTCCCTTTATCTTGATGTGGTGGGAGAACATGCTCAAGTCTACATTTTATGCTTCACCTTATAGCAAAGAGGCAGTTTCGAGCCAAACACAATTTACTTTATCCTGTGGCAATGAGGCGTCCCCTGGTTGGACATCTTTAGCCTTGTCCTGCTATGGATGAATGTCTTTCGAAACAGCCTGGGTTTCCTTCCCTTTGACTTGTAGTGAAAGGAAATTTCTAGCCAAGTGCCCCTGGCCTCATTATGCAACTAAGAAGCACATTTTAACTAACCTTTCGACATTAGCACAGACCTTAGTAGAGGCTTGGCCAGGCTGTTTTTATCTTTTTAAGGAACAAACAAGTTACAGGAGTAAATGGCGAAGAATTAACAAAGAAAGGGTAAAGATTACCTCTACACTCACTCATCTCTCTCCCAGAAACTGAACAAAAGAAAGTATAACAATGCCACTCTAGCGAAATGCTTCGATGTCGCGGTCGACTTCATTGACTGGGATGATAAAGCTCAAAAGGGAACTACTGATTTAGATTATGCCAAAAAGGCCGACCAAAATAGAGGCGACCAAGATACCCTTCCCTCTTCCCCACATCAAACAGATAGAAAAAGCTACCAAGACAAGCAGATTCTACACACCACCATCGACAACATCATCAAAATAAAAGACAAACCATACCTCCGACATCCAAAGCCACTCCCTGAGCATTTAGTGAAGAAGAATCCGAATGAGTATTGTTTCTTCCACAAGAGTATCGGCCACGCTACTAAGAGCTGTCGTAGGCTGAAAAATCACATTGAATAACTGCTGGATCAAGAACATTGATGAGAATTTGTCAGGGGAAAAGTAAGAAAAGAAGACTTGGTTAAATCAAAGGACAAGGATAAGTCTGACAACCATACCGACAATGAGGACGGTGCCCAGCAAAAAAGCCCACTCTTAACATCAACTGTATCTATGAAAGACGCAAGGCCCAAAGAAGTAAGGAAGTGGGTGAACAAATTGCAAGAAAAGGAATCCCCATCACCCTAAGATAAACCCCTAGCAGACGTCTTCAGACCCATTAGAAAAGTCATCATCCGAACTACACACAATTTGATTCTCTTTCCAGGATATGTAAGTCATCCATTCCAGACTCCATCACAAAGCCGCCGTCTGCACGAAGACAAGTCTATGGAGAACTCAAATCTTCAACGCCACACCATAAGTTATTCGTCAAAGATGATCACTGATGTAACACTTATATTATATCATCTTTTCTTAGAACTACACTAGTTATTTGATTCTCCTTCCCAGAGATATGTACACATCCTTCTTGATTCAATTACACCTCATTATCAAAACAACCCTATTTCCTTTATCAATAAAGAAATTATGAAATTTGTTTATCTTATGATCAATGTTTATTTCTTTCTTTTTTTCGGTGATGCAGGGAATACCTTAGTCACTTAAGTGAAACATAAACTTTAAAACTTCACATGATTGCAATTTAATAATTCAGAGTAACACTATTAGAGAAGTGTATTTTAGCTCATTCCGTATTATTTGGCTAGCAGCTTGAGAAGTTTGAGGCATAATAAGTGCGGTTACGACTAACAGGCATATGGCGCCCTGACTGGAAGTTCAGTGCATCATCTAACGAAAAGTTATGCAACCAGAAAGGTTGTGGGTTATAACATTCATACTTGGGCTTTACACCATTCGAGGGAATAGTCGAAAGGGCAATTCGAAAATCATCCGAATGTGGCTCTAAACTCAAACCCTGAGTACAAGTAACAATCCTCTTTGGCGATGACTTTCCTTTGAGCGGAAGTTGAAGGATCTACAGGCGCAGTAGTTGACACATCATCTCTGGAATCACACTTCTCTTCTCGCTCCACTTCCAAATTATAAACCTCATTCAACAAGTCTTCTGAGATGGGAAAATCAATGTTTCATATTTCTTCCAGAACTTGTAGACATCCCAGCCTTCTCGGTGACCTTACCGTGCATAACCTGAGAGATATCCAAAGTTGTACCCTTCTATGTATTCCTCTTCTGATGTTTTCTTGTGAAAAGCATACATGCCTGCTAACTCCAACTCGTGCACATCCGTGAGTTGCTAAAGATTTACAACTGAGCCCTTTTTTTTTTCTCGATCTTTTAACGGTGTTTTTCCATCTTTGGTTGAAGGCCAGTATGTTCCACTTCCCAAGCATTCCGCTTCGAAGACATTACTTGCTCTATTTCAATTGTGTCATGGCTTGCTCTGCCGCAATTTTGGCATTGCGCTCCAACTCAAACTCTTCCCACACCTTAGCAAGATCCTTCTTGTACTCATTCGCTTTAATCTCTTTGAAGGTAGTTGCGTCAATGTACTTCTCTACCTCTTTCTCATAAGCCTCCCTTATGGCCTATTAATTTGCCTACATCCTCTTAAGCTCCAATACTTAAGCTTGCAATAGTTGCTTGAGCTACAACTTAGCTTCCAATTCAGGTGAAGAAGATCCCTCGAGATGACAGATTCGTTCCACTTGGGGGAAGAGAGCTGACTCTGTCCAGATGTGAGCCTGATCAACGTAAGTAAGGAAAAAAGAAGGGCAAAAGTTACTAAAGTTATTCTGTAACAGAAAAATGAAGGATTGCCTCACAGTGGATTTCAGGACATCATCATGATGTCTTCATAGGTCATGAAAACTTCCTTGTAGTCAATAGAGGGAATCATGGTGCCAAGAAGAGCCTGAGCAAAGTCCGTGTTTTGGAGACTGCAAACATCTGAATGAGGGGCATCATGATTTATTAAAGGCCTAATCACAAGCAGAGGCTGCATTCTTTATTCAGGTATAGTTGAAGCTTTCAATGGAGGAATGTCAACCTTAGAGGGCCCCTTAACAGGTTTAGGTGAATTCCTTGTTATTAAATGAGTCAAAATTGAAGTAGTTGAAGATTTAAGGATTTGAGCTTCACTCGAACACAGGGACTGAGATTCCTGTTCTTGCGAGGCTGGTGATTCAAGTTTTAATTTTGGTGGTTGTGTTGGTTCTTGGAGTAAAAATGGAGGAGACTGAGGCCCACCAATGAGTAGCAGCAGAGCAGTTGTCTCTGGTTTTGTAGTTGTCGGAGCAGCGAAACGTGTCTTCATCCTCCGCAACGGGAATTTCTCCTCATCATCGGGATTCTCTGATGACGCCTCTATTATTGGTAACTGAGCTTGAGAATAGGCACCTAATAACATTGAAGAGGTGCCCTCAAACCGATTTCGTTTCTTTTTTGTTGGAATCGGAGAAACTTTGGGTCTAAGGAAGTAAGTATCTTTATTAACCACATCCGCTTCGACCTATTCAGGGTTTGGAACAGGAAACTTAGAACAATGTTCGACGACTACATTTTTCCCGCAATATGATAATCGAACTGGGGAAGTCAGCCAGTTCTCAAAAGGGATTTACATTGCCCAATTGATCAATTCCTATTAACATACACCAATGTCCTCCATATCATTATTGAGATGAAGGTTAGGAGAAGGGGTGCATTTAACACTAACCCCTGAGATGTCTCATTCCTAGTGCCATTAACCACCCAGACATCGTTGAACCAATCTTTATCTTGTGACGAGACATCCAAGATGTAAGGCTCCCAGATAAGGCTAGGTCTTGGGGTGAAATATTAATATCCATCAAAGTTTTCTCGCGCATTGAACAAGATTCTAAATCTTGGAGATCAAGGTCAGCCCCATACCATTGATTTAGAAGCTTAAAGTAGGTAATGAACTTGAAGGCAGTCAGGGCTAAGTCGCAGATAGCCATGTTGTAACTAATCATGATTCATTTCAAGAGATCAGTCAAAGGAAACCTTAGGCCTAAGTCCAATAACCACGGATGGATCCTTGTGCAGGGTCGTTGAGGATCAGACGAAACAGGGAGAATGGTCTGAACATCATGCTCAGGTTCCCACCAAACCCTACGTTAGTGTTAGAGATCCAGATGACTCTCGACGAAGGCTTGGCCTTCTACTTGGCAACAAACCCTTGTTAGTGGAAGATTGTATCGTGAAATCTTGGGCGATTTGGAAGTTCTGCTCGAAGAAGCCATTGAAGAAGATTGAAGAAATTGGGGAAAATATTTTAATGAATAAGTGAAGAAAGTTGGAGCCTTTTTCCTTGAATGATTATGGGATTTTTGAAAGATGAAGATAAAAGATTGAGATTATATAAATGGCATGTAGCAGAGTCATCTAGCCATTGAATACAATCGATTTCTCGCACGATCAATGAATCTAACGGTTAAAATTAGTGTAGAATATCATAGGTAATTTCTTGTTTTTCGTGCACACACAACAAAGGCAAACTTCATCATTACAAGCTTTATGGCACGACGTCCGAGACCACACAATTCTATCCAAAACATCTCCATTACACCATAAGAGTCGAATCACAAGTAGAAGATAGAAGACTAAGCGATACAAGTGCCTTTGAGATATATAGTTAGGGGCAATTATGGGACTATGATTTTCTTGGGTCAGAGTAAGTGGATCGAAATACAGTTACCTTAGAAGTCTGGTCAAGGACTCAACAGGACCAAGTGGAGCTGGATTAACGGAGCAGTGGGCCACTTTCATCTTGTTCCAGAGCAGTGGGCTAAGTCTGAGCAACGTCATTGAGATTGACCATGCTTATCCCGCAAAAGTCAGGGTCTGATCCAGTATGGAATCAACCTGATCCTCTATATATCTTGAAATTCCTACAATCTAGGAATTAGCATTCACTGCAAGTAATCACTCCTAAAGTGGATACAGTATCTACTTCTAGATATTCTCTAAGATTCTCCATCTCTGGTAATACATTCATCACATTCTACTTCTCTTGCTAACTTCTTGAGTCTTATACTTAATTACTAACTTGACTGTCGAATAAGCTTTGGCCAGCACACATCCCTTATCTCAATATTAGGCTTGGTCACGGTTGTTTACTGTCTTACAGGCTACTCAAATTTGTGTCTCCACCACTCACGACGATGCATGAATTTGGTTCTAACAGTATTTAAATTTGTTAACATACAAATTTTGAGTGTTAGCATCAACAATCGACTACATATTCAGTTTGGACTAATAGCACTAGAGTCGTTGAATCAAGCAATCAAGGAGCATCTTCAATTTGGACTAACAACACTGCTTCTAGTTGGTTGGTTATCTATTCAAGTCTCGGTTGATGAAGAGGTTTTTTAACTTATTCACTGAAAGAGGCCACTGCATTAGCTTCCCAACGAAGTGGAATGTTCTATGATTGATTAGTCTCAGGTGCATTTTGCAATTCAACATTCAAAAGGCCGAACCACATTCATCATCAAAACGTTCATCTCCTTTGAGTACCTATGTTCATGCAACCAAATACCAATTCGACGCACCTATATCCTCGCGAATATAATCGAGGTGGCAAAACCTGGTGCACAAGATCTTGAACTTCACAGTGATCTAGGTAACCTTGTCTTCAGGTTCTAGAGCCCAAGGTCGAAACATGTTCTTTCCTTGGTCGTAATCACTTGAGTACATAAGTCAGCAGCGTATTCGACACCACCACCACCACCAAATCTATTCTACTTGCCCGACTGAACTCGGTTACGAGTTGGCACGCCTGCATTCGCAAGAAGGGTGTAGTTAGCTTATATTTATTAGATATGCGCATCATGTAAGCTTTGTAACTTTTAAAATTAACAATGCTCTTATCTGAGAACCTGAATATAATTCAACAGATAGTACCTCAACAAAATAAAATTCTACTTTTTTGCGTTAATTAATTGTTCTTATTGGATGCGAATCCGTAGTATAGAATTGAAACAAATTCTTCTAAACACCACCTCTCAAAGTTGGGTTCTTTTCAATTTCAACCGAACTTATCACTTCGTTTTTTAAAGTAAAATACCAAATTATCCACAGAATGACTTGTTACAGGGATGCCAATATCCTCTGGCTCTCACGATTCCACACTTCACGTGTTAGGGTTTTGTGGAGTGGGAAGCCATCGGACAAAGTCATTACATGGTGGGGGCTCGGAATTCCGTACGTGGGACACTGTTGTCAAAGCATGCGGTCAAAAGGAATAAACGAGACCTAGCTGGAAACACGTGCAGGCCAAGTAAAAGTGCACGTGAAATGAGAGACAGAGAGGGAGAGAGCACCGAAAATAGTAAAAATTGAGGGGTGGCATGGGGCCAAACCGGCAAGCTGGTTGTGCCCGGTTGACCGGGGACAGGTGGGTCACCACCAACTCACTCACAAAAATTTACAATGGGGCAGGGCTCGTGGGCCGCGCTGTCTCTTAACCCAGCCGTGTGTTGGCTAAACGACGCCGTGCTTAATATGCCTCTGCAGCTGCTGCTGTTCATCTCTGACTCAAGTTGGATCTTTATCTCGGATTTATCCGGCAGCAGGTAAAACCGAAACTGAAAACAGTACTTTATTTTTTCTTTTTTTTTATTTTTGTTTGCGTTTGTGTTCCCACCTGGTTCCCATTTTCCACGAGGTTACCATGGGTATGCTGTACTGGAATTTTTTATGTCCCAAAAAAGGAGGAGCTCTTTTGGTAAAAGGGGAAAAAGCGAAGGTAAAAATTGGAATAGTGGCACAGTGGATGTGTAAGTTGAGGAAGGACTACCTTTATCCAAAGTGTTGTATTGGTGGTCATTGCGGTTTTGTACTGAGAGTATGAATCTCACATTAGTAGTAAAAGATAAACTTTACTTGTTTTTTAGTTTCCTTATTTTCTTAACAAAACATAAAGAGTGCTGTGAAGGTAATAAAAGTAGTAAGGAAGGAACTCGGTGATCCCTTACTCATTTGGTTTGTGACCTATTTAAGAGAATTGCCCAGAGCTTGCTACATGTGAACGTTTTTTTAAATCGATTTTGCTAAAGTGACGTTGTTTTGAATTGGGTCTTTAAATCCCTTGAATTATAGAGATTGTAATGGAAGATATATAAAGCAAAACAAATTGTAGCATTAGTGTAAAGCAGTTGATGTTATACTCTCTCATTCTCTCATGCGAACTTTTTGTTTAAATGACTTTGCTAAAATGACATTTATTTGAGCTTAGTCTTTAAATCTTTTGATTTATAGAGGTTGTAATGGGAAGATAAATAAAGCCAAAAAAAAAAAATTTATATATATGTATATAGGCCCTTTATGTAAAGGAATCCTCATTTTTTTTTTTAAAATAGGCATTAGGTGTGGGCCCACTCTACATAGAATTTTAATGATCCGAACCATTTATTTTGTTAGTCTCGATTCATAGATCATTCTTGCAAAAATTCAATTCAATCCGAAATCATTTGCCTATTTAATTATCAAAATCAAATTTCATTGTTTCTTATATAACGAAATATTCGTTCATTTATTTGAACCTAATTAGATGTTTTAAATATTTCCGATTTGCAAGGATGATCTATGATGTACAACTTAAAACATAGACAATTTGGATAATTAAAGTTCGATATGGTATGGACCCCATAACTAATCCTCATTTTTATAAAAGAATAAGAATGCCTTTCCCTAAAGGCTTCCTATATATATATATATATATATAAATTAAAAATTGAAATGTGTAGTTGTTTAATGAGATTTTAAATTAGAACCATAATTTGTGGGATTCAAAATATTAAAATATAAATATACTATTTTGTGTGTGTGTGTGTGTGTGTGTGTAAACATGGCTACATTCATCAAAATTAACCAAGAAATTATTGTACCAAAACATGGGTACATTCTTCAAAATCACAAAAAAAAATTTAAAATTTAAAATAAATAAAATAAAAGAAGAAGAAGAAGATATTAGACTTAATAACATTAGTAAATTTCTTCAATTAAACTTGACAAGAATAAATTCTCAAATCAAAGAAAAAAGAATGTACACATATTGTAACATCCCACATCACCCAGGGGAGTGATCCTTAAATGTATATTCTCATCTCTACCTAGCACGAGACCTTTTGGGAGCTCACTGGCTTCGGGTTCCGTAAGAACTCCGTAGTTAAGCGAGAAGGAGGCTAGAGCAATCCCATGATGGGTGACCCACTGGGAAGTTGCTCGTGAGTTCCCAAAAACAAAACCGTGAGGGAATGGTAAGCCCAAAGCGGACAATATCATGCTACGGTGGTGGAGCGTGCCCGAGAAGTGATCCGCCCCGGGCCGGGATGTGACAGATTGGTATCAAAGCCTAACCCTGGTCGCGTGTGTGCCGACGAGGATGTCGGGCCCCTAAGGGGGGTGGATTGTAACATCCCACATCGCCCAGGGGAGTGATCCTTAAATGTATATTCCCATCTCTACCTAGCACGAGGCCTTTTGGAAGTTCACTGGCTTCGGGTTCCGTAGGAACTCCGAAGTTAAGCGAGAAAGGGGCTAGAGCAATCCCATGATGGGTGACCCACTGGGAAGTTGCTCGTGAGTTCCCAAAAACAAAACCGTGAGGGCATGGTCGGGACCCAAAGCGGACAATATCGTGCTACGGTGACGGAGTGGGCCTGGGAAGTGATCCGCCCCGGGTCGGGATGTGACACGTATAAGTTTAAAAATGGATTAGAAAATAGTTGAATAGATTTTATATATAAAAAAAATAAAAATAATGGTACATTTTACATATAACAAATTGGTATATTTAAGAATGAGTACATTTTAAGATTAAAATTTTGAAAAAATTACATGAATGGGTACATATAAGATTAAAAATTTGAAAACATTTTTATAAAAAGCTAATGAGTACAAACTTATTCTTATTTTTTTATTTATTTTGGAAATGTTTTGAATTGAAAATTAGTTAGGAGTTTAATAAAGGTGTGAGTATTAAAATTCTAAATCAATTATTAATTTGTATTTTAAAAATTTATGTAATTGACATGTAAATTCATTATTACATCAATGCTAAGGACTTGGATCAAAATCTGAAAACTAATAAGGTTTTAGTCAATGAATATTAGTAACTAGGAATCGGATACTAATTTTTCCTATATATATACACATATATATATATATATATATATATACAAGCTTAATTTCAGTTACAGAATTTCATTAAAGTCAAATCTAATGGTTAAGAGGGTATCCTCATTTCTTTTGAAAAATGGGAATCCCTTCCCTTAAAGGTTTCCTATATACATACATACATACATACATACATACATACATACATACATACATACATACATACATACATATATCATTGACGTAAAGCAGTTGATGTTATACTTTCTCATTCTCTCATGCGGCCTAATAAAGAAACTGGAGACCAATCCAATCGTATATACAACGTCTCTTGATCTCATCATATAATCAAATAATTCATTCTCTTAAGTTGACCCGTAAATTCCATTGCTTCTTGAATTATTTCTTTCTTTTTTCCTTCAACCACACATTTTTGTTAAGAAATGTACGACATTCATTGATATGATTTAGCAAATAAGTACAAATTAGAGGATATGATGTAATTAAGTGGACCTCGATAACAATTTTGCCGATAATTTCAACCCAGTCTAAGAGAAAAAAAGCATTCTACACTAACAACTATAAAATCATACTATTCTCAATTGAAAAATCAGTGATTGCATCGAGGGTTCCATAGATAGCCCAACTCTTGCCAATTTGTGAGCCACCCTATTAGCTTCTTGTCGTGTGTAGAGAATTTTGGTATGAGGGAAGGAAACAATGGAGAAAAGTTTGAGCATATTAAGATTTGATTTTCTTCTTCTTCTTTTCATAATCTCACCTTTGAGTATATAATGAATATATATTATGAGATTTGTTTATTTTTTGACATTGCTGGCCTTAGCGTGCGCAGTTGATTGAGTAGTAGTAGAAGTTAGAAATAAGATCCTACAATTCCAATTTCCAGCAATTTGTGTGTGGTCCACTTAATCAAACAAACAAAAACATCGTTTCTTTCTCTTTCTAATTTCTCTTGTTTGTATTGGAGTCTTGAGTGTTGTCTGTTCAATTTTGACCTTTGACTGCCCCCACTGCCACTACCCACGCCAATATCACAACTATTTACGAACCTAATTATAGTTTATCCACACCACCTATTTTATATATGCTTCTATTATTCTACCGTTATTATAACTATTATCTAATCGTGATTGTTTAAATTCTAAAAAGATTTGATTTCTAAATTATTCATTATTCTAATAATTCTTTTTTTATATGATTATCCTTACTTGGAGGGTAAGTTAATCATTTCCTCTTGGTTTATTATAATTTATAAATAAAGGCACTGATATAGACAAAATCACAATAATCCTAAAGCATTCTACCATTTCTTGTCTCTCTCTATATTGCCGCACCCTCTCTCTCCCTCATATAAAATAGAACACAACACGTTATTAGCACGCTCCTACGCTGTGTTACAGAATCTGAAGGGAAATTTTTGCTATAAACCAGTTCACCAATATCATCACGCAATTCAAGTTCTTCTTAAACATGGTCTTAGTTGTCGATATTTTCTCAGCCTGACTGCATGAACATCCACCATAATCTAGGAACCCAACTTTACGCTTTTTGAATTATAGATTATGCATAAATTGTGTTTGCATTATATTAAAATATTTTATTTCGTAAATTGATATTGTGACGAAAAAATTAAACAAAATTTAGGGTTTTGAAAAAATTCCTGAGCGAGCCGTGACTTCGAGTCGTATCGTAGAGCTATGCAAGCCGCCAGCACCAGGCGAGCAGCCTACATTGAGCACAATCGTCGAGCCACGAGCCAAAGAGCCATCTTCTCCAACTGAGAACCAAAACGACGTCATTTTTGGCATCCTCCCCAAAAACCAAACTTGCTCGCTTGAAGCCAAACCACAACTTTACCATCTTTCTGCAAATCACGACATGCGATCGTGTTTTTTGTGACTGAATTCATTGTCTCCGATGATGTTCTTCGAAATCTAGAAGAATTTCATTGATTTTCGTGGGATTCCAATCTAAGCCATACGATTCTCCACACATCCGACATCGAAATTAATTTTTCGTCAAAAACCTAGGGTTCCAGGTGAACTTGTGGCTTACCCGAATGGACCTGACCCAAAACCAGGTTACCTGAAGCAACGCCGTTGATTTTTTCGGCAATAACACACATCCAATACAACTTGGGTGGTCTAGATCGAACCTGAGCCCAAATGGGCCTCGATTTTTCCTTTGGGCTGCAAAGCAGCATCACCTATCTTGGGCCTCTGCCTATGCCATAACAACTCAACCATAAGAACAAAGCAACCCTCTATTCTATCTCGACCCTCATTAAAATCCAGCCTAGTTTTAGGCTTGGATCCTATTTCTGTCCACCCAACTTGTGTGGGCTTAGGTTCAGTTTCAAACCACCAAAATTTCAACACCTGTTTTTTTAAGCATTATTTATTAGGTTTACACTTTGGCCTGTGTCACATCCCGGCCAGGGCCCTCACCACATCCTGAGCTCGACTCCATCGTAGCACGATATTGTCCGCTTTGGGCCCCAACCACACCCTCACGGTTTTGTATCTGGGAACTCACACGAGAACTTCTTAGTGGGTTACCCATCCAAGGATAATTCTCATGCGCTACTCGTTTAACTTCGAAGTTCCCATGGAACCCGCAGCCAGTGAGTTCCCAAAAGGCCTCATGCTAAGTAGAGATGGGAATATACATATAAGGCTTACAGGATCCTCACCCCTGGGTGATGTGGGATCTTACAGCCTGTTTCTTCTTTGTTGTTCAGCAGTCCAAAACAACCAATTATCAATTTATCGTAGGCCTTGAAGACCTACATGCATTTATCTGTTGCATACTTCTAGTATATGTTGCATTTTCTTACAAGAACTAATAAACTTGAAGTTTATAAAATTCAAACTAAAGTTTTTGAAAAACGTAACACGAAAACCCACAATTTTTCATGAAAATGTAAACCAATACATGCCTAATAGAACCCAAATGTTCTACTCCTTGTGTATGGATTGATAATTTTTTGTCTATATTGCACTAACGACACTCTTGTCTATTTTTTCTTTGACAAAGATATATTGTATTTGAATAAACTCGATTTTACTGCTTTGGAAACCTCCAAAAGAAACTATTTAAAGTGGGTCCAAGATGTGAAGCTCCATCATACTTCTAAAAGCCTTAAAGCTACCTAGAAGCTGAGACGGATGTTTCAGTTGGCAAAGCTGACAAAGCCACCACCACGGTTTTCATACTAAGGCATATGCATAACGTATTGCAAACTAAGTACCTCGCTCAGGAGGATCCATGAGCTTTATGGATCTCTTTGAAGGATTACTTTGATCACAAAAGAGATATATTCTTGCCTGAAGCAAGACAAGACTGGCAACACTTACTCTTCCATGACTTTAAGTTTGTGACTAAGTACAATTATGAAGTTTGTCGAATCCAGTCACTTCTTAAGTTCTGTAAGGAGGATTTAACTTAAGAGGATCTCTTGGAGAAGACCTATTTGACCTTCCATGTTACCAATATAGTCTTGCAACAACAATATAGGGCACATAAGTTCACTCTATAAAGAATACATCAAAGGAGACAACACCAAACATATTGCGCTGAAATTCTTTTTCTCTCAATAGTAACAAGAACATCAGAACATTGAAGTCAAGAAAATTCGTTCCCATGACAATCTGGCCAACCTTTTCACCAAGTCACTACCGAAGTCTACTTTTCAGAAACTTGTTCAAGAAATTGGTATGCGTAAACTTTCTGAGTTGTAACATTATTAGCTCTTTGGAACTATGTCAAAATCAAGGGTGTATCCCGAAGTATACTCACTTAGCCTTATGTACTATTTTCTCCTACGATTAGGAGCATTTTTTTTCCTTTGGGTTTTTGCTACCTGATTAGGTTTTAATGAGGATGTGCACGAATTCTGAGCTGGTCATACCATTGTGTACATCCTATAGGCGTTTAAATTGGCTTTGCATCCAACTCACCATTTTCCTTAAACTATTGGGTTTTATCATAGTTGGCTTTTGTGAGGCTTATTTCCATATGCAAGTTCCATGTTCGAGGCTAGCATGTTCCTAGATCAGTGCCGACAAGTTGACTTGCTCAATTTTGCCGAACCTGATGTTACACCTAAACCCTTGTTATAAATATTACCTAATTATGATTGTGTAAATCCTAGATAGATTTGATTTTTAGATTATCCATTATTCTAATGATTCTTTTCCTATAGGATTGTACTTACTTGGAGAACAACTAATAATCTCCTATAGGGAGAATCACAACAATTCTTAAGCATTCTACAGTCTCTCTCTCTCTCTCTCTCTCTCTCTCTCTCTCTCTCTCTCTCTCTCTCTCTCTCTCTCTCTCTCTCTCTCTCTCTCTCTCTCTCTATATATATATATATATATATATATATATTTTTTTTTTTCCACACCCTTTCTTTCTCTCAGATAAAATAGGCCACAACAACCCTATTATTTTTCTCTTATTTCTATTATTCACTACATAAATCCATATCCTTTATGCCCTTGCTTATGTTGCAACTTCACCAATTTACCAATATAAGTTTGGAAAAAAAAAAATTTCATTTTGGCACACTGTTTCTTCTTATGTAATGACACACCTCGACCGGAGTCGAGGCATGCTGGCCATCGTCCAAAGGTGACATAACCAAAAGTATGAGTGATGCAAAAATGCGAATAAACTAAGGGAATTGTTATTGGCACTCCAAAAATCTCATTCTACACTCCAAACTTTCTATATTTGGAAAGAAAAATACACTTGTGAAGAGTGTAGAATGAGATTTTTGGAGTGCCAATAACACTCCCTAAACTAAAACCAGAACTAGAACTTATTTAACTAATAAAGTGAGTGCGCAGTAATGGGTAGAACCCATAAAATACAAATGTTCAAAGCATAGATAGCATAAAAGTAATGCAGTCGAGACTAGAAAAGTGTTGAATACACAACCAGGAAAAGTTCCTGCATTAAACAGAGATATGTCAGAATCGCTAGATATTCCTCGAATGCCATAGAGAATTCAGCTGACAAGGACCTGGATGGGCAAAAAACAGAAGGGTGAGTGGGCACAAAAATAAAGGTTTATAAAATTCATTTATTTTCTGAACATACTAACCCCTCGCTGTAAAACATGTATAGTTTCCAGAAAATCATACTACGTAGGTATGAAATCAAATGCAAAATAGCAATAAATCCAGAAGTATCCCCTTTTACACTCACTGAAATGACGGTTATTGCATTTGTGACAGTGCGAAGCACCAATATTGTTAGGGTTCCTCTAATTTTGAAAGCAGGAACTGCTTGCGGACTTACCGCCCCTTTGCGGCGTATTGGAATTTGAACCACCGCTCAACGATCCAGAACTATTACCACTTCTCTTGAAATTATGAGTCTTTTGAGGGCCAAAAGACGATTGCCCCCTGTTATTATTCCTCTAAGTATTATTATTGTTATCTTCTTCATCATTGTCATCATCAGGAGCATTCTTGGAATCTTCAACACGAAGCAGAACCTCAAAGAATTCTTGGTAGGTAGAGCAGGGAGTAGAGGTCGCCAAAGAACACAATCGCTTGCAAGTCCCCTTCTTAAAATAATGGAACATCTCCTTGGGATTCCCAACGATCTCGAGACAATAGCGGGATAAGTCTGTGAACTTTCGGTGGTACTCTGTGACTAATATCTTCCCTTGCTTTAGTCTATGAAATCCTCTTTCTTTCGATCGTTGTACTCCGGAGGTGTGAACTTAGCCTTAAATAGGCATCTGAAGATATCCCAATCCATGGCCTCTTAAGCAGACAACTGGCATGATTCCTAAGACCATGATGCTGCTCCCAAATGAAAGAACCAAGTCGTTGTCTCGACCCATCTCTCCGCCAGAAGGTTTCCTTGTCGCTGCATAACTTGGAAAGTCTTCTTAACATGGTCAATCCAAATCTTAGATTTCTCAGGTCCCTTATTGCCAAAGAAATTATTTATTTGAAGGTGGGATACTGTCTCCAAGGTAATCCTTCGAGGAGAACGAAGTGTAGACTAAAAAGCACTAGCAATAGCCTTACCATGTTGTCCAAAATCGGGAAAATTAGTCTCAGTAGGGACATGTGGCTCTCTATGAGGTGGCATGATTTTGACATAAGAAACAAAAAAACTATTAGAACCTATAACACATACGAGGAATGCAAGACTACCTGAACTTATGCTCTGATACCAAACTGACACATCCCGACCGGAGTTGAGACATGTTGGTCGTCACCTAAAGGTGACGTAACCAAAAGTGTGAGTGATGCAAAAATGCAAAAGAACTAAAATCGGAACTAGAACTTATTTAACTAATAAAGTGAGTGCGCAGTAGTGGGTAGAACCTATAAAATACAAATGTTCAGAGTATACATAACATAAAAGTAATGCAGTCAAGACTAGAAAAATTGATGAATACATAACCTGGAAAAGTTCCTACGTTATATAGAGATATGTCAGAATCACCGGATATTCCTCGAATGCCACAGATAATTCAGTTGACTAGGACCTAGAGGAGCAAAAAACAGAAGGGTGAATGGGCACAAAAATAAAGGTTTATAAAATTCATTTATTTTTTGAACATACTAACCCCTCGCTGTAAAACATGTATAGTTTCCAGAAAATCATACTACATAGGTATGAAATCAAATGCAAAACAGTAGTAAATCCAGAAGCATGCCAAATCACGATATCACGATAGTAGCATAAGTATAATCAACTGCTCAACAATCTATGCTAGCACACAAGTCGAAGTCGCCTAATGCGACCTGTACGACTGACTTAATGGTCTATCAATCTATGCAAGCACACGAGTCGGAGTCGCCTAATGCGACCTGTACAACAGGACTGGGTGTAACCATAATATACATTCTAGTGCTATGATCACGTGAAAACCGACGCAATGCATGGTCACCTACGAGTCGGAGTCACCTAATACAACCTGTACGATAGGACTGGCACCTAGTTGGATCCAAGGCGAGCATGCAATGCAGAAGTGAACATACACGTGAAGGACTGGCCTGGCCCAGGGTGAGCACTAAAATTGGGATGCAGCAATGATGAGCAGATTACATGAATATAAGCATGCCATGATGATTCAATAATTCCAATCAACATAATAAACTTACTAGAACTTACTTGCGCATCTTGTAGGATTATTTTAGCATTTAACAGCAGTACAACATTGATGAGCATGTAAAATGTATATGAAGATGCCATTACCATACATAAATCTCAACCACATAACCGCATTTTCAGCCTCGTTTGTCCTTGAACATCCTCGGGGTAAGTCTCCCTTATATGCAAAACAACTAATGATAATTAATTAAATAACACATGTACGAAAAAGCTAGGAAAAAATTCCCCATAGCTTGCTCAAACAAAAGGTTTAAATATACGAAAATGTTCTACTCGACGTCACGGACCTGTACATGTCAAGCACTCGTCGCCCGGAGGCTGGACACGCCTTCACCCGCCAGCTAGCCCGCGACCATACATGCGCCCACGCGCAAGCCAATGACTGACAGAAGTCTGATGAACGTTAGGAATATTTCGTTAAATAGTAATGGCGTTAGGTGAGTCTTGCCGTCCATTGGCTGATTTCGCCAGAAACTAGAAAAAGGTTGCCGATTTCTGGAAAATTTCAAAATCGCATAACTTCTTCATTTCTCAACCATTTTTGACCAACTTTATATGGAAATGAAGCTCTTGAGGAGAAGAACAAGATTATACCTTTCAAAAGCCCAAAAATGGATGTAAAATGACTTGAAAAAGCCTTGAAAGTCTCGGCCTAAAACTCGACTCCTTGAAACAGTGCTTCTTAATGTTGTCTTCACTCCAAACTTAGCCTAGGGACTCCAGGGAGTTATGTGAAAGCTTCCTCACGTCCTAAAACCTTGTAACTCGGCCTGAAACTCGTAAGAGGAAAACTCACCAAGTCGGATCTTTCGAGTTCATGGGTCAAACCTTGATCAATTGAGAATCGATTGGTATGGCTAGGTTCATGAAGGTGAGAGGATTACGAGGGTGGTATTTTTAAGTTTGATCTGTGAGTGTTTGATGAAGGTCCTTGTAGTTGTAGAGAAAAGTGAGGTATGGGTGAGAGAGAGAGAGAAAGAATGACAGCTTTTCTGATTGGTAGAAAAGTGAAGGAAGTTGTCTGGTTGGGTGAGAGAATTAAGGAGTGAAATTGATTGGTGGTCAGGGATTTGAGCGCCCAGGTCCAATTTTAAAGAAGAAAACAGATAGGGTTCGTACAATCGTAATTAGATGAAATTGAACGTACCCTCTCTAAAACAGTCGTTTCCAGTACTAAATAATTAACACATGCGTGTACAACTCTGCCCGTTGTTAATGTACTTTAATGTAACTTAACTTTTTCATTACAAATTTGATTCTGGTCTAATTCGTGTTCATGCGATCATAACAACGAGTACAATTTAATTAAAATAGTGAGGAAAATAATTTAAAGTTGCATAATCATGTCCACATCACTTTGCCAACAAGGGCATAAATGTCAATTTACACACTCGGGAGAAATTACATAGAAAATTAAGGACGGGTTGTCACATGTAACATCATTTCATTTTGGAAATTTTTATTTGAACTCGTATAACGTCTCTCTGCACCCAATTTAAATTTTAAATTGTTTTAGAAATTATATTTGAACCCATATAACTTCTTTCTACACCCAACTTAAACTTTAAATATGAATTTTTTATTATTCTATTGCATAATTGCCATCAAGTCCAAGATGAAAAGAATAATTACCACCATATAATCCTAAGACGCTCTCATAGAGAAAATAAATGTTATTTATTTATTTATTTTACAGATGGATGGTGATTTTGAAGTTTTGAATCCTGTATGAATCGATTTTTGCAAGTTCTTTTTGTTTTGATTTCAATTCTTATATGAGGCAAAACAAAAATTCAGCTGATGCCTAAGAAGCTCTATTGCACTTGCTTCAATCAATGTCCTATCGGTGAGCGTTAAGAGCTTTCAATTTAAGAATTTAGCTTCTTTCTTTTTGAATTTGTGGTAAGTTAGTAACATGAGTAAAAACCATGTTATTATAAATTGATTAGCAATATTTTTTTATGTTTGTGTTCATGCTTTTTTCTACTTAATCACTGGATTTTTTCTGCTTAACAGTTCAACATGACTCCATTGAAAAAAAAATTGTTTTATTCAGCAAGATACCATCGAAAAATTCAATTTTCAACAGGATTTAACTAAATACTTATGTTTATTCCAGTTGTTTGCCACCGAATATAATTTTGTCTTTTTTTTCTTCAATAATGGTGATTTTTTTTATATATTTATTTTTAAAATGAGTGTAAAGATATTACATATTGAATTGAGTTTGTGAGAATAATTTAGGTATTTTGGTTTGAAGAGATTTGATAGTTTAATTAAAAATAATATGAATGAAGAGAGTAAATTGGTTGTGGAGAGAAATTATATGAATGTAGACAGTTAACTAAAATTATTATGTATACGCAAATTCTAAGAAAATCCTTTACAATTAGTTGTAGTGTAGACACATTTATTTATTTTTTTTTTTTTGAACAAACATTATTATCTATACTAAGGGGAAGGGGTATGTTTAACCTCACAATAAACTAGCAATAATGTGATTCAAATTTGTTTTTGATGAGAATCGAACCTAAGACTTTTCATTATAGGTGGATGCGCAACCCACCCATAATGAATGAATGATGCTGCTTGCCCAATCAATCTCCTAAAACAATGACAGGCGCACGTTAAAACAAATCCACGATGTATACAGGAGTAAGATTTTATAAATGAGCCTATGGCTATGAGAAATTTATATACAGGGAGGTCCCACCCCAGTCGTCCAGTCCACTCCATTCCATTTGACCAAACCTTAACCTAACCACGGTCGCACTGTTTCACATAGAGGATAAGGTTTTTTAGTGTATCGGAAACACGATCCAGTACATTATACAGAGATATACATATACAGAAACAATTTTTTTTTTTAAACAAACGATATTATCTACACTAAAGGAGGTGGGAAGATAGGCTAACCTTCATAATGGGTTAGCAATAATACGATTCAAATTAGTCATTGACGAAAATTAAACCTAAAACCTATTATTTATAAGTGAAAAAAAAAATACTACTAAATCATAATATTAAATGCTACTAAAGTGATTTTTAAAGTGTATCAGAAACACGATTGAATAGAGGAATACACATAGCGGATAAGTTGTCCTCCCACCAAACACACCACACGTGTGGCCAAAGTTGGAGTCAGATGTATGTGGAGAGAGAGAGAGAGAGGCCTGTTGGGTTTGTCCCTCTGTTCCACTTGTTGTAATATAAAAGCCACCATATACCCAGCAAAGCGTAACTTAGCCAAATCCAAATCAGAATTTGCAGAGACCCCCCAAAGATTTAGCAACCAACAGAGAGAGAGAGACGCACAAATGCCCGGGAGTTTAGAGCCGTTGGATTTGGGGGTACAGATACCATACCACTTTAGGTGTCCCATATCCTTAGAGCTCATGCGCGACCCCGTCACGGTCAGCACCGGCCAGACCTACGACCGTCCCAGCATCGAGTCTTGGGTCACCACCGGCAACATCACCTGCCCCGTCACCCGGGCCCCGCTCTCCGAATTCACTCTTATTCCCAACCACACCCTCCGCCGCCTCATCCAGGAATGGTGCGTCGCCAACCGCTCTTTCGGCGTCGAGCGCATTCCCACTCCTAAACAGCCCGCCGACCCCACCCACATCCGCCACCTTCTTGCTCAATCTGCATCGAATTCCAACCCTTACCCGACCCGAGTCTCCGCCCTCCGCCGCCTGCGCGGCCTTGCCCGCGACCTCGACAAGAATCGCTCCACCATCTCCTCTCAAAACTCCCGCGAAATTCTCCTTGAGCTCGTTTTCTCCGATACCAATTCCGAATCGTCCGAGTTGACTCACGAGGCGCTCGCGCTTCTCGTTCTGTTCCCGCTCCCTGAGTCCGACTGCGCTGCGGTGGCATCAGATCCTGACCGGGTCGCGTACCTGTCTCACCTTGTGCAGCACCCCTCCATGGAGGTCCGAGTCAACTCGGCCGCGTTGATCGAGAACGTCCTGGCCGGGTCGCGAACGGCGGAGCTACGAGCGCAGGTTAGCAATGTGGACGAAATCCACCACGGCGTCGTTTCAATTCTCCGAAATCCGATCGCCTACCCGCGCGCCCTCAAAATCGGCGTGAAGGCGGTCTTCGCTCTGTGTCTTGTGAAAGAGACCCGAAATAAGGCCGTATCGGCCGGCGCGCCCGAAACGTTAATCAACGTCTTGGCGGATTTCGAGAAATGCGACTCGGAGCGTGCACTCGCGACGATCGAGCTGCTATGCAGAGTCCCCGAGGGTTGCGCGGCGTTTGCTGCGCACGGGCTGACTGTGCCGCTGCTGGTGAAGACGATTCTGAAGATCTCGGACCGGGCGACGGAGTACGCGGCGGGAGCGTTGCTGTCGCTGTGCTCGGCGTCGGAGAAGAGCAAAAACGAGGCCGTGGCGGCGGGGGTTCTGACGCAGCTGTTGCTGTTGGTGCAGAGTGATTGTACGGAGCGGGCCAAGCGGAAGGCGCAGCTGCTGCTGAAGCTGCTTCGGGATTCGTGGCCCGAGGACTCTGTAGGAAATTCAGACGATTTCGTTTGCAGTGAGCTCGTAGTGCCCTTTTGAAATTTCACTTTTTCTGTTTTTTCTTCCGTTTCTCATTAATTTTCTTAATCTCAAATTTTCAGATTCTTAGTAGAAAAAAGAAAAAGAAAAAGGAAAGTGAAAATTGAGGTTGTAGGTTATTGGTATATAAAAAAATTGTAATTTTTTTGTGTATTTTGTATGTAAGCATTTTTGTTTAGATGATTAAGAAAAGTTGCAAATTAAAATTTCAGAGGACAAAGTTTAAATGTGTTCTTCTCGTGAATTTTTTTTTATTTTAATTTTTCAGGGAAAAAAAAAAGAAAAAACGAATGTTTAATTAGTTTGTTAAAGGTAGATAATATCATTTTATTTTAATTCGTAGCATTTTCATACATAGAACTGCACTCTCATAAGTGAGACGAAAAATCCATTGGAGATTATGAAATAGTGATTGTCATTGGCCACCCTAATTTCCACTCACTCGTTTGAATGAGTTGGTGGCACATCAAATCATTCATCATTCTTGTTTGTGACCAGCTTTGACTGGGCCCTTTTGTTTGTGGAATTTTAAATAGTTATAATTCAGTAACACCATAACTTAAGCCCTTACAAGCCCAATCACTAAAACCAGAGATGGCTAATGGTTAGGTTTGGTAATTTCTTGAATCACTTGTTAATCCGTTCACTAAAATCAAAGAGAGGGAGAGGGAGGGGGTGGGGTGGTTTATGGTTTCCAAAGATGGCTAATGGTTAGGTTTGGTAATTTCTTGAACCGCCTGTTAATCCGTTATGAAACGATACAAAAATAACAATATAAACATTTTCTCATATAATGTGGCTTGAAAGTATTGAAGATGATGGTCACATGTTTGTGGAATAAAAGCATTGTAATCACATGGCTTTGTTCATATTCTTTGTGTTGTGATGGCTACTAGTGCTCACATGCCAACCCAACTTTGTTTGCTACTCTTTTAGTCACAATAGCATATGGGAGTTCAATTTGTCCACCAATATGATATATTACAACATTTGGGTCCCAACCTCATAATTTCTCTCTTCTAATTTTGTCAATAAATAGGGGATTTGTAACCCTTTCTGTTATGCTCTCCATCTTTCCATCTTTTTCAACCATATTTTTTTGACGACATTCTTTAAGCTGTTGAATCAAATTTACAGTTACTTAATCACAAATTTTAAGTTGTTAAATCAAATTAAACGATCAATTATGCAACGACATTCAGTGGCTCTAGGCTCTAGGTCTCGAAGAAAAGTTGCCTCTTTCAAGGGTGAATTTAATAAAGTGTTGTTAAGGAAAAAAAATCCAAGATATCTTGGGTGGTGGCCAGTGAGGACATGATACTTGACTCATTGAGACAATTTTTGCTTAGTTAAATGGTGTTTTTATGCCACCTAGTACTACGGTCTAGTGATATTCCTTTTCACTTATAAGTAAGAGATCTTATATTCGATTCTCGCGCAATTTGAACCAAATTATTGCTACCCATTGTACAGCTAAGCCCAGGATCCCCCTCCCTTTTAGTGTAAATAGTATCATTTGTTCAAAAATAAAAAATAAATGAAAATGGTGTATTTATATAGATCATTTCTACATACTTCATCTTACTCGATGTGGGATTTGGACTACACTAGTAGTCAAAGCAAACATTATATTTATATGGACTTGAACAACTCTTCTTTTCACGCGTGAGGCTACAGCTAGAGTAGAGTGCTCACACACTCCGTAGTAAGGTCATGCACTATGTAATGCATGACTTATGTAGAACAACCATATTACGTTTCTTTTGGAAATATTCGACCAATGAGATACGGAGAGGAGAAAGGAGTAAAAATCAAATAGCTAGGTTTGTTTACAGCTTACTTTTGTTTCACTCTACAACGAACAATTTCTAATTATAAATGGTTCTGTTTTTGTTGCATAAATTTAAATTTGTCCAATTCTTTGGGACAAGTTAAACTACACCCTATACTCTTTAGTTAGTAAATTGATGGATCTCAATAGATAATGTTAGTGAACCATCACAGGTTAGCCTATTGGTTGGGGACAAAGTTTAGGCCTGTATTTTATACAACATGTTCTGGGTTTTATTATTGGTGTTAATGAATCACAAGATGGTGGTTAGGAAAAGGCTGAAATTCCTCTTTGAATCTTCCCCACCTCTTACGGGGGTTTACTGCCCTAGACTGCAATGCAATGATAGTTGGGGTTATTCATTCAAAACGGAGCTTTAAGTAATTTTGATTATGAAAGAGAGTTTCGGAGGATTTACTTCCAATGAACCCTAGATTTAAATTTAACTTGTTCTTTTCGTTTTGAAAGAGATGATGCTTCGTTGAACTAAACAAGAATACTTTCATAAAATAATAGGTGTGAAATAAAATCTAGAAGCTTATCGCATGTTTTAAGTTGTCAGGAAGTGGATCAACTATGTTCATCAGTGCTGTGAAAAAATAATGGTACGAGATGATAGCAGCAAGATGTTTTAACATCCGAATGCCCCGACAAACAGAGCAACATGTTCAATTGGAAATATACCAACCATTTTGCTGTAATCATGACAGAGCCTGGTATTACTTTGAGTTGTTTTTGCTGAATGCGGACGGAATATTTGAAAACCCAAGATACGTGGGTTCATGAGAATCTAGCCCATTAGTTGATTGGGTTTAGTTTTGAAAAACTGGGCTCCAATAGAGATTTTACTTTTATTTACCATGCCAATTGAACTAATAATTCTAATATTATTCCTCTTCATTTGTAAGTAAGAAAAGTTAAGTTCAATTTTTTTAAAGGAGAATTTGAACCACATAATTAAGGACCCATTGTGAGGCTAAGCCCACCCCCATCCCCCTTAGTTTGGATAATACCGGTTGTTAAACTACCCTCATCTCCTTTAGTGTAGATAATATTCATTGTTCAAAAAAAAAAAAAATTAATAATCGAACTAAAACACTCTTGAACAAACTAAATAGTTACTTCCTGATCCACAAACACTCTAACCCTTGTCTGGAGATATAGTCAACTAAAAGCTTGTTTGGTCTCCACCCTAGAATTGGTTTTGGAGTGGATAAGTCATGGAATCAAGATAAATTGAAAGTAGGAGTTAATGATTTTTCATTTGACGGGATTAAAAATGGATCAAACATGAAGTAGACTTGTCACTTGTAATTCTACCATTTTAGAGGGATTGGAATGGGTTAGTTTTAATCAAACTTTTACTTTCAAGGTGGACAGAAATTTCTTCCTTCAATATGCCCTTCAACACAGTGGGTTAGAGACGCCAAGCGAGGCCTAAATGTTTAATCCGTTTGGTTCCTCACTTTTTAGCTTAAGCTTTTAAAATGGTAATCAATAATGATATTAGGGCAACTTCACTCAGGGGATAAGAATGAAGGGGTATGAGAATGAATGGGTATAAGAAGGAATGAGTATGAGATAAACAAACCCTATATATATCTTCATTTTTCAGGATAATGCTAGGCAGACTAATGGCCCACTCACTTAATCCTTTTATTTTAGTAAAGGATAATGCTAGGCAGACTAAATTTTTTAAACTAAATTTGTAAACCAAATGATGTGGTTGTAGATAACTGGATTATTAACCAAGTATCGATCAATGTGCTTATTTTTTATTAGTAACACGTCATTTAGTTTATAAATTTGGTTTTTCTAGCATTACTTTTTAGTAAATACAAAGATATCAAAGATGCAAATCCATTTCTTATAAGTAAACGTTCCAGAAAAGAGAGACCATTTGTTCGTGTGTATAATACTCAATATAAGAGGAAGTGTTGAGCACTAAGTACTGATCATTTTAGTTATCTCCACTAATTATAACTTCATAGGATGTGTGTGTGTGTGTGTGTGTTCACTTCTAAGTACATTCCATTCCTTTCTCTACAATCTCTTTCTTCCTTTCCTTTATTTCTTTTAAATTAAGTACAATATTCATTGATAAGGAAGGAAATGTAAACCAATCTAAACAGATATCAGAGAAGAAGAAGAAGATAGAGAGAGAATTAAAGAGAGAAGAAATACTTGAACAGCAAGATATATTTCTGAATTGTATTTTACTATTTTCTCATTAACATTCACTGTTTCATTACAAAGGCTATTTATACTATATAAGACAGCTTCCTAACTAAGCTATCTTCTAACAACCTTATAACTGCAAGACTAATCTATTGACATTTGGCAACATCTCATCCATTCATATAATACTCCTAACATCCCCCCTCAAGCTCAGGGGCAGTGAGACTAAGCCGGAGATTGTTGCAATGAAGCTGAAACAAAGGCGCGGACAACCCCTTAGTGAAAATATCAGCAAACTGCTCACCAGAAGAGACAAAATGCACTTGCAAAAGGTGGTTAGCAACGCGTTCGCGCACAAAATGGATATCAACCTCTATATGCTTAGTTCGTTGATGCTGGACAGGATTCAATGTTAAGGCAATAGCAGAAAGATTATCACAATACAGAGTAGGGGGTCAGATATAGAAACCTGCAGAAAACCCAACAATTGTTTAATCCAATCAATCTCAGCTGCTGTAGAAGACAAAGCCCGATACTCGGCCTCTGTGGATGACCGAGAGACAGTTTGTTGCTTCTTGGAGGACCATGAGATCGGATTCGAGCCTAGAAAAACAACCAAACCAGTGGTGGAACGCCTATCATTTGGATCCCCTGCCCAATCTGCATCACTAAAAGCTTTAAGATCCAAATCACCCTTAACATAACGAATGCCAAGACCTTGTGTAGCTCGAAGGTATCGAAGAACCCTCTTAACTGCCAGAAAATGAGATTCCATCGGGGCCTGCATAAACTGACTCACTTGATGCACTGCAAAAGCAATATCAGGTCTTGTGAATGTTAGATACTGAAGAGCACCCACAAGACTCCTATACATGGCTGGATTGTTATATGGTTTCCCATCATCCTTCAATAACCGAGTATAAGGTAAACAGGGAGTGGCACAAGGCTTGGAAGACAACATTTCTGACTTGGTGAGAAGGTCAGTGATATACTTAGCTTGAGACAAAAAGATCCCATTTTGTTGCTGCACAATCTGAATCCCCAGAAAGTAATGCAATGGTCCCAAGTCCTTAATATCAAACTCATGTGCCAAGGCATGAATAATATCAGTAACACATTGACTGACACTGCCTGTGATGATTATATCATCAACATACAATAAAAGAATCACAATAGAATCACCAGCATGCTTGACAAATAGGGAAGAATCAGAATAAGTGGACTGAAAACCCAAAGAAGGGAGAAACTTGGTAAATCTGTCATTCCAGGCCCTAGGGGCTTGTTTCAACCAATACAAGGACTTATGGAGCTTACACACATAACCCTCATGTTTAGAATCATGAAAGCCAGGAGGTTGGGACATATAGACCTCTTCTTGAAGAATGCCATGTAAAAAGGCATTTTTCACATCTAACTGCCTTAAGCACCAGCCATAGTGTGCAGCCAAAACAATGACAAGTCTCACAGTGGTTGGTTTTACCACAGGACTGAAAGTCTCCCCATAATCGATACCCTCTTCTTGATTAAACCCCTTTGCAACTAAACGGGCCTTATACCTCCCTATAGAACCATCAGCAGTCTTCTTGATTTTAAACACCCATTTACAGCCCACTAAATTCTTTTGAGAAGGAAGAGGGACCAAAGACCAAGTACCTTGATTATGTAGAGCTGAGAGTTCTTCTTTCATGGCTGCACACCACACAGGAGATGTCAAGGCAGATTTATAGGTAGCAGGTTCTACTTTAGTAAGATCAGCCCCTCCATTTTCATGAACCACAGACAAGAAGGCAATTTTCTTAGAAATACCACTCTTCGATCGAGTTTGCATTGGATGCAAATTAAAGGAAGGAGCAGAGAGGACTACTTGGAGGTGGTCAGGCTGAAATTCAGGTACCACAGGAACAGAAGAGGATACGGGTTGATCCGCTGTGCTAGTAATGGGGGCAGTCTCAAGAAGATCACCAGGGAAAGGATGAGTACCGGATGGTGCAGAGGGCATAGACAGACTAGATCCATTGGACAAACTGGGGTCAGTGATGGGGTGACACCTAGGGGCTACAGACCTAGATGGAGCAGACTGGGAGGACCTAGACTGCATCAAACTAGAAGAAGAAACAGAAGGCACAACCATCACATTATCATTATTTGGTACCAACCCAGAAGGAGAGACATGAGAGATAAGGACAGGTGAATCAACTGGTTTAACAGAAGACACTAGGTTGGAATAAGGAAATTCAGATTCATCAAAAAGAACATGTCTTGATATATAGAACCGTTTCTTAGTCACCTCAAAACAGATATACCCTTTAAATTTAGTAGCATACCCCAAGAAGACACATTTTGTAGTTCTAGGTTGAAGTTTAGTACTATTATAAGGTCTCAAGAGTGGGAAACAAGAGCAACCAAAAACTCGAAGATGTTGAATTTCGGGAATTGCATGAAAAATTAGCTCAAAAGGGGATTTATTATCCAAAGTAGAAGATGGCATCCTATTGATAAGAAAGACAGAAGTTTGAACTGCATAGGACCAAAAAAGAGAGGGTAAAGAAGCTGTTTGTAACAAAGTAATGGAGGTCTCAACTATATGCCTATGTTTGCGCTCAGCTAGGCCGTTTTGCTCAGGGGTATGAGGACAGGACATATGATGAAGAATTCCTTTATTCAAAAGAAAGGCTTGAAAAGATTTCCCTATATACTCCCCTCCCCCATCTGTTTGTAATGTTTTCACAGAGACATCAAATTGAGTTGAAATGTATTGATAGAAAGAGACAAAAGTTGAGTAAACATTACTTTTATTACTTATTGGAAACAGCCAAGTATAACGAGTACACTCATCAATGAAGGTCACATAATACTTGAACCCTTCAATGGACAAACAAGGAGCTGGACCCCAAACATCACTATGAACTATCTCAAAAGGTTTTACAGACTTAAACTGAGACACAGGAAAATGAAGTTTTGTAAACTTGCCTTCCAGACAGTTAGAACACAACAGAGGCAATGAATCAGGACTACAAGACACTCTGGACTTTCTTAAAATCTGAGATACTATAGGATTAGAAGGATGACCTAGTCTGTTGTGCCATAATCTTGAATTCACTTGTTGTCCAAGATAAGCAGCAGCATAGGCAAGTTTTGAAGAAGCACCCCATGTGGAAGAACGAATCGGATACACCCCATTACTGCACAGGCCTTTGTAGAGTATCCTCCCTGTGGTTTTGTCCTGAATCCAGAAACAAAAAGCATTAAAGATTATCCAACAATTATTGTCCAAGCAGATTCTATGAACTGACAGCAGATTCTGTGTTAATTTTGGAACATATAAAACAGAATTTAATTTCAGAGATTGTAATGGAGTGTGAAGAGTGGTGGAGCCAATATGAGATATGGCTAAACCTTCACCATTGGCAGCTTGGATAGTCTTAGTGGATGGATAAGGAGTTGCAAGAGACAGATTCTGCAACTCAGTGGTCATGTGATTAGTTGCTCCTGAGTCAGTGAGCCAAACTTGCTGAGATGAAGCAGAGGACTGAGGAGAAATAGATTGAGTTCCAGAGTTGTTGTGAGCATACATGGCAGTCATCGGATCATTAGAGCGCTTCTGGAAACAAAACTCAGCACTATGACTAGAGTTCCCACAGATTTGACATCCTGAATTAAGCCCAGTATTTCGAAATCGACAAGTATCAGCAAAATGATTAGTTTTCCCACAGATTTGGCAGCCTTGAGAAACATGAGTATTTCTAAAACGACAAGTAGTGGCAAGATGATTAGGCTTGCCACAGATTTGGAAGGTCATCAATGGAGAAGAACCAAACTGTTGAGGAGAATTGCCCAAAATTCCAGGGCCAGAATTAGAAAGGAAGGGCTTGGTGCCAAACTTGTTATTGGAATGAAACCGATCTCTGCCTTTATTCTTGTTATTGAACCCTCGAGAACCATTATACTGATAATTGGAGTTGTGGTTCTGAGACATAAAACCATCAGAATTCTTAGAAGAAAACCCCGGCTGTTGAGCAACCAAAGCAGTAAGCAAAGAAGCAGCATGCATAGTTTCAAGCATTGCTTCTTCAGCAAGAAGTTGGGAACGAAGATCTTTCAAAGAAATAACTGTGTCTCGGCCCCTAATGACTGATCGAATGGTATTGAACTCAGAAGGTAAACCAGTCAATGTAAGAATGACAATATCATCATCGTCAAAATGAACACCAGCAGCAGACAAATAATCACGAGCTTCCTTGATCCTTTGCAGATACAGAGTGATGGAATCATTACCTTTCTTGATAGTTTGTAACTCATATTTCATCTGGAAAATACTAGATCGAGTAACAGTAGAGAATTGTTCTTTCAGTCGAGTCCACAAATCCAGAGAACTTGTACTCCCAATCGCACAAGAAATTGCAGGAGGCAAAAGAGTGGCAGAAATAAGCTGCATCAACGCTTTGTCATGCATTTTCCAAATCCTGTATGCATCAGATTCAACTTGCGCAGTAGTACTACCCGAAACAACTTCAGAATCCCCAGAAATCACATCAGAAAATCGAGGAGGGCAAGAAGTAGACCCATCGACAAATCCCATAATGCCATAGCCTTCCAACAACAGCTGCATCTGGAAATGCCAAGTCAAGTAATTGGTATCGTCCAGCTTCATGGTTACGGACGTAGAGACTGAGGAGAGAAGAGATGTAATAGGCGATTGCAAGATTTGCAACTGAGACACGGTCACCAATTTGGTAGAATTGCTTCACCGAAAGTTACAGAGAACAAACGTCGAACACTTGGTGTGCAGAAAACCAAACACAAACGAATGAACCCTAACTCGAGCAGAAAAGACCCAAATCAAGAAGAAAGAAATAGAAGAGAGAAAGAGAGAGACACATATATATGTGCGAGCAGAAACGAAAGCAGATACAAAAAATCCCAGATCGATACACCCCAAAGCTTTAAGCTTTTTCCGGCTCTGATACCATGTAAACCAATCTAAACAGATATCAGAGAAGAAGAAGAAGATAGAGAGAGAATTAAAGAGAGAAGAAATACTTGAACAGCAAGATATATTTCTGAATTGTATTTTACTATTTTCTCATTAACATTCACTGTTTCATTACAAAGGCTATTTATACTATATAAGACAGCTTCCTAACTAAGCTATCTTCTAACAACCTTATAACTGCAAGACTAATCTATTGACATTTGGCAACATCTCATCCATTCATATAATACTCCTAACAGGAAATACGTACATCATTGAGGATATGATCCATACAATGAGCCTTAATAAAAACCTTATTGGCCATTTCAACCCGGACGAAGGGAAAAAGAGTGTCCCTCCCCAAAAAATTACAAAGTAGTACTATTCTCAACCAATAAAATAAAATAAAATAAAATAAATGAAGAAGAAGATAAAAAAATTACATCAGGAGTTAATTGATTATTTAAATACAAGCTTAATCTTTGCAATCGATGTGCCACCTTGTTCATCTCTCTTCGACTAAACGTGATCTTCCAATGGGGAATTCAATGCATAACCTGGCAAGCATTGTTCAGAATATGCCTGAAGGAGCAATATCATCTACTCCATCCCGTTGCAATGCAGCTAGTACCATCAACCCATCCCCCTTGAACACCATCGGTGTTACAACCTGATCTTTCGCGAATAGCACCATTGCTCGAGCAACCACAACATCTAGAAGTGGGTTTGAAAAATCGAAAAAAATCGAATCAAACACCGAATCGAAGCTGAAAAAAAAAAGGGAACTGAAAAAAAAAGGAACTGAACTGAACCAAAATTGGTTGGTTCGGCTCAGTTTCCGTGGTTTGAAAACCAAACCGAACTGAACTTAATAATCTCTTACCCTAAAACGACCTTTTTTTTAGTTTTGACTTTGGTTCTTATGCTCACAGATCTATTCATTTTAGGTGATGATAAGATTACAAAAAGGATGCAATTGTATGTTAAAAGGATCAGAGTTCAGGTACATCATCTTCATGCATATAGTGTGGATATGCAATTGATGGCCACTTACAAAACTAAGCAGATTTCTCTTACATAAGCCGTTTCAGTTACAAAAAGGATATGAAGGTGATGTCTAGTTACAATTGTATGATAAAATTACAAAAAAGGATCAACTTAGGGCTGACAATGCATATCCACACTAATTGGCTATACAATATTTCATAATTTCTGATGCTCAATATTGTTTGCCTACCATTGCAGATTTCTGTTGCACAAGCCATTTTGCTCCACTCTAACCACTAAAAAGAAGGAACCAAACCGTAATAAATCAAACCAAAGTTAAACCGAACCCAAAAAAATGAAAGGAAATTGAACCGAACCGAACCAAACCATAATTTCAGTTTGGTTCTGATTTTGACTAAAAATTGAACCGAACCGAACCTACCCCTAACTACATCCGTTAACAGCGGCCAGGAAATCCTGACATGCTTCTGTGCCATTGCAGCCACGAACTCCCCCTTTTCGTTACGTAACACCACACCAACGTCTCTGAGTTCTCTATGTTCATTCCAAGCCCCATCAAAGTTGCATTTGAGCCACCCAATATCTAGTGCCTTCCATTTCTGTGAAGTAATCATCATGCTAGTTATGGATGCAAATTTCCGCCGTCTTTTCCTTGACAAAAATGCACCTGCAAAATAATAACACCTAAGATTAAAGCCAAAAGCCTCACGTGCCCATGATGAATTGGGGGGTGGGGGGAGGGCTTTGGCCAAAGAATCTCTGATGCCAAAGTTAGAATTTTGAAAAGAATGTATTTAAGTGTTTATGGGAAGTAAAAGGCCTCTTTAGGGGTAGCTAAAGCTTATTGAATTTTGGAGATAAATGGAGTATTTATAAGAGAAAACGAGGAGATGGGCCAACCCTCTAGGGCTCAGGGGTGGCCAGTCCTATGTGGTATTTTAGGTGAGAATATTCTAAGATATTTGTGTAAATAAATATCTTGGAGTAATTAGGTAAATATCCGAAATAAATGGAATTAGGACAACCTACTTGAAAGAGGTTTTCTCTTATTAGGAATGTATTAATAATAAGAATAAGGGATTATTCTATTATAAATACCTTTGACTTTTCCTACAGGAAAAGGTGCCTTGAGCAGTCGTTGATCTCTGACTGCTCTACCTCAGTTACGCATGGTGAATGAGACTGCTCCCTACTCATTTAATAGGAGCATTCTTGTTTTTTCTTCTTTGAGTAGCCTTCTAACAATTTTTCATTCCGCAGTTGTAGAATTCTTTCAAACATGTCTTCCTTGAGCCACAAGAATGATGAATTTATTTCATCGTTGTATCGTCAGGGTGGATCTATAAGTAAACTAGGTTACTTCAGGGTTGCTTATGTCAAGGTAGGTTCTAATGAGCAGTTCAAAGACTTCCTCGAGATGTTTAAGCACGCAATCCTGTTTAGGGTGCACGTGAAGCGGGTCAAGGATAGTAGTAGTCGTGAACTGTGTGGGTCTAAGAAAGCTATCAAGTTTCACCCTTATTACTTCGTATTAGGGTTCACCTTTCTTATGGCTTGATTCTTCCAAGAGGTGATCTGCTCCATAAAGTGTGCTCCTACTCAATGCTCTCCAAACATAATCCTCGTGATGGTAAGGTTCCACAACTTGAGCACTTTCTTTGACTTAGACTTGACTGCCAACAAGTTTTGGTATTTCTTTGACATAGGCCACATCGATGGTGTTGGGCAGTTGAGGACCCGTCATAAGCTTTTTCATCACTCGAGCAAAGGGGATCATGAATGGTCTAGAAAGACCCTAGAGATCAGTAGAGAGAGGAAATCCTACTCTTCGCCTGGGTGATTGCTTTCATCGATGGTAAGTAGGCTGCTTAGTCTTTAAGCTGTTTTGTACCTTTTGTTGAGTTGCCTTCTAGATTCAAAATTTGAATCAACTCTCAAGACTTCTCCAAACACGAAGAAGGTGCACATTACTTAGGAGATCCTTGCTAAATATCGCAAGTGGCGTTGGCTGCTCAGTCTTCTTCGTAGGGAGAAAGGTGGGTTGCCCCTGTTGGAAGAGATTAGGAGGATCAAGGGTAAGGTGTTTGGTTGTCCGATTGCCATTGTGGAGTTTGTTGCAAGTAAAGGTGGGAGAAAGAGATCTTTGTCGCCTGGTCGAGAGCCATCAGTGGAGAAAAAGCTGAAAGGTTCATCTGTTGCTCGTAAGGGTTCATCCACTAATAGGAGGTTCATGATTGATTTGACTTCTTCCAAGGGGAAGAAAGAGGTTGTTGGACCTGAGCTTGTGAAGCCTGCTACTTCAAGGGTCGCTAGAGCAGTTACTGACAGGATTGGGTAACGAAGGAGTTCTGTTGTACCCCCTATGCCTAGTTTTATTCCAAGACAGCCTTCCGTGCCCAAGTCAGATCTGATTCTAGAGGTTCATGTAATAGCGACGAACAAAGATGGTGATCCTACTACCAAGGTGGTGCCAGGGCCGACCCTTCATGTTGAGAAGGAAGCATCTGCCCATATAAGCACCGTGATTAACTTGCCAAACCAACCTTAGGGAGTTTTTCAAGATCTATGCGATGTTGAAGCCCAATCTTCTTGAAGATACAAGAGTATGTGCCAAGTTTATTGATGTGAGCAAGGTTGTCGACTCTAGTTTCTTCGTAAGGCTTGAAAATCAGTTGCGAAGGGGTTCCCTGCTTACTATGATGCAAAAATCTATGATCTTGGCAGCCAAGTATATGCGTATAAAGCAGGATAACGCCAAGGCTATTAAGGAGATAGCAACCGTCATGGTAGTAAAAGCTTGCTCGGCTGTTGATAAAATTAAAGAGTTAGAGTCTGAACTTATCTTTTTCAAGAGATCTGATGTCTCTGCCCCCTCAACAGCTTGAGACTGCTTACCAAGAGATCAGTGACTTGAAGGCTCAGCTTGATGCAATCCGAAAGAAGTATGGCATTGTAGAGAAGGAGATTGAAGTCCAACTGTTGCTAGTGCAGGACCTTGAGTATACCATTTCAGAATTTTGGTCTGCTCATGATGCCAAGGATATAGAACTTCTCGCCATGCATAATGACGTTGTTCGACTCAAGAAAACTGTTAGTAAACTTGAGTCCAAGGTAATTGGGCTGTAAGGAGCGTTGTCTGCCAGCGAGAACCTAAAGAATGAACTAGATGAAATGTAAAAAGCTAATGCTGACCTACTGAGGAGAATAAGCAGGTGAAGAGCGAGAAGTTCAATCATAAAGTTGTCTTTACCCAAGGTTAAGCTAACTTCCACAAGTTTGGCTATATAGATAATTTCCTTGGCATGCCCTCTGACTACGCTTTTTCTGATAAAGACTTCGAGCTTTTTGCTATTTATTCTGAGGATTTGTTTAAGTTTTCCTTCAAGAAAGCTGTTAGTGGAGCAGTTGAGGATCAGGCTGCAAAGGTAGGTGTGGCCGAAGGTTGTGTCGCCCAGGCAGGGGCGGCTAGTGACGGTGCTGCTCAGGATGGGTGCAGCTGTAAATGAAGCGCAGGAGATTGATGCTAGTGGGAGCGATGCGGCTGCTGAAGATGTCCAAGCTGATGAGGAATAGTCTTTTTAGATAGACTTTAGGATTTACTTTCTTTTCCTTTCCTACTCTCATTTTTCCTTTGCTTGAACTATGTTCGCCTTTATGCTAGTTAACCAATTTGCTGGAAATTAATAAACTATTTTTCTTCGCTTTACTTCATCCTTGTCTCTTTGTCTTGCTTCAAGCTTTTGCCATAGAGTGAACAATTGAGCAAGCTACTTTGAACAAAGTAGTCAAACCTATCTCCATTGCTTTAGGCACTAACTGCGAGTTGTTGGGTACGAATCTTCACTTGCTTGAGGCATCTTTTGAAACTTCTAACTTGCACGGCCGAATGACCTCCGTAGTTGCATGTTTCATGTCATGGTCTATTAGATCTTTAATCACAAGGTCATTAGCAAACTTGCTACTTTTTAATAACAGATGGGCTTGAACAACCTACTTGACTACTAAACTAGGCTTAGGACTTCTACAAAGTTGTTAACCAGAGAGTCAATAGCCAAGCGCCTTACTTACATAAGTAGGTGAGTTTGCATGACTGCTCGGTTGTTAACTTTGATCTTCTAAGGCATTGAATTGTTGAGCCTTGTCTCGTGTTGTTACACTCTGACCATTGGTTGCTTAACTGGTCGTCATTTCTTTAATCCTTTAAGATGTGTGGCCTGCATCACAACATACTAAAGATTGCTAGGACACAAAATTCCATACCCTTTCACATCAAAAGTGTGTGGTTCTATGGAATTTTGTGGGCAGTGGTTCAAAAGAATGATTTGCACTTTATGTAACCAATTCTGTAGGCTGTGTAACAAGTAGCACAACACTTTAAGAATTTGTGTGAATGCAAGGGGTTGTTCTGCGCTAGGCAAGTCATATACACACTAACCTGTTAACATTTCATAAGATTGTGCGGTTGTATAGGTTTATGTGGGTAGCTACTCGAAGGGTGTACTGCAGGCATTCTTCCAGAAACTATAAGCTACTCATTGAGTTGGCAGTGGCTTTAGGTTCTAGGGATCTTCTAGAATTCATAGGCTGCTCATTGAATTGGCAACAACTTTAGATTCTTATGTACCTTCGAGAAACCATAGGTTGTTCGTTGAATAGGCAGCGAATTTAGGTTCCTAAGGATTTTCCAGAAACCATAGGATGCTCGTTGCTTTAGGTTTCCAGGGATATGCAGAGATCGCTAGTTGGTCACATACAAGATGCTCAGCTATTTACTCTAGCTGGTCATATGAAGGATGCTCGACCGACTAAACCCTGTGCGATGCATGCCTCATTTGTCTCTCAAGCCCGGGTCCCCGCGAATTAAGCCAAAGGCCTAAAATCTTTAATCCAACTAAGCCTTGAAAAAGATCATTGTGGCTACTTCTAGGGATGCCGTCGCAATCCATCGTGCTTTAGTTACACCAAGGCAGCCCGACACATCCATGTTTGAATATTCGAAGTACATAGTTTGGAGAGCATGGTTGGTCCCTAGGAGGCGTAATTCTTGCAATAGGTCCTTGATTGAATGTGATCTTCAATAAGAGCAGAAGTAGACAGTTGTTGCAGATATGCAATTGAGCTAAATGATGAATAACTTTGTAAATCTTCATTGAAAAAATGAGAGGAATGATATCGAACTTAGCTGAAAGGTAGAAATTGTGTAACAACTAGATAGTCATTGGCTTACCAGGTAGTTCTTGTCAAGCTACTTGAGTTTTCGAGTTTTATTTCGTCTGAGCAGTGCTCAAGGAGCAGTGGGAGGTCATGCGTAGTATTTATGTAAGTTGTAGGTATTCCACTGCTTGTCGATCTCTTTGTCGTTCATGGTGGTAAAGGTGTAGCTACCCTTGTTGCCTGCTCTTCTAACCTTGTACGAATCTTCCCAAATAGGATTCATCTTTTTGGAGCCTTCTTTTTGGGCAGTGATGAATGCTTTTCTTAGGACCAAATCTCTAGGCTGAAACTGCCAGATCTTTGCCTTTTTGTTGTAGCTGGAGAGAAGCTGTTGTTGGTAGGCTGCAATGCAAGTGAAAACCTTCTCGCGTTCCTCCTCTACTAGATTTAGATTTGTGGCCATCTCCTTTCTATTCTGCTCCAAAGTTAACAGTATGGTGTTAATGCTCGGCACGATGAAAAAATATGCAAGCGCTCATAGTCGCATCATCTACGCTTTAAGGATGGGTATATGATCGTTTGAATATTTAAAACCATACAAACTCTCATGCATAATATTTTTAAAGGAGTTCAGAATAAACAAAATTCATAATCATTAATTTATAAGTCTGAAAGATGTGAAAGCATAATAAACGTTCATAATTGCATCATCAACACTTAGACGTTGGTTACATGGTTGTTTAGATTTTTAAAACCCTTCAAATCTCATAAACAATGTTTTTTAATTGAGTGCAAAATTAATAATAATTATTGTAGAAGTGTGAAAAATGTAATCACTCATAATGAAAAGCTTTACAACTTTCATAAAGGGGTCAACGCCGAAATTTAGTATGTGTATACTAATTTAGTATTATGTTTTGCATTTTTTTGGGTCAAATTATGTTTTTCATTTTCATTTTTATTGATTTAAAATATATTTTTCTTAACGAGTAATTGGTCGAGTTATATTACTTGATAATATTAACGGGTTGATTTCGGGTCGAATCATATTACCCGTTTACTTTAACAGGTATTACACGACATAACCCGTTAAGTTATCGGGTATGACATGAAAATGACACAAACATGAGAAACACGACACGAATGCCAGGTCTAATATTTTTGGAAGAATTTCGCCAAGTATTTGCCCACGAATTGCGAACCGTTGTCTGTGACGATAGATTGTAGGATGCAAAATCGGCAAATAATGTTCCTCTATACGAAGTGCTCTATGTCTAATTAAGTAGTGGTGGTCTTGGGCTCGGCCTATACCTACTTGGTGAAGTAGTTAGTAGCCATAATCATCATGCCCTTGCCCCTAGTAACGGATGGCATGGGCCCTACCAGGTTGATTGCCCATTGCATGAATGGCCATGGGCTTGTATGTGGATGGTGCTCGCTGGGAGGCAGTGCGAGTACAGGCTTGAAGGGTTGGCAGCTATCGCACTTTTGAACAAATTCCTTAGCATCTTGATGCACGGTGGGCAAGTAGTAGCTGACCTTGAAGACCTTCTGTGCTAAGGATTGGCTTCCTGAGTAGTTTCGATAAACTTCTTCGTGGATCGAACTTAGAACTTTCAAGTCTTCAGGAAGTGCTAGGCAATGAAGATGTGGGCCTGAAAAAAATCTTCAAACGAGAATGTCGTTCCACATTTGGTAGCGTGTCACCTTTATTTGGAGCTTCATAGCTTCTAATCTTTTTGCAGAGAATGTCTCATTGACTAGATAGTCGATAATGAGGCCTTGCCAGCTTGGGGTTGTGTTTCTTGTAACACCTCGGCTGCTAGGTTCTTCTTCCATGCTAAGCTTTCCTAAATACTTGAACAAGATGAAGCGTTTGAATTGGTAGTCCAAAGAGGAGCCTAAGGCTGCCAAGGCGTCTGTATGAGCGTTGTCTAACTGTGGCACCTGTGTGCAAGTGTAAGTCTGAAATGCCTCAAGGTGCTTTCATACATTCTCAAGGTATAGTACCATTATTGAATGCTTTGTTGCATACTCCCTAATAGTCTGGCTAGTAATGAGCTGAGAATCAGAATAGATTACGAGCTTCTTGACTGCAAGATCTTATGCCATTCGGAGCCTACCAATAAGGCCTTATACTCTGCTTCGTTGTTTGATGCCTTAAAGCCTATAGTGAATGCTTGCTCGAGCATCGAGCTGTCTACAGTGACGAGAACCAAACCTACTCTAGAGCCCTTGTAGTTGGATGAATCATCGACGTGCAGGCGCCAAAAGTCTTTGTCATAAAGGGTTGGTGTGGCCAGGGTATGCCCGATTGCTTCGACGACACTTTTGGGTTATGTTGTTACATCTTCTAAGCCGGAAGTGAAGTCCGCTATGAAGTCTACCAAGGCCTAAGCTTTTATCGCCGTGCGGGGTTGGTAAACCAAGTCGTATTGGCCGAGTTTCATCGCCTACTTTATCACTCGTTGAGAAGCGTCTAGACCATGGAGGATAGATCATAAAGGATATTAAGTCATGACGACAACTGTTTGAGCCTGAAAGTATGGTCTAAGCTTCAGAGCTGCAACAATTACCGCTAAAATTAACTTTTCAATCCTCGGGTATCTTGTTTCTACATTAAGAAGAACTTTAGAAGTGTAGAATATTGGTAGTTGGGCCTTCAACTCTTCTTGTACGAAGGCAAAGCTTACTGCTATGTCTGAGACTGGCAAGTAAATGTATAATTCCTCAGCTCCTTCCGGCTTGGATAATAGCGGCAATGATGTCAAGTATATCTTCAAGTCTTGAAATGCTTTTTTGCACTTGTCGTCCCACTTATCTCTCTATGCCTTCTTGATGACCTTGAAAAAAAGCTTTTATCGATCAGTTGAGCGCGGCTGCTCATCCGGTCAGACTTTGGATCTCCTTGAAAGTGGTTAGGGATTTTATCTCCAAGATTGCTTTGACCTGGTACGATGCACCTTGATTTCTCTTTAGGTTACGAGATACCCTAAGAATCGGCCTGAGAAGACTCCAAATGTGCATTTGGCAGGATTAAGCATCATCTTGTACTCCTTAAGGATACTGAATGTCTCTTCCAAGTTTTTGAGGTGGTCTAACCACTATTTTCCTTTTACCATGACATCGTCGACATAGACCTCTATGGTAACCCCAATCTGCTTCTTAAACATCATGTTTACTAACCTTTGATAGGCAGCTCTTACGTTCTTGAGGCCAAAAGGCATAACCTTATAGCAGTAGGTGCCTCACTTGATCACAAACACAGTTTTCTCTTTGTCGAGCTCAAACATGGCGATCTGATTGTTGCTGGAATATATGTCCAAGAAGCTAAGTAGCTGGTTCCCTATGGTTGAGTCCACCAATAAGTCAACTCGGGGGACTGGGAACGGATCTTTCAGGCAAGCCTTATTGAGGTAAGTGTAGTCTACGCATATTCTCTACTTTCCCTTATCTTTCTTCATTACCAGCACGACATTGGCTAACTATATTGAATGCACCACTTCCTCGATGAATCTGGCTTCTAGTAGCTTATCTATCTCTACCTCAATGATCGTTACTCGTTCTAGAGTGAAGTGTCTTCCCTTCTGGATCATCGATTTAGCAGCACGGTCGACATGTAGCCTGTGGCAGGTTATCTTGGGATCAATGCTAGGCATGTAGGAAGGTAACCATGCAAAAGCGTCATGGTTTTTCCTAATGAAGGCTGTGAATTCTTCCTTTTCCTTTGGGCTCAGTCGTGAGCCGATTCTAGCCATCTTCTCCGGCTGCCCAGGATCAAGAATCATGTATTCAACGTCCTTTTCTAGCATCCATCATTTTTCTTTTCTCGATGTTTCATCTTAAATGCCATCATCTTGATCTACCTGCTATAATTGTTATTTGGTTATAGGCTCGTCCTTTTCAACCTCAGTAGTTCCTATAGGGGTTAAAGACTTATTCTTTGACTCTTTCAACATTTACATTGTGTATCATCGAGATGCAGCTTGGTCAGACTTGATCTCTCCAACTCCTTATTTCGAGATGCAGAATTAGATTTTCTAGTACTTAACGGAGGTTACGGAGCCTAGTTTCATTAGCCACGGTCTTCCTAGAATCCCATTATAGAGAGATAGGTCGCTAACTATAATGAATGTCTACTTTAAGACTACTGACAATGTTCTCACATCGAGTGTTATGTTACCAATAACAGTTGAGGTGTATCTGTTGAATCTGGTAAGTACCTCTGCTCAGCGTATTATTGTGCTTTCCAGGCCCATTTTCTGAATAATGGATAGTTGAAGTAAATTTACTATACTTCCATTGTCCACCATCACTTTGCCGACTATAGCGTGTGCCAGTTGAACGGACATTACCAGAGCATCGTCATGTGGGATATCAACTCCCTCAGCATCCTGCTCAGTAAAACCAACGATGGGCCCAAGTTTGGCATCTGTTGCTTGAACCTAGGAGATTGCTATAGCCTACTGGATATTCCTCTTCTTGGAGTTGTTTGTGGCCCCTAAGTATTCGGACTCGGCGAAGATGCCATTGATTCTAATGGTCTTGGCGTCGTTCTTCCTTTACATCTGCATTCTTCCTAGGCTACGCAGCTAGCTTGTCTAGGTATCTGTTGCATTTACCCTCATTCACTAACTTTTCTAGGTAGTCCCTCCAAGTATAGCAGGTGTTGGTCGTGTGACCAGGACCTCGGTGGAACGCGTAGTACTTGGTGTGATCCGTTTTTGAGGTGTTTCCTTTGGATTATCTTAGCAGCTTGAACCAAGGCTCACTCTTAAGGTCGTGGAGGATCTAGTTGATCAAGATTGAGAACTTAGTATAGTTCTTGGTGGCCTAACTTCCTCTTATCGGGGACCGATCTCTACGCTTGGTCCCCTGCCTGCCTTGATCGTTGGACTGTTTCTTGTCCACGTTCTTCTAAGTTATCTCAAACTCCTTATAAGGTTGCTCAGGTGCCTTGTTTGCTCGTTGGGCATCATCCTAATGTGCATACTTCTCTGCTAAAACGAACGAGTCTGCTAGAGTCAGGTATTCCTTCATTATCAATTCTCTGAATGGGGGATGATATGTTGGGAGTCCCTTTTGGAAGGCTGCACTAGCGATCGAGTCGTTGCAATCGATTATCTTCGCATTTTCTGCCTTGAACCTCTTGACATAGTCATGGAGCGACTCCTTTAAATTATTCTTGATGTTGAAGAAATGATCGAACTTCTTCTTGATCGAATGGTAAGATGAGTATTCCTTAGTGAAAACTACGAAAAGCTTGTCGAAACTCTAGATAGACTGTGGAGGCAGGTATGGAACCAATCTTGCACCTTACCCTGCAAAGTAGTGGTGAATATCTTGCACATTAAAGCAACGTTAGCTCTGTAAAGGATCATCATGCTACATAAGTGCTTCAAATGCCTTTTAGAGACTCCGTCTCCCTCCATCTGCTCGATCTCGTCCTTGAAAAGTGATATACCCATACGTGCCACGTCCCTATAAAGGGCCTCGTCTATAATCTTGATGCGTTGGAATCCGCACAATCACTTAGTTATGAGCCTCTTTACTTCTTCCTGAATTTACCTTTACTGGGGTAGTGCAGCTTTTGGCTGCCCCTGGTTTAGACCTGCTGGTCTCGGCTGTTCTTTCATATGCTCGGATCGTCTATTCCTTAGATGGGGTGCATGTGGTACATTCATGGCAGGTGAGCAGATTACTGGTGTGCTAAAACGAGAGTATATACGCTATCTCGAGGGCCCAGGCGGGAGTGTACACTGCCAAAATTCTCAGTTCGTGGTTGGTCGAAAGGCTGCTTGTTGGGACGCCACTGGGGAAAAACATCATCAATTACTTTTGTCCTACTTCGAGACACCTTATATGGGCACGCTGCATCTCGGTGCGCTACAAGAGCTGATTCACCAAGGTTGTCTACTACGCGAGGATGCTTGTCAGTTCGGCGACTTGTCGGCATAGGTGTTGTTCACCATTTAAAGTGAAAAAGTTGGGACAGTAGACGTCTGCTTGAGTAATGGAAGTGTAATGGACTCCGGGTGCAAAGCTTAAGCCAGGATAGGTTAGATCTACAACAAGGTGGGGTGAAAATACCTTGGTTCAACAGTCAGCCTCGAAATCAAGATCTGGCTGGTTGAATTGGTCTGGGACCATGTTGAACCATCTAGAGGGCTGCGGGAGCAGGTCGAGCACAAGGGCACTAGGTCACCTTGGTTGGCGTGGCTTGGGCTCCTCAGTCTGGGTAACTCGCTTCCAAGTGAAGGTGGCAGGCGCCAAAGGCTACTGTCGAGGGCGAGCAGCTGCTTGGGTCTGCGCCTGCTAGCTACTTATGTTGTACCTACCCTAGGGTTTCCTCGCGTTGAGTGGAGGCTGCCCCATAGGCCACTACTGCGGTGGCAACTGCTACTGGCATGGCCATGGTGCCTCGTGGTGGCAAAGGTGCAGTCCTTGCCGTGGTAAGCCTCGAGGAGCGATGGTGTGGAGCCACGTTGTAATCTCCATCAATTGATCCATCAACGTAGGGGGTCCCATTGGTTGTAGTTTTTGAATTTCCTTCTATCGTAGTCGTAGATCTACGAACGAAGGAAGTTGAAAGGGAGAGTCTTCTTCAAGTCTTCGGATCAGAGCTCTCAATGAAAGCACCAATTTTTGGATGCAAATTTCCACCGTCTCTTCCTTTGACGAAAATGCACCTGTAAAATAATAACACCTAAGATTAAGGTCAAAAGCCTCACGCACCCACGATAAATGGGGGGGCTTTGGTGTTTGTGGGAAGCAAAAAGCCTCTTTAGAGGTAGGTAAAGCTTACTGAATTTTGAGGATAAATGGATTTATATGAGAAAATGCCCTCCAGGGTTTAGGGGTGGCTGACCCTATGTGGTATTTTAGATGAGAATATTCCAAGATATTTGTGTAAATAAATATCTTGAAATAATTAGGTAAATATCCTAAATAAATGGAATTAGGATAACTTACTTGAAAGATGTCTTCTCTTACTAGAAATGTATTTATGATAAGAATAAGGGATTATTCTATCATAAATGCCTCTGACTTTTCCTACGGGCAGAGGTGTCTTGAGCAGTTGTTGATCTATGCCTGCTCTACCTTAGTTGGGCGTGGTGAATGAGACTGCTCCCTGCTTATTTAATAGGGGTAGTCTTGTCTTTCTTGAGAAATAATCTATGTGTCAGCTCCATGATTTTTAAGATTATTTATGGCTCCACACTGGTCTTTTCCAAGTCATGCCATTTTTAGAATTCCTACAACCAAGCTTGTGTTTCGCAATGAATATCCAAGGGGTTGAAAGCTGAGCCTCTCGACAAAAAGGAGTTTCACTTTTCCAAATACTCCAGGAAATTTGGTGAATGTCCATGGATACCTTGGATGCTGACCCTCCGAACTTCGATGAATATCTATGGATACCTTGGGTGTTGCCCCTTTAAAGATTAGAGTTGGCTTCATACATGATAAAATGTCTGAAATAAGAGTGAATGAAATGATGATCTCAGTGAATAACAAAGCATCATCATTCTTGGACAAACATATTAATGGGATGCAATGATATCAAACATTGTTAGTGTGTTCAAGATAAGTGTGTTTCTTTGTTAAACATTCATATGGAAGCAGTCTTGGAACATGGTAGTTACTCTCGCAAATGAGGCATTAACATGTGTGCATTATACCTTTTCAAATGACTTCAGGCCTACCAAGACTAGATGAAATGGCAATATGCATGCTATTTCTAGTAAAAAAAAAAAATTGCGCGTGCTATTCTTACTGACCCCCCTAATATTATTTTTTGGATCCGCCACTGACCAACACCACGTTGAAACTATTCCTTGACAAAGACCCTGCTAAAGCATACCACACCAGCACTCTCCCATGTCTATCGCCCCAAATCCTAATCCGCAGCGGGCTACAGAACCAAAAGTAGCTGACCTCGGGCAATCCCTACGTACATGCTCCACTGTTTCTGCTCCCCCATCATAAAATAAACACGACGCATCCGTAATGACTTTCCGTTTTCTCAGGTTATTCCTAGTTGGTAGAGCATTCATGCAACTTCTCCAAACACACACCTTAACTTTCCAGGCACACGGGCTCTAATCAAAGACCCACTGGGTTCATCCCCATTGACATCCCTGCAAGAACGTGCCAGGTGATATGCATTTCTCAGCAAGTGGTCTTTTACCACAGTGGTGGAAAGATGTTAAGCCCTTGAAAGACGGCGTGGGTCCAAACCCCGTCCATAGCTAATCTAACATCTATATAAACACTCCAAATTAAGGTATCAGACGGTTTGAAGATACTTAAAGGGATGCTCATTATCAACCTAGCCTCCTCCTCGCAGAAGATGCTACTGATTACATCCATATTCCAGGCAACACCACCATCATCCTCGATTAAGTTATTCACTGTGATAGAATATATGATCCAACCCCGCAGGGATAGGGCTAAGTACTTTGAAAAAGTTCTTCCTAGGCAACCAACCATCGCCCCAATCCTTTATATATGAGCCATACCCCACCCACCATCATGCTTCTAAACGAATAACCTTGCAAGCCTTTGCAATTCTTCTCCAACAGAGAGGAATTTGTCTTCACCAGGGCCTACCAAAAGTCAGTATTTGGATAGTATCGAGCTTTGAACAACTGAGAAGCAAGTGACTTGAGTTGTTGTATAAGTCTCCATCCTTGTTTAGTAAGCAAGGCTAGGTTGAACGCATAAAGATCTTGGAATCCTAATCTGCGCTCACTCTTGGATTTACACATTTTACGCCAATTAAGCCAATGAATCTTTCGCTTACCTTGTTCTCTTCCCCACCAAAATTGAGCTACAATTTGATTCAATTCTTCACATAGCATCATAGGTAACAAAAAAAGTTTGCATGGTACAAAGTGGCACAGCTTGAGCCACGGTTTTGATCAAAAGCTCCTTCCCCTTCCTCTAGTTAAGAGCCCTAATTAATCAACCCAATTTGAACAGCCAGATTCCATATCATCAGTTCTGACCTCCGATTAGGTGGTCTAGTCTGGCTGACTGGCAAGTCAAATTAACCCTAAAGTTTATTCAAGGTAGAACTAAATATATAATTCACTACACCAACCAAACTTGATCTGTTTAGTAATATTTCCCAATGAACATCATGCATGACAATAAAGACTTAAAAACCCATAATTTGTTCAAAACATCCTTACCATGCATTCATACGAGCAGAAAAAAAGGGCAAATGAAAACCGACAGTCGACCAGGTAAAAAAAAAAAAAAAAAAAAGACAGACAAGTTCATGTACATCGCCATAGCAAGCTCAGTACGACGCTGAACTAGTCTTCGAAAAAACTTGAAACTACCAACGATTTGAGATGCAACTTTTGGGGCTTGAGTTTCCAGCCGAGGTTTGATCAACAACCTTCGACCACTAGCATTATCTCTGCTACTGCTTGTCTGAAAATTTCCATTGCAGGAAACACCTCAAAAAACTGATCTGGAGCTCCCCTTGCCTGCGAAGCGACACAGTAATTAAGTATAATTGCAACATTTAATGTTGAAATGAAATTCAATTAGAGAAAAACTTCTGTGGTGCGGAGGCAAACAGGTGCAGCCGTGTGCTAGGCTTCCCACAAGAATAGCACATGACCTGTAAATGGACAATTCGTCCGTCTCACCTAAGTTATTCTCAATTCAATTATTAAAGATATTTGCAGTGATATAAGCTTCACAGATCTAACTTTCTTAGCAAACTCAACAATTCATGTATGGAAATGAAATTAAAAGGAGAGACTTCTATGGACAGACAGAACTAGCCGTGGGCGTGCATCGGCTTGTCACAATAATAGCATGGGACTCATAACATTCTGTAAATCCAAAACCAAGTTATGTGAGGGGCGGATGCGCGACGCACCCATCCTAATAAAGGTTTTTCTCAATTCAATTAATGATATCTGTGTCTATGCAGTCATGTAATGAAAAATACCATATTACTCTATATTGCAATCAATAAGATAGGAATGAATTCAATGATATTTCGACCTGAGCAGAACTACACAAAACAACTTTTCTTCAACAATCTTCTAAATTCTCTTTAATATCATGGTGTCTCTACCTAGTTGCTTTTTCAATGTAGTTCGTATCATGTACTGAAATTTCACACCATGTTGCGATCGAACTACTGAATGCTGCCAACTTATAACCTAGTAAGGTTAATGCTAATAGGTACTATATAGTATGGTGTCTCTATAGGTATATGTACGTCTTTCTTTCATTTTAACTAATAAAATTTAGTATTTTCTTGATATGTTACAAATTAGTAAGGAGGCTTAAAGGCTAGATAGTTTGGAGGGTAAGAGTCGAACTCGTTGTAAGTGTGTGGGCATATGCTCTACCAATGGAACTACGAACCTTATGGTGAAAATTTAATTATGGTTTCTAGGTACATAATTCGCAAGAGGTCTAGCCCTGAGGAAAACTTGCTTACTCCGCTCATAGGCGTAACCAGCTGGTTTTTGTACAAGGCCCGATCTCATCCCATTTTATGTAATTTCCTCTTTTTTAATTATTACTTTTTTTAATGGAATCCTAATCCAACACAACTATCATCCTAGCCCATCTTCATCCAATCTCACTCCATCCCACGCTAAGAACCTAGTTCTGCCACTGATCTCCTTTAGAATACATTTGCTTCTCACGTGACGCAAGAGGCGACTCAAACGGTGTACACAATGGGTTCGGTCATTTTTGGCTGGAACAAAGTCATGCAAAAATTTTCAATAGCACTTTAATTAAATTTCTGCAAATGTAGACATTTTGCTTATATATTAACTAACATTATAGAGTAGCACAATCATAATGAAATAGAATTTAACAAAAAACTTATACTTACGTGAGTATGAATCATGTACATGCTACGATTGGAGTCCGAGGTAATATGAGCTGATATCACACCAATGTTATATTTCTCCAAAAGGAAGCATATAGCGGTAAAGAGACTGGGCTTCTTTGGAGTGCACACACTAATATGTGCTTCTTCGCCGCAGATGTTGGCTACGACATTGGGTGAAGTCCAAGTTTGAAAGCTTATAGAAGCAAAATGCGAGGCTGAGAATGAATTGGATGGGTTGCTTGTTGGGGTAGTACTAGCAGTGGCCAAGTTACTGGACCCATGATTAGCAAGGAATGCCTCTCTCGAACTGAATGCGACATCTTGTGTGTTAATTGATGGGTCTAGGTCCAGATTGATGGTTGTGACACCTTGGAGCCTTTCCACCTTTTGTTTTTGTAGCTTTTGGAGAGTCTGCTGTAGGGTTTTGACGTAGCTCACTGCCTCATCTACGATGGTGGATTTGTCAGCCTGTAATAATATATATGTAATCAGAGATTATTAGTTGTCTATATAAAAACAAAAGGAAGAAAGTAGATCTATAGCTGTTCTTGCTCTTCAGATCTATACTTTTCCAAATCTTAAAAAATTAGATGCCCTAAAGTAATCATATGAAATTAGCGAATTGGTGTATCTAGCTAAGAACTCACACTGTCTGAGGTTAATTAGCGTGTGCCCAAACATTTAATTTGAATTGTATGTTTCAGAATTCAGCTAGATGGGTTGTATATATCTACCGACTCCATCTTTGGTTAGATCTTAATTTGATATATGTCATGGCTGACAAACCCTTACCTTTCCAGAGAAACCCCTCTTTTTTTTTGTTTTGACATGAAAGTTATATCAAACAGATAGTTCAACAAAATCAGTAATTAAAACATGTTCAATTCTCCTCAAAAGCTACGGAAGAAGGAGAGAAAGGGAGAAACACAGAAAGGAATAAAAAAGAAGGAAACCTTTTCTCATTAACTGCCCATTATATGCAAAAAGGCCAACCAAAGCTTTGATTCACCTAAAGAGAGACGCAAGTAGAAAGGCTAGTCTCCTTTTAGGGGAGAGAGAGAGAGAGAGAGGCCAAAGACATGCAAAGGAACAAGGCTCAGTGGTAACCCTTAATCAATTTTAAATGGTTAATAACTTAATTGTATTACCTTAGCTGGAAGCTGAGGAAGCAAAGCATGAAGGTTAGCAAACATGTTCCTCATCTTCTTCCTCCTTTCTCTCTCTGTCAATATATGCATCTCATGGTCATCTGACTCATTTCCCCCTGCAACACCTTTTCCTTTATCACCAGTTCTAGTACTCCCCTTCCCCTTCGCCTTCACATTCTTGCCCACACCTCCTCCTCCTCCTTTCCGCTTCTTCCCCGCTGCAGGTGGCGACGGCGGCACTGTCTTTTCCTGATTATGACCTTCTGCACTAATTTCCATCACAGCTGTCTCCTGCTCCTTCCCCAAATTCTTCTCTTCATCACCACCACCACCTGAGTTGTCAGAAATAAAATACAAATTAGCCCATGACTGGTTTTCCCACAACAGACCCTCAGTGAACCCTCCTGCTTCCCCTTCAGCCATTATAGCTAGACAGAGAGAGAGAGAGAGAGAGAGAGAGAGAGAGAGAGAGAGAGAGAGAGAGAGAGAGAGAGAGAGAAGGAGAGGGGGTATGAACTATGAAAGATGGAGATGGGGTGAGGAAGCGTTTAAAAAGGTGGCAAAGCAATAGGGGGGTGTGGGTGTGTAAGAGAGATGTTTTTGGTTGGCAAAGTATGAATCCAAAATACAATCATTTTGCCATGCCGTTACCATGCGTCAAAACAAAAACGGATAGCCTAGGCTATGCGTATTCAAGGGCCCCACAAGGTCACTCACCGACCCCATCCGCCCTAATACCACCTGATACCCAAAACCAAATTACCCTCGGCCCTCAAATTAAACCCATTTTCTCATTTTTCTTTTAGGATTTTTCAACAAATCTGAGTAGGTATTGGTATAGGAACTATGTATTAACAATCCTTAGTAATTGGTATTGGTATAGGGTCTCTGAATCAGGGATACGATTTTGCTTGTACTACTTTAAAAAAATTCACCGTTATAGTAGTTCTGTACTGGACATAACGTTTTTAAAATCATTTTACATACCTTAAAAGAAAGAATGAGAATAACGCTTTCAATATACCTGAAGTGCGTTATACGTAAGTACCGGTAAGGATAGCTACGTCTTATTTTATTATTGATGAAAGACAAGACAGTATATCCGGCACTGTCTGATACTCAAAACTACGTGTTGTTTTGATATCGTAGCCTCCAAAAGATACTACTAGTGACCACTTATACTCTTTGGATTAGCATATATGAAACCACCACTTAGTTATGAGCTAATGAAGTAGTGATTAAGTTGAATACTGTATATGTCTAAACGAAAATGTGATTTTTGAAATTAAGCAACTCAACCATTGTACTACTTCCATCAAATTTTCTGTTTTCCTTTGTCAGAAAGCGGATACTTTACCTAATTTATAGGTCGGTGCTCAAAGTACGCACATAGAAATGCACTTTGTTTAATGCGTCTCTATTTTGCTCACCCGATTATCTCTATAATCAATTGGAAAAGATGCGAACGTTACAAAAATATGTAATGATTGCGTTCGACTTATTATTAAAATATTGCAAGAGTATTAGTTGCTGTAAATAATTTGTCCAGAGACTGTTATAATAAGGGGTTTTAGGAAGCTTTATTATATATAAATCTAACCCAACAACGTAACTAAATCTAGGCGAATTTAAACAATCCAACTTGGTCATGGCCCAACATGTGTTTTTCCTCTTGATTTTGGTTTTAGAAATACAGTAAAACCTCTATATTGCCATAATGTTGGACTAAATCAATTTTATAACTTGAAGAAGGTTATTATTTAATAAAGGTGTTGTTAAAAAGAAAATTATTTTTTGACTTATCCTTACTGAAAATTAGATGGATACAAAGAACTACTAGTGGAGCGTGTCAATTTTCAAGATATAATATTGGAAAAAGAAAGGCATCGAATCTTTAAAATCTAGTGCTTGTATGTATGTAGTGCTCTTTAATGTTTCTCTGTAAACATGATTGAGAAGCTAGAAACGTTATGGCTGCACCAAGAAGATGTCCATGTTGACGAGGTATTACGTATCTGCAGCGTGGTATCAACTCTAAAAAATAACTCATTATCCCAGATAATTAAGAGAAATATTTTAGTTCATCGTAAACTTTTATTTGTGACATTGCATATTTTTGTATTTATTAATTGACAATTATTGTTACATGCAGGTGAGATTCTTCAATAACAGACATAGAAAGATGACATATTACAATGCGAAGTTTATTCTTATCCAAAACTAGTCCAAGTTAAACCAAAATTTTTTATAACTATAAGAATGCTATTTCTATATAGATAATTACTATAGATCAGATGTTTTATTGTATGTAGGTGTAATTATATCATTATATTTCAGAGTAAATAAATAATTTAGTATCCAACTCAGTATTCACGAAATTTAAACTTAAAACATCTCGATTTCAAATAAAAAGAATATCATTAAAAAGAATGCTATTAAACTGTAGTAATGAGCAACATTAATATGTGCACGTTAAAAAATCCTAAACCCCAATGTATTACATACAAGTTTAGAAAGCCGCCTCTACCCATATGTAAGATACACAACAGAAGAACCCTAGGAACCAAAATATGAAGAATTTTTCATCGTCAGCATAGCATTGATTTCAGTGACAACGACTAACAAAGAAAAAAAGCACCTGTTTCTATTTTTATTTTTATATATTTTTATTTTTTTGAAGGGAAAGAAGGACAACGGAGTTTTGTTGCTTTAGAAACCAGGAAGAGATTGTCGTGTAGTGCTTTTGAAATTTATAGGGATCAAAACTCTGCAACTGAAAGACAAGAGGCAGTAAGATGTCTTACCCACGCAACACGTAAAAAGCTACAGTTGCATGCAGCAAAAAACAACGCATCTGGATGGATGGTAGCTTCTTCTTCCATCTACATAATGGTGATGATGATATAGTTGAGGAAAAAAGTGGAAGCGTAATCATAACTTACCAGTAGAAACTGCAGAATTTGCTCAATTAGGTTACTCTACCGAAGTAGGATTCTCTTTTCTTTTCTTTTTTATCTTTTCTTCTCTCTTATTTTATTTGAATGATCACGATTATGCCATGTTAACATATTATATTAATTTTTTTATAAAAAAAAAAAAGACAAAATATAAAATATAAAAGAAAAAGATAAAAGATGATGGAAATAAAACAGAAGAGAATCCTAATCCTACTCAGCTTAACTGGCTCAGCCATCCCTATATGATATGTGCGTTATAAGTAATTAGATATTATATAATAGTTAGTGCTTCACTCTTCAGTCCTCATGAACATTTAGAGCATGATTACGACGTATACAAATTATTTTTTTTTTGTTAATCATTAGAAGTAATTAAGCCAAAAGCATTTGTTTCAGTTCCATTAATTTGTTTCATCAGATATAACCGTACATAATTTGTATTGTTTTCGTAGTTGATAATCTTGCATAGTTTATACTTATGAAAATATGACTTTGAACTCTCAATTTCAATTTTTTTATATAAAACCTTACATAAATTTTTTACTCAAAAAAATCCAGTGACTAAAATCTATATAAGCAAATTCATTAATTACATATTGTTTTACCCATTTTACATTTTTCAAATGCCTAAAAGATTCCTAAAGCAGATGGTAAGGAGAGAATAAATGATTTTGCAAAATTAAAAAAAATAATAATAATAAAATTAAAAAAAAAAAGATATTAATGTTAAAAATTCATTGCATATTCAAAGCCAAATCGGATTAATGGTCCCTATAGTGATATGGTATTCGAAAGATAGCACTATGGTAAAAAAGTTAGGATTTAAATCCTTGTCATGAAGATTATTAGCAAATTTAACCAAAAATTTGATTTTTGTCAAATCTCAATTAAAGTAGGGATAAAAATGTCTAACCATACACTTTTCTTTCAATTCAATAAACCATGTAATAAAGACACTGGAAAATAAAATAAAATAAACTTTCTCTCGTCTTTAGTTTGTAGCTCGCGAAGAGTAGGTTCAATTTGTTCCCAACCTTCTGGGTATTTCATTTGGTTAGTCATTACCTTCGGCATTTTCTACCTGTTATCAGTGGCAACGTATAAGTTCAAAAAAGTTCAATCCGAAGCAGCAACAGATTCAACAAGAAAAGAAGCCGTTTCCAAGAATATATTAATTAGCAAAAATCGTAAATGAAGGGCGCCAGCACCGGACCCAGGAGTTGAAACTGGAGCTTTTAAGCCAATTTTCCCAAGTCGAAAGTGTAAGATCCCACATCGGCGGGATGGGGGTTGATCCCCGGTCTTATATGTACATGCCTATCTCTTCTTAGCAAGACGCATTTTGGGAACTTACTGGCTTCGGATCTCAAAAGAACTCCGAAGTTAAATGAGTTTGGATGAGAGCAATCCTAGGATGTGTGACCTCCTAGGAAGTTCTCGTGCAGAAACCCAAGAACAAATCCGTGAGGACATCGCCCAAAATAGACAATATCTTACTATACGGACTGAGATGTGGGAATATTCATATCAATTTTCAAATTGAGAACTATACCAAGTCCAACCAGGAATTCGCAAGCAAGGATATGAATATTATCCAAAAGAAAAAGTACAAAATAAGAACAAAACCCTAATGTAGTAGCATGAAATCTGGATAATAAGATATGATTTTAGTTTCAAGATCATTATCAAAAGCAATTAGCTAGGAATGAACTCCTAATACAGTTTCTAGAAACCTACAGAAAAAGCTCCTTAGAAAACAGGGTACAGGCAATGCTTTTATTGCCTCTTCCAAAGGTTCAGATGATTCGAAGGACACAATGGAGTCACCGGGCATGGTGTTGTGATAGGGTGGTTGGTTGTGAGTTTTTTGTTTTTGTTTTTGGAAGGTGGGCTGGGTGGATTTAACAAAAAGAAGGCTAAAACTGGAATTATATAGAAAATTTTCAATTATAGGGTGTATTCAACAAATTATGAGGTGTTAATAAAACAACTCTAATTGAAAATGTGATTTTTTAAGTCAAATTAAGCAACTCAACCACGTACCGTACCACTTGCATCAAATTGTACTTTACATAATTTAAAAATCGGTGCTCAAGGTAGAAATGCCCATACGAATGTACTTTGTTTAATGCGTACGTCTCCATTTTGCTCAAACAATTCTCTAGGTGACAATTGAGTTCCCCATACCCTTCTAAAACCATTGAAATAAGAAATTGCATGTGTTTTTTCTTTAAAAAAAAAAATGAATCAATGAATTCGTCACACCAGTCTACTTTTCCGATAAAAATATGGTAAGAGTTACTTTCTATTAATTTGTTAGGCAGCTTCATTATATATAAATCTGACCAAACAAGGTAACTATATCTGGGCTGATTTAATACAATATAGCATCTGGTCATGGTCCAATGTATGTTTTTTTCTCTTAATTTTGGGATTGATTTAAGAAATCCTAAACCCTAATGTAATGTATTTAAGAAACCTAATTAATGAGCCAAATATGAAGGAATAAGTCTCACTCCTAAGTGTAAATAATATCGTTTGTTAAAGAAAGCTACTCATGGTGTGCAGAGCACTGATTTCATTGACAACGACCAACAAAGATTAAAATAAAAACTTCTTTCTATTTTTATTTTAGAAAGGAAAGAAGAAAGGGTTTAGTTACTTCTCTCTGCCTCTCTCTGCCAAGTCCTAAACCTCATATCAACCACCACCACCAATGGCAGAGCCATAATACTAAATTAGGAGGGGTCTTTAAGTCATATGAAAGATTGCAATAGAACTAATGGGAGAAAATTAAAAGTTTTATTTATTTTGTTTTGGCATGGAAAATTTTAATCAAACAAGAATGGTAGAGCTTTAAATTTTGTACGAAAAACTAGTATTGAAATGATTATATCATAAATCAAAATTTGTTTATGAGCTTTGATAAAAAAAAGATTAACACATTAATTACATTCGAACAAAAATTTAAGGTCGTTACTTAAAATAAGATTCTGCTCTAGACTGTATAAGCCTTTGTTTTATATAAATGGCTAAAAAAGGGGTATGATTTTTATATGTTAAAACATAAGGCTTTTAAAAAACTAATAATAAAATAAATAAATAAAAAGCTTAGTTTAATATGGTAAAAAATAAGGAAAATTATAAGGGCAATTTTATTCTTTCAATTTAGAAACATCTAAAAGATTGCAGCATACCAGCAAGTCTCGCACCATGGACGCTTGTAATTGCAATATCCCACTAATTAATGAGCATTCTGCAAAAACTTGCATAAAGTACATACAAATGGCTGAAATTCCAGGATAGGCCTGGCCACTGCTGGGCTCTATGTAGCTCCGTCATTGACCACCACCACTTAGTTCTTTCTCTCCCTTCTTACAAGATCCATCATTTGAATGGATCACGAAGGATGGAATGGGCGGGTCGCAGAGGAAGTTGTGAGTGGTTCGAATGGGATGAGCCGTGGGCGGGTGGCAGTTGATTTTTCTTCTTCAACTGATTCGCTATGGCATGCAGGTCTGCATCTTTGAGAATTGCAAGATCTGCATGCAGGTCATCTTTTTCATGAATTTCAAGATCCGTATCTGATTCTTCATCTTTGGGGCATGCAAGCTTTTAATCTCAATTGTTTCTGTCTCATTCCTCATCTTTATGGCACGCAAGTTTGATTCTTCTTCATTTTTTTTTCCGCGTGAATCTTAACTTTTTCCGTCTGATTCTTTAGTAGTGACTAAGCTCATGACTTGGGAGGAGCAGAAGGGGCCGAAAAGAAGAAGGGTATAGAGAAATAGGTAGTGGCAGACAGAGAAGAGTAGGGAGAAGCCGTTTGTATTACAAATGAATTTCATGATTTGCTTATCATATTGATACAAGATATATACAAGCCTATAGTTGACTTTGTACAACATAAAAGGTAACTAATAACTCTTGATTATTTACATAAATAATATGGAGAGAATGGTGGGATGACGTTTTGATAGCAGATGTGGTGGAGAGATTTGTGGTGGATTCAATACTCTTGTCAAAGGGAGGGGAAGGTAGGATTGTCATTTAAAAACTTTCATTCAAAGGTGACTGTCCAAAAAACGCATGAGACTCTCTCTCTGGTTTCCTAACTTTGCAAACATCCTTGCCACCGGCCCTAGCCTTTGGCTTGGGTGCTGGTGGCTACCCTTGTCCAAATCTCCTTGTTCTCCTCTTTCCCTCTTTCTCCTGATCTCCTTCTCTTTTTTTCAATTTTTCCTTGAGATTTGTCTCACTTTCCTTGAGCTTTGTCTCAATTTTTTTGTGAGTTTATCTCACTTTTGGACTTCATGTCCCTTCTCTCCACCCCTCCCTCTCCTTTGGATGTTCTTTTCCAAACCGAAAACTCCATCTCCACTCACTTTTTCCTTTTGCTTCCCTTCTCCATAAACCATCCCCACCCCGTCCTTTGCTCTGATCTGTAGACTTCGGGCCTAATATGGTTGCCAAATTTATTTCCCTCCCTCACTATCCCTCTCCCACTGTCCCTTTCCCAACCAGCATGCCAGATTTTCCTCGAGGCCAAGTGTACTGTGGCTTCAGCCAAAGTAAGCGTATTTTACATACCCTCTTAGCCTCACCTTCTGTCCATGTGTTACTATGTTTGTATATATTTGCAGGGATTCGTGAATGGAATTTGGATCTGGTGACTATCTTTTTGTTCGACGTCTTTGGTGAAGAAATATGGATGTGGTGTGCTCCTAGTTGCAGGTTTGGTACTTTTGTGTTCTGATGTCTTGGTCGTTTTCACCACTCGGTCGTTTTCTCTAGTATTGCTACTTCGATAGCTGCTGGTAAGACTTTCGTGACAGTGACGGCGACGGATGCTGCTTTCTGCGATCGAAGATTAGGGATTTGGGTTTTCGTTTTAGTTTATTTAATTGGGCTGAGCTTTTATGTATATGTTTCCCTCCAATGTATTTGGGTTATTTTCCCTTCCTCTGTGTTGGCCTATAACCTTCTATCAGATTAATGAAATTAACTTTTCAAACCAAAAAAAAGGTGACTGTCCACCCATGTTTTAGAATTAAAAACTGGTTTTTGAATAGCTGCTTTCACTTTTCTAAAGTAGAATTCCCTTCTCTCTTAATTTCTCTCCCCTTCCCTCTCTATCCCTTCTCTCCTACTTGAACGGGTACGATTAAGCCACATTAACATCTTATATTGATTTTTTTATAGACACAATAAACAAAAAGTAAAGTGTGAGAGAAAATAAAAAAAAGGAAATGAAAATAAAAAGAGAGAGAATCATACTCCTGCTTTTTCACCTTTCCATCCGCGTTTTTGGAAATAAGCGCCATTTTTTTAGTTACCAAACATATTTTTTGGCCCTAAATAAACGAAGAATGATGTGTTACACACGCCACACGTAAAAAAGCTACAGTGGCATGCAGCAAAAACCATAGAGTATGGATGGATGGTAGCTTCTCCTTCCTTCTGTGGTTATGTTGATAAAGTTAGAGGAAAAACGTGGAAGTATAATCATATTAAACCAGGAGAAACCGTAGAATTAGGTTACTTTACCTCACTGACATGGCCATCCAATATGATATGGGCATTTGTGTTATTCATGTTTATTTTTACTTTTCACACACTCTTTTCAATTTTTGGTTGTTGTATTTAATGAATTGAAGAAAATCAATGACAAAAAATTAATAAGGGTTTGTGGAAAGTGAAAGTGAATGTATAAATAGCATTAGAGTGTGGTTTTCTTGTCAAATCTAATTATTTTGTTTTTGAAAAAGTGACTGAAAATAAAAAAATAATGAAAAACTGAAAATGATATAGTTATCAATTTATTTTGAAAATTAAACATTGTCAAATTGAATACCAAACAGAAAGCGGTGTTTTCCAAAATAAGTTTCACATCAGATTTAAATCAACCAGTATTTGGTATAAAATCGAAAAAGAAGTAGCAGTGAAAGACAAATAATTAATTCTTTCTGTGTACTTGGAATTTGGTGCATATGGAAGTTACTGAGTGAAGAGATAAGGCCACAAGAGAGAAACTAAAGATCAGCATATGGAACTAAAGATCAGGTTTTTTTTGGGCCTGCAGCAAACGTCCTCCTTCTGATCGGACAATTTTGATGCGCTCCGGCAGCAGCATTTGTGCCAGTTGGAGGGGTTCTCATGGATTGTAATGCACTTTGGATCGAGGCAGCGCCAGGTTCTCAATGCGAAATGTTTTAACTGTTATCGATACTTGGTATTAAAAGTTTTCGTGTTAATATGAATAAATAACATGATTATTGATACATTATGGACTTGATCCGGTAGCATAATACAACGGATTAGTAATACTAATTGTACATACTCAAAAACTTCACGTGGTTAAGGTTAAAAAATTATAAACAAAATAATTTGCACAACCATTTTCTTTTTATGCACATTCTTGTTTATTTCTGCCCCTTAATTCTACTTTAATTTATTCAATTCAAATATCATAATTATCCACGCCGTATGTGAGCACAAATTGACGTACAAAAATCACTTGTAAGAAACTAGATTCGTGATGATATTTCTAGTTCCAAACTCAAGCCTTCCCGCCTTCCCAACTAGATCATAATTCATCCAAAGATGTTTCCCTCTGTAGACAACCACAGCTTCAAAGTAGCACCGTATTTCCAAACTCAATGAACCCATCTCTGAGACTCAAATTCAACAAATCAGCTGATCGAATCGACAATTTAGTTAACCATAAACGAGAACAAAATATGAGATTGCGATGGCGGCGACAATCTAATATAATCATGCGTTGAAGTTCAGTAAAATCAATGCATGTGACAAGTAACAATGAATATGAAACAGTCAATCTTCCAATTCAGCAAAGGCTTCATAAATCCAGAAACATTATTCAAATACATTCATTATTCTCATAGTGATAAAAATAAAAAATAAAATAAAAAAATAAAAAAGGCACCCTTGGCCAGCTGGTAGATAAATCCCTTCATGACCCACGCAGCAAAGTTTCTTCTTTTTATTTTTTTCCAGAGACGGCTGGTCTTTCCGCTTTTTATGAAACCATGCAGTTCATGCACAAATAAGGCTAGTTTCAGACAAGGAGGGAGGACTAGATTCTCCCCCAACATTCGGGTTTAATGATACAGCAGCAAGAAAATCAAATTTCAGGCTTGCACATCAATGGTTTTCCCTTTCAAGTAAGCAGGGCTGTTGTTTTACAAATCGGGCACAGATTCTTCTGCATTAGCCATTGTTTGATGCAACTGGTGTGGAAGTCGTGCCCACAATCTAGTGTGCCGATATCATCCTCATCAGCATATACCTCCTGCCATGATAAGGATTCAAACAAGGTAACAAGAATAAATAAATCAGCTGCTTGAAGTAAGCGAAAGCAACTAGCTGTGTTCTTGTGCGGATAGAGATAGTCACATAGCTCATACCTGACAGACACAGCACGGTTCCACATCTGCTAGGGATTCTTCTGAAATAGCAAGAAATTTTCGCTGTTTCATGCACTTCATAATAGTCTCCTCACTCAGTCCAGTGCTAACATCTCCTATACGTTCCCCCAATGCCAGCAGTTCCTATTGTCCAAAAGTACTGTTATTAGAACTGCTCTGAAACAGAGAAAAAAAAAAATCTGTGGAAAAATACTTGCCCCCGTTTTACCTCGTAAGACATATTATCAACATCAAGGCGCATGTCTCTGTGCCTGTCATGCATCTCAGCCATGCCATGATATATGAATGGGTCAAAGAGCATATAATCCTGACATCACCACATGAATCTTGATTGTCAACTAAATGTAATCTGCTGTATTCAGCAATAAGACAAGCTCCTTGCCCATTGTTCAACAAAAGTATTTAACCGTAGATACTAACAGAAAGAACAATCAAGCCTGTACATACTCATAAACATACCCAGATGCTTGCAGCTTAATTATGCTGCTCTTACAACCATAAGTTTCATCTTGCTCCCCAACTCAATAATGTTTTCCCACATACCATTTAATCCACCCCATCATATTATAGTCCACTTCATGGAGATCGCAGATGACTGATTATCCAGATATTTTATATTCTTACTCAAGAAAAAATCCTAATGTTACGCTGATGCACAAAACACCAATGTCCAATGTGCCGCACCAAAAAAATTGGGGGCGTTGAACAGTAGAATAACCAGTATTCCATGCTGCTTTCTTCTAAAGACATACTTTTGCTACATTTGGATGTTAACCTAGTAAAGCAGACAGATCTATTGCAAACGGGCACATATGAAAAACTGCCTACCTTCACAACATATCAGAAGATTGTTTACGTAGACATTGTTGTAGTAAATTCATTTCTAATGGGCTTTTTTCATGTCACAGCTAGTGTACCCATTACTCAAGCTAGTTTGTATACATGGTGGCAGCTAAACTGTCACCAGATTTGGCCACAGAAATGGCATAAACAAAGCTCAGTGTCTTCTATGGAGTTCCAATGTACTTATGGAGAATGAAAAATCTAATTTTAAATCAATCATAAAATATGACAGCTGCTGCATCCAAGATATCCAACCTTGTACCTCCATGTTTTCGTACTTGTCAAAAGAAAATGACTGTCAGCCTAAGCCAGCTACTAAAACATCCTTTTGCAATTGCAACAAAACATATAAACTCAAATTTAAAGCAAACAGAATTAATGTAGAGGTCAATAGCAAACCTCGACACGTAAGTTCTCACCCCTGCGCATAGCATTCAAAACTTGACGAATCTGGCACACGAGAAAATTATAATTGTTAGTTCCAGAGGGAATGATTCTTTTGCAAAATCTAGTGGAAATAGAAGAACAAAACTTGAAACACTAATGCCATTGTATCACCAGTCAGAGGCAAGAACCATTCAGTGGTATCCAAAATAAATCCACTCAACCCCATATCCAACCATAAAACTGATCCTTAACGTGCAAAAATACCAAAACAGTAAAGAATAGTTTAATTTTCCCAGTAAGAGGCCAAAGATAAGTACAATCTGCTTTAATGTAGCAGTACAAATTAGAATTAGCTCCATAAACACATAAAATGTTATTTTACCATTAACGCCACCATTTAGTACCCACTCAATGCAGTGCATATTCACTCTGGGAGTTTCACCTTACTTTAAAGATAATACTCATAAGAAAAAGAGAGGCACCGTTATCAGCCCTATTTATTTACCCAGCCACCTTGTTTTGCCACCCCAACAAAATTTTGTATACTATTTTTATTTTAACTAAATTACCCATTATTCCTACAATATCTCTAACTTAGCAACTCAACTACCCACCATATAAACACTTTTTGTAACCTTCAAACTTTATCTTGATAGCAGATGACAGTGCTCGCCTTTAGCAAAAAAAAGGCCAGTGTGTGTACTGGCTTATTGTAAATGGTCTCCTTTAAAGTAATTTTGTGAAATGCTAAATTTGTAATAAAAAGTTACGGGGTGGGTAAAGTAGATTGGGAGGTTGAAATAGAGCTCCTCAAAAGAAAAGGGACCACTTTCACGGCAGAAGTATCTTATTTAGGAAACACAAATTGAAAAGTGGAAACTTAATACCTTTATTGTCCATCAACAACTGTGGGAATATGTACAATATTATAATGAGAAATTTTTGCGTGAATACTCTTATTCAAGTTTAGCATGCAAAAAATTTATGGGGCGAAAGATTTCAGTAACTAAGAGACATTTCAAAAATGTATAGTCAGACTCTGAAATCTGAAAATCCAAATGACAAAAGCAACTGAGAAAAGCCATTGCAAAATTAATTCCAAAAATGTAAAATCCATGATATACACCCTCCAAAGAGTACATGTACGATGAGAGTGTACTTGAAAAGTAGGAAGAAATAAAAACACAAACCTCAGATATAAGTCGGCGCCTCCCTTCGATGTCGGCTGCTAATACCCGCAGTGACTGGGGCATATTAAGAGCATCATCACCTTGTCTGTCCAGCAAGAATGCTGACCTAGGATGTGGTAGATGACGACCCTGGTTATTAGATCCAGAAGAACTTCCTGAATCTTGTGAGGAAGCAGGTCCTGAAGGTACTGGGTTATAATGACTATGACCTCCGGGTTGAGAATCAACAGAAGGAAACAAAGACCAATCTATTGTTCTTTGATGATTTTCGGTAGGAGGGTTATTGGCACGGATCAATGCAGGAGTAGGCACAAAACGAATGGCCGAACTGGAGCCAATTGTTGAAGAGGAAGGAGCACCTACAGAAGAGCTAAATTCTCCAGGGGCCAGACTCCAAATTGTGGGATCCTGTGCTGAATTTCTCATATCAGTAGCAGTTGCAAACATCGAATGCTCCACAATGTTTCTGGGAATGCTTCTTAAGTTTGATTCTTCTCTTAACTCAGCACCTCTATATCCAGACATAAGAGAACTTGATAAGCTGCCCACTCTTGAACTGGAAGCACCAGTCCAAGGAAAAGGAAGCATGTTTACTGACGAACCACTCATATGCATAGCAGGAAACTGGCTTTGGGGACCAACCAAATTTGTTGCAGCTGCAGTTGTTGATCTCCCTTGTGATGATAAGTTGGATGGAGCAGATTCTTGCTGAGGCCCAGGACAACCCCCCCTACAAAAAAATTCCCGCAGTGAGCTTGCTCCATTTCCTGTTGCACCTAATGAAGGAAAGGTATCAGATGTCCCAAGTCTCAAACCAACCCTGGTTCTTGAGTTTTGTTCTGAAGGACACCCACTAGGAGAACTACGCAAGGGTGTAGATAAATTTAAATTACTAGAAGGACCGTAATGAGCAGGACCAGTATTCCATGCACTAGTTTCAGCTTGTGGAAGGGAGCTAGAACTTCCACCAGAATAACCCTGGCCTGAAGTACCCTCAAGGGCCTTTCGCTTGCACGATAAGCCCCAAGTTCCAAAAGAAGAACCTGCATTACCATCATTTTCCTCAACCAGAAAATCAGTGCTTCTGGATGAAGTCCCAATAATATCAGGCGAAACACTGCCAGAAGATGTCTGTTCTGTTTCTAATCCACCTGACATATCAGCTTCCATGCCAGGCGCACTATTACCACTATTTCCCACATACGCAGAATTTATATTTGCATTTTGAGAGTCATGAGAAAAAGAAGGCCCGCCTTGAATCTGATTGCCACTTTGTCCAATACGAGCTCTCCCAGGAAAAAGGATATTTTGTTCAACTTGCCTTTCTTCTGAACTTTGACCAATAACAGGACAAGCACTATACGGAGATGACCAACCTTCTTCCATTATCATCCCATCATCGTCCACTGGGTTTCGTAGATTCAATCTTGAGCTAGGTTCACCTGAACCACTCAAGTTCTGGGTGTCATTACTAGACGCATTTAAACACGGAATCTCACCAGATGTCATCATATAGCTTGACAACTGGTTTTCAACAGGATTTAGCATATTATTTAAAGAAGTCTGCTGATTCATACTAGTGCTGTTGGAGAGAGATCCAAGCCCAATATCTGTGATTTCAAGGAAAGTATCAATACCACTCCCTTGACCTTGCATTAGTGTCAACAAATGCCCGACTCAGAAGACACTATAAGGTATTCACAGGTGGTTCAGATAAAACACTTGTGTGAAAGATCTGGAATATCAACGCAATGCTGGTACCCTGAATGTAACAAAACAAAATTTTAAACATTAGTTCAAATCCATTTTTACATAATATAGCAAGAGATAAAATAGGATTCAGATTTACTAATGGAAATAAGATGATATAAAATCAATTCTTTGCATTATCTGCATGCCTTCAACTGAAAACCCTGACCCTGGAAACTGATATAATAATAATAATAAATCAATATGATGGATAAAATAAGAAGGTGCATGAAACAATGGTTCTGAGACTAGTGACGTGCAGATTGGTCATTCAGGAAGATGTAAGCTCACAATTAGCAGAGCAATTACAGCAAAATACACCCCAAATGAAACAGTATGAGAAGTTTAACAAGGGAAGGAAACGATAAACAAACGTAGGACAAAGTAAGAATCAAAAGAAAATTAGAACACAGAGAACAGTCAACTTATTCTCAATCAGTAATCTTAATTAATTTATATGCCAGAAATCTAACCCTCTTACAAAATAGCATCTTAAATATCTAAAACATTATAAACCCTTATATAACTAGTACTGTACTTTACAAGTAAAAGCCAGTTGACCATCAATTCTAATCCACATTAGTAACTTGGTAGAAACTAAACAAGCAGCTTCAAACTTGGAACATTGACAAACTTCTCCCTTGATATGGTCTAGGATGTCATAAACTATAAGTTGTCTAAGAACTCTCAGCCTAGTTTACCTCCAATATGTGAACTTTTACTCAGTGGTTTAATCTTGTGATTATTACACAATCAAGTGTGAATTTTTTAAGTAAACACTATTAATGTGCTCAAGTCAATTCAGTTTTGCACCAAAATAAAGTTGAACTGGGTCTGGTTGACCATAAAAGGATAACCACCTCAATTTTGTCTATCAGACCAAGAATCACGTACCCCACCTTTTCTCAAGCTTACTCAGGCAGACTTAATTAATGAAAAGAATAGGTCGGAGCAGGTTAGAATCTGGTTGAACTCAATAAGACTAAGTCAGCCTCAATTTGCAATCTGATCACACTCTAGCGAAACTGATCACTCAACTGCAGCTTGGCGGGAATCAGGCGAGCTGAAGTAACTCTCTCTATTTGATCAAAAAGACTAAATCAAATGAACTTAACTTAATTTCTAAACACTCTTGCTTATGTCTAACCAATAATGAAAATCTTATTCCAACATCATTAGACTCACTCAGACCATTAAACAATCTAAGATTATCAATGCCTCTCCAAACCCAAATCTACAAAAGGTTCTAATTACTTTATCCAACTTCCGTCGTAATTAAGATACTTATGCATGTTAAATTGACCTCCTTTTTTTTATTGCTCAACACAGGAAAAGCAAGATGAGAGAAAAAATCCTTATATACAGGAGAGTTTCAGAACACCACACACTACTTTCACACTGTCAATTGCATCCCTACACTCAAATGGCATCTCTATTCAACTACACTCAACTATTTATATCAAATTATGCAATGACATAACTTCGATGCACCATATAAAACAAAGTGGTGCGCACAACATGAAGAACAATTGTTACCACTACAACGAAAATTGATTTTCCAGTGAATCAGGGTGTTTTGTATACCCAACGGAATGTTAACACGACAGCATAAAGAAACAAGAGAAATGCAATTTGGTAAGCCGAAATGAGATACAGAATCATAAATCAAATACCACAAAGGTTTAAGCTTTAGTAAAAATAAAAAATAAAAAAAAAATCAAAATCCACCAGAGAGTCAAGAACACATAAGCCGTGAGTTAAAATTCAAGAACTGATATTATAGCAATCAATCAAATGTTTAAAGCAACAATGCAAACAGCGTTAAACATCTGTAATCGTAAATGCTGCTAATGCAAAACCTCCAACCCATGATATGCCTAGCAAAGTAATTGATCGGCTCACAAAACCCAATAATAAAAATTGCAAATGAGAAACTTGGGATAAATCGCCCAACCCATTTCTTCAACTGGGTTCGAATTTTCAGCATACCCAACCCAGGATCTTTGCAATTCTCGCCAAAAAAGCGGACCAAATTGATTTCTTTTCAAATGATTCGACCCAACCCCGGAAAACAAACCAAACCCAGAACGGACAATTACCAACTAAAGTCATGGTAATTTGGGTCGGTTCCGATCCTCCTAATTCTCTCCAATTTGGAAGAAATGAAAACCACAGAAACAAATAAAAAATAAATAAAAAATTGAATAAAAAATGGAAGATGATAATCCAAGGAATTAATGGTGGGAAAGAATGAGGAGGAAGAACTACCGGAGGAGATACTGGGGAGGATGAAAGATCACAGATGGAAGTGGCAGGATCAAATGGTATGGTGAGGAAACGTCTCCCCACTCTCTCTATCTCTCTCTCTCTCTCTCTGTTCTGTGTGTTCTGAGTCCACCTGAAATTTCTTCTTCCTTCAGATACTGGTTTATATTATAATATAAAATTAATTTACTGCGAAAGAGATAACTGAAATACGACAAAGCCCAACGGATGAGAGAGAGATAGAGAGAAAGTTTAAGGAGAGAGACTAGAGAGAGAAAGACTAAGGAGAGAGATTAAGGGGAGAGAGAGCAATGCAAATGAAAAGGTTAAAGGGTAATGTTAGATAGATTAGAGAGAGAGAGAGAGTAACGTATTAGAGAGAGAAAAAGAGTGATGTAATTAAATAGGGTGATGTTAGGGACTATCTATTTAAAGTATATATATATAAATTCGGTAATGGTAGAGAGACTAAATAAATGTATAGATTAAATTTTGTAAATTAAAAGACGTGCAAGATGAGCCACTTAGTACTACGGTCTAGTAGTATTCCTCTTCACTTGTAAGTGAGAAGTCTTAGGTTCAATTTTTGCCAAATGCGAATTTGAATTACATTATTGCTACCTCATTCTGAGGCTAAGCCCACCACCTCCCCCTTATTGTAGATAATTTTGTTTGTTTAAAAAAAAAAAAAAAAAGTGATGTGCAAGATGATGATTGAATTGTTACTTAAGTGTTGATTAAAGTGCTTATTTTGGTAAACATGTCATTTAGTTTACAAGTTTAGTCTACTTAACATTACTCTTGTAACTTATATGGTTTACATAGGTAGTTTTTTTGGAGAATATTTTTGTTCGCTATTCTCAAGTGATAGTGATGTTCATCATCTTATTTATCACCATTGGATGAGTTTAAAATTTCAAGATTTGTGTAGTACATAGACACAAAATCTCAAACTTTGAATTCATTCATAGGGTGGCAAAGCCAACCCTGGCTTAAGACAACCAAGGCGACCACTCGACGCCCCAACAAACGAGGGGCACCAAAAAAAATTATGTTGGTTTATATAAGTAGAAGGATTTGTTTTTGTTTTAGATAAATAACAAATGTTCATCACAGTTATGGATATATCTTGTACGCTAAATTGGTTCTTAGGTTCGATTCTTATCAAAGATGAATTTGAACTACATTATTGCTAGCTCATTATGAGGTTAAACACATCCCCTCCTCTTAGTATAGATAATATTGTTTGTTAAAAAAAAAAATTGTGCTGTTTTTATTTCCGTGCCCACCCAGGTTCAATTCCCTCTTAACATAAAGGTATCGTTTGGTATGCAGACGGGACGGGACGGAACGAAATGGGACGGGACGGGACGAGACAGGACGGAACGAAACGGAGCGGGAGCAAAGATGCCCTCGGATGGAAACAAAGAGGAAGAAGGAGACAGAGAGGTTATAATTTTGTGTTCCACGGATGTGGAACGAGTCGTTCTAGGGGGATGAGGCGGAACGAAAATTCACTCAAAACTCGTCCCGTGGAACAGCTCGTTCCACTCGTTTTAGGCGCACCAAACGTGGGACTGAACGCCTTGTCCCACTCTATTCCGTCCCGTTCCACGTACCAAACGGTACCAAAGGGAACGGATCCCCTCATGAGCTTATGAGGCTGAGCCTCCTAAGCAAATCACACGGGCTGTTAAATTTTGATTTAACGACTACAAACAGGGGGCCCTCTAAAAATTATAATAATTGTTTCCGTTAGATTTTGCGTGTGATTTGCTCAAGAGGTTCAACCTCCTAAGCCCAGAAGGAGATCCATTCCCTAACATAAAGGGGTTAGTTCTTTTTTTTTTTTTTTTTTTTTTTTTTTTTTGTTCATTTTTACTTTAAATAACAAAGAAACGATAATTAGGTTATTAAATGTGGCATTTTTTTAGTAGTGGTTATTTATTTTTTTATTTTAAGTTTGAATTTGCTTGCAAAATCAAGTTCAAGTTTGTCTAAATATAAATTAGGGATTTTTTATTTATTGATAATCTTTTCATGTTTAGGCTAGATAAAGTGTTGCCACTTAAACTACAATTTAGTGGTTTTCCTCTTCACTTGTAAGTGAGATGTCTTAGATTCGATTCTCGCCAAATGCGAATTTGAACCACATTATTATGGCCCACCCATTGTAAGGCTTAGCCTACTTCCCTACCTCCTTAGTGTAGATAATATTGCTTGTTCGAAAAAAAATATATTAGATAAAGTGTTGTTATTTGTTTTTATTTAATAAAGTGTTGTTATTGGCAATCCAAATATATCATCCTACACTTCTTCGCATAAATTTTCCCTTGTGATTTTATAGATTTTGACTGAGCTGCGCAACCTTTGATGAGAGCACGAAGAAAGAAAAAAAACAGTAGTTGGATTGCTATATGTGGTGACACACCCCGATCGAAATCAGTGCATGCTGGCCGTCACGTGGAAGTGACGTAACCATGTGCACAGTGCGGAAGCAAATAAAATAATATAAATAGTACGAATAAATAAAAACTAGCTTTACACAAAGTAATGACAAACAAGTGCAAGCGTAAGTGCGACACTAAGTTCAAAGCATGAAAGCCTAATGCAGTCCAGAAGAAAACTACGTAACAAAAGCACACCCGAAGGTGGTCCTACATTGGTGGTGGTCTGTCAGATATGCCGGGGAAATCCTCAGGGAAACCACCAAACGTGCTAGCCAACTAGAACCTGAAGGGGCGCAAAAACAAAAGCGTGAGTGGGCAAAAACAAAGCTTTTCGAAAACCATTTAATAAATAAGTTCTAACCCCTCGCCGTAAAACCTGTATACCTCCCAGAAAATAGAATATATATACATATAAGTCATGCTCAAGAATATGCTATGCCAAAACCTCAAAGTAAAATGCAAGTGCTCAGGTAATAACGCATCAATATCATATAATCTGTCAGCCGGAGTCACCTAATGATGCGATATTTATACGCACACAAACTAAACCCTATTTGTGACAATTGTAGTAATGATGTAAGTAGGGATCGTTCTAACCGGGGATTAACTAGGGATGCTAAACACTTGACTCAAATAAATAAAACTAACTTTTAAAACACTAAGACAAACTAAAAGACTCAAAACAAGTTCAGAAGACTCCAAATACTTAAAAACATAAAATAAGACAAATCAAATGATTAAGACTTAACAAAATAGGGGGGGATTGTGGTTGGACGAGATTAAATTAAACGGATAGATTATAATTTAAAACAGATAGTAAAGATGAATGTGATGAAAATATGGATGATGGAATAGCTAAGGGGTTCTTCTCCACACATGTTACACTTGCATACAAGGTTGATTTTCGGTTGGTCTTTCGATAAATTATGAAACTCAATGCTCCAAGTTAATTAGGTCCGCTTAAATTAACTTTCAGATTTCCCTAGATTCGTTGGATTGAATGGAATACGCATTACAACCAAATTATTCTTAATCAAAGTCTCTAACTATGGAATACGCATGATAGAGACATTCAACAAAGATCATTAAGTCCAATGAAAATTATAAGTGTTGACGAGGCATTCGTTACTATGGAATACGCATGAAACTTATGCCAAGAATTCGTTTAACGCGATTGTTTATAAGCAACCTCCACTACTTGTGAATATAAGTTCGTAACTATTAGGTGAAACTCACTTATATTCTAGCGTCATATTCATTCAAACGGTTAAACAAATTGAATCCACAACTTATGAAATTCCAACCAAAAGTAATCAATTCATATTGCAAGCATAAACATGTATTTTGAATCACCCCCTAGCTAAAGGGAGGTTTAGTTCCTCATAACTTTGAAATCAAAGAAACACCTAAACATTCCAACAACTCAAACTTGAATTGTATGAACGTTTAGACACTCTTCTCTTCCATTACAAAACAAAGAAAATTGAATTTAAACATTGAAATCAAAGAAACACCTAAACATTCCAACAACTCAAACTTGAATTGTATGAACGTTTAGGCACTCTTCTCTTCCTCGTTGTTGTAGCACAAGGTCTAAGGTGAGCTTTGGGGATTATGTGAAGTGTTTTGGAGGGATGGGAAGTGGTTGGATAGTGGCTGCAATGGAGGATAAAAACTGCACAGATTGGAAGGATATGCACGGAAATGGATGTGTATTTGTGTTGTGTGTGTGAATGGTGGTTTTGCATGGCTTTGATGGATTGTTTGATTGGGCTAGAGGTTTTGCATGGCTCAAAGGATTGTTTGATTGGGCTAGGCCCTTTGTTTTATGTCCTAAAATGCACACAAGGCTTCAATTTCGTCCATCCTCTTGGCTCCATGGTTAAGCTATCCAATCCATGCCCAAAAATGCTCCAAATAGCCTCAAAATGCACTTTCTTACTCCCTTTGCCATTAGGACCTAAAAACAAACGAAAATAGCTTAAACTACTAAAACAACTATGAATTAACAACATAAATGCATGAAAACAAGCTAAGTAAGTCGCCTAAATATGCTCCTATCACCTAATGTGACCTGTACGGCTGAATCTAGAGCTCAAATCTCCATCTCACTAACTAGACCTGCACACGAGTCGGAACCACCTAAAGTGGTCTGTACGACAGGCCTGGGTGTAACATATATATACGCTCAAGTGCTACGATCACGTGAAGGCTGTGCGAATAATCGCGGGTCACCTACGAGTCAGAACCACCTAAAGTGGTCTGTACGACAGGACTGTGCACCTAACTTGGATCCAAGCTGAGCGTGTGGTGCGGGAGGTGAACATCACGTGAAGGACTGTGCCCAACTCTGGGCGGGAGCACTAACACCGGGGGTGCAGGTTATGAGCTCTCTATGCATCTCAAATCACTACTGAATGTAAACATAAATCACAACTCACCTGGCACTTACCTATGCGTCCGCAGCACCAAACATACATATATATAACAATTAACAATGCATAAATAACAACAAAACTATAGGCATAGCATATAACGAATAAACGTTCTAAATAAATTTCTGGGAAAAATATAAGTATATAGGTATATACGGAAAACCAAAAGCCCACTCACTAGTAAGTGGAAGGGTCGTAACCCCTCTGCCTCGAGTGACCACGCTCGTCCTCGGGATAGGATTCACCTATATGCGAAACAACTATAAAAACGTTAATTTTAAAACACATAACCAACCTTAAGAAATAACTTCTCATACAATGCTCAAATGGGGTGTATGAATATACCAACGTGATCTACTCAACCTCAGGAACATCCCCATATTTTTAAAATAATTTTTCATCGTCGCACGCGCCCCCACGCGCCGGCCACGTGCAGGCACGTGCCTGGCACGCTGACGGCGTCAATTAACGCCGTAAGGAATTTTCCGTTAACTTTAACGAATTCCGTCCAAACTGACGGAATATTCCGTCGTCTTCTCCGGCGAGGCTTCGGCGCCGTCGTCGGCGCCGGAAAATCGGGAAAATTTCAAATCGTCCTATCTTATTCGTTTTTCAACCAAATTTCACAAAATTGGTACCAAATTGAAGCTTACAACGAGAGGAACAAAATCATACCACTTTCAAGTGCTTTATCCACGAAATCTTGCCGGGAAAATACCCCCAACTCCGGCCAACCTCGAAACTCGTGATCCCGACGTCCAAAACCTTCAAACGAACCACCCCGAGCCTCCTAAGGACCTCACCAAGCTTCCTACAAGCTTGAAATTCCCAAAAACATAAGAATTTATGTGTGCATGAACAGTACCAAAAATCAGGTATCCCGAGTTCGACGTGAAAACGAAGGTATCCTTACCTGAAATGGGTATGGTTAGACTCCAATGGACCTCACGAGCATGGATATGTACTTTGTTTCTTCGATCTGTGAAGATTACCTGGGTTTTGGGGGTGTGTCCGTACAAGGGATATGAAAATGGGAAGGAAAATGGCACGGGACAGGGAAAGGGTGAGTGTGTGTGTGTGTGGGGGAATGTGTGGTCCACCATCAGCCAACAACCAACCAAAAGCAACCACACAATGTAAAGAAATCGCACTAGGGGCAAAATCGTCTTTTCATGCGTACGTTTTAAAATTTTCGGAACGGATTGTCACATGTGGCCTTTGGTAGTAGCAGTTTTTCATTTTCATTTATAGCTCACGTATAAAAATTAAAGATTTTAAAATATGAAAATTTCATTTCAAGGGTCCAATAATGTTCGCCCTTGCACCCCTGGTCTCATATTCAAATCTCTTTCTCTGTAGTTTTGACGAGTTTAGTGTAGATTATCCTATCCTTTGTCCCAAAAAAAAAATTGATAATGTGAAAAATGTTATGCTTTAAAGGAACTATTAATAGCACTTCAAAAATCTCATTTTACACTCTTCACAAATTTATTTGTCTTTTTAAATATAGAAAGTTTAGAGTGCTAGTAACAATTCACTTCTTTAATTGTGATTCTGTAAATCCTAGATAAATTTGGTTTCTAAATTATCTATTGCTAGTTATTCTTTCTATATAGGCACTGCATTGGAAAGACTACATACAAGAATCCCTAAGCATTTTGCAATCTCTTCACTCTCTCTCTTTCTTTGAGGCACCCCTTCTCTTTTCCTCAATTAAACATAGGCTACAACGTGGTATCAACACGCTCCTACGTTGCGCTATGGAATCTGAAGGGAAATTTCTGGTACAAACCTGTTTATCAATATCATCACGCAATCCAGTTCTTCCAAAACAACGGTGTTTATCTCGATATTTTTTCAGCCTTAATTGCATAAACCTTCACCATAATGCATGACCCAACTCTACTTTTTACGAATTTTAAATTCTACATAAATAGTGCATGCATTATACTCAAAATATTACTATTATGTGAATTTCTTTTTGGTTTAAAAAAGGGGCTAAAAGTAAGAGCCCAAACAAACCTACTCAATAATAAATCTAGACTGAGACATCCCAAGTCGATCCTCACAAATAAAACTAATTGAACAAGGAGGAGTATCAAAATAAAAATGACCTAAATCTAAATTAGGGCTATAGGTCGCTAAATTGTCCGCCATAAAATTCTTTTCTTTGTCGACATGCCAACACAAGGGGACCTAAATGATGATTATTGCCAGTAACTTGCAACACCAAATGAACTATGATTGCAGAGACTGATTCCACCAGTAATTTATCAATTCATAATCTTCATGGCAATTGTAAGCCCAAGTAGAGATCCCATAGCTCATAATTGAGAATCTCACCTGTTCCCAAATTGGCACAAAACCTAGAAATCCATTTACCATCAGAATCTCTCCAAACGCCACCTGCTCCATAGAATTATTACTTTCCTTCTTGCAACCATTAACATTAATCTTAAACAAACCTGAAAGAGGAACTTCCCAATGGAGCAAAGATTCAATCCTACGTGGTTTATCAACCATCAACACTTTTAAGTTAGATAAAGTGTTGTTACTTAATACTACGGTCTGGTGTTATTCATCTTCACTTGTAAGTAAGAGGTCTTAGGTTCGATTCTCGCCAAAGTTAAATTTGAACCACATTCTTATGACTTGCCCATTATGAGGCTTAGTCCACTCACCTACCCCTTTAGTGCAGATAATATTGCTTGTTAAAAAAAAAAAAATTAGATAAAGTGTTGTTATTTTTTTATTATTGAATTTAGTGTTGTTATTCTTTTTTATTGAATATAGCATTGTTATTGGCAATCCAAATATATCATCCTACACTTCTTAATATAATTTTTCCCTTGTGATTTTATAAATTTGGAGTGAAGTGCAACCTTTCATGAGAGCTCGAAAAAAAAAAAGGATTTGAACTGCTATATGTGGCCTTTGGTAGTAGTAGTTTTTCGTTTTCATTTATAGCTCATGTATAAAAATTAGAGATTTTAAAATATGAAACTTCATTTCAAAGGTACCATAATGTTCGCCCTTGCACCTAAGGTCTTGTGTTTGAATCTCCCCGCTTATAGTTTTGACGAGTTTAGTGTAGATTATTCTATTATTTGTCAAAAAAATAAAATATCGATAATGTGAAAGATGTTATTCTTTAAGGGAACTGTTATTAGTACTCCAAAAATTTCATTTTGCACTCCTCACAAGTGTGTTTTTCCCTTTAAGTATAAAAAGTTTAGAGTGCCAAATGAGAACTTTGGAGTGCCAATAACAATTCCCTTCTTTAATTGTGATTGTGTAAATCCTAGATAAATTTAGTTTCTAGATTATTATTACTCTAGTTATTCTTTCTATATAGGCATTGCATAGAGAGGAATACACACGAGAATAACTAAGCATTCTATAGTCTCTTCTCTCTCTCTCTCTCTCTTTATTGCACCCCCTCTCTTTTCCTTAGTTAAATATAGGTCACAACACGTTATCAGTACACTTCTACGCTGCGTTACAAAATCTGAAAGGAAATTTCTGATAAAAAATTGGTTCATCAATATCATCACACAATTCAGGTTCTTCCAAAACAATGGTGTTTATCTCGATATTTTTTTTAGCCATAATGACATAAACTTTCACCATAATGCATAACCGAAATCTACATTCTATGAATTTTAAATTTTACATAAATAGTGGATGCATTCTACTCAAATTATTGCTATTATGTGAATTGATATTATGAATTAAAAACATAAAAAAACAAAAAAAAACAAAAAATACTTGGGGTTTGAAAAACCCATGCGATCAACGGTTTTGAGCCGCGCCGCCAAGCTACCAGCACCTAGGCCAGTAGCCTGAGCCGAGCTGAGCCCACATGGAGCTTCCCTGCTCTAAGCCTGAACTCAAAAAGCACGACACCGTTTTGGAATTGTCATCACCAACCTCGCCTGAAGCCAAGACCAGACCACCATGGTTCACCAATTTTTTGTGAGAACTCGATGATCTGCAGTCATCCCTGACGACCCTTGGCCAAGATTCTCGTCGAATCTCATCGGGTTTTTTGCAATCCCTATTTTGTTTCCTAAGGTTTTTGGTTTTTTGGATGATGAGGATCGTCTTCTTTGTCGAGACATGTGGTACTCCGTTATCAAATGTCATATATTATTTTATACAAAACAAAACATTTAATGCTTTTGAAATTATGTTTTATGTTTGAGTAATGTAGATAGCCAATTTTTTAGATCAAAATTGCAAATAATTTGATGTGCCGCCAATAGAAAATAAGTACAATAATCAATACTTAAGTAATAATCCATTTACCAACAACCACGTCCTCTGGTTCACAAAATATGGTTTAAATAACATTACCCTTTATGTTTTTCATTTTTAATCCCTAGCTAAAAGCATTAAAGATCTTGTTTTTTATGTACAAAATAACATGTGACGCTTGGTAAGTGAAAAGGTCCCCAATGCATAGATTAGTGCAAAGGTTGCTAGCACTCCTATTTACAATATGCAAAAAAAATCATGTTGTGCAATATTGGGCCTTGGCAAAATGAATTAAGAGTTTGTAACCCACAGTTCTGATGGGGTTTTTAACATGATCCAAGCTTGTTAGTGAGCCAGTTTAACCAAACTTTTCTACTGTTTTTTTTTGACCCAATTTGGTTATATAATTACAAACGATAGTCTACATTAATCTACATTGGACGAAAAGAAGAGAGGGTTCGACCAAGATATAGTGGGTTGGAGAGAAATGCTTTTAACGCCAATCCAACACTTGCCCTAACTTTGTTCAGATGACTCTTCCAATTTATACATCGAAGATGGGCTCCGAAACCTAAACCCATATACAAAGTCCGTTTGACCCATTTGGTTTATTAAAGCACATTTTTCTCATAGAAGTATGCTTGAATTTTATACGGCCTTGTTTGGTCTTTACCTTCAATGCGCTTTCGATAGGGCAGTTATCCATTCTAATCCAATTCAATATACGATAGAACTCATAGATAAAATTTATTGTTCATGTTTGGGGCGTATTTAACCAACAAAATGCAACAATTGCCCCACGACTTGGCACAGTAATAGATCATGGATTGTATGTTTATAACCCATTTGTGTTTTTTTCTTTCCATAGTTAAATGAACTAGCTTCGTGTTTGAACATGCAAGTGTGCAAATGTTCGAGCTTGAAATTTCCACAACGAATAAGGACAATTATAATTTTTAACCTTAAATCTCACATCAAAGGTGGAATATAGCATATGAAACAAAAAAAAAAAAAACAAATCCCTACTATTTTGATCATAAAACGAATATATTTTCTTTCATATAAATCCTATCTTTTTAGTATGGATGGTATGGATGGTACTATCACACACTTCTTTTTACCTTTCACATGTCGCATGTTAATTTCTAACATTTAATCATTCTCAATCCATTCAATCGACAACCAAAAATTACCAAAATATATGTAGGAAGTAAAAAAAAAGTATGTGAATAACACCGTATACAACTAACAAGAAATGATCCATTAAACAAGTATACGCGTCGATTTAGTTCAAAGCTTCAAGACACATTCCCTTGTCTCTTCCTTAACTTTTCTTTTCTCTGTTTGGGAGAAGGGAAAAGGCAAGAAAGTAAAAAAGAAAAACTGAAAAACAATGAATGGAAGGCTAGTAAATTTGGAGTCTCTTGAAGACCCAAATCTTGCACATTAAGATTAAAATGTATCCTAACATTTTCAAATATAGAATTTCTTCACGTGACCTTTAACTTACGTAAAACAAGAATGTCAAAATAATGGTGTTTCAACCAATAATGTAACATGGTATAGAAAATTTAAAACTAATAATGCAATGCGATTGGTTCACGATAGCATAGTGACGTCTTAAAGAGTGTATGTAAGTCATTAACCCCTTCAAGCACAAAATCTTTCACATTAGGAAACCACCAAAAAATTCCAAGTAAAGAATTCTCTCACGTGCTTCTGAGAGGACTTACATGAACTGATGACATCAAAGTAATCGTATCTCAATCTAATTATAAGACGCTATATAAGAAATTTAAACATATATAATTGTATCATTGATATACAATATTACCGTGAAGTGCTAAATAAGTCTGAAATACATCAAAATGTCCACCAAAATTTCCCAAGAACGCTCTCACGTGCCCCAAAAGATTCTTCCAAGATGGCAAAATACCAGTAGTGTACAAAAGAACCAAGAGCCAGGTGTGCCTTTGTACTTCATCTCCCAGAGATATTCAATCCCACGAATCCCAAGAAACTAAAATAAAAAAAACAAAATCAAAATCGAAACGCTTATGAGAAAATGGAATCCGCCACCCTCGTAGCTCTCCTCTCTTCCATCTCCCAACTCATCGTCCTCCTCCTCCTCTCTCCCAACTCCGCCGATTCCAATTCCGCCGCTAATGCCTTCCCAATTGTCAACAATTTCCTCTCATCCCACGAAACGGCCGCTGCCCTCTCCCTCCTCACCCTTTCCCGGAAACGAAAGCGAACCCATTTCTCAGAACGGGAATCTGAGCCCGATGACCATGACAGCGATCATGAACTTGGTGGCGGTGACTCAGTCCGACTCGGTCTGAGTCGGAGCCCGGACTCGTTCAGAAACTGCTTCAGAATGACCTCGTCCACCTTCGAATGGCTCTGCGGGTTACTCGAGCCGTTGCTCGAGTGTCGTGACCCAGTTGGGTCGCCTCTCAATCTCTCCGCCGATCTCCGTCTGGGTATGGGCTTGTTTCGGCTGTCCACCGGCTCCAGCTACCCCGAAATTTCAAAGCAATTCGGGGTTTCGGAGATGGTGGCCAGGTTCTGCGCCAAGCAATTGTGCCGAGTTCTTTGCACCAATTACCGGTTCTGGATTGAATTTCCCAACCCAAATGAGCTTGATTCTGTATCGGCGGCTTTCGAAACCCAAACTGGTTTGCCCAATTGTTGCGGTGTGATTGACTGCACAAGGTTTAAGATTGTTAGAAATGGTGGTGTGCAAGAAGAAAGCATTGCTGCCCAAATCATGGTGGATTCTTCGTCACGAATTCTCAGCATTGTCGCCGGTTTTCGTGGCAATAAGGGTGATTCAAGAGTACTAAGGTCGTCGACCTTGTACAAGGATATTGAAGCGGGAAAGTTGTTGAATTCTCCTCCGGCTTCTGTCAATGGGGTGGCTGTGAATCAGTACTTGATAGGAGATGGAGGGTACCCTTTGCTTCCTTGGCTTATGGTCCCTTTCGTTGATGCTGTGAAGGGCTCACCCGAAGAGCATTTCAATGCAGCACACAATGCGATGCGCCTTTCGGCGCTTAGGACGATTGTAAGTCTGAAGAATTGGGGTGTTTTGAGCCGGCCAATACAAGAGGAGATGAAGATGGCAGTGGCTTATATCGGTGCTTGTTCGATATTGCATAATGGTTTGTTGAGGAGGGAGGACTTTTCTGCATTGTGTGATGGGTTGGATGATCATTCCTTGTATGATCAGAGTTCTCAGTATTATAGGGATACTAGTTTGGAGGAGAATTCGATTGAGAGGAAGGCTTCTGTTATTCGAAGTGCATTGGCTACGAAAGCGAAATAGTTTCAAGACACAAACTTTTGAATTTTGTTCAACTGAATCTACCATGGAGATTGGTTCTCAAGAGGGAGTAGCTATAGAACAATTTTGTTTTAGCAGGTAAATTTGGATACTTTTTCGTTCGGCATTACAGTTATGCTTCCATAGATTAAATACTGCTGCTGCAATTTGCTCTGGTGTTTATTTCCCATTCTTTTAATTTATTTTTGAATAAATATTGCTTTTGCAAACAATTTTTGACAACTTATGTTTGAAGATGTACCCATGTGATGTCAGAATACAATAATCAAGGTGGAAATAGGGATTTTTCCTGTTGTGAATGTGAATCTATTAGTTGGACATTGTTATTCATTTCTTGATGAAGGCTTAATCTATCTACAATGGTGATAGTATTTTTGCTGTGATATATTGCTCTCTGTGTACCAACATCCGAACAAGAACTGCGAAGCTTGTGGGCTATAGAACTACAAAAAAGAGTATGAAGAATGCACAACTTTCATTTGTAACTTGTTACCTTTGACTTCTGCAGAATGCAGAGCACAATATGGGGTATTTTCCCCATTCAAAACGAAGCCCCGAGTCTAATAAAAATTCGTCTATCTTCAAGAACAGAAACTAATCTAGTAACAAACTAACCTCCCTTTACTAATCCTGTCCAAGCTGACTGCGCTTGGCCAACAGCAACACCGAAAACACCATAGCGGAAACTGCACATTGTAGCATCTGACATTAAGCCAACTTCGTTGACTGTTCTGCCCCTTTCTTATATAGCTTAGTAGTCGTACAATTCACTATCGCTGCACCGTGTGATTGCAGCTTAACCTTGCTTTTCACAATTGCTACTTTCTTCGGGTAATGGTAGCTGGGGTATTACTTTGTACACAATCCTACCTTGCACTTTTGGAACTGGTTTAGACTGCTAAACTGGTTAACCATTTTATACAAGTTTACCTACTGCCTCCAGAATGATAGGCTATGCTCATATGCAGCTCAGTTTGAAGTGCCGGTCGGCCTCTAGACAACATTGTACACCCTCAAAGCCTACGTGAAACCAGAGTGGAAATAATATTCACATTACTCTTCAGTCAGTCTTAACACTGCATCGTAGTCCTATTCTCTAGTCCCTTCTTGTCTTACACAATCCATTCCCGGAAGCATGTTTTCAAGGCTTTGATGGCCAGTTCTAATGATGTATCGGCTTCAGTGACAATGATTGACAGATTGAGGGTTCATTTTCGTACGTAGACAGTCATGTATTTGGTATTCCTAGATCGTAGCGGTAGTGCTTTCACTGAAGCATGTTTTTAAGGCCTTGATGACCACTTCTAGTGATGTACTGGTGTTGGTGACAATGATTAAGGCTTCATTTTCGTATGTAGACAGTCCTGTATTCGGTATTCCTAGATCGTAGCAGTAGTGCTTTCACTGCTTTGCTAACTAGATTGCCTCCTTACATTAAGCAAAGGTTGGAAATCCTCTTTCAGAACAGACATTGCATCAAAATCACCACCTCATACTAGGATCAATGGGAAAAGGTTGTGAGAGTAACCATTATTGTATATCGTATGGACATCGTGTGCAGTGGAACAATGCTTGAGTCAGTCGTCTCCTAACAAAACTCATTGTACATACGAGTATGAGTCAGTTGTCCTGGCAAGTGTATATACAAGAACGAGCGAGTTGCCCAGGGCAAGTGGGCGACTGTGGTTAGCAAAATCCTTGTGCATACATATTAACGACTATATAAGTAGGCAATGAGAGATGTCCTGTGGCTCCAAGGAAAAGGCAGCCAGCTAGTGGGGTTGGTGGAGAACTCTTAGACAGTTAGACTAGTCTGATCTGCTGAGGACCGACTCCACAGGATAGGGACAGAAAAAGCGTTGCCTATTTTTCACGCGCTTCAGAACCAAAAGCACAACAAAATCAAAGCAAGAAACAGCCTCCCTCACCAAACAACTCAACTTTTATGATTAAATTAGCTGTGGTAGATATACATATATACATATTATATATGGAAAACTATCCAAAACATCCTAGAAAACTTTCATTTAACCATAAGGACAAATAATTTCAAAAATGCCAAGGTTGCCTTTGAAGGCCTTCAAACAGAAAAGGCAAGCAGAGTTCACATGCATTTATCAAGACAAAGCAAAAGAAGACAAGTAAGTTCACATGCAAAAGAAGACAAATAAGTTAGATCACGTTTCAAAAACAGTGCTGACAATTTCAGCAACAGTAGAAGCAAAGTGACAAATGACAAATACCAAGGAGATGTCCACATTATTCATTTTTAAAGAATTTTATTTTTTTTCGTAGCATCCTCATTCAATCTATATAAGAGGAGTTCCATTCATTGTACACACACCATACTTCAATCCTCATACACTCAAGCATCCGAAACCTTCCTAGCATCATTTGTAAACACTTCTTTGTAAACATTCTATATATCAACAAAAGTTCAAGTATACAGATTCAAGCAATCTCCAAGTCTTAAGTAAGTTTTCTTTCCTTCTTTAGTGTATTTGTTTAATTAAACTTCTAGTCCAAAATAGAGAAACACTATTGTAGTTATATTATTAACTTGCTAAATTGATGATCATACTTTGTTTGAGCACACTGTTATAGTTGAATGCTTGCCATACAAATAATTGAACATTAACCAGGGTACCTCTGAGTTCATCGTACCTTTGAGTTCAATAGTTAAGACCTTATACATGCATTGTGAGTGGCTGTCATGTTAAAACATGTCGAGTTTCATGTGCAAGATTTTATGTCTAATTGTTATAATGGCTATCTGATTATTTAACCAGGCTTGCTTTACGAATTTGGTATCAGAGCCAAGTCTAGCATTTTAATAGTATAATTATAATAGTAAAGTGCATTGAGAACGGAAGTCATTAACATAACTAATATCACACTTGTTTAATTTTGTATGAATAACATATATTATTGTCCTTATAGACCTTATCAACAACAACCACCAGTTACTTATTGTCCTAGACACCCAACTATAACTAGTATAAGGAGAAGATTAGCATATATATCCAAAAGAATTAGCAGGATTTTGAAGAAACAGAAGTTTTATCTTGGTTATCTTGAACATCCTTCATTTATTTGTAAATATAATTACATAGAAGTGCAATATAAAGTTTTAGAAGCAAAAAGAGCAACATATCAAATTTTAGAGACCTTGAAAGAAGAAAGAGAGTTTCTAAGAAACCAGTTAGCCGTAACTTTAGAGAAAGGTAGACTATAATTTATGATAAATTACCTTAATTAAGAATTTAGTGAACCACAAAAAAGAAAAATAACCTTAGATCAAAATAGTTTAGTTTTTTATTTTCCATTGAGAAAGCATAATCATATTTTGCATAGTGAAGAAAATCCACAAGCCAATAGTATTATAGATCTTATTATTAGTCAAGTAGAAAATATAAAATTAGAAAATAATAAGCATAATCATTTGTTAAACCAGTTGTTAGAGCATTTTCAGAAAAATTCCATAAAAACAATTAGAGATTATATTACATCTTAGTTAGAAGATAATAATAAAAATATTCAAAGATTTGCTAGCAAAAGAGAGATAAAAGAGATTATTGACGTCATAGATAGTAAGCCTAAGCAAGTAGACTCAGATCATTAGAAATAGTTAAGCAGTTAAAATTAGAAGTTCAAAAAATCAATTAGTGCAAAAAGAGTTGAGTGAACAAGTAGATAAACTGCATAATAAAATAGATAGATTATTAGTTTAATGACCAATTCTCTAACTAGTAGAAAATATATCCAAGCTTTGAAAGAAATTAGTAAGTTAGATAAAGGACCAGTATGTTTAACAATTTTTTCAACACAAGTAGCTAGTAGTAATATTCCCATTAGGCAAAATAATTTAATTATTCAATTAGTTTTAAGTTTGGCTGAAAAATTAGATCAAGTTGAAGAACAAATAGCAGAAATAAATCAAGTTTTACATAACGCATCTTCATCACTTCCACCATCTTTGTTAGAAAAATTAGAAAATTTAACTTTAAGTACAAATAATCATATTAGAAGACCTAAGATAAATCCTTTGGATAACATAAAATGGAACTCTTTAGGAGAAAAGGAAAAGAAGTAGTTAGAGCTGAAGATATTTATCCAAATGAAGAAGAAGCACAAGAATTTATTAGAAGAAGTTTCAAGAAAACACAGAAAAATAAATACAATTTATATCAATTAGGTTTATTTAAAAAATAGAAGTAGAATTGTAAGTAGCATTAGTTAACATGAAATTAGCTGTATTGATAAAGAAGTTACACTTAATTTACTTAGTAAGGAAGCAGTTATGCATTGAGAAAATCACATTTCAATCAGATTCACATAGGAACAATATTAATTGGAATAGCAGGATTAACCAATGCACAAGTAGGCACAAAAGCCTTAGTATACATAGATGATGATAGATGGGATAATCACCAACAAGCAACAATAACAACAGTTGAAGTAGATTTAAGTTCAAATTTAACAGTCATAGGTTGTATTCTTAATTCTGACACACCCCGACCGAGATCGGAGCGTGCTGGCCGTCACACGAAGGTGACGTAACCATGTGCACGTGCGGAAGCTAATAAAGTAGTAATATAAAAGTACGACTAAATTAAAACTAGCATACAAAGTACTAAAACAAGTGCTAGTAAGTGAGATACAATTTCAGAGCAGGTCTACAACAGCCCAAAGGAAAAGTTGCGATAAAAGTACACCCGAAGGTGACCCTACGCTGGTGAGTATCTGTCAGAAAAGCCGGGAGAAATCCTCTGGGAATACCACCGAAACTGCTAATCAACTAGAACCTAGAGGGGCGCAAAACAAAAGCGTGAGTGGGCAAAAACAAAGCTCTTTGAAAACCATTTAGCAAAATATAATCTAACCCCTTGCTGTAAAACCTGTATACTTCCCAGAAATAAACATATATACGTATGTATAAATATGCCAAACATGCTCAAGGGTATACCAATCATGCTCAATAATATGCCATGCCGGAACCTCATAATGATATGCAAGTGCTCAGGTATATCTCATAACGATAACATATAATCTGGCAGCCAGAGTCACCTAACGTGACCTGTACGGCTGCATATAGAGCTCAAATCTCAAACTCAATAACTGAACCTGCCCACGAGTCGGAACCACCTAAAGTGGTCTGTACGACAGGCCTGGGTGTAATACATATATACGCTCTAGTGCTACGATCACGTGAAGGTTGTGCGAATAATCGCGGGTCACCTACGAGTCGAAACCACCTAATGTGGTCTATACGACAGGACTGTGCACCTAACTTGGATCCAAGCTGAGCGTGTGGTGCGGGAGGTGAACATCACGTGAAGGACTGTGCCCTACTCTGGGCGAGAGCACTAACACCGGGGGTGCAAGTTATGAGCTCTCTAAGCATCTCAAACTACTGCTGAAAGTAAATATGAATACCACTTACCTGGCACTTACCTGTGCGTCCACAGCACCCAATATGCATATGTCTATGCAAGCCACTACTAATGCATGCAATTATGCATAAATGATAATAATAAAGTGCATGGCATAACGTAAATAACCCCTTTTTAAACGGTTTCTGGGAATATAAATGTATATAGGTATATACGGAAAACAAAAGCCCACTCACTGGTAAGTGGAAGGGTCGTAGCCCCCCTGCCTCGAGTGCGAACGCTCGTCCTCGGGGTACGTGTCACCTATATGCGAAATAACTATAAAAACGTTAACTTTAAGGCACATAATCAACTTCTCGTAATAACTTCTCATACATTGCTCAAATTGGACAACTGAATATACCAACGTGCTCTACACAACCTCAAGATCACAAACATATTTTTAAAATAATTTTTGGACCTCTCACGCGCCCCCACGCGTCAAAATGGGCACGGACCTAAGCGCCCCCACGCGCGGCCACGTGCCATGCACACTGACGGTGTCAATTGACGCCGTCAGGAATATTTCGTTAAAATTCCGGAATATTCCATTAAACTTAACCGGATACCGTTATTGCCGTTAGGAATATTCCGTTAAAATTAACGGAATATTCCTGTTTCTTCTCCGGCCTACCCTCGCCGGACTCCGATCACCGGAAAACTGGGAAAACTTTAAACTCACTATTCTCCTTCATTTTTCAACCATTTTCCATGATTCATGGACCAAAAGAAAGCCCTAGACTAGTAGAATCACGTTATACAACTTTTAAAAGCTAAAAACCACGCGATCATACCTGTCTCAAAACTCAAAACTCGGCCAACTTCGAACCAAGCTTCTCCGACGTCAAAACACTTCCAACGAAACACTCCTGGGCTCCTCGTGACACCACCAAGCTACCTACGAGCTTAGAAATCCCAAAAACTCAATGAATAATTTTTGCATGAACAGTACACAAATCGGAGCTTGTGAAATCGACGTGAAAACGTCGAAGTTCCTACTTGAAAATGGTATAATCGTGCTCCCCTCGACCTCACGATCACGACTGCACCCTTGGTTTCCTCGATCTGCTACGGTATAATGGTTCTTGGTGTGTGTGTCCGTACGTTTGAAGGAAGAAGAAGAAAGAAGGGAGCTCGGGGAAGAGAGAGAGAGAAACAGGGAAAAAGAGACAGAGAGAAAGGGAGTACGTGTATGGTTCCAAACATGCCAACCAGGCTCCAAATAACGATTGAACGTAAAAGAGACGGGCTAGGGGTAAAAGTGTCATTTCACGTGTGCATTTTAAAAATCCCGGGACGGGATGTCACAACCTACCCACCTTAATAGAATTTCGTCTCGAAATTCAAAACAACCAAGTATAACCTCTAGTGATCAAAGAACAAACGAGGATACAAATCCCTCATCCGATCTTTTGTCTCCCACGTAGCTTCCTCGACTAAATGATTCCTCCACAAAACTTTCACTAAGTTCACCGTCTTGTTCCTCAGAACCTTCTCCTTCCAATCAATGATCGTCACCGGTTCCTCGTCATACGTCAAATCTGGATTAATCTCTAACGGTTGAGGAGGTATCACGTGAGATGGATCAGCAACATAGTGTCGGAGCATAGACACGTGAAAAACGTTATGCACTCTAGCCAACTCCGGAGGTAACTCTAACCTGTAAGCTACCTCACCAACTCGTTCTGTGACCATGTATGGTCCGATGTACCTGGGACTCAACTTCCCCTTCTTTCCAAATCTCACTACACCTCTCCACGGTGAAAGCTTCAGAAATACCCAAACTCCAACCTCGTACGCTCTGTCCGTAGCATGCCGATCTGCTAAACTCTTCTGCCTGTCCTGGGCTGCTTTCAGGTTAGATTTGATTACCTGAACATTCTGGGTAGTCTCCTCGACAATCTCCGGACCCACTAAAACTCTTTCTCCAACCTCTGACCAACACAACGGTGTGCGACAAGCTCTGCCATACAAGGCCTCAAATGGCGCCATACCAATGCTCGAATGAAAACTGTTGTTGTAAGCGAATTCCATCAAATCCAACCACTGGTGCCAAGCATCACCAAACTGCAACACCGAAGCTCGCAACATATCCTCCAAGGTCTGAATAGTTCTCTCTGACTGACCGTCCGTCTGTGGATGATACGCCGTACTGTAAAGTAATCTCGTGCCCAAAGCTTCCTGAAAAGCCACCCAAAACTTCGATGTAAATCGTGGATCACGATCCGAGACAATACTCACTGGGACACCATGATACTTCACAACCTTCGAGATAAACAACTCCGCTAAACGGCTCAAAGAATACTTCTCTCTCATTGGAATAAAATGAGCCGACTTAGTGAGCCGATCAACGATCACCCAAATGTCGTCAAAGCCATTTTGTGTACGCGGCAACTTGTACACAAAATCCATAGTGATATTTTCCCATTTCCACTCTCGAACGGGAAGCGGCTGCAACAACCCAAACGGTTTCTTCCTCTCTGCTTTAACCTGCTGACAAACAGCACATCTGCTCACATACTCGGCTATCTCCCTCTTCATACCCGGCCAATAATAAAATGGTCGAATGGTATGATACATTTTTGTAGCTCCTGGGTGATGGCATAAGCCGAGATATGTGCTTCATCGAGAATTTCTTTCTTCAACTCCACACTATTAGGCACGAACATTCTACCCTCTAACATCAACATGCCATCCGAATCACGAACTCTGAGGTCTCGCCTCCTTCCTTGCTCTCGAGCTTGAATAAGTTCTTGAGTCTCCTGATCAGCTACCTAAACTTCAAGTACCCGATCAACAAGTATCGGCCTAACTTGGAAATTAGCAAGTAACGCCACTTCTCGATCTTCTGCTTCTAACCTCACTCCCGTAGCACGCAAGTCAGCCAAAAGAGGAACATGACTAGCGTACAACGTATTAATACGGCCCTGTGACTTCCTGCTAAGTGCATCAGCCACTACGTTCGCACGACCAGGATGATAATCAATCGTGCAATCGTAATCGCTGAGCAACTCCAACCACCTCCGCTGACGAAGATTAAGTTCCTTCTGAGTAAAAAGATATTGGAGACTCTTGTGATCTGTAAAGATCCTGCACTTCTCTCCGTAAAGATAGTGTCTCCACAACTTCAACGCAAAGATGATAGCAGCCAACTCCAAATCATGTGTAGGGTAATTCAACTCATGAGGTTTCAACTGCCGCGAAGCATAAGCAATCACCCTACCATGCTGCATCAATATGCATCCCAGACCATTCAAGGAAGCATCGCTATAAACCTCGAAATCACCACTATCGTCTGGGAGTGCCAAAACAGGTGCATGAGTGAGACAATGCTTCAACTGCTGGAAACTCTGCTCACACCTATCATCCCACTCAAATTTAACATCCTTCCTCATTAATCTCGTCAGTGGCAAGGCAATCACCGAAAAATCCTTAACGAATCTCCGATAATACCCCGCCAAGCCAAGGAAACTTCTCACCTCGGTGACGGTTCGTGGTTGCTCCCAACTTTCCACAGCTGCAACCTTCTGAGGGTCCACCAAAATACCTTGAGCAGAAATGATGTGCCCCAAGAACGCAACTTGATCTAACCAGAACTAGCACTTGCTAAACTTAGCATACAATTGGTGTTCCCTCAACCTCTTCAACACCAAAGTAAGATGTCGAACATGCTCCGCCTTCGACTTAGAATACACCAGAATATCGTCAATGAAGACAATAACAAATCTATCCAAGTAAGGCTGAAACACCCGATTCATTAAATCCATAAAAGCAGCTGGTGCATTCGTCAACCCAAATGGCATAACCAGAAACTCGTAATGACCATAACGAGTCCTGAACGCCGTCTTAGGGACATCATCCCTACTAATCTTCAAATGATAGTAACCAGACCTCAGGTCAATCTTAGAGAACACACAAGCACCTCTCAGCTGATCGAACAAATCATCGATACGAGGCAATGGATAACGGTTTTTAATCGTTACCCGATTCAATTGCCTGTAATCGATACACAGCCTCAAAGTTCCATCCTTCTTCCTCACAAATAACATTGGAGCGCCCCAAGGCGAAGTACTAGGATGGATAAATCCCTTATCCACTAACTCCTGCAGCTGAACTTTCAATTCCCTTAACTCCGCGGGAGCCATACGATAAGGAGTTAAAGAAATAGGATTAGTACCTGGAAGCAACTCAATTGTGAACTCCACGTCTCGATCTGGGGGTAGACCAGGTAAATCCTCGGGAAATACATCAGGAAAGTGTCTGACCACTCTCACATCCTCAACTCTGTTAGGAACAGCCTCGTCTAACACCACATGAGCTAGGTACCCCTGACAACCCTTAGATAACAACTTTTTCGCTCGCAGCGCCGAAATAACGCCATGTCTCACCCCACTCTGCTCACCCACGAAAGTAACCACAGGTAGTCCAGGTCGGTGAAACGTAACTACTTTCCCGTAACAGTCAATGTTGGCACGATAAAAGTGCAACCAATCCGTGCCCAGAATCACATCAAAGTCCACAATATCTAACGGGATAAGATCGGCTGACAAAGCAACACCCTCTACGATCACTGGACATCCTGGGTACACACAATCTACAACACATCTCTCTCCTCTAAGCATAGCGAACTCTAAATCGTACCCTAGAGGTGTGGGGCGAGGTTGCGTCACTTGAGCAAATGTATGAGAAATTACGGAATGCGTAGCTCCACAATCAATTAAGACTCTAGCAAAACAACCAAGAATGTTCAACTTACCAATAATCAAGTCTGGGTTGTTCTGAGCGTCCTGCAGAGAAATATTGGGAAGACGCCCCTGTCCCTGTTGACGCCCGCCGCGGCCTCTGCTCACCTGAACACCGCGTCCCTGAGCACCACGCCCCTGACTGGGCTGACCCGACTGTCTCGAAGACCCTGCACTGCTAGTGGCAATCTCCCCCTGCTGATACTGTCCTCCCTGATACCACTAATAACCACCCGCTGGAGCTGGAGGATACGGCATATAGCCGCCCGAATACTGAGGATAGCCACCCTGGGAATAGGGATCCTGGGGATACTGATACTACCCCGGAGCATAAGGGACAGCATCACCCTGATAGTGATAAGCATCACCTCGACTCGCCTGGCCGTAGCTACTAGGACCCTGGATCTGCTGGAGTGGTGCAGGTGGTGGCATAAAGGTCTGCTGCGGTTTCTGCTGCTGCTGACCCTGGGGACAATTCGCCGCTCTATGTCCCATCTGTCCACACGTGAAGCAACCGCTGCTACCACGTCTACACTCGCCGAAATGCCTGTTGTTACACCTACAGCAAACTGGGGCTTTGCCTCGCCCACCATCGCCCTGCCTCTGGCCTCTAGCGCCACCAGAAAATCTACCTCCACGACCCTGTCCAGTGGCACTGAAGCCACCACTCGAAGAACTCGAGCTAGCACCACCCCTCTTGAAGTTCTAAGTCTGACGGGGCCCGAGCGATGCCTGACCTTTACCTTTGTCATCCTTCTTCTGATTGCCGTCCTTTTCCTCATCAGTGTCGCTCGACATGTTCTCAGAGTCCTCAATCCTCAACAAAATCTCATAGAATTCCTGGTAAGTCTCGTTGTGGACAGTAGTCGCCATTGAACGCCACTTCTTCCTGGTGCCCAAACGGAAAAGACGAAGCATCTCTGCTGGATTACCATTAACATCAGGATGGTAGCGGGACAGATCAGTAAACTTGCGATAGTACTCATTCGCCATCATCTTCTGCTGTTTCAGCTCGGTGAACTCCTGTTTCTTTCTATCAATGTACTCAGGGGGCACATACCTCCTCTTGAACAAATCCGTAAAAACATTCCAATCAGTCCTCTGATCTGGAGTCAACCTACGAAGCTCCTGCTCCTACCAAGCCGCAGACTCCGTATCCAGAAACCATGAGGTCGTCTCGACCCACCTCTCCATAGAAAGGTTCCCCTGATTATGCAACACACGGAAGGTCTTCTCAATGTGTTCCAACCACCGCTCTGCGCCCTCGTGGCCCTCACTACCCTTGAACTTATCCAACTTCAGATTGTACATAGTCTCCAGAGGAGTCCTCTGGGGAGGGCGCATCACTGACTGAAGGGCTGTAGCAATAACTTCCCCCAACTGAGCAACATCGGGGAAGCTAGACTCAGAAGAACGACGTGGTTCCCGACGAGGAGGCATAATTTTGACAGAAGACACCAAAACCATTAGAATACTCACAAGGACACAGGACTGCCAAACCTAAGCTCTGATACCAAACTGACACACCCTGACCGAGATCGGAGCGTACTGGCCGTCACACGAAGGTGACGTAGCCATGTGCACGTGCGGAAGCTAATAAAGTAGTAATATAAAAGTACGACTAAATTAAAACTAGCATACAAAGTACTAAAACAAGTGCTAGTAAGTGAGATACAATTTCAGAGCAGGTCTACAGCAGCCCAAAGGAAAAGTTGCGATAAAGGTGACCCTACGCTGGTGAGTATCTGTCAGAAAAGCCGGGAGAAATCCTCTGGGAATACCACCGAAACTGCTAATCAACTAGAACCTGGAGGGGTGCAAAACAAAAGCGTGAGTGGGCAAAAACAAAGCTCTTTGAAAACCATTTAGCAAAATATAATCTAACCCCTCGCCGTAAAACCTGTATATTCCCAGAAATAAACATATATACGTATGTATAAATATGCCAAACATGCTCAAGGGTATACCAATCATGCTCAATAATATGCCATGCCGGAACCTCATAATGATATGCAAGTGCTCAGGTATATCTCATAACGATAACATATAATCTGGCAGCCGGAGTCACCTAACGTGACCTGTACGGCTGCATATAAAGCTCAAATCTCAAACTCAATAACTGAACCTGCTCACGAGTCGGAACCACCTAAAGTGGTCTGTACGACAGGCCTGGGTGTAATACATATATACGCTCTAGTGCTACGATCACGTGAAGGCTGTGCGAATAATCGCGGGTCGCCTACGAGTCGGAACCACCTAATGTGGTCTGTACGACAGGACTGTGCACCTAACTTGGATCCAAGCTGAGCGTGTGGTGCGGGAGGTGAACATCACGTGAAGGACTGTGCCCTACTCTGGGCGGGAGCACTAACACCCGGGGTGCAGGTTATGAGCTCTCTAAGCATCTCAAACTACTGCTGAAAGTAAATATGAATACCACTTACCTGGCACTTACCTGTGCGTCCACAGCACCCAATATGCATATGTATATGCAAGCCACTACTAATGCATGCAATTATGCATAAATGATAATAATAAAGTGCATGGCATAACGTAAATAACCCCTTTTTAAACGGTTTCTGGGAATATAAATGTATATAGGTATATACGGAAAACAAAAGCCCACTCACTGGTAAGTGGAAGGGTCGTAGCCCCCCTGCCTCGAGTGCGAACGCTCGTCCTCGGGGTACGTGTCACCTATATGCGAAATAACTATAAAAACGTTAACTTTAAGGCACATAATCAACTTCTCGTAATAACTTCTCATACATTGCTCAAATTGGACAAATGAATATACCAACGTGCTCTACACAACCTCAGGATCACAACCATATTTTTAAAATAATTTTTGGACCTCTCACGCGCCCCCACGCGCCAAAATGGGCACAGACCTACGCGCCCCCACGCGCGGCCACGTGCCATGCACACTGACGGTGTCAATTGACGCCGTCAGGAATATTCCGTTTAAATTCCGGAATATTCCGTTAAACTTAACCGGATACCGTTACTGCCGTTAGGAATATTCCGTTAAAATTAACGGAATATTCCTGTTTCTTCTCCGGCCTACCCTCGCCGGACTCCGGTCACCGGAAAACTGGGAAAACTTTAAACTCACTATTCTCCTTCGTTTTTCAACCATTTTCCATGATTCATGGACCAAAAGAAAGCCCTAGACTAGTAGAATCACGTTATACAACTTTTAAAAGCTAAAAACCACGCGATCATACCTGTCTCAAAACTCAAAACTCGGCCAACTTCGAACCAAGCTTCTCCGACGTCAAAACACTTCCAACGAAACACTCCTGGGCTCCTCGTGACACCACCAAGCTACCTACGAGCTTAGAAATCCCAAAAACTCAATGAATAATTTTTGCATGAACAGTACACAAATCGGAGCTTGTGAAATCGACGTGAAAACGTCGAAGTTCCTACCTGAAAATGGTATAATCGTGCTCCCCTCGACCTCACGATCACGACTGCACCCTTGGTTTCCTCGATCTGCTACGGTATAATGGTTCTTGGTGTGTGTCCGTACGTTTGAAGGAAGAAGAAGAAAGAAGGGAGCTCGGGGAAGAGAGAGAGAGAGAAACAGGGAAAAAGAGACAGAGAGAAAGGGAGTACGTGTATGGTTCCAAACATGCCAACCAGGCTCCAAATAACGATTGAAAGTAAAAGAGACGGGCTAGGGGTAAAAGTGTCATTTCACGTGTGCATTTTAAAAATCCCGGGACGGGATGTCACAAATTCTGTTATGACAATAAATGAATTTAGTAAATATATTAAAGTAAGCATAAGAACAAAAAATTATAATACAAAAGGAGAGTATAAAAATTTGTGTACTAGCTTAATGTATATTGGTAAGGTTTTTGATAAATATAATCATAAGTTCAATTTAGAATTTCAAAATTTAGTTCAAACATTTGGTTGTAAACATGTAAATATGATAAAAGCAAGACCTGTAGATAATAGGTTTTTAGAATGAACTTAGTGGACATTACCTAATGTACAAGTAACAAAAAATAGACAACCAGATAAAGTACAAATATATGAAACTAGCACAGGTAAAGCAACAATTAGGTTTAGTAATTACAAGCAACTAGAAAATATAAAAGAGGATGAGAGAGATCGAAAATGAGAGTATTCATATGGCTTTTGATAATTTAGATATTAATTTAGTTGAGAAAATTTTTGATCATATTGTGGATAAGCTTATAGAAAATATTGATCATTTAGATGAAGAACAATACTTAGAAAAATATAAGACATATGATTTAGGACTACATAGAATTTCAAATGAAGAGATGAAAAAATTAATTTTAGAAATAGAAGTAGAACATATTTTAGGATCAAAAGAATATAATAATCTATTAGAATTGAAAGTAGAATGTAATCCAGTAGAAAAAAGTAGTACATCAGGAGTAGAAAATTTAGGATACACAAGTAGAATTGATCAACAATTTTTGAAACCAACAAATGAACAATATAATGAACAAGCTGGAGTAGATTACATAGAAGAAAGTATGATGAAACCACCTACAAAAAATAGGATTCCATATTTGAGAGGATTATAACAAATTAATATAGCAGGAAATATGTTAAATTTAGATAATGTAAATTCACAAGATTGAGAAAGAACGATTGAGAGATGGGAGAAAGATTGCGTACATGCATCATTAATGTTAGATTTTAGTAATTCACAAAATATGTTAGATTATTTTGAGCATACTTTAGATGGTTTAGTTTTTTACTATTTCCAGTCATGGAAAGTTCAAAAACTAGAATAGCATCAGATAGCTAAAATGCATTTTAATATTGATGGTTTTGTTACTTCGATTAAACAAGAATTTTTAGATCATAATAGGTTAGATGACAGAAGCGAACAAGAACAAATAAGAGCAATTAGAAATTTAGAACAATTACAAATTTGTGATTTACAGTATATAGCTATGTATACTATCGATTTATTTAAATATTTAGGAAGAACATGTAGAATTAGTGATATTAATTTATTAGATATTTATATGCCAAAAATAAAAAGACCAATAGGAGAAAAGATTTGGAATGAATGCAAAAACATCCAAAGAAAAATGATATTGCAATAGGACTTAGAATTCAAAATGTATATGACATACTTAGACAGGAATGTAGCCAAATAAAAGCTAAGAGACAAATTAGGAAAAAAATTTATATGAGTTTTAAAAATATAGATTTACCACAACAATATGATTGTGACAAGAAAAATAAGTATAAGAAAATATACAAAAAAAAAAAAAAATATAAGTCATATAAACCATATAAACAGCATAAGAATTTTAGCAATAAGACCTTCAAGAACATATAGGAAGAGAAAACATATTCCAAAACAATTTAGGAAAAGAAGTGGCAGACCTTAGATTAGAAAATATAAAACACCAAAATATAAGAGTAGTTGTAAATGTTATTTATGTGGAGAAGTTAGGCATATTAGACCTAAATATCCAAAATTAGGTAAACAGTCGAGAGATAAAGTACATTTGATGGAGTTGTTTAAGTTAGAAGAGGATGACGATATACAGTCGATATATAGTTTAGATGATTTAAGTGATAATGAGAGTATTTATAGTATAGAAAGTATAAATATGATATATTCAGACTCAGAAGATTCAAGTAGTTCAAATAGTGATTTAGAAGAATATATGCGTGCAGTCATAGAAGAACAACATGAAGAAGAGTATAGATATATAAATTTAAGTTGGCCAAAAAAATGTCATAAGTGTAGCAAGTTAGTTCCAAATAAATATTATAATACATATTCAATATTGTGTGAAAAGTGTTATAGTAATAGGTTATTAGAAATTAATTCAGCAGAATCATAAGAAAGTACTGAAATATTGTTTATAGTATAGAAAAACCAAAAATTAATTCTTTAATTACCATAAATTGTGAAATAGAAATAGCAAAAGAACGCAAAATACAAACAACAACTATGATAGATACAGGAAGCATAAAGAGTGTCATAAGAGAAGAGTTAGTACCAGAAAAATATAGACAAAAATTAGTAAAACCAATGAGAATAACACAGTTTGATGAGAGACCAATTTATTTAACATATTGTATTAATAATGAGTCTATTAAAGTAGAAAAACAACAATTTAATTTACCATTAACATTTGTTTCAACAGTAGGATCATACCCATTCATTTTTAGGTTTAATTTTTTGAAAAGTTTTATTTATAAATTCTAACATAACATTTTTCAAAAGAAGCATTACAATAACTGATCAAATTAATACTATAGAAGCATACAAAAACATAAGTATAGAAGTGTCTAGTGACTAAGATAATCATTATTTAGAAAACTCAAAAGAAAATGATGAGCATAATAATATAAAAGAGTTTGATGAAGAAATATTTGAACATGAATATCCGATTTTAGAAGAAGGAACCTGTATAGAAATATTACAGTTAGATAGAGCAAAGAGTTTAAAAAATTTGTTACAGTTAGCAGAACAAATTAGAATCATAGGAGAAGACCCACAATTACATTGGAGTAAAAATAAAATATTATCAAAATTAGATATAATTAATTCATATTTAACCATTAAGACAACTGATATGCCTTATAATTTATTAGATAAACAAGAGTTTGAGCAGCAAATAGAAGAGTTGTTAAATTTAAAAGTAATTAGACCCTCCAAGTCTAGATATAAATCAGCAGCATTTGTTGTGAGAAAACATTCAGAGCTAAAGAGAGGTAAGACTAGAATAGTTTACAATTACAAGAGATTAAATAATAATACATATGAAGATAGTTATAAGTTACCAACTAAGGATGAACTTATAAATAAAATTTAGGAGAGTAAATATTTTAGCAAATTTGATTGTAAATCAGGATTTTGGCACATATGATTAGCAGAAGAATCAATTGAGTGAACAACTTTTACTTGTCCAGAATGACATTTTGAGTGGCTTGTTATGCCATTTGAACTTAAAAATGCTTCAAATTTTCAAGAAATATGATAATTTTTGTAATGTTTATGTAGATAATATTTTTAGTACATAGTAAAAATAGAAATGAACATAGGAAGCACTTAGAGATAGTTTTACAATAATTTATTAATAATGGAATTGTGATTAGCAAAAATAAAATAGAATTAGAAAAGCAAGATATATAATTCTTAGGAATGTATATCAAGTCAGGTATAATACAATTACAAGATCATATCGCTAAAAAGGTCTTAGAATTTCCAGATAAGTTAGAAGACAAAAAGCAATTACAAGCATTTTTAGGATTGTTAAATTATGCAAGAAATTTTATCCCTGATTTAGGAAGAAAAATAACAATATTACATAGTAAAATTAGCAAAATAGGACAAACATATTTTAATAGTGAAGATATTAAATTAGTTCAAAATATAAAGGAAGAAGTTACTCAACTTAAACCATTAACATTACTATTAGATGATAGTTACAAAATAGTTGAAACATATGCTTCATCGTTGGGATGGGCAAGTATACTATATCAGAAAAAACACAAGGAGTCACCAAAGTCTGACGAACAAGTTTGCAGATATTCATTAGGAAAATTTAGTGGTGTACAGTCAAGATTACGATCAACAGATTTAGAAATTTTAGGAATAATTAACTCACTTGAAGCATTCTCTTTATTTTTACATAATGAAGTATTTACGATTAGAACAGATTGTCAAAATATAGTTTCTCGTTATAACAAGATACATGCTAATAAATAGGCATCCCGAAGATGAGTTAATTTTTATTGATTCAATTACAGGAAATGATTTTAAACCAAATTTTGAACATATAAAAGGTAATGACAATACATTAGTTGATATTTTATCAAGATTGGTTGAACAAGAATGGAATATCGTGAACCATCATCTTCAAATAGCACAAGACCACAAGGTAAAAGAGCATCTTTCAATAGCATAATGATGCACCATGGACCTCCATCATTCAATGGATTCCAAAATAGAATAAGCATACCAACATCACCACTAATACCCACTTTCAACGTTAATGACACTCTTGTTGAAGGAATCAGAAATCCAACTCTGAGGTATAGATCTAGGGTACCAAAACTCTCTGATATGCAACAAGTTCTCTTTGATAATTTTTGGAATATCCAAATCAAACAGCCAAGCATAAGGTTAGGTCATGAAAAACTAATTAGAGCCTTAGAACAAGAGTTTGATAGCTTTAATTTTAATTTCCATCAAAGCCAGCATTATATTCATTCTCTTGAGCACAACCTTCAAGTCATTTCTAGAGACTATGAGTCATTACTTAGTAAGTTTACCAAAATGAAACAAGAACTCTAATATCTTAGAATGCAGCAAAAGTCAAGTGACACCTTGAAAAGAAATTGAAAATAGGTTTGGAAACTGATCAACATAAGAATAAAGAAAAAGAGGTTATTGAACCCATAGAACAAGAGGCTAATGAGCCCATAAAAGCGATTAAGATTGAGCTATTAGAAGAAGACATTGAAATGAAGTAGCATCAAAATAATGAGTAGCATCAACATCTGAGGGATAAAGAAAAACAAGAAAGATATGAAAGTTTTCTTAGGAATATATCTTTAGACTTAATAATTGATGATATCTTATTAGAAGAAATTTCAAAAGCAAAGTTAAGAATAATGCCACCAGATATGCAAAATGAGATCTTGAGCAGAGCATCACATTCCATGAAAGAGTTATAATTACAATTACAATGTGCTTTGTATCAGTCCATCTTTGATCCAAAACCAGAATAAATATTATTACAAAGATGTATCCACCATATATTTGTGATAATACGAAGAATTGTATTTGTAAACTAGAAGTTAGCATAGTTGTGGCCATGATTAACATGAGAGATTTTAGACTATGACACTTTAGTTATGAGCATCAGAAAAAACACAATGTAGTAGAAGTTACCTCAACCTTACTATTAGAGTTTGGCTATCTTAATAAAATATTCATCAACCATATTTCCCAACTAGAATTATTTCTTGAAAAGCTTATAAAAGTAGCAGAAGATTATTTAGAAAAGTGGAAAGAAATTTGCATAAGTTTTATCAGTAGTCATCTAGATTGGTATATACATATGCATAAAGAGAAAGCTAGGCATATAGCCATGATTAATGAAGAGTCCTTTAAACTATCCCCTATCCCCCCACACAGGTGGACTCTTTTATACAAAAATATTTTAAGATTTCGAGGGATCCAAATGTTAGACTTAGATGACTTTGAAGATTTTAGGTATGATATGATATTAGTAGCAGAAGAAGAAGAAATGTATATTTACAACAAGTCAAAAGCCCGTCATCAACCATATTGGAAGCCTCAAAATTTCAAAGAAGAAACATAAGATATGTATTATAAGGTAAAAGAAGATAGAGAGAGAGATGTAGAGCTAGTAGAAGGCGATGAATAGTACTGGACCAATTTGACAGAAGAAGAGCTGTATAACATCGACAACATGATGAAAGCCTGAAAAGTTGCAACAACACCATAAAAAGAAGGAAGCATATTATAATGAATACTTTTCAACTCATAATTTCTAGCAATAGCATCTAATAAAATGCATGATGGTGATGTTTCAACAACTGGGGGTGCAAATTCTTTCATGGGACGTGGATTTGCATCTGCCATCTCCTTTTGATGTCTTGAACGTCCTCTTCTCTCTCTCTTCTAATTCTGATGTGGATGTTTGGCTGTGACTAGAATGAACTTCACGAACCAACACTTCTTCTTCTCGGCCTTTTTTTGTATTTTGTCTTATTCGATCAATGTTATCGTCAATCGGCAAGAGTTCTCCTTTTTGCGATCGAGGACCATGCATTCACTACCTACAAAAATAAATATATTTAGAACAAATAAAATAAAAAAATTTAGGGGATACACAACTAGAAATAATGAGATGGGACTTTAAAACAAATCTCCGGCAACATCGCTAGAAACTTGATGAACAAATTATATTTCTCGCAAATGCAGGAATTGATATGATAGTATAGCAAGCAAATACGAGTGTCACACCCACATGGATTTGTAAAGTCACCTAACTAAATCCAATTTTGTAGTACCCACTAGAATTAAAATAACGAAAACAACTAAACTACGAAATTCAAATAATTAACCAAAGAGAAGTTGATCAAGTAATCTTAAGTGTAGTGAATTAAAGAGAATTTATGTAAATAATTTCTGAAAACAATAGTTGAAACACTAGGTATCCGACTTCACCATATCAATTCAATTCTATGTCATGAGATAACTTAGTAAGAATAATTCAATTCAGGTTCTAGGGTTCGTTCTCTCTTTATTATGATTATCCGTTAGGCGTCCGGGTGTAACCAAGTATTCTTAGTCATCTACTTAACCATGGCGTCTAGTCTAAGTCAATAATAAAAAATCCATTAAGTGCAAGAAGAACAAAGAAAACCAAAAAGTGTCTTATCATGGCGTCTGCATCAACAACAATTCATTCATCCAAGGGAGCTATCTCAAGGCTAAGCATATGGCATCTACTATAACCTTGTCTCATACATCTAAAAATTCATATTAAAGGTAGCTAATCAATAACATGAACATAAAGAATGATTTAAGCATAATGAATGAAACTAGAAACCCTTGAATTGATAAAAGAGTAAAGTTAACTAAGACATAGAATTATCACGAAGGCTACATTGGATCCCTAATAAAGGAGTCAGTTCATCACGACCATCAAATTATAACAAAGCATAATTATCACAATCATGATCACCAAGTCTGAAACGATGTAAAACAAAACAATGGAGAACCCCCTCGGTGTTGGTGTCTTCCTTAGGTCAATTCGCTAAAACCATATGATGAAGTACATTCCTCCCCCTTTCCACGTTGCTGCTCTCGTCTTTACTTTTTTACAACCATCTGAGGAATATATAGTTAGGTTTAGGTTAGGCTTTGATTTGCCGCAATTATCAAATCCCAACATGTTTCCTTATCCAAATTGGTCTCCACTTCCGTGTAGAATTCCTGAGTTGACCTTCTTGCACTAAAGCATGTATAACTTCTTCTAGAAGCATTCGAATCATGATCTGTAAACTTCTACCAAAACAAGACATCCAGAGCCTTCCATACATATGTACGATACCCAATTCGTTCTGATGAATTTCTGACATCCCAACGAAAATGATAGTTCTGCGCAGAACCTTCCAGCTCCATTTATAATTTCCAAACAGCACCCATTAAATTGTGGATTGAACAAATTAGCATCTGATGATTGTTGGAATACTTCTTGACTTCAGTTCTTCTCGACTTTGATCCTTTTTAGCCTTAAAATCACCAAAAGACTCCAAAGTCTTTTCTACGGTCCATTATCTACAAAATACGCACTAGACACATCAAATAACCAATTTCACAAGAAAACATAGCATAAAACTTAGGAAATATGGGCAATATAAATGTATAAATATTGTGTTATCAGTTCACATCGCACCATACACTCACTTTGGATCCATTGTAGTTGCTAGTCTTGTTCTAAATTGCTGTAGGCAATTAGGACTCGTATGTGATGCGCATAGCACCAGTTTTCTATGATTTTAGTACTAAAGCGTATATCATTATTACACCCAGTGTTGTTCATGTCAAAATATCTCTGCATGAACTCGTGTGTCAGCATATGTTGATGAGCACTCGATATGTTATGTTTGTTTATGTGAGATTATGTGATTACTTGACGATAGATATTTATTTACGAAATATTGCGACATATTGAATTCTTGAGATATTACAGGCTACGGTAAGTATTTTCATACTATACGTAGTATGTATATTTTGAAAACTATACTTGTTTTACAACGAAGGGTTATTATGTTTTCGAAAAGGTTTTTATAAAGCTTTGTTTTTAGGTCCACTCACCCTTATTTTTCGCCACTCCAGGTTTTAGTAGCTGAGCTTTTGTGTCAACGAGGATTCTTGGTAAACTTTGGTATATGTTATTACCTTCAACGGTATAATTCTTATCCTACCTTTACTGTACTTTATTTATACTCTGATATCACGTGTGAATTGGGTTCACTTCCACTCACATGTGCACTCTTACATTTAGACACTTTTAGGTTTAAATTTATTCACATATTCCACCTCACTTCACTTTATGGCTTCGTCACCTTTTGAGTGTAAGCCAGCACAGCTCGATTTAGATCCAGGTGGACATTTCGGGTCGAGGTGTGTCATTTAACATGATGGTGGAATGGTGTTGGAAAGCATGTGATGTATGTGAATGACGAAATGACAATTTTGGGTTGGTATATGGTTGTTATGTGACATACCTCGACCAAGATCAGGGCGTGCTGGCCGTCACACGGAGATGACGTAACCATGTGCACATGCGGAAGCTAATGAAACAGTAATATGAAAGTACGAATAATTAAAAACTAGCATACAAAGTACTAAAAACAAGTGCCAGCGTAAGTGAGACACAAGTTCAGAGCAAGTCTACAGCAGTCCAAAAGAAAAGATGCGATAATAGTACACCCAAAGGTGACCCTACGCTGGTGAGTGTCTGTCAAAAAAGCCGTAAGAACCCTCTGGGAAACCACCGAACCTGTTAAGCAACTAGAACCTGGAGGGGCGCAAAACAAAAGCGTGAGTGGGCAAAAACAAATCTTTTTTAAACCCATTCAGTAAAATACTTTCTAACCCCTCGCCGTAAAACCTGTATACTTCCCAGAAAATAAACATATATACGTAGGTATAAATATGCCAAACATGCTCAAGAATATGCCATGTCGAACCCTCATAATGAAATGCAAGTGCTCAGGTATAACTCATATCAATAACATATAATCTGGCAGCCGGAGTCACTTAGACCTGGTTTGGTACTGAGGTGATTCTGAAAAAAGCTGCTATCAAAAAAAGCTGGGAGCTGTTTTTGTGTTTGGTAAACACTCAGCTTCAGCTTTTTTTCACAGTTTTGGATGAAAAAAAGCCAAAAACAAGAAGCTGCAAAACCCAGCTTTGAAAAACCGGCTTTTTTTCACATCTGTTTTACATAAAAGTTTACCAAACACTCTAATACTGTTTTTTTTTTTTCACAAGCACTTTTACAAAAAAGTTTACCAAACACTCTGCTGCTTTATTTCACAGCTGCTTATTCTCACAGCACAGCAGAAGCAGCTTTTTTTCAAAGCACAGCAATACCAAACCAGCCCTTAACGTGACCTGTACGGCTGCATATAGAGCTCAAATCTCAAACTCAATAACTGAACCTGCCCACGAGTCGGAACCACCTAAAGTGGTCTGTACGACAGGCCTGTGTGTAACATATATATACGCTTTACTGCTACGATCACGTGAAGGCTGTGCGAATAATCGCGGGTCACCTACGAGTCGGAACCACCTAAAGTGGTCTGTACGACAGGACTGTGCACCTAACTTGGATCCAAGCTGAGCGTGTGGTGCGGGAGGTGAACATCACGTGAAGGACTGTGCCCTACTCTGGGCGGGAGCACTAACACCGGGGGTGCAGGTTATAAGCTCTCTAAACATCTCAAACCACTACTGAATATAAACATGAATACCACTTACCTGGCACTTACCTGTGCGTCCACAGCACCAAATATGCATATGTATATGTATGTCACTACTAAGGCATGCAATGATGCATAAACGATAATAATATGGTGCATGGCATAAAACAATTAACCCTTTTTAAACAATTTATGGGAAAAATAAATGTATATAGGTATATACAGAAAAACAAAAGCCCACTCACTGGTATGTGGAAGGGTCGTAGCCCCCCTGCCTCGAGTGAGCACGCTCGTCCTCGGGATATGTATCACCAATACGCGAAACAACTACAAAAACGTTAATTTTAAAGCACATAACCAACTTCTCGTAATAACTTCTCATACATTGCTCAAATTGGACAAATGAATATACCAACGTGCTCTACACAACCTCAGGATCACACCCATATTTTTAGAAAAAATTTTCTCCGCCGCACGCGCCCCCACGCGCCGGCCACGCGCAGGCACGTGCCTGGCACGCTGACGGCGTCAACTGACGCCGTGAGGAATATTCCGTTAGTTCTAACGGATTCCGTCAACGGCGTCAGGAATATTCCGTCTCCTTCCCCGGCGAACCTCCGGTGCCGTCGCCGGCGCCGGAAAATCGCAAAACCTGTAAATCGTGATTTCTCTCTCGTTTTTCAACCATTTTTCACGATTCTTGTACCAAAACAAAGCCTAAGACTAGGAGAACACGACCAAACCAATTTTAAGGGTAAAAAACTACTAGATCTTACCTGTCACCAAACTCAAACTCTGGCCAACTTCGAACAGGGCGATCCCGACGTCCAAACTCTTCAAACGAAGCACTCCGAGGCTCCTTGGGACCTCACCAAGCCACCTACGAGCTTCAAAATCCCAAAAACGTGCTAAATTATTTTTGCATGAATAGTACTCAAAACTGCCATTGTCGAATCGACGTGAAAACGACGGAGTTCTCACCTGAAAATGGTACGACTGGACTCCCACGAGCCTCACGAGCTTGAAGGTGTACTTGGTTCCTTCGATCTGCTAAGGTTTGAGGGGTTTTGGGTTTGTCCGTACGTTTTCAGAAGGAAGAAGAAGGAATGAGAGCATGGGAAAGAGACAGGGAAAAAGACAGAGGGTGAGGGAGATGACAGTGTGTGTGTGTGTGTGTGGCCCAACACATGCCACACCACACAAAACAACCAATAAACGTAAAAGAACTAACTAGGGGTAAAGTAGTCATTTCACACGCACGTTTTAGATAATTTCGGGACGGGATGTCACATTATGTGATTTGAAAATTTATGTTTTCTGTTAGGAAATATTATGAGGAATGTCGGAGATTAATAGAAGATAAACTACGAATGGCTTGATCCCATCTTAGGATATGTAGGCAGTCTAATATAGAGGTTAGATGTTGCATGAGATAAGGAAAAATTACTACGTTGCTAAACCGTCGACTTGTTTTGGTCATGTCTCAAAGGCGGGGCATGATAGAGGAACAATTGCTCGGTGACGTCACGTATCAATCCTGGACGTATTTTGAGATTGGGGCGTGACATATTTTGTTGTAGATATTTACATAAACTAATTTTTTTCAATGTAATGTATTCCGATACAATTTTTGTTCTTCATTTAGGTACACTAGTTCATTTAATATATTTTGGTATACCCATTGATACAAACATTTAGCTAGGTACATTATTCTTTATAATACATTTTGGTACATACATTTAGGCATTGAAGTTTAGGTGCATTAATTCGATATATTACATTTTGTGACATATCTTTTAGTACAAACATTTGGTACATACATTTCGGTACATCCAATTAGGTATAGAAATTTCAGTACAAAGAAGTCAATTTAATACATTTCAGTATAGTCATTTATGTACACTTATGTATTTACATATTTTTCTTATGTGTCACTAATTTTTTTTAGAGAGTTTTAACGAAAAGTCTACGGTACTGTTTACTTTAACGAAAAGTCTACGGTACTGTTTACTTTAACAAAAAACGACATTTTTACACTAAAAAGTTAATCATGGTACTATTTACTTTACCCTTTATTTTGTCATTGTCATTAAAACTCAAAGTTTTCAAGCTCTTTTTATTAGTTTTTTTTATTTTTTATTTTTTATTGTCTTCTATTAATAAAATCAAAAATTTTTATGTGCAAACATTAAATAAAAATACCCATTAAATAAAAAAATAGAATATAAATGTAATAAATGTACACTTTAAAGAATTAAAATCAACATGTAATTTGACACCCGATTTTTTTTTTAAATTCCAATCGTTTTTAAGGACTAATGTTCACAGAGCCCCTTAAAATTATGAGTATGAAGACGGAAATGATAATGGCATACCCATCACTGTTGTAACTCATTGTCATTCCTAAGTTTTATTGGCCTTAAAAAGAACTATTACCCCCTTATCCTCTTAATTGGTAAAGATACCTTGACTTTATACATTTGGTCAGGATACTTTTTTTAGGAGAATATATGCATGGCTCCTTCTTTTAGAAATTAGAATTTTCACATTTTTATCAATTATATATGGTTTAATATGCATATATACAATTTTGTTTTTATAATATAATAAGTTATTTTGGTATATGTGTCAAACTATAATTTACAATTATAAAGGGAATTATTATTAGCACTCCAAAAATCTCATTCTACACTCCAAACTGTTTATATTAAGAAAGAAAAATACATTTGTGAGGAGTGTAGAATGAGATTTTTGAAGTGCTAATAACACTTCCCATTATAAGATATATTATCAAGATAATATAGTGCTACTTTTTAATGGAACATTATTGTGCATTTTTTTTTTCTCAGCAATTGAAAGTTTTATTTTATTTTATTTTATTTTTTTGTTAGTACTACAATCTAGTGATATTTCTCTTTACTTGTAAATGAGAGGTCTTAGGTTCGGTTCTTACCAAAGGTGAATTTGAAACATATTATCACTAGCCTATTGTAAGACTTAATTTGTGATATCCCACATCGCACAGGGGAGTGATCCTTATATGTATATTCTCATCTCTACCTAGCACGAGGCCTTTTGGGAGCTCACTGGCTTCGGGTTCCATGGGAACTCAAAAGTTAAGCGAGTAGCACGCGAGAGCATTTCCAGGATGGGTGACCCATCGGGAAATTCTCGTGTGAGTTCCCAGAAAGAAAACCGTGAGGGTGTGCTGAGGGCCCAAAGCGGACAATATCGTGCTACGGTGGAGTCGGGCCTAGGAAGTGGTCCCGCCCGGGCCGGGATGTGACAATTTGGTATCAGAGCCTAACCTTGGCCCCGTGTGTGTCGACGAGGACGTCGGACCCCTAAGGGGGTGGATTGTGACACCCTACATCGCCTAGGGGAGTGATCCTTATATGTATATTCCTATCTCTACCTAACACGAGGCCTTTTGAGAGCTCACTGGCTTCGGGTTCCATGGGAACTCCGAAGTTAAGCGAGTAGCACGTGAGAGCATTTCCAGGATGGGTGACCCATCGGGAAGTTCTCGTGTGAGTTCCCAGAAAGAAAACTGTAAGGGTGTGCTGGGGGCCCAAAGCGGACAATATGGTGCTACGGTGGAGTCGGGCCCGAGAAGTGGTCCCGCCCGGGCTGGGATGTGACAATTTGGTATCAGAGCCTAACCTTGGTCGCGTGTGTGCCGACGAGGACGTCGGGCCCCTAAGGGGGGTGGATTGTGACATCCTATATCGCCCAGGGGAGTGATCCTTATATGTATATTCCCATCTCTACTTAGCACGAGGCCTTTTGGGAGCTCACTGGCGTCGGGTTCCATGGGAACTCCGAAGTTAAGCGAGTAGCACGCGAGAGTATTTCCAGGATGGGTGACCCATCGGGAAGTTCTCGTGTGAGTTCCCATAAAGAAAACCGTGAGGGTGTGCTAGGGGCCCAAAGTGGACAATATTGTGTTACGGTGGAGTCGGGCCCGGGAACTGGTTCCGTCCAAGCGGGGATGTGACATAATTCACTTTTCTTTCTTTTAGTGTAAATAATATCGTTTGTTAAAAAAAAAGTGTTATATTTTTTATTGAAAAAAAATAATAATAATAAAAGACAAAGGAGGTTCAAAAGTGGAAGAAAGGAGGGGGTGGTCACCTACCGCCACGCCTAAATGGCAAGTTCATCCCAATCTCACCAACTTATTTTTGGAGTTGGAATGATAGTGGTCCCCTTCTAAAAAAAAGAAGGTGGTGATGCATGATCATGTCCGATTTCTGTTTGACTCTTCATAATGAGTGATTTTTTACACTTATAAATCACAGTTTGGTAAATAAAAATATACGGTTAAAATTACGATGAGAAAAATTTATCACGTTTCAAGTAAAAATTTATCTAAATAAACAATAACTCTTTATGTGTAAGAAATCAAGTATTTTTCTTTATGAAATTAAATACACTTTTTTTAGTACATTTGTACTAAGAGGGAGAAGAGAGTTCGGTTAAGCCACACAATTGACAATTTAATTTGGTATCGAATTCGTCAACAACGAGGTTCGAACTTAAGACATCTCACTCTTAAAACACATAATATCATACTATAGACTCCACATCGTACAGTTTCTCCTTTTTGTTTAAGTGAAGATAAAGCGCATAAATTATTTGCCTTGTGTGCTCAATATTAATTCCCTAAATTTGGTAAAGAAATTCAAGAAAAATCTTAGTGAATGTAGGAAGATACATGATGATATTGACAAAATTTTAGCCGAAATTCCACCAATAGAAGAGAAAATAACGATGACGTGATAATTACAAAAAATGCTGTCACCAAAACCCAACCACAACACCATAAGTCCTACAACATCAATGGTGGACAAGGATCTTTTTTTGTTGGAATCCAGGGATTAATTAATCTTGTTCGTTCATCGTACATTATGTGATCAATTTTCGTTAGGTACTATTTATATTTAATTTAAAATTTAAAATAATTTCTAACCGTACTATGTACGATGAACGGATATGATTGATTGATCATCCGAATCCTTATAAAGAGGATCCAAATCCTAAGCAAAGGGTCTGAATCCTGCTGACCAAGGAACACGGATCGTTGGATCAACATCCAATGACTATAAACAAGGGACCCTCTAAAAGTTATAATAATTGTAACTGTTGGATATCCAACGATTTGTGTTTCTTGATCAGCAGGATTCGAACCACTGAGAGGATACAAATTCTAGGATGATACCATTTACCAGATCAGTGGGCCCCATTTAACTCGCATAAGTTCTGAAGGCCTAATCACCCACCAACCCCGGACCGGTTTCTGGTGGCAGGTCGAACCAACCATCCCGTTCGAACCGGAGACTCGATTCCATATATACCTTCTTCTTTCCTCTTTCAATTCAGGTTCATCTTCCTGTGTGTAACCTTTCAGTCATATAAGAGAAGAAAATCTGGTGCAATCCAAAGCAAAGTAAAAGAAGAGAAGAAAAAGAAAAAAACACAGAGCAGCAATGGCAGCCAATGGAGAGGAGCAACAAACTCAGGCAGGGAGGCACCAAGAGGTTGGCCACAAGAGCCTTCTCCAAAGTGATGCTCTTTACCAGGTACATATTTTCATAATCTCAAACGTGATGTTTGTTTCAAGCGATATTCTAATCTAGTATATATTGCGATGAGAAAATTTAAACTTGGGTGTCGAGGGCATGCTGTCCTTGTCAACTTGTCTACGTCTAAATTACAAAATTTGGAAGGTGATTAAGGTTTATGATGAAGCTCATGTTTTGGTTTTTGGGTTTGGATTTTTGTGCAGTATATATTGGAGACGAGTGTGTACCCAAGGGAGCCTGAATCCATGAAGGAGCTCAGAGAAGTAACTGCAAAGCATCCATGGTTTGTGAATTTTGGTTTAATTTTCATCAATTAAACCTAATTAAATTAACTAAATTCAGATTTTTTTTAGGAGATTAATTTTCGGATATTATTTTCTTAATTTTTTGTTTATAATTTGTTTTTTTTTAAATGGAAAATAAATAGGAACATCATGACCACATCAGCTGATGAAGGGCAATTCTTGAACATGCTTCTCAAGTTGATCAATGCCAAAAACACCATGGAAATTGGAGTTTACACCGGCTACTCCCTCCTGGCCACCGCCCTTGCCATTCCTGATGATGGAAAGGTATATTTTCAATGCCTCACCTTCAATAAAAAATACCCAAAAACGTTTATAAAAAATTTGGATATAATTGTTTTTGTTTATTGATTTGGGATCACAGATCTTGGCCATGGACATAAACAAGGAAAACTATGAATTGGGTCTTCCGATCATCGAAAAGGCCGGTGTTGCCCACAAGATCGACTTCAGAGAAGGCCCTGCCCTCCCGGTGCTCGATCTATTGGTCGAAGATGTAAATACTTAATTCTCAAAAATTGTTCAGCAGCAGTCTGACATGTTATGTCGTTTTTTTTCTTTATTTCTTTTTTTACAGAAGCATGTTTATACTGTTAGAATTAAAATACTTTGTTTTGACGAGACAAAGTACATCGTACATATACACTCGATCATATTCTTGGGGACTCACAATTAATGTGCTATTGCAGAAGAAGAATTATGGATCATTCGATTTCATCTTCGTGGATGCTGACAAAGACAACTACATCAACTACCACAAGAGGCTGATCGATTTGGTGAAGGTTGGGGGTTTGATCGGCTACGACAACACCCTATGGAATGGCTCTGTGGTCGCACCCCCTGATGCCCCATTGCGCAAGTACGTCAGGTACTACAGGGACTTCGTCCTCGAGCTCAACAAGGCACTCGCTGCTGACCCTAGGATCGAGATCTGCATGCTTCCCGTTGGTGATGGCATCACTCTCTGCCGTCGAATCAAATGAACCACCAACCCTAATTGGCCTGCCAATCATATATGATGAAGAAAAAATGTGTTTCTTTTTATTATTTTTCTTAATCTACTTTGTATTTGTATTTGGATGGTTCATCGTCAACGTTCATGTCGGAGAATTATTATAAGGCAAAAAGAAAAAAAATATTATAAGGAAAAATCGCATGTTAAAATTTATTGCCATGCATAATTATATATTACATCAAATTCTTTCTGGGATAAATTGCTTTTGAAGTAAACATACAAACACAGAAGATGGTTGGTGAAGTATGACCAAAACAAGTAAAAAAATTAAGTTGCCTGGACACATATAAAACGCAAATTTAATTTTTGTTCACTTCAGCCACTTAGTACTACGGTTTAGTGGTATTTCTCTTCATTTATAAGTAAGGAGTTCTAGATTCGATTCTTGTCAAAGACGAATTTGAAATACATTAATATGGCTAGCTCATTATGAGGCATGACTAACTTCCCCACTCCTTAATGTAGATAATATCATTTGTTTTAAGAAAAAAAAATTGTTCACGTCCTTAGGACCTACCATTTTACTATCTCCCAACAAGAAAAATGACGTTTAAGCCTAAGTTTATGAGTATCTATATCTAAAATAAAGATCAATTGATATGGTAAGAAAATTTGATTGAAGAAAGTTTTGAATTCAAATTTGGTAGACATATATGAGTTAAATAAAAAATAAGCATTTAACTGAAAGATGGTGAAAGTCCAATGTGGGTGGGTGTACATACTTATACAAAAATGAAAAAGATAATTGAAGAGATTAACTGTTACATGATAGAGAGGGCTATAATATTGGTAAGAAAATGACACATTTTGTCATCTCTTTTTCTATTTGTCCATATCCATTTGGTGCTATATATTTGTTGAAATTTGCAGGAACTGTAAATTAAATAAAATGAATAAAAAAAAAATGACAGCCACTCGACGCGTCTTAATAATTCTTCTAGTTTAACAATGTCAGAATCTGGCAGTCCCTAAAATTTGATAATGATAATGCTAATGATTTTTAATCAATGAATTTGATGTTAACAAAGTGGTGAAGATACCCAACGTTACTTCCTCGAAGATGGTTGAAGTAGCAGCTGCTAGAGATGGTGTCTCTTTGGCCATGGAACAAAACTAGCGGCACACATCATCCTGGAAGGGGACGCATTTCAGGTTGTCCAAGCCATTGGCAGCCACCGGGCTGGGTCTATTTGATCGTTGAGGATATTAAACTAGCCTTCGACGCTTTGTTGATTCTAAAGTCAGTCATGTATGCAAATACGCCAATGTAGCAGTTCATCGAATGGTTAAATTGACCTTATTTTCAGATTTTTTTTTCAGTTGTTAGTTTGAGGAGAGTCCTGATTTACTTCAGAATGTCCTTTTGAGAACTGTATGTTTTCTTAATAATCAATAAAGATTCTTTCGTGTTTTTTTATTTTTATTTTTGTATTTTTTAAATGGGAGTGGTCAAGAATGGTCATCTAATATTGGTAGAATAATATTCATGGCGGGGTCCCCATCCACTAAGTCACCAACCCACCAACCCTTTTTCACTTGTTTTTTTTAACTTTTAAGTTCACTATAATTCCTTTAGGTTGAGACTTGGTTGGTGAACCACTTTAATCTAAGTTATGTTGAGATGTTATATTTACATATTTTATTTTACTTTTCACACATATTTTTAATTTTTGGTTGTTGGATTGAATGAATTGAAGAAGATCAACAGACAAAAATTATTAAGGGATATGTAAGAAATAAAATGAGATGTGTGGCCAGCACATCCCTTTATGTTTATGTTGGAATAAAAAATCAATAGTATAAGAGGCACCAATATTTTTTGTCAAGTTTATTAACCGAAAATTCCAAATTAATGTTGTTGTACACATGGTTAGAGGCTTATTTGTTGGAAATAACTCAAGGTGGATTTATATTTGAATAAATGACAAGCTAACATACTATTTAATTTGAATCGAAAACTTAGTGAAAAAGGTTAATGTCTATAGTATTACTCTAATTATATATGTCAATAGTGCTACTGATTACGCTTGTTGGATCACCATTGCGGAGACGGAAATCATGGCTCTAAGCACCAGCAGAAAACCCTAAACAGAAATCCCTCTCTTTGTTTTTTTGATGCATATCTTTAGAGCATCTTCAATGAGATATGTTGGTTAACCAAAAAACACATCAATGAAAGGATGTAAAATATTCATCTTGGCTGGAAAATATAAATAAATCTTTCTAAAGTAATACTCTATAAATGATTAACATTCTTAAAATCATAAATTTTTTTAGGGGCTTTTAGATCCAGGTCCAAAAATGTAAAGTGTTTTTAGGAGTGAGTCCAGTTATCTAATTATATGTTTTTATTTCTTTTATACTCATTTTACATTTTCTAAAAATATTAAAAATCAATTAAAATCTTCTAATATTATGCATTTTCCAATTCCAAAAGAATATATTTAATATCTTATAACAAAAAAACTAATATACTAACATAAATTTATCTACAAAACATTCTACCCTAACTCAAGTAACAAATATATGAATGTATATAATACCTATACGTGAGATATGAAACCTAATTAAAAGGTAAAAAAACATAACATACCTACAAGCAAGACACATTAATCTGTGACAGGTTGATTATAAAAAAAGAATCTGTCATATAGGTAGATAAATATAATTAACCTGTGATATAGGTTGATTATTAAAATTAAAAATAAAATCTATAAATGGGGTTTAAAGTAGGAGGAAGAACGAGAAATAACAAAAAGATAAATAAAAAGAAATAAGCAAAGAGATAATTGGGAAGAAATTTGATTTTTATAATAAATCTTATCATTGAACAAATAACTATTGATAATTAGATAATTAAATATAACAAATTGGACTTATTTTAATAAATTGGACTATTCATACTATTAGCTCAAAAAATTGGACTTATATCAAGTTTCCCCATTTTTTTATTCCAGTCCCAACTTTGGACTAGTTATGTTTAAGAATAAAATCCATATTGTAATAAGTTATAATTTTTCTTTGTCCCATCTAAAGGAAACATACCTCCATATAATTATAATTTTGCTTACAGTTGAGGTTTGATGCTTTCTTTTTGCACAATTCAACACGAATATTTTCAGATAATTAATTTTTCATATTGATCTTGGGTGGCAAGGCTGCTTTGATAAAGGAAATAGGAAAGGTATTTAACCCACTTTATATGTGGAACGGGGCTTTGGCCATCAAACAACAAGGCCTTGGAGTACAAGTAAAGAAAGAATATATGTGCGAGAAATAAAATACTTGACGCCTAAGGAATTCTATTTTGGAAATACACTTATTAAGGATAAATACATAAAAAAATAATATTTTTTAGCTACACCTCTGCTAAGTAATAACCTCACTAAAGAAGACCCGACCCTAACTTTGTTGTAAATTCTTTCTTGAATTTGTAAATTGACAAAAATGCCTCTGTTGGGCTAAGTTGAATCCTATGTCAACTTTTGAGCTCATTTCATATTTTGTCTCATTTCTTTCCATATTCTTGTAGTACTCTGTTACTACGAACGCGTCAACGTAAACAGGACATAATTTAAAGCTAAAATGAAGATTTTACAAAGTACTGAGCATCAGAGGCAAAATAATAAGTTTCCTCATGGGACTGTTTTGGAAAATAATTATTTTCTATTTAGGAAAATATCCCGTTGTCTTTTTTTTTAAGGTGTACTTGTATTTAAACAAACATTTCCCTTTCGGGAAATCATCCCATCGACAAACACAATCTCTCTCCCCGACTCTCTCTCTCTCTCTCTCTCTCGTTCTTTTCCCCGAACCTCACAAGTCAACACCACCAAATTTTCCGACGAACTGAGCCACACGACCACCACCATCTTCTTCTTTTCATCACCACGAACTCGACCTTTAGTTTTGTTTCATGAAAAACAAACCTAGATCATAGGAACAAATGACTTTGATGCGATCCCACTTTCCCGGCAAGTTTTCACCATTTCTGACGAAGGTAAGGCTTTTGATCCGTTGGTCTCTTCCTTGTGTTGAATAATTTCAGTTTCATGTATATTTTGCTGAAAATGGCAAACTTTTGACGTATATCGAAGACGATTTTCTCGTCTACAGTTTTTCGGCCAGTGCACACGATTTTCTGAAATTGGGCTCAGTTTTGAGCAACCCGTGCTTGAATCTAAGCGGGTTCAAAACCTTGAATTTCGAGCTAAGAATTTCCTAACCTATTTCAAGGCTTTCCAACCACTTTTGGCTAAACTAAAGTGATTTTCAATACGCCCCCCAAATTACGCTAGGTAGTGTTTTTGTGAAATTTGGTTGAATTTTTGGAAAAATTTTCGGCCAAATTTCCCAGTTTTTTACGACACAGACGGCGGAGCCGGCGCTTGCAACCAGCTCATTGGAGGAAAAGACAATATTCCGTGAATTTTGAAGGATATTCCTAACGGCGTCAGGTAACACCGTAAACTTTAACGAAATATTCCGTCCAGTGACAGAGTATTTCACCCAGCATGTGTAGACGATGATCGCTAGTGGTCGGAGCGTGGCAGCTTTGGCTGGCGTGTGGTGGCGCATGGCGGAGCTTGGGCCCTGTTTTTAACTCTTTCAACTCCCGTTTTGAGTAAACCAAGGGAATTTTTAAGTCTTTTTCTCTGTGTTTCCAAACTTAGTATAGTTTAATGATTAGTACAGTTATATATATATATATATATTGTTATAAATAGGTCAAAGTTATAGAGATAACTTTTACTAGTAACAAGAGCGAAGCAGGTGTAAAATATTATATTGTAACTATAGCACAAGAGGATGACAAATAAAGGAGGTAGGAATAGATGATGTTATTGATCTTTTCTTTCTTTCTCTTTTCTATATCTGTTGATAGCAGTCGGAGTGCTCTATTTATAGAGCAACTCTGTACTATTATATGTTGAAAATTTACAACACACCTTTTGAAAAATGATTTCCTTCATTTCCAAGTCCACATATCAACACTGCCAATGTTTTCATTCATCTGCCAATGTTGCAAATCCAATCTGTGTCGGTATTGAAAAAATCTACCAAGGTTTTCAATATTATTGTGGGCATTCATTAACCCACTAGCATTTTCAACACTCCCCATTGGATGCCCACATATGAACATTAGTTGTCTCATTAAAACCTTACTTGGAAAAACCCAGTTGGAAAAAAACCATAGCGAAGGAAAAAGATACAACTTTACTTGGATTGTTATGCTTATGTTGTCTCGTTAAAACCTTGATAGGAAAAACCTAGTGGGAAAAATCCTAATCGAAGGAAAAAGACTACAACATGCATGTATCATGAATGCTCCCCCTGATATATATCTCCCCCTAATTCCGCATTCTCCAAATTTAGCTGTTTGGTAAGTCGACGTAATCCGATATTTTGCACTATCTTCTGAAACGTGCACTTTGGTAGAGATTTGGTGAACAAATCTGCCAGATTTTCATTGGAACGGATTTGTCTGACTTCAATAACTTTAGTCTTCTAAAGCTTATGTGCACTGAAAAACTTTGGAGATATGTGTTTAGTCTTATCGCCCTTGATGAATCCTTCCTTCATTTGGGCAACACAGGCTGCATTATCTTCATGAATGACAGTTGGAGTGTTTGTCTTTGAAGGTAGACCACATGAATTTCGAATATGATGGATCATTGATCTTAACCAAGAACATTCACAACTTGCTTCATGTAAAGCAAGTATTTCTAAATGATTTGAAGATGTAGCAACTAATGTTTGCTTTGTTGAGTGCCATGAGATTGCTGTATCTCTATTCTTGAACACATATCTAGTTTGTGAGCGGACTTTATATTGATCAGAGAGAAAACCAACATCTTGCTAACAAGTTGACTGAAAAAGCTATATCTGGTCTAGTACATTGTGCTAAATACAATAAGGCATCTATTGCACTCAAATATGGTATTTCTGGACCAAGGACCAATTCATCATCTTCTTTTGGACGTAATGGATCTTTCTTAATGTCCAAAGAACGAACGACCATTGGCATGCTGAGTGGATAAGCCTTGTCCATACCAAATTGCTTCAGGATTTTTTCAATGTAAGTTGATTGGTGGACCAAAATTCCACTAGCACAATGCTCGATCTGCAGGCCGAGACAAAATTTTGTTTTTCCAAGGTCTTTCATTTCAAATTCACTTTTCAGATATTCAACAATTTTATTAAGCTCTTTAAGGGTTCCAACTAGGTTCATATCATTGACATATATTGCCACTATAGCAAATCCAGAGTTGGATTTCTTAATGAACACACAAGGGCAAATGACATTGTTGATATATCCTTCTTTAATCAAATACTCACTGAGACGATTATATCACATTCGTTCAGATTGTTTCAGCCCATACAATGATTGCCTTAATTTGATTGAGAGCATACCTCATGGTTTGTTAATTGTTTCAGGCAACTTAAGTCATTTTGGGACTTTTATATACATTTCAGTATCTAATTCTCCATATAGATACGTGGTGATCACATCCATAAGTTGCATGTCAAGTTTTTCTGAAACCATTAAACTTATTAAGTAACGAAACGTAATTGCGTCCATTACAGGGGAGTATGTCTCCTCATAATCAATTTCAGGTCTTTGCGAAAAGCCTTGTGCAACGAGTCGTGCTTTATATCTTGTAATTTGTTTTTCTCATTGCGTTTCGTTGTGAATACCCATTTGTAACCCACGGGGTTTACACCAGGCGGGGTTTGGACTATTGGTCCAAAAATATTTCACCTTTCCAAGGAATTTAATTCTTCCTGGATTGCATCTTTCCGCTTAGACCAATCTTGTCTCTGTTTGCATTCATCAACAAAGTGGGGCTCAAGATCATCACTTAATATGATTTCAATGGCTACCACGAATGCGAACATGTCGTCGATGATTATTTCATTCTGATCCCACAATTCATTAGTACAAGCATAATTTATGGAGATTTCTTTGCTTTCATGTACCTCTGTTATTTCAGGTACATATGTCTCATCAAGGACATTTTTTTCTTCTGAAAGTACAGAATCATGAATTGTGGATGAATCATTCATTTTTTTTTCTTGAATGATTTCATTTGGATTCAGTTGTGCCCTCGACTTTCTCTTTTGAGGGGATGAATCTTTTGAACCTGGAGGTCTACCACGCTTCAGGCGTGCACCAGATAAATCATTCGCTGCCACTTTATTTTGTCCAACAGGGACATCACTTTAATAGCATCATTAAATGCATCTGGCATTTGATTATCAATACTTTGAAGATGAACGATCATTTTCACTTCATTTTCACATTGAGTGCTATGTGGATCAAAATGAGATAAGGTGGGAAAAACCCATGTCAGCTCTTTCCGTTCTTTTGGAAAGGTCTTTTCTCTCCCTAACGATGGGAAGACTGTCTCATCAAAGTGACAATCAGCAAAACGAGCTGTAAACATATCACTTGTCAAGGGTTCCAAATATCTAATGATAGATGGTGAATCAAAACCCACGTAAACTCCCAGTCTACGTTGAGGTCCTATTTTAGTTTGTTGTTATGGTGCAATAGGTACATAAATAGCACAACCAAAAACTTGTAAATGTGAAATGTTTGGTTGATGCTCAAACACGAGTTGTACTGATGAGTGTTGGTGGTTAGCTATAGGTCTTAATCGAACCAATGATGCAGCATGTAAGATGGCATGTCCCCATGCATAAATTGGCAATTTTGTTTTCATGAGTTGAGTGCAAGCTATTAAATGAAGTCGCTTGATCAATACTTCTGCTAAACCATTTTGAGTATGGACATGACGAACAGGGTGTTCAACATCGATGCCCAATGTTATGCAGTAATCATTAAAGGTTTGAGATGTAAATTCACTAGCGTTATTAAGTCGGATTGACTTAATGGGATAATTTTGGAACTGTGCTCGCAACTTAATTATTTGAACAAGAAGTCTCGCAAAAGCTACATTCCGGGTAGATAAGAAACAAACATATAACCATTGGGTAGATGCATCAACCAAAACCATAAAATATCGAAATGGTCCACAAGATGGTTGAATAGGTCCACAAATATCCCCTTGAATTCTTTGTAAAAATGATGGGGATTTAGCATCAACCTTTAGTTGTGATGGTCTAATTACCAACTTCCCTTGAGAACAAGCTTTGCAAGGGTTATCATTTGAGATAGCAATGTGTCTGGTCAATAATGGATGTCCATTAGACTTGGTAATGATTCTACGCATCATGGTAGATCTTGGGTGACCTAGACGGTCATGCCAAAACATGTAAACTTTTGAATCAATGAACTTCTGGTTCATGACAGTATGTGATTCAACTGTCTTTATGTATGTATAATACAATCCACTCGTCAAACCATGCAGCGTCTCCAATATATGCTTCTGAGTATCATTGGAGGTAATGCATAGATACTCCACTTTTTCTGCACTTTTTGTTTCAATATGGTATCCATTTAAACATATGTCTTTAAAACTCAACAAATTTCGAGTAGATCGATTAGCGTACAACACATTCTGTATGGACAATATTGTTGCATTTGGTAACATAATTTGGGATTTCCCTGAGCCTTCAATCACATCTTATTGCCCTGATATTGTTGTTACCCTTACTTTTGTAAGCATCAATCTTGAGAAATACTTTGGATCTTGAATAGTATGCGTGGTTGCACTGTCTGCAAGACAAATATCTCCGCTATTTCTCATGTTTTGAGAATGGTCATAGTTTTTATCCATGCTCTCTGAGTAAAGGAATTACAGTTAAAAGCAAGTTATAACAGGAAATTTAAATGCCACTTTTATTGAATCTAAAATGCTAGTTTTTAAACTACAAGTTCAACATAATAAAAGTACATCAAACATCAATAATTCAATCGGACCGGTATACTTCATTTCCCCTTTCCACCATGAAGTCCAAGACCTCTAGGTAGGTTGTGTTCAACTGCCCTGATAAGTCACACACTGAATCAAGTATATCCATTGGTTTAGCCTAGTCTAGAAAATTGGTCTTGACACGCTTCTCCTTGAGGGAGGCTTGATACAGATCCACCAGATGTTTTGGGGTACGACAAGTATGCGCCCAGTGCCCATTGCCACCACACCTATGGCAGGCTCTTTCAGAGTTTCTGGGTGCATTGTTCCTATGAGCTATGCCTTTGTGACGATTTACCTTTTTGAAGTTTAGGCCTGAATTATGCCTTGGAACCTGGTTGTGAAACTGGACACCATTATTCTTGCCTTTCTCATTCCACCGTCCTCACCTGTGGCCACGTCATCGTTTATGATTATTACCACCAGAGGATGTGGTGTTCACTTCGAGGGAAGCAACATTCACTTCTGGGAATGATGTAGATCAAGTAGGTCAGGAATGATGATTTTTCAACAGGAGCTCATTGTTTTGTTCAGCAACCAGAAGCACAGAGATCAGCTGGTTGTATTCAGTGAAGCCTCGCGCTCTATATTGTTGGTAGAGGAGCACGTTAGAGGCATGAAATGTGATGAAAGTCTTTTCTAGCATATCTTCCTCAGTAATGGTATCCCCACAGAGCTTCATCTGAGAGGTAATTATGAACAACGCATAATTGTACTCAGCCACTGACTTGAAATCCTGGAACCTTAGGTGAGTCCATTCATAGTGAGCACTTGGAAGAATCACCATTGTCTGGTGATTGTATCTGTTTCTCAATGCCTTCTAGAGATCTAACGGATCTTCAACCGTTAAGTACTTGCTCTTTAGTCCCTCATCAAGATGGCGACGAATAAAGATGCATTCGCCCGATCTTGAGAGGATGAGCTGTTTTCTTCCTAATGGTATCTCCAAGATTCCTTGCTTCCAAATGGATCTTGGTATCCAGTACCCAGGTAAGGTAATTCTTTCCAGTAATGTCCAGGGCAGTAAAATCAAGTTTTGCCAAGTTCGTCATTTTCTTTTCTAAAAGAAAATTGAGATGTGTAAGAACTTGCAATAATATGTAATCTGGGGATGTAGTGTTAGAACTTCTGGTTCTTACAAATTCTTCATTTTGATCTTCAGGCGAAAATGATAAGCACTTGAAACTTCTGGCTCGAGATTTACATGATGAATGAGGAGGGCGATTGTACCGCACCATTCTCATAACATAGGATGGGCGATTATTCCGCACTACTCAAGTAGCAGGAAAATTTAAATATGCAAAGCATGGTGGGCAATTATACCACACCACCTAAAATTGCAATGAAATTAAACAAGGTATTGAATGAGGATCCTCAAGAATTTCGGGTACTATATATAATGTATCCTGATGTTTTCCTAAAGCTATGCGACATCATTATGGAGAAGATGGATTTGAAAGGTACAAGATTTATTTGTATTGAAGAAATGGTTGCTACATTTCTACTTACCGTTGGTCAAAATTCTCGATATTGCCAAACTCGGGACACATTTCGGCGGTCACATTTTACAACGAGCAAAAAATTTCAACATCGTTTTGAAAGCCTTGAACACAATTGCACCAGATGTGATGGTCAAACCCACAGTGCCAACTAAAATAAGAGAAAGTACAAGATTTTACACTTATTAGGTTAGTAAGTAATATTATTATAGTAATTGTTATTTCAATTTCATAAGCATATTCGTGGCTATGTATTACATAAAAGGTTTTGGCCTTATTGTAAGTTTTTTAATTAACTCTTGTACATATTTTAGGATTGCATTGGAGCTATTGACGGAACACATATACCAGCCATAGTATTAGGACCCAAAGTAGCTAGCTATTGTGATCGTCATGGAAAAATAACACAAAATGTATTAGCTACTTGTAACTTTGATTTGGAATTCCTATATGTTCTTAGTGGATGGGAGGGTTCAGCTCATGACTCCAAAGTGTTAGATGATGCTGCATCAAGGACGAACGGACTACAGTGCCAGAAGGTTCTTATTCATTCATTCATTTGTTTGTTTTTTATTGTAGGACTTACTAGACATATAATTTTATTTGTTCTTATTTTAGGTAAAATTTTTCTAGTGGATTGTGGATTTGCCAATCGTTGCCAATTTTTAGCTTCGTTTCGATGTGTTCGATATCATCTCCAAGATTTTGCTTGTAACGATCGTGACCCCGTAAATGCAAATGAGTTGTTCAATTTTTGACATGCGTCTTTGAGAAATGTAGTGGAGAGGATATTTGGTGTATTTAAATCTCGATTCACAATTTTGAAGTCAACACCTCTATTTCCAATTAAAACACAAGCAGAGTAAGTGTTAGCTTGTGCAGGATTGCACAACTTTCTTCACAAGGAGTGTCATTCTGATGAATTTCCAATTGAATAAGAGGACGATGAATCTGAAGATGAAGAAAATGATGATGAACCAGGTAATCAAACCCTAGAGCAACAACGATAGATTGCTAATGCATGGAGAGCTGGCATAACTACAAATATGTGGACAGATGCTGTGAATGATAGAATTCAAAGATGAGAAATAGAAGGGATTATTTGATTTTACGGGTTTTTTTTTTTTTTTTTTAATTTAGATTCTTGATCCTTTGGATTTTAGGATGGTGGTAGAATAAAAGGCTTGAGGACCATTGGCATATGTTGAGTTTGAAAAATGTTTCTTTTTCGTGTTCAAAAGAACTGTTTGGTAAATTCTATTAGTGTTTTTATTGATTGCGTTGAGCACAATTTGCAGGTTGGTCTATGTTTCTTACATGTAAGTCGATTAGGAATGACTGCAAAGGTGGCCTAAAACCGGGAAAGCCATTCAAAGTAACCTTCAGCCAACCACCTTCTTCTATGCACTTCGCAAAATTCTGTGAGACTTGAAAATGTTTATGCGCCAGATGACGAATCCAGTGCAAAAGCAAGAATGCATTTTCCTTAATAAGTGGTGCAGATAAAGACGATATACTATCACAAGGAGCAGGTATATAAGGAATGTCCGTAGTTGCAGTTGGACTTTAAGGAACCCTAAGAGGTTCTCTTATATTGTACAGTTACCAGAAAAACAGGGCAACCATATAATCTTTTCATAACTCAACGTAGCCTTCTTTCCTCCACAAATTAGAATCAGTCAGTGTTGTCCATTTGCTTTCATTGGCAGGCATAATAACCCTCTTCATGTCTTCAATGATGTTCCCATACTTATCCACAATCACCTTCTTCCTAGTTCTGATGATTTTCCCATACTTATCCACTAGCGGCATATCTCCACATAATTCATTAACTTTCTTAGTTAAGATATAAAGTCTGCACCAGGAAAAATACAGGAAGTGGGCAAATACAATCACAAGCTTCTTCTTATTAAGTGAATTGTCAAGGAGATCCTTTGCATATTCATTTACACTCACGAAACGAACCTTAACTTGATCTAAAAGCCATTTCTCCATTGTCCCATTCCTAGAGCAAGACTGGATAGCTTCATGTGTAGTTTTTGGCATAAAGCAAAGCCTACCGATAGGTAGAAACTCCTTGTTCCAAACAATCAGCCATGAGACATGATGAGAATCATTGGATACGCAAACCTTATTGTCACCATTTTGGATTGCACTTATGTGGCACAAAGATTTGGTTCCATAACCTTAACATTTTATTAGTGGTACTTTCTTGATGCTGGTCTGGAAAATTTTCTCCCTGATATAGTTGCTTATAAATGGATTGGTCAAAATTCAAGAAGTACATCAGAGTTTTTCTTTTGCCTTCTCGGACAACCCAATTTTACCAATCAATTTGGCTTTTCTTGAAATAAAATAATCATTGTTATTTCATGAGAATTCAAACAAATCTCTTGAAATTCATGAATAAACTCTCTGAATTTCTCTAAGCCCATGCAAAGAATTCTCTCACAATTCATGTAAATTCTATGAAACTTTAACTCAAAATCCCTGGAAAGTGATTTTTTTTCTCTCAAATTCTCTCAAATTCTATGGAATTAGATTCTCTGAAAATCTCTCAAAATTCTAATTGAATACACCCCTTATAAAGCTTTGAAATGAATTCTTCTATGCTTTGTTCAGATTCAGTTTTGAAGCATCGGGCCATGAAGCCCGTCTACACCTTCGAATCCTTCAAGGCGCCTAACAGAGGATGTGTCAGCGGACTTCGCCCTCTCTTTACCTTCAAATCCCTAAAACAAAATATAAAAAAATTCTTTGTTTCTTCCCCGCTTGGGTGTGATACAGCCCTTTGAATCCGGTCACGACATTCAAATCATCAAAATTCACCCAGCCAATATCACACCATATTCCAATTCTTTAATTTTTTTTAATTTCTTAAACTTTTAATGTCCACTTGAATCCACGATGCATGGGACACCAATTATTATCCACGTCGGCGCGACGTCACACTTTAACAGAAGTTTTGACAGAAAAGCTAACATAGGTATTAAAGTGTCACACAATTTCATTTGAAAATCAGGGCACTTGACAAGTGAAAATTATTCTAAATTTAACTGTTAATTATTGTTTACATTTACGCTCTATTATTCTCACTATTTTTTTTTTTTTTAGATTTTCTTTTTTGAAAATATAATTTTTTTAGTGGATGCAAGAATGATGAATGATTCGGATTGTAGATAAAATTTAGATTTTGATAGTTGGTAAAAATATTGTTCAGAGTTTATAAAGTTTTTAAAAACTATATTCAAGTTGTATGTATTTGCAATGGCCGGTCTACGAGCGGCATATCTACTCAAGTTAGGTACTCTTGATTTGAACATAATATTGTATTAACATGCCTTATATTCTAAGAAAAATTAATGAAAATGGCTTGAAAACTTTAAGTTTTAATGAAAATGACAAAAATGTGTTGTAAGTGAATAGTACCAGGATTGACTTTTTGGAGTAAAAATGTAGTTTTTTGTTAAAACGAACAGTACCGAGAATTTTTTTATTAAAGTTCTCTATATTCTATGTAAAGGGCTCAAGAGCATCACAACACAGATAAACATGATCATATCTGTGATTGTTCAAGAATGTCATGCAGCAACTAGTTAATTGTACATCCTATAAAAAAAAAACTAGTTAGTTGTACAGGCTGTTAGAATTAGCGGTGTACATCTGTCAATTGCAAAATAATCATTAAGCATTTTTTTTTTGGTCAAATAAATAATCATTAGATCAATGAAAGAAAAGCTTCTTTGAAAACTTCCATTTTGTCCACAATTTTCTTGGTTTCCGAACAGTATTTTCTTAGCTTCCAAACAGCATTTTTTTTAAAGGTAATGTTAGGGAGATTAAGGTGTAGACTAAATTTGTAAGCTAAATATGCAGACTAAATTTGTAAATTAAATAACATGAAAGTTGATGATTGAATTGTTACTAATTAACGTGTATATTTCATATTGATAGCATATCAGCATTGCTCTTCTTTTAATTTCACCAGTCTATACATTTTTTATTGATCCATTTTTTTAGTCAACTTTTTAAAATTCTCCTCCGATTACTTATTGTATTTTTTTATAGATAGAGAGAGAAATTTAATTCGGAGATTTCGATTTGTAGGAAATATATCACTAGATTAAGTGTTAATTGGTTCTAATTCTTCCCTTTGGAATTAACAAATAGCAATTTCAGCAATAGATATCTACCATATATATTCAAGTAGAATATTTTTCACTTGATGCAGCAAGGGTAGACTCAAACATTGACCTACTCAGTTAGACCATATCCACCCTGGGCCTAGCAAGCGGGTCGTGTTTGACGTGTTCGTGTCGTTTTCGTGTAATACTTGTTATCTTAACAGGTCATGTCGTGTCACACCCGTTATCCTAACCGGTCTTTAACAGGTGGGTAAAGTGACCCGACCTGTTATATCCCGTTATGACCCGTTAAGAAAAATATTTTTTTTTTCTTAAATTTACACATACCACACATTACCACATAAATATTACTTCAAAACATTAAAACACATTTGTAGTTTAAGTACTACATCTACACTAAAAAATAAGAGCCTAATAAAAAAAAACATCCATACACTACTAGTCTATTACAAAATATTAAATGTGCAAGGATATGCAAAATGAAAGAGTTTTTGTTTTCAAGGTTGTGAAGCCTTTCTCAAAAGTTTAAACCTTGCCAATGAGAGTCAAGGCTTGCATGTTATGCCTTTTACAAAATCCTCAATTTTCATCGATCATCATGAGGAAATTGTATTGGAACTTTGGCTTGATCTATTGCCTTCAAGATTTACATAACCACATCTATACTCCCAAATTCCAATGCTTGATTCTATTTCTGCCTCGTCCTTTTGTGATTTTCAAGCTTGCGAAGCCAACATGAAGCACACTTGCTCGATCACTAGGTTTTTTGAATCTTTGCAAACATGCCCCAACCTAGAAAATCCAGAATCTCCAAAATTAGAAAACCCCATAAACCCCAAACCCAGAAAATCCCCAGCCATTAGTTTTAATTTTAACGAAAACCCCAAATCACTAGTTTTTGAAATAAACACAGAATACCCAAAAATATAAAATTCATACCTTTAGCATGTGCTTGCCTATGTGTGGGTTTCTTGTGGCTGCTAGAGTCAAGGAAGTGAACAGATGAGAATTCGAGAGAGATGCGGATTAAGGAGACAGCGCGAGAGCAAATCTGGACTGGAGAGATAAGAGTGAATAAGAGAGAAGACAAGGATAGCCTCCAACCTAATGCACAATCGACGGCTGAGATTAAATCTCAGCCAATCCAATGGTCACCAATTTTTTAAATTTAATTGTGTATATATAAATATATGTATATAATTATTATAGTTTTTAGGGGTATAAAATTGTTAAATTAATATATATATATATTTATAATTATTATAGTATATTTTCAGGGTTAAAAAATTAATATTTTGCTTATCGTGTATCGTGTTACCCACGTGTATACCCGAACCAAGCCGTTATCTTTTCATAACTCAACGTAGCCTTCTTTCCTCCACAAATTAGAATCAGTCAATGTTGCCCATTTGCTTCCATTGGCAGGCATAATAATCCTCTTCCTGTCTTCAATGATGTTCCCATACTTATCCACAATCACCTTCTTCCTAGTTCTGATGATTTTCCCATACTTATCTACTAGCGGCATATCTCCACATAATTCATTAACTTTCTTAGTTGAGATATAAAATCTGCACCAGGAAAATACATGAAGTGGGCAATTACAATCACAAGCTTCCACTTATTAAGTGAATTGTCAAGGAGATCCTTTGCATATTCATTTACACTCATGAAACGAACCTTAACTTGATCTAAAAGCCATTTCTCCAATGTCCCATTCCTAGAGCAAGACTGGATAGCTTCTTGTGTAGTTTTTGGCATAAAGCAAAGCCTATCGGCAGGTAAAAACTCCTTGTTCCAATCAATCAGCCATGAGACATGATCAAAATCACTGGATACACAAACTTTACTACCACCATTCTGGATTGCACTTATGCGGCACAAAGATTCGGTTCCATAACCTATACATTTTATTAGTGGTACTTTCTTGATGTTGTTCTGGAAAATTTTCTCCCTGATATAGTTGCTTATAAATGGATTGGTCAAAATTCAAGAAGTACATCAGAGTTTTTCTTTTGCCTTTGGGACAACCCAATTTTACCAATCAATTTGGCTTTTCTTGAAATAAAATAATCACTATGATTTCATGGGAATTCAAACAAATCTCTTGAAATTCATGAATAAACTCTCTGAATTTCTAAGCCCATGCAAAGAATTCTCTCACAATTCATGTGAATTCTATGAAACTTTAACTCAAAATCCCTGGAAAGTGATTTTTTTTCTCTCTCAAATTCTCTCAAATTCCATGGAATTAGATTCTCTGAAACTCTCTCAAAATTCCAATTGAATACACCCCCTTTCACATGCTCTTTGGTATTTATAGGTTTCACCTTGAAATCCTCCAAAATCCACCAATTCACAAATTCCTTCAAATTCAATTCGTTTTCCGATACACCTAATTTTTTAGAGACTTTGAAAAAGTCACAGTAGAATACACCTAGATTTATAGGGATTTTTAAAAAGTCTCTTGAAATCTCAATTGAATACACCTATATTTCTAGAGACTTTTAAAAATTGTTTATAATTCTCAATTAAATACACCTAAATTTTTATAAAGTCTTTTAAATTCCTAATTGAATACCTCTATAATTATTTATTCCGTAAAATTCTCTTAGAATCTCAATTGAATACCCTAGACTATTTCTAACCGGGCCTGTCAAAGGGTTATAGGCCAAAATATGACGCTTTTTGACACAAAATCTATCCTTAATGGAGGACTGGGCAAACATAACCAGCCAGCCAGCCAACCCGAAAAGTTGGGCCCAGCTGTTAGCAACCCACTTGCTAGCTGACGTCAGTTAGCCGTTAGATTTTGAATTTTTCTTTTTTAAGACGTAATTTAAAAAAATATTTAAAAATTCTAATTTTTTTCCCTATAAATATGTAATAGATTTTGAATTTTTCTTTTTTAAGACGTAATTTAAAAAAAAATTTAAAAATTCTAATTTTTTCCTATAAATACGTAAGCTATTTTTACACAATTTCTCACATCCTTTTCACCCTTTCATACTATCTTACCTAATTTTATTTCAATTCTTAATATTCTATTCATCTAAAACACTCTTTTAATATTTAAGTTGTTGTACTTTGAATTTTTAAGGTGTTGTATTAAAATTAAAATGTTTAATAATATGAAAGTTGAACAACATGAAACTTAAAACAACATTTAGCAAATAACAACACAATCTCCACCATAGTACTACTTGAGAGAGTTATTGAAACTTAAACAACACCTAACAAATAGCAACACAATCTTCACTCTAGTACTACACATGTTACTCGAAATCTTATCCGAAAAAAGTATTGAGATTATATAAGGATAAGAAATCTGGAGATTTATTCATTTAGCGACAAGTGGCTTTCAAAATATGTCCTTAAAATTTTATTTTAATATGATAATTTAATTCAATTAACCAATAAAATTAAAGAACAAACTTAAAATAATAAATTATCGAGGGGACTAAAAATTAGCCCCTCTTCGATTGGAAATGATATATAAATATGGCTTAGCACAACTCATTAAAAAAATAATTTCTTGTAAGGCTATAATCTAGATGGGGCTAAACATGGATCATTTGGTTGGAGATGTCTAACGATATAACAATAGTGCAATTTCAATACCTGCTTTATTCCCTCTAGGATAGCTTTAGCAGGTTTAGTGAGTGATTTCTGCTAGTGCTCCTCATTCATTGTAGTATTTGATGCCAAAAAACGGGAGACAGGAGTCGATGGAGATGGAAGAGGTGTTTCTTGCCAACAGCATCGTCTTCAACGTCAGAAGCTCCATCTGATCATCCTCCGGTGGAAGATCGTTGCTTTTGTCAGTGAAAGGTGGAGACGGGTTGCCGACGACGAAGTGAGGTGGCTGACTTGACGGGTTATGCAGATTAGAGAGCATTAAATTTCAGACGCAGCAAATCCTTGTGGGTTCTTCGGTCGAGCAGCAGCGGCGCAGCAAGCAAGAGGTTGACGGGAAAAAAATATTTAGGAATTTAAATGGGATGTGGGGGGTAGAGCAACAACGGCGGCGAATGCGAGAGATTGAGAAGCTGTTCAGGCGAAGTTAGCAAGCAAGGAGTCGACGGGAAAAAATATTCATTTTTTATTTTATGAAATAAATTTAATTTTTAATTTTTTAATTATCTACGTGGACCAAAGTGCCACATGAATGTACAGTCATCGTCTAACGTGGGAGCCACATCATACTTTAACGGAGTTACTAATGGTCAACCTAACATAAGTACGAATTTGGGAGAAAAACATAATTTTAGGTATGAAACTGGAATGGAAAAAATTTGATGTATAAAAGTTTGAAAACCACAATACTTCATGGTAGTAAAGCGATAATTACCCTTAAATTTAAATCTATAGCTTGTGGGTTTATGGTGGTGAATTTCGGAGTTGACCTCTCCACAAAAGTTGTAGAGCTAGCCATTACGACCTATTAAGTCAGGTCATATTACTTGTTCATTTTAACAAGTATTACATGATACGACCTATTAAGCTATCAAGTATGTCATGAAAACAATAAGAACACGGAAACCAAGTTACAAAATGTCAAGTCCAAGTTCAAAAGAACCATATCCTGCCTAACTAGGCCTATATATATAATCTTTAGGCGGAGTTTTCCAATTTTATAATGTGACCATTTGCATATATCTTATGTGATGATTTGAGTTGGAACGATATTTTAGTGAAAAGATTAGACCTGAAGAACATGTTGTTTATATGACTTACCTGATCATGTCGTGTTGTATCAAACCCATTAAAATGAACAGGGAATATGACTCAACCTGAACTCAAGCTATTAAAATTAATGGATAATATGACCCGACTCATTAATTGTTAAAGAAAATACATTTTATTTCAATAAATAATTAAATGAAAAATGCCATACTAAGTTAGTCTGTATCTACATACCACGTTGTCACTAATTTAGTATCTACCTACCCTAAACCCTAAAAATCTAGACCACGATGTAACCAGCATCAAAGCATTGTTCACGAGTGTTAAATATTATTAATTATCAATTCCATCTAAAAACACTGTTCACGAGGTTTTGGAGGGTTTTAAAAATCCAAACTATGATGTAACCACCGTCAAAGCATAAAGGATGTGATCTCATGAGCATTTGCTTACTTTTCTTTTTTACATTTTTCTCACTTGTAAATGAATTATTAAGTATTTTTGAATGTGCTTTGGTATTTTATAGGAAATATCAAATTAGGTCCCTGAATTATATTTTTGGTAAAATAAGTCCCTGAATTATATTCAAATCTATTTATTCAATTTTTCGTCAACTTAAGTCACTTGACACACTTTATGTTGGAAATTGTGAGTAGAAATTTCTTTGTCCCACATTGGCCATTCCCAAAAGGTTTTCTCAATTTATAAGGTTTTATCCCTTATAGAAAGTGATTGGAGTGATAAGCCTTGTAGAATAAAATTGGACTTACCCTTGGGGTTGGGCTTTGAGGTGATAATTAATTAGTAATTAATATATATATATATATATATATATATATATATATATATATAATTATCAAAAGATGGGCTTTGGGCTCTGAAAATTAAATTCTTTAATTAATTTGAAATTTAATTAAATTGTTTTTTATTTGAACAGACTTATCTTTTTAGACGAAGTCTGAAATCAAAAAATGTAGAGAACACATCACCCCTCTGAAGAGATATCTCCCAACAGTCACATCCCATTCTCATACCTCTTGCGAACATGCATAATCCCACTATATATACATCCATCTGCATGACATTTAGAACACAGAAAATATCAAATTCTTCTTCTACATTCCTAAATCTTCTTACTGAGAGAACCACAAAGAAATTCACCAGAAGTTAAGTTTTCCGGTGTTGGAATTCTAACTTGATCGTTGAATCCTGGTGAAGTAGACGTCTGTAGAACTACAAACGTTGAGTAGGGACGAAATTTCTGTTCCAAGGACATTGTGGTACGCATGCCTTGATCTTCAAGTTGTCTGTTTCATATTTTTGTTTTGTTCATAATCCGTTAATTTTTCTATTCGCATTTATTATTAATTAGCATATATAATTATATCACAAATTGTTGACACATATCCAACAAACACTACACAATACCCTCTAATAATTAAATTAATTAATTATTTTCGGATTTAATTAATTATTTTTAATTAATTTCAAATTTAATTAATTATTTTTAATTAATTTTGAATTTATTTAATTAATTATTTTTTTACCAACAGACTCATCTTTTTAGATGAAGTCTGAAGTGTGAAAAAATGCAGAAAGAAAACACCCCTCTAAGAAGATGTCTCCTAACAAATGCATCCCTTCCTCATACCCGTTGCGAACAGGCATAATCATATAATTTATACATCCATCTGTAGGACATTTAGAACACAGAAAATACAGTTATTCTTCTATAATCCAAAATGATAGGAGCATATTCATGCGACTTAAATGGCTTGTTCTCGTGCATTTACGTTATGTTTCTCTCGTTATTTTAGTCTTTTATGCTTCTTCTGTGTGTTTTCAGGTTCTAAGGGCCTAGGGAGCAAGAAAGTGCATTTTGAGGCCATTTGGAGCTTTTTTGGGCATGGATTGGATAGCTTATCCATGGAGCCAAAGTTTGGACGAATTTGAAGGCCTTATTTTCACTTTGGACATAAAACAAAGGGCCTAGCCCATTCTCTCTTAAACCAACCCCAAGGCCATGCATTTCCTTCCAATTCCAAGACCCACAATCACTTCAAAGTCCATGCAAATCCATATTCAACACCTTAAACTACAACCATGCATCATTACACCACCTTCTCCATCTTTATTCCACATATAATTCACCTTAGCTATCACATTCACACACATGCAATTACAAAACACCATCAAAGCCGTGCTTCCCCCTTTGTTCCCACCAAACACATGCACCCAAACAAAGCCAACTTAGCTAACCCTACATGCATTTTTTATTCAATCTTCATCATTGCATACATCACCAAACACTTCCATTCTTGCCGTGTATCCCTCCATTTTCTGCACCTTTCCTCCTTGCAATTCCACATGCTTTCATCATCATAACCCACCTACAATCCACCTATTTCACAAAGCTTTTCCCAACAAACAATTTCACCAAATACATGCACCAAAACCTCCATGCCGTGGGTTCCCTTGCCTTTCCAGCATTTCCCTTGTGCAATTCCAGCTTTCCACCCATTTTCCTAGCTGATTTTCACATGCATTGCAGCCACATTCTCACCCACTCTCTCCCTATATAAACCACACACACTTCATTCATTTGCATGCATTCATTCCCCATTCAAATCTCTCCATTTCTCACACCACAACACAAACACACACCATCTTCACATCCTGAAATTCCAAGCCTTGCCGTGGGTTTCTTTCCATTTTCTATCTTTCCTCATCCATTTCCATAATTCCCCAATCCATTCAACACACCAACAACATCCCTTAGACCTTGTGCCATAATAACGAAGAAGAGAAGAGTGCCTAAACGTTCATACAATTCAAGTTTGAGTTGTTGGAATCTTTAGGTATTTCTTTGATTTCAATGTTTAAATTCAATTTTCTTTGTTTTGTAATGGAAGAGAAGAGTGCCTAAACGTTCATACAATTCAAGTTTGAGTTGTTGGAATGTTTAGGTGTTTCTTTGATTTCAAAGTTATGAGGAACTAAACCCCCCTTTAGCTAGGGGGTGATTCGAAACTATGTTTATATTTGCAATATGAATTGATTAACTTTCGTTGGAATTTCATAAGTTGTGGATTCAATTTGTTTAACCGTTTGATTGATAACTTATTTATGAATGTTTATTAAGAATGCGCGCTTAATTTTCATGCATAAATATGACGCTAGAATATAAGTGAATTTCACCTAATCGTTATGAACTTATATTCACAAGTAGTGGAGGTTGCTTATAAACAATCGCGTTAAATGAATTCTTGGCATAAGTTTCATGCGTATTCCATAGTAACGAATGCCTCGTCGATGTTTATGATTTCCGTTGAACTTAATGACCTTTGTTGAATGTCTCTATCATGCGTATTCCATAGTTAGGGACTTTGATTAAGAATAATTTGGTTGTAATGCGTATTCCATTCAATCCAACGAATCTAGGGAAATCTGAAAGTTAATTTAAGCGGACCTAATTAACTTGGAGCATTGAGTTTCACAACTTATCGAAAGACCAACTGAGAATCAATATTGTATGCAAGTGTAACATGTGTGGAGAAGAACCCCTTGGCTATTCCATCATCCATATTTTCATCACATTCATATTTACATTTTGCCTTTAATTATATTCTGTCTTTTTAATTTAATATCGTCCAAACACATTTCCCCCATATTTCGTTGAGTCTTAATCATTCGTATTTGTTTTATTTTTTTTGTATCTTTAAGCTTTTGGAGTCATAAACACTTGCAAATTCGTCTAAATCAAGTTCTAGCTTCTATTTGAGTCAATTTGATTGTTTTAGACAATTTGAGTTTTTCAAAGCCATTCTGAGTCATAGTAGTCTTGTTAAGAGTATTTTAATTTAGTTTTTATGTTTTTAAGTCAATTTAGAAGGTTTTAGCAAGCCCTCCTAATCCCCGGTCTAGAACGATCCCTCACTTATCCATTCTACTACAATTGTCAAACGAGGGTTTAATTTGAGTGTCAAGTAAATTTCGCACCAAATTTTGGCGCCGTTGCCGGGGATTAGCAACTTTGCTAATCCTTTGTCTTTATTTTTATATTATTTTTTTTGTTTTTCGTGCATTCTTATTTCAGATTCTTAGTTTGTTTGTTTCCTTTTTTTTTTAGGTACTGTGTATGACTCGTAGCTCTCGACCTATTATAGAGAACATCTCCGACTTTGACGGTGATTTTGAACGCACTTTGAGGAGAACGAGGAGTCAACAAGAGCCACTACAACCTCCACCACAACCTGGGCTTGAAGAAGACGAAGTAGGTGTAGAAGAAAAGCCCACGGATCAGATTTTTGAAGAAGAACAAGCCATGGCAGCAGATAATAGAACCATCAAGGAGCTTTCGGCCTCGGGTTTGGATAATGCATTGCCTCTTTGTATCCAGTACCCCACGGCTGCAGAGGGGAAGACTGAGGAATTTGAACTCAAATCTAGTTTGTTACACCATATTCCGAAGTTCCATGGCTTGTCTATGGAAGACCCCAACAAACACTTGAAGGAGTTCGAGGTGGTTTGTTCGAGCATGACCCCCGTCAATGTGGATGAGAGTATATTGAAGATGAAGGCCTTTCCATTTTCACTTATGGACAAGGCCAAAGATTGGCTCTACGAACTAGCCCCGGGAACTGTGACTTCGTGGGAGAGTATGAAGCGTGCTTTCTTGGAGAAATTCTTCCCTACTTCGAGAGTGATTCTCCTACGGAAGAAAATTAGTGGTATTCAACAGAATCATGGTGAGACATTCCCGGCTTATTATGAGCGCTTCAAGGGCCTTGTAGCTTCATGTCCTCAACATCAAATGAAGGAGGAACTTCTCCTTCAATATTTCTATGAGGGCCTCCTTCCTATCGAACGTCAAATGCTTGATGCATCAGCGGGAGGAGCATTGGTGGACAAAACACCAAGGGATGCCAAGATTCTCATAGCCAACCGAGCGCTCAACGCTCAACAATATGAAGGAGTGGGCCAAAGGGAAGCCCCACGGCAACAAAGTGTAAATGAGGTGAGTGCTATTTCTGAAATTCAATCACAACTTGCTAATCTTAATTCTCTTGTTTCTCAGGTTGTGATTGGTCCAAAAGCACAAGAACACCAAGTTTGTGGCGTGTGCTCAATTCAAGGGCATCCATCCGACAACTGCCCTCAACTAATCGAGAATGGTGGGTGGGAATCTGCCAATGCAATTGGTTTCCAAGGACAAAATCAAAACAACCCATACTCGAACACTTACAATGCCGGATGGAGGGACCATCCAAACTTCAAATGGAGGGAGCCACAACAAGCTGCCCAACAAGGAGGATTTAGGCCAAACCCCCCTGGTTTTTATTCCAAGCCATATGCACCCCAACAACCCCAACAACCTTCGGCATCATCTCATTCAGGTACGTCCTTGGAAAGTGATCAAGCTATGCAATTACTAACCTCTATTTCGCAGGGATTGCAAAATCAAAACAACCGGATAGCAAATAACGAGAAGGAGATGATGGATATGAAGAAACAAATAGGGCAGATTTCTGAGTTCCTTGGACATATTAGAGAGCAAGGAAAGCTTCCTAGCTCAACCACAGTCAATCCAAAGGGAGGATTCGAATCCGCCAAGGCCATCACCCTAAGGGGTGGAAAAGAAGTTGGGACCGAGCCAAACAATCCCAAATCTGCCCAGAAAGTAGATGAAGAGACGACACAACCTGAGGCAGATCACCCTAACTCGGCCAAATCAGGTAATTTAAGTTCAAATTCATGTACTTCACGTGCTAATCTTCCCAATGTACCTTTTCCTAGCAGGTTCATGCAAGAAAAAAAGGAAGAAAGCGAGAAGGACATTCTTGAAACGTTCCGGAAGGTGCAAGTGAACATACCGCTTCTCGATGCAATCAAACAGGTTCCAAAGTATGCTAAATTCCTCAAGGACCTATGCAATACAAGGAGAAGAAGGGCAAACAAAGAGGTAGTGAAGGTAAGCGAGAATGTGTCTGCTGTTTTGCAACGTAAACTGCCTACCAAGTGCAAAGACCCCGGTAGTTTCACGATTCCTTGTGTGATTGGACATAATCGTTTTGAACATGCCATGCTTGATTTAGGTGCATCCATAAATGTCATGCCTTATTCTATTTATGCATCTATGAATTTGGGTGAATTAAAACAAGATGGTGTAATTATACAATTGGCCGATCGTTCTAACGCGTATCCAAAAGGAGTTTTGGAAGATGTGCTTGTGCAGGTGAACCATTTAATTTTTCCGGCTGATTTCTACGTCTTAGACATGGAGGATTCAGCCCAGTCTACATCTTTGCCGATTCTCCTTGGTAGGCCATTCATGAAGACGGCCCGAACGAAGATTGATGTATACAAAGGCACCTTGACAATGGAATTCGATGGGGAAGTGATTGATTTTAATATTTCTGAAACTATGAGATATCCCGTTGATGACCATTCTTGTTTTTCCATTGATGTTATCGATTCTTTGGCGCAGGTATACCTTGAAGAATTGAACGAGGACGCCCTGGAAACAACCATCACTAAGGCCATAGAGCGCAAAAATGAAGGATTTGGGCCAATGCAAGGCCACGGCAAGGAGGAGGAATTCTTTGCCATGGGTTCTAGTGAAGAAATAATTGAGGTTGTGGCAGCCCTTGAGTCATTGCCACAACAATATGGTAAGGTTCCACTCTCACTTTCACATTCAGTTTCCACTAAGATGCTACCTTCTGTTGTTCAGGCACCATCGCTTGAACTTAAGCCGTTGCCGGACCATTTGAAGTATGTGTTTTTGGGAGAAGGCGAAACATTGCCCGCCATCATTTCATCAAGTCTCACGGCAATGGAGGAGGAGAAGCTTGTGAGGGTGCTGCGAGAACACAAAACGGCCATAGGGTGGACTTTGGCCGACATTAAAGGAATAAGCCCTACCACATGCATGCACCGTATACTTCTTGAGGAGGGGGCTAAACCAACTCGAGAGGCTCAACGCCGTCTCAACCCTCCGATGATGGAAGTGGTGAAGAAGGAAATAATCAAGCTTTTGGATTGTGGAGTGATCTACCCTATCTCCGATAGCCGTTGGGTCTCTCCAATTCAAGTCGTTCCCAAGAAGTCCGGAGTAACTGTTATCAAGAATGATGAGAATGAGCTCGTGCCTACACGCATTCAGACTGGATGGCGAGTATGTATCGATTACCGGAAGCTAAATGCCATGACTAGGAAAGATCACTTTCCTTTGCCATTCATCGACCAGATGCTCGAAAGGTTAGCCGGTCATGCTTTTTACTGTTTTCTTGATGGATACTCTGGATATAACCAAATTGTGATAGCCCCGGATGATCAAGAGAAGACCACATTCACATGTCCCTTTGGAACATTTGCTTATCGTCGCATGCCATTTGGCTTATGCAACGCACCGGCCACTTTCCAAAGGTGTATGGTAAGTATATTTTCCGATTTTGTTGAAAAGATCATTGAGGTTTTCATGGATGATTTCAGTGTATTTGGGAGTTCATTTTGATAATTGCTTGGATAATCTGACCTTAATTTTGAAACGATGTGTTGAAACTAACCTTGTCTTGAATTGGGAGAAATGTCACTTTATGGTGAAACAAGGTATAGTTTTAGGACATATTGTTTCAGGAAAAGGAATTGAAGTAGATAAATCGAAAATAGACCTTGTACGTCACTTACCCTCTCCTACTTCGGTTAGAGAGGTACGTTCGTTTCTTGGCCATGCAGGGTTCTATAGGCGTTTTATCAAGGACTTCTCCAAGATGTCCAACCCTCTTTGCCGATTGCTTCAAAAAGATGTGCCATTCAAGTTTGATGAAGAGTGTAATTCGGCATTTAACCAACTCAAGGAGAAGCTAGTCTCGGCCCCCATTATTGTACCTCCAGATTGGAGCCTTCCGTTCGAACTCATGTGCGATGCATCCGACTATGCATTAGGAGCTGTTCTAGGACAAAGAAGAGACAAGCGGCCGCATGTCATATACTATGCCTCTCGGACTCTCAATGATGCCCAATTGAACTACTCCACGACGGAAAAAGAACTTCTAGCTGTGGTTTTTGCTTTAGATAAATTCCGTTCATATTTAATTGGTACTAAAGTAATCGTTTATTCTGATCATGCAGCTTTGAGGTACTTGCTCACGAAAAAGGAAGCAAAGCCGAGGCTTATCCGTTGGATTCTTCTTCTTCAAGAATTTGATATTGAAATCCGGGATAAGAAAGGAAGCGAGAATGTAGTGGCTGACCATTTAAGCCGAATGATCCACGAGGAGCATGAACATGCCGTACCTATCCCTGAAACTTTTCCCGATGAGCAGCTGCTATCCATTGAGGTAAGTGAACCATGGTATGCAGATTTAGTGAATTACTTGGTGGCTAAACAAATTCCAAATGAACTAAACAAGCACCAACGTGATAAGCTTAAAAATGATGCACGTTTCTATGTTTGGGATGACCCTTATTTGTGGAGGTATTGCTCAGATCAAATTGTACGTAGATGTGTGCATAATTCTGAATTTCACTCAATTCTAAGCTTTTGTCACACATATGCATGTGGTGGTCATTTTGGCACACAACGCACTGCCCTCAAGGTTCTAGAGTGTGGTTTTTATTGGCCGACTATATTTAGGGATGCTAGAACCTTTTGTATGTCTTGTGATCGTTGCCAACGAATGGGCAACATAGGTACCAAGGACCAAATGCCGCAAACCCCTGTCTTTAACGTTGAAATTTTTGATGTTTGGGGCATTGATTTCATGGGCCCTTTCCCTCCATCTTATGGTTTCACTTATATCTTGCTAGCCGTTGATTATGTTTCTAAATGGGTGGAAGCAAAAGCCACCCGTACTAACGATTCTAAGGTGGTTGCAGATTTCGTGAAAACTAACATTTTGCTAGGTTTGGAATGCCGAGAGTAATCATAAGTGATGGAGGGTCTCACTTTTGCAATCGGACCATTGAGGCGTTGCTAAGAAAGTACCATGTCAACCATAAGGTCTCCACACCTTACCATCCTCAAACAAATGGCCAAGCCGAGGTGTCTAACCGAGAAATCAAACAAATTTTGGAGAAGACCGTTGGACCAACAAGGAGGGATTGGAGCTTACGTTTAGATGATGCACTGTGGGCATATCGTACGGCATACAAAACACCCATTGGGATGTCACCTTTTCGGCTCGTCTATGGTAAGCCATGTCATTTTCCCGTAGAGTTAGAGCACAAGGCACATTGGGCCGTGAAGACTTTCAACATGGAAATAGATGTAGCGGGAGTTCATAGGAAGCTCCAATTGAATGAACTTGAGGAGATTCGGAATGAAGCCTATGAGAATGCCCGGATGTACAAAGCCAAGACCAAAGCATTCCATGATAAAATGATTCGAACCAAGACCTTCACAGTTGGGCAGAAAGTGTTACTTTTCAACTCTCGCCTACGTTTGTTTCCTGGTAAGTTGCGTTCTAAATGGATTGGCCCGTTTGTTGTTACTAATGTTTTCCCTCATGGTGCAGTGCAAATCAAAAGTTCAAGGACGCAGCAAGAATTCAAAGTGAATGGGCATCGATTGAAGCCCTATTACGAGATGTTTGAGGAGCATGTCGTGGAGGAGGTACCCCTCCATGCCGTGGAACCTAGTCAAGCTTAAACGGAGGTACCGTCCGGCTGCAAGACGTAAAAGAAAGCGCTACTTGGGAGGCAACCCATGCATTCAACAAAGGAAGACTTAGAAAGCACTCCAAATCCAGATTCCTAAAAAACTCTTCTCTTTGTTGCTATTTCGTTTCTGCCTTGTTAGGTTGTTTAGTTGTTATTGTTTGTTTGTTTATTAATTGTGTGAGTCTATGATTGTAACATTGAGAAAATGTTTGATTTATTGATAGGCACTGCTAAACAAAGAAAGATGGTGCTTCACAAAGGTTGTTTGCTTGAGGCCCCACTACGTGGCTTTACTCTTGAAGCGGAAGGCGTAGGAACAGAAGGCATCGAAGATAGAGCATTCTAGGCCTCAATACTTGGCCAAGCGCTGGATGAGCCAGGAAAAGGGTGCCTCTGGAGGAAAGACGAAAACCTTTGACGGTCACTGTGAATCCGACCTTCAGACTCTTGCAGCTCATCAAGCTTCCTCTTTATGCCCGTCGAATAGTTGTTTGCAAGCACGTGCAAACTTCTATTCTCATACTTCAGCTGCTGGATCTCCTGCTTGAGACTTTCCACCTCTGCCATCAATGATTCCACCTGACGGGAGCGGGCAAGCAGGCGTTGGCCCATGTTGGACACAGAACTCGCACACTGAACACTAAGTGCGAGGGACTCTTGAACGGCCAACTCATCGGACCGTCCTGACAGCAGCCTACTATCTTTCGGAGTGAGGAGGTTCCTAGCTACTATTGTAGCTGTTGTGGCGTCCTGCATCACGGAGTCTTCACCTGTGAGAGGACCGTTAGAAGAAAAGAAAGAAGGGCGCCATACGTTACCTTGACGCGGCGCGCCCGTATCACTGCTAAGGCTCAATTCCAAGCTAAGGTTCGATGAGTTTGCCATTTTTCAAAAGTGTTCAAAGAGAAGGGATGGAGTTAAATTTCAAAGGGCCGGAGTCGATTTTCAAAAATGGGAAGTCTTCAGAGTGTGTTTGTTGTGGTGATCGATAGCTCAATAAAAAAGCCAAGGCGACGCGTCCACCAATTCAAAAAGCCAGAATTTCCGGCGTAAGTTCGGCGACGCTTTCTCGGCTTTTCAGAAGGCGCGTTCAACTTTGTCAAAAGATTTCTTCTTTTCAGACAACACGTGGAGACCATCATCACAACTACACATCTTTTGCCGACAAGCGCAAAGTTCGGCGACGCTTTCTCTGCTTTTCAGAAGACGCGTGCAGCTTTGTCAAAAGGAGCAGCATCTGCACTACCACGTGTCGCTCAGAAATCGAAGGGGCGCCTGCTCAGAAATCGAAGAGGCGTATTCAGAAATCGAAGAGGCGCCACTATTTCAAAAAGCCAGAGTTGCGGGATCAAAACGTTTGTCGACAAAGGTAAAAAGTACCACCACTTGCTATTATCTCTATATATGTCGACCTTCGTCTTTTATGGTAGGGCAAACCTGAAGAAAATGCCCAACTCTCCCTCACCTCTGAGGGTGCACTCCCAGCCAAGCCTTTCGAAATACTCAATTCTTTCTTCTTCCCCAAAGATGATACCAGATGCCTGGAGTACATATGACCCAGGAGGAAACAGCACAACAAATACATGTGCTGATTCATTCACCGCTTCTTCAAAAGCAAAGGTATCTCATATCATCAAGGTCAAAAGCAAAAGTATCTCATATCATGCTCTTTCCCTGTCTTTTTCTTTGTCCTTGTTCTTACTCGCATGGCAAAGTAAAACAAGCAATCAGCCGGCACTTGGAGTCAGTCTTCCGTTCTGGAGCCAACTGCCTGGAATCTATTCCTGATTGCTTACCTAGCGTTGCTCTCGAGTAGTCATCTTCAACGGTTGATACACTTCCGGAGAAGGGACCACTTTTGCAAAGGGGAGCGAGTAAGGCAAGTGAAAATGATACATTGAAGCATGTGGAGACAAACATAGGCTGAGTTATCCTCCAACCCTTTTCAATACGAATTGGAAAGATTGAACAAAGAAACAGACCAAAAGGGTAAGCTCAGACCTTCGGGGAAGACCAAAAGAATCCTCCAGCCCAGTAGCACAAAGGAAAATCAATGATGGGCGGAAACCAGTTCGAGAGTAAGCCTGTGGAATCATCAAGATCAAGCCTCATTGCAATCAACAAAGAGAAGATGGAATTTACACTCCATAACCAGATTTGCGTCCCTAAACTCTTCTCTTTGTTAATTACATTCTGCCATGTTTAGTATGTTTAGTTGTTGTTTGTGTGTTTACTTATGTTTTGTGTGAATCTATGCTTAAAACATTGAGGACAATGTTTGATTTAAGTGTGGGGGGGTAACTAATGTTGTTAATGCAAATTCGTGGGATTTTATCACCCATAACTTCAAAAGTTGTTCCTTGCTGTTTTAAGGTGTTTTTAAGTTGTTTTAGAGTGTTTTAGTATGTTTTGTTTTTATAACTCCAAAAAGCACATAAAAATTTGGAAAATTGTTTTGAAAAGCCTAAAAAGAGTGTTTTGAGTCGTTTTTGTGAGTTTGTGTCTTAGGGTACCTTCCAACACAATGATAAGGATTTGGTTTATAATTGCATGACGGTTAGAAAGAGTTATAAACATAGAGAAAAGTTTGATTTACTCTTGGTATATGCTTGGTTATGGTTATAATGTATGACTTCACATGCAATCATAAAAGAAAAAAAATTCGTTTTTGTAACATGCTTGAAGGAAGGAACTCAAACAAACGCTACAACCCTGAGAGACTTGAGCCTATAACGTTCTTTGGAGAGTTTAATCTGTGATTTCTTGTTTTCTAAAGTCGTTGCATGATCTCATTATTCTTTGCTTGGTTACTACTTAGAAGGCGTTTCATCATATAGTTCCAAATGCTAGAACTCATGCCCATTTCATTCAAAGCATGTTATTGATTTGCATAACACATATTCAAGATGAAGTTGTGTAGTTGCCACCATAGCCAAATAGCCTCACTTCCCATATTTCGTATATGTTGTAAGTTGTACCCCCGTTGAGCCGTGTTAGCCCATGTTCTTTGTTAACCCACTTTTTCCTCACCTAGCCTAGTTTAGGACAATCCCCACCCTTGTTCTTAAAAGATAGTGAGCATGACTTAATTGAATTCCTTTTGAGTTACATTATGAAAGAAAATAAGTGTGGGGGAGAGAATGTTTAAGTGTTTATGTTTTGAGATTCAAAAGAAAAGAAAAAGAAAAAAAAAAAAAAAAAAAAAAAAAAGAAAAGAATAAGTAATTGAAGAAAGGTTCCAAAACACCAATTCTGGGCGTAAATTGTCTAAATTCTCCCTTTTTGTTCAAAAGTTGAGTTTTCATTCAAAAGTGAATTCTAAGTTGATTCAAATGCTTTGCTCACTATTTCTTTAAGAACCTTTGTTTTCCATATCCCTTCTTTGTTATCCACATACCCCAAGCCCCGTTACAACCCTTGACTTCTATCTTGAGTGTTGTGTATTTCAATTTGTGGAGTTTGAACTTGGTATGAGCTTATGGTGTCACTGGTTCTCACGTCTAAGTAGTAGCATTCCATTCATGAGATCATTTCTAAACATGCTTATTAACTCCAGAAATTGCGTTCTTTGTGATACTTATATGTGAGTGTTCGTTTTCATGTTATATCAATCTTCTCACATATGACTAGATTAGGGTGTGTAGTTAGAAATTCTGAGTGAAAATCGAGTGCATATCTTGTAAGGAATTGAGCAAATTCTCTAAGGCATGTTACTACATTCAAAACATGGTTTTAAATGCTTAATTGTGAACTAGTATATGGTGACTATGATTAAGAATGCACTTAAGTGTGAAGATGACTAAAACCTGTGAGAATGATGATTTTTAACATGTCATGTGCATTGGAAATCCCTAAGACGGTTGTTGGAAGGTTTAGGTTGTGTTTTACGTGTTTAGTGTCGTTTTGTTTATTTGTTTTTATTCTGTTTTGCTCGAGGACTAGCAAAAGCTAAGTGTGGGGGTATTTGATAGGAGCATATTCATGCGACTTAAATGGCTTGTTCTCGTGCATTTACGTTATGTTTCTCTTGTTATTTTAGTCTTTTATGCTTCTTTTGTGTGTTTTCAGGTTCTAAGGGCCTAGGGAGCAAGAAAGTGCATTTTGAGGCCATTTGGAGCTTTTTTGGGCATGGATTGGATAGCTTATCCATGGAGCCAAAGTTTGGACGAATTTGAAGGCCTTATTTTCACTTTGGACATAAAACAAAGGGCCTAGCCCATTCTCTCTTAAACCAACCCCAAGGCCATGCATTTCCTTCCAATTCCAAGACCCACAATCACTTCAAAGTCCATGCAAATCCATATTCAACACCTTAAACTACAACCATGCATCATTACACCACCTTCTCCATCTTTATTCCACATATAATTCACCTTAGCTATCACATTCACACACATGCAATTACAAAACACCATCAAAGCCGTGCTTCCCCCTTTGTTCCCACCAAACACATGCACCCAAACAAAGCCAACTTAGCTAACCCTACATGCATTTTTTATTCAATCTTCATCATTGCATACATCACCAAACACTTCCATTCTTGCCGTGTATCCCTCCATTTTCTGCACCTTTCCTCCTTGCAATTCCACATGCTTTCATCATCATAACCCACCTACAATCCACCTATTTCACAAAGCTTTTCCCAACAAACAATTTCACCAAATACATGCACCAAAACCTCCATGCCGTGGGTTCCCTTGCCTTTCCAGCATTTCCCTTGTGCAATTCCAGCTTTCCACCCATTTTCCTAGCTGATTTTCACATGCATTGCAGCCACATTCTCACCCACTCTCTCCCTATATAAACCACACACACTTCATTCATTTGCATGCATTCATTCCCCATTCAAATCTCTCCATTTCTCACACCACAACACAAACACACACCATCTTCACATCCTGAAATTCCAAGCCTTGCCGTGGGTTTCTTTCCATTTTCTATCTTTCCTCATCCATTTCCATAATTCCCCAATCCATTCAACACACCAACAACATCCCTTAGACCTTGTGCCATAATAACGAAGAAGAGAAGAGTGCCTAAACGTTCATACAATTCAAGTTTGAGTTGTTGGAATCTTTAGGTATTTCTTTGATTTCAATGTTTAAATTCAATTTTCTTTGTTTTGTAATGGAAGAGAAGAGTGCCTAAACGTTCATACAATTCAAGTTTGAGTTGTTGGAATGTTTAGGTGTTTCTTTGATTTCAAAGTTATGAGGAACTAAACCCCCCTTTAGCTAGGGGGTGATTCGAAACTATGTTTATATTTGCAATATGAATTGATTAACTTTCGTTGGAATTTCATAAGTTGTGGATTCAATTTGTTTAACCGTTTGATTGATAACTTATTTATGAATGTTTATTAAGAATGCGCGCTTAATTTTCATGCATAAATATGACGCTAGAATATAAGTGAATTTCACCTAATCGTTATGAACTTATATTCACAAGTAGTGGAGGTTGCTTATAAACAATCGCGTTAAATGAATTCTTGGCATAAGTTTCATGCGTATTCCATAGTAACGAATGCCTCGTCGATGTTTATGATTTCCGTTGAACTTAATGACCTTTGTTGAATGTCTCTATCATGCGTATTCCATAGTTAGGGACTTTGATTAAGAATAATTTGGTTGTAATGCGTATTCCATTCAATCCAACGAATCTAGGGAAATCTGAAAGTTAATTTAAGCGGACCTAATTAACTTGGAGCATTGAGTTTCACAACTTATCGAAAGACCAACTGAGAATCAATATTGTATGCAAGTGTAACATGTGTGGAGAAGAACCCCTTGGCTATTCCATCATCCATATTTTCATCACATTCATATTTACATTTTGCCTTTAATTATATTCTGTCTTTTTAATTTAATATCGTCCAAACACATTTCCCCCATATTTCGTTGAGTCTTAATCATTCGTATTTGTTTTATTTTTTTTGTATCTTTAAGCTTTTGGAGTCATAAACACTTGCAAATTCGTCTAAATCAAGTTCTAGCTTCTATTTGAGTCAATTTGATTGTTTTAGACAATTTGAGTTTTTCAAAGCCATTCTGAGTCATAGTAGTCTTGTTAAGAGTATTTTAATTTAGTTTTTATGTTTTTAAGTCAATTTAGAAGGTTTTAGCAAGCCCTCCTAATCCCCGGTCTAGAACGATCCCTCACTTATCCATTCTACTACAATTGTCAAACGAGGGTTTAATTTGAGTGTCAAGTAAATTTCGCACCAAATTTTGGCGCCGTTGCCGGGGATTAGCAACTTTGCTAATCCTTTGTCTTTATTTTTATATTATTTTTTTTGTTTTTCGTGCATTCTTATTTCAGATTCTTAGTTTGTTTGTTTCCTTTTTTTTTTAGGTACTGTGTATGACTCGTAGCTCTCGACCTATTATAGAGAACATCTCCGACTTTGACGGTGATTTTGAACGCACTTTGAGGAGAACGAGGAGTCAACAAGAGCCACTACAACCTCCACCACAACCTGGGCTTGAAGAAGACGAAGTAGGTGTAGAAGAAAAGCCCACGGATCAGATTTTTGAAGAAGAACAAGCCATGGCAGCAGATAATAGAACCATCAAGGAGCTTTCGGCCTCGGGTTTGGATAATGCATTGCCTCTTTGTATCCAGTACCCCACGGCTGCAGAGGGGAAGACTGAGGAATTTGAACTCAAATCTAGTTTGTTACACCATATTCCGAAGTTCCATGGCTTGTCTATGGAAGACCCCAACAAACACTTGAAGGAGTTCGAGGTGGTTTGTTCGAGCATGACCCCCGTCAATGTGGATGAGAGTATATTGAAGATGAAGGCCTTTCCATTTTCACTTATGGACAAGGCCAAAGATTGGCTCTACGAACTAGCCCCGGGAACTGTGACTTCGTGGGAGAGTATGAAGCGTGCTTTCTTGGAGAAATTCTTCCCTACTTCGAGAGTGATTCTCCTACGGAAGAAAATTAGTGGTATTCAACAGAATCATGGTGAGACATTCCCGGCTTATTATGAGCGCTTCAAGGGCCTTGTAGCTTCATGTCCTCAACATCAAATGAAGGAGGAACTTCTCCTTCAATATTTCTATGAGGGCCTCCTTCCTATCGAACGTCAAATGCTTGATGCATCAGCGGGAGGAGCATTGGTGGACAAAACACCAAGGGATGCCAAGATTCTCATAGCCAACCGAGCGCTCAACGCTCAACAATATGAAGGAGTGGGCCAAAGGGAAGCCCCACGGCAACAAAGTGTAAATGAGGTGAGTGCTATTTCTGAAATTCAATCACAACTTGCTAATCTTAATTCTCTTGTTTCTCAGGTTGTGATTGGTCCAAAAGCACAAGAACACCAAGTTTGTGGCGTGTGCTCAATTCAAGGGCATCCATCCGACAACTGCCCTCAACTAATCGAGAATGGTGGGTGGGAATCTGCCAATGCAATTGGTTTCCAAGGACAAAATCAAAACAACCCATACTCGAACACTTACAATGCCGGATGGAGGGACCATCCAAACTTCAAATGGAGGGAGCCACAACAAGCTGCCCAACAAGGAGGATTTAGGCCAAACCCCCCTGGTTTTTATTCCAAGCCGTATGCACCCCAACAACCCCAACAACCTTCGGCATCATCTCATTCAGGTACGTCCTTGGAAAGTGATCAAGCTATGCAATTACTAACCTCTATTTCGCAGGGATTGCAAAATCAAAACAACCGGATAGCAAATAACGAGAAGGAGATGATGGATATGAAGAAACAAATAGGGCAGATTTCTGAGTTCCTTGGACATATTAGAGAGCAAGGAAAGCTTCCTAGCTCAACCACAGTCAATCCAAAGGGAGGATTCGAATCCGCCAAGGCCATCACCCTAAGGGGTGGAAAAGAAGTTGGGACCGAGCCAAACAATCCCAAATCTGCCCAGAAAGTAGATGAAGAGACGACACAACCTGAGGCAGATCACCCTAACTCGGCCAAATCAGGTAATTTAAGTTCAAATTCATGTACTTCACGTGCTAATCTTCCCAATGTACCTTTTCCTAGCAGGTTCATGCAAGAAAAAAAGGAAGAAAGCGAGAAGGACATTCTTGAAACGTTCCGGAAGGTGCAAGTGAACATACCGCTTCTCGATGCAATCAAACAGGTTCCAAAGTATGCTAAATTCCTCAAGGACCTATGCAATACAAGGAGAAGAAGGGCAAACAAAGAGGTAGTGAAGGTAAGCGAGAATGTGTCTGCTGTTTTGCAACGTAAACTGCCTACCAAGTGCAAAGACCCCGGTAGTTTCACGATTCCTTGTGTGATTGGACATAATCGTTTTGAACATGCCATGCTTGATTTAGGTGCATCCATAAATGTCATGCCTTATTCTATTTATGCATCTATGAATTTGGGTGAATTAAAACAAGATGGTGTAATTATACAATTGGCCGATCGTTCTAACGCGTATCCAAAAGGAGTTTTGGAAGATGTGCTTGTGCAGGTGAACCATTTAATTTTTCCGGCTGATTTCTACGTCTTAGACATGGAGGATTCAGCCCAGTCTACATCTTTGCCGATTCTCCTTGGTAGGCCATTCATGAAGACGGCCCGAACGAAGATTGATGTATACAAAGGCACCTTGACAATGGAATTCGATGGGGAAGTGATTGATTTTAATATTTCTGAAACTATGAGATATCCCGTTGATGACCATTCTTGTTTTTCCATTGATGTTATCGATTCTTTGGCGCAGGTATACCTTGAAGAATTGAACGAGGACGCCCTGGAAACAACCATCACTAAGGCCATAGAGCGCAAAAATGAAGGATTTGGGCCAATGCAAGGCCACGGCAAGGAGGAGGAATTCTTTGCCATGGGTTCTAGTGAAGAAATAATTGAGGTTGTGGCAGCCCTTGAGTCATTGCCACAACAATATGGTAAGGTTCCACTCTCACTTTCACATTCAGTTTCCACTAAGATGCTACCTTCTGTTGTTCAGGCACCATCGCTTGAACTTAAGCCGTTGCCGGACCATTTGAAGTATGTGTTTTTGGGAGAAGGCGAAACATTGCCCGCCATCATTTCATCAAGTCTCACGGCAATGGAGGAGGAGAAGCTTGTGAGGGTGCTGCGAGAACACAAAACGGCCATAGGGTGGACTTTGGCCGACATTAAAGGAATAAGCCCTACCACATGCATGCACCGTATACTTCTTGAGGAGGGGGCTAAACCAACTCGAGAGGCTCAACGCCGTCTCAACCCTCCGATGATGGAAGTGGTGAAGAAGGAAATAATCAAGCTTTTGGATTGTGGAGTGATCTACCCTATCTCCGATAGCCGTTGGGTCTCTCCAATTCAAGTCGTTCCCAAGAAGTCCGGAGTAACTGTTATCAAGAATGATGAGAATGAGCTCGTGCCTACACGCATTCAGACTGGATGGCGAGTATGTATCGATTACCGGAAGCTAAATGCCATGACTAGGAAAGATCACTTTCCTTTGCCATTCATCGACCAGATGCTCGAAAGGTTAGCCGGTCATGCTTTTTACTGTTTTCTTGATGGATACTCTGGATATAACCAAATTGTGATAGCCCCGGATGATCAAGAGAAGACCACATTCACATGTCCCTTTGGAACATTTGCTTATCGTCGCATGCCATTTGGCTTATGCAACGCACCGGCCACTTTCCAAAGGTGTATGGTAAGTATATTTTCCGATTTTGTTGAAAAGATCATTGAGGTTTTCATGGATGATTTCAGTGTATTTGGGAGTTCATTTTGATAATTGCTTGGATAATCTGACCTTAATTTTGAAACGATGTGTTGAAACTAACCTTGTCTTGAATTGGGAGAAATGTCACTTTATGGTGAAACAAGGTATAGTTTTAGGACATATTGTTTCAGGAAAAGGAATTGAAGTAGATAAATCGAAAATAGACCTTGTACGTCACTTACCCTCTCCTACTTCGGTTAGAGAGGTACGTTCGTTTCTTGGCCATGCAGGGTTCTATAGGCGTTTTATCAAGGACTTCTCCAAGATGTCCAACCCTCTTTGCCGATTGCTTCAAAAAGATGTGCCATTCAAGTTTGATGAAGAGTGTAATTCGGCATTTAACCAACTCAAGGAGAAGCTAGTCTCGGCCCCCATTATTGTACCTCCAGATTGGAGCCTTCCGTTCGAACTCATGTGCGATGCATCCGACTATGCATTAGGAGCTGTTCTAGGACAAAGAAGAGACAAGCGGCCGCATGTCATATACTATGCCTCTCGGACTCTCAATGATGCCCAATTGAACTACTCCACGACGGAAAAAGAACTTCTAGCTGTGGTTTTTGCTTTAGATAAATTCCGTTCATATTTAATTGGTACTAAAGTAATCGTTTATTCTGATCATGCAGCTTTGAGGTACTTGCTCACGAAAAAGGAAGCAAAGCCGAGGCTTATCCGTTGGATTCTTCTTCTTCAAGAATTTGATATTGAAATCCGGGATAAGAAAGGAAGCGAGAATGTAGTGGCTGACCATTTAAGCCGAATGATCCACGAGGAGCATGAACATGCCGTACCTATCCCTGAAACTTTTCCCGATGAGCAGCTGCTATCCATTGAGGTAAGTGAACCATGGTATGCAGATTTAGTGAATTACTTGGTGGCTAAACAAATTCCAAATGAACTAAACAAGCACCAACGTGATAAGCTTAAAAATGATGCACGTTTCTATGTTTGGGATGACCCTTATTTGTGGAGGTATTGCTCAGATCAAATTGTACGTAGATGTGTGCATAATTCTGAATTTCACTCAATTCTAAGCTTTTGTCACACATATGCATGTGGTGGTCATTTTGGCACACAACGCACTGCCCTCAAGGTTCTAGAGTGTGGTTTTTATTGGCCGACTATATTTAGGGATGCTAGAACCTTTTGTATGTCTTGTGATCGTTGCCAACGAATGGGCAACATAGGTACCAAGGACCAAATGCCGCAAACCCCTGTCTTTAACGTTGAAATTTTTGATGTTTGGGGCATTGATTTCATGGGCCCTTTCCCTCCATCTTATGGTTTCACTTATATCTTGCTAGCCGTTGATTATGTTTCTAAATGGGTGGAAGCAAAAGCCACCCGTACTAACGATTCTAAGGTGGTTGCAGATTTCGTGAAAACTAACATTTTGCTAGGTTTGGAATGCCGAGAGTAATCATAAGTGATGGAGGGTCTCACTTTTGCAATCGGACCATTGAGGCGTTGCTAAGAAAGTACCATGTCAACCATAAGGTCTCCACACCTTACCATCCTCAAACAAATGGCCAAGCCGAGGTGTCTAACCGAGAAATCAAACAAATTTTGGAGAAGACCGTTGGACCAACAAGGAGGGATTGGAGCTTACGTTTAGATGATGCACTGTGGGCATATCGTACGGCATACAAAACACCCATTGGGATGTCACCTTTTCGGCTCGTCTATGGTAAGCCATGTCATTTTCCCGTAGAGTTAGAGCACAAGGCACATTGGGCCGTGAAGACTTTCAACATGGAAATAGATGTAGCGGGAGTTCATAGGAAGCTCCAATTGAATGAACTTGAGGAGATTCGGAATGAAGCCTATGAGAATGCCCGGATGTACAAAGCCAAGACCAAAGCATTCCATGATAAAATGATTCGAACCAAGACCTTCACAGTTGGGCAGAAAGTGTTACTTTTCAACTCTCGCCTACGTTTGTTTCCTGGTAAGTTGCGTTCTAAATGGATTGGCCCGTTTGTTGTTACTAATGTTTTCCCTCATGGTGCAGTGCAAATCAAAAGTTCAAGGACGCAGCAAGAATTCAAAGTGAATGGGCATCGATTGAAGCCCTATTACGAGATGTTTGAGGAGCATGTCGTGGAGGAGGTACCCCTCCATGCCGTGGAACCTAGTCAAGCTTAAACGGAGGTACCGTCCGGCTGCAAGACGTAAAAGAAAGCGCTACTTGGGAGGCAACCCATGCATTCAACAAAGGAAGACTTAGAAAGCACTCCAAATCCAGATTCCTAAAAAACTCTTCTCTTTGTTGCTATTTCGTTTCTGCCTTGTTAGGTTGTTTAGTTGTTATTGTTTGTTTGTTTATTAATTGTGTGAGTCTATGATTGTAACATTGAGAAAATGTTTGATTTATTGATAGGCACTGCTAAACAAAGAAAGATGGTGCTTCACAAAGGTTGTTTGCTTGAGGCCCCACTACGTGGCTTTACTCTTGAAGCGGAAGGCGTAGGAACAGAAGGCATCGAAGATAGAGCATTCTAGGCCTCAATACTTGGCCAAGCGCTGGATGAGCCAGGAAAAGGGTGCCTCTGGAGGAAAGACGAAAACCTTTGACGGTCACTGTGAATCCGACCTTCAGACTCTTGCAGCTCATCAAGCTTCTTCTTTATGCCCGTCGAATAGTTGTTTGCAAGCACGTGCAAACTTCTATTCTCATACTTCAGCTGCTGGATCTCCTGCTTGAGACTTTCCACCTCTGCCATCAATGATTCCACCTGACGGGAGCGGGCAAGCAGGCGTTGGCCCATGTTGGACACAGAACTCGCACACTGAACACTAAGTGCGAGGGACTCTTGAACGGCCAACTCATCGGACCGTCCTGACAGCAGCCTACTATCTTTCGGAGTGAGGAGGTTCCTAGCTACTATTGTAGCTGTTGTGGCGTCCTGCATCACGGAGTCTTCACCTGTGAGAGGACCGTTAGAAGAAAAGAAAGAAGGGCGCCATACGTTACCTTGACGCGGCGCGCCCGTATCACTGCTAAGGCTCAATTCCAAGCTAAGGTTCGATGAGTTTGCCATTTTTCAAAAGTGTTCAAAGAGAAGGGATGGAGTTAAATTTCAAAGGGCCGGAGTCGATTTTCAAAAATGGGAAGTCTTCAGAGTGTGTTTGTTGTGGTGATCGATAGCTCAATAAAAAAGCCAAGGCGACGCGTCCACCAATTCAAAAAGCCAGAATTTCCGGCGTAAGTTCGGCGACGCTTTCTCGGCTTTTCAGAAGGCGCGTTCAACTTTGTCAAAAGATTTCTTCTTTTCAGACAACACGTGGAGACCATCATCACAACTACACATCTTTTGCCGACAAGCGCAAAGTTCGGCGACGCTTTCTCTGCTTTTCAGAAGACGCGTGCAGCTTTGTCAAAAGGAGCAGCATCTGCACTACCACGTGTCGCTCAGAAATCGAAGGGGCGCCTGCTCAGAAATCGAAGAGGCGTATTCAGAAATCGAAGAGGCGCCACTATTTCAAAAAGCCAGAGTTGCGGGATCAAAACGTTTGTCGACAAAGGTAAAAAGTACCACCACTTGCTATTATCTCTATATATGTCGACCTTCGTCTTTTATGGTAGGGCAAACCTGAAGAAAATGCCCAACTCTCCCTCACCTCTGAGGGTGCACTCCCAGCCAAGCCTTTCGAAATACTCAATTCTTTCTTCTTCCCCAAAGATGATACCAGATGCCTGGAGTACATATGACCCAGGAGGAAACAGCACAACAAATACATGTGCTGATTCATTCACCGCTTCTTCAAAAGCAAAGGTATCTCATATCATCAAGGTCAAAAGCAAAAGTATCTCATATCATGCTCTTTCCCTGTCTTTTTCTTTGTCCTTGTTCTTACTCGCATGGCAAAGTAAAACAAGCAATCAGCCGGCACTTGGAGTCAGTCTTCCGTTCTGGAGCCAACTGCCTGGAATCTATTCCTGATTGCTTACCTAGCGTTGCTCTCGAGTAGTCATCTTCAACGGTTGATACACTTCCGGAGAAGGGACCACTTTTGCAAAGGGGAGCGAGTAAGGCAAGTGAAAATGATACATTGAAGCATGTGGAGACAAACATAGGCTGAGTTATCCTCCAACCCTTTTCAATACGAATTGGAAAGATTGAACAAAGAAACAGACCAAAAGGGTAAGCTCAGACCTTCGGGGAAGACCAAAAGAATCCTCCAGCCCAGTAGCACAAAGGAAAATCAATGATGGGCGGAAACCAGTTCGAGAGTAAGCCTGTGGAATCATCAAGATCAAGCCTCATTGCAATCAACAAAGAGAAGATGGAATTTACACTCCATAACCAGATTTGCGTCCCTAAACTCTTCTCTTTGTTAATTACATTCTGCCATGTTTAGTATGTTTAGTTGTTGTTTGTGTGTTTACTTATGTTTTGTGTGAATCTATGCTTAAAACATTGAGGACAATGTTTGATTTAAGTGTGGGGGGGTAACTAATGTTGTTAATGTAAATTCGTGGGATTTTATCACCCATAACTTCAAAAGTTGTTCCTTGCTGTTTTAAGGTGTTTTTAAGTTGTTTTAGAGTGTTTTAGTATGTTTTGTTTTTATAACTCCAAAAAGCACATAAAAATTTGGAAAATTGTTTTGAAAAGCCTAAAAAGAGTGTTTTGAGTCGTTTTTGTGAGTTTGTGTCTTAGGGTACCTTCCAACACAATGATAAGGATTTGGTTTATAATTGCATGACGGTTAGAAAGAGTTATAAACATAGAGAAAAGTTTGATTTACTCTTGGTATATGCTTGGTTATGGTTATAATGTATGACTTCACATGCAATCATAAAAGAAAAAAAATTCGTTTTTGTAACATGCTTGAAGGAAGGAACTCAAACAAACGCTACAACCCTGAGAGACTTGAGCCTATAACGTTCTTTGGAGAGTTTAATCTGTGATTTCTTGTTTTCTAAAGTCGTTGCATGATCTCATTATTCTTTGCTTGGTTACTACTTAGAAGGCGTTTCATCATATAGTTCCAAATGCTAGAACTCATGCCCATTTCATTCAAAGCATGTTATTGATTTGCATAACACATATTCAAGATGAAGTTGTGTAGTTGCCACCATAGCCAAATAGCCTCACTTCCCATATTTCGTATATGTTGTAAGTTGTACCCCCGTTGAGCCGTGTTAGCCCATGTTCTTTGTTAACCCACTTTTTCCTCACCTAGCCTAGTTTAGGACAATCCCCACCCTTGTTCTTAAAAGATAGTGATCATGACTTAATTGAATTCCTTTTGAGTTACATTATGAAAGAAAATAAGTGTGGGGGAGAGAATGTTTAAGTGTTTATGTTTTGAGATTCAAAAGAAAAGAAAAAGAAAAAAAAAAAAAAAAAAAAAAAAAGAAAAGAATAAGTAATTGAAGAAAGGTTCCAAAACACCAATTCTGGGCGTAAATTGTCTAAATTCTCCCTTTTTGTTCAAAAGTTGAGTTTTCATTCAAAAGTGAATTCTAAGTTGATTCAAATGCTTTGCTCACTATTTCTTTAAGAACCTTTGTTTTCCATATCCCTTCTTTGTTATCCACATACCCCAAGCCCCGTTACAACCCTTGACTTCTATCTTGAGTGTTGTGTATTTCAATTTGTGGAGTTTGAACTTGGTATGAGCTTATGGTGTCACTGGTTCTCACGTCTAAGTAGTAGCATTCCATTCATGAGATCATTTCTAAACATGCTTATTAACTCCAGAAATTGCGTTCTTTGTGATACTTATATGTGAGTGTTCGTTTTCATGTTATATCAATCTTCTCACATATGACTAGATTAGGGTGTGTAGTTAGAAATTCTGAGTGAAAATCGAGTGCATATCTTGTAAGGAATTGAGCAAATTCTCTAAGGCATGTTACTACATTCAAAACATGGTTTTAAATGCTTAATTGTGAACTAGTATATGGTGACTATGATTAAGAATGCACTTAAGTGTGAAGATGACTAAAACCTGTGAGAATGATGATTTTTAACATGTCATGTGCATTGGAAATCCCTAAGACGGTTGTTGGAAGGTTTAGGTTGTGTTTTACGTGTTTAGTGTCGTTTTGTTTATTTGTTTTTATTCTGTTTTGCTCGAGGACTAGCAAAAGCTAAGTGTGGGGGTATTTGATAGGAGCATATTCATGCGACTTAAATGGCTTGTTCTCGTGCATTTACGTTATGTTTCTCTTGTTATTTTAGTCTTTTATGCTTCTTTTGTGTGTTTTCAGGTTCTAAGGGCCTAGGGAGCAAGAAAGTGCATTTTGAGGCCATTTGGAGCTTTTTTGGGCATGGATTGGATAGCTTATCCATGGAGCCAAAGTTTGGACGAATTTGAAGGCCTTATTTTCACTTTGGACATAAAACAAAGGGCCTAGCCCATTCTCTCTTAAACCAACCCCAAGGCCATGCATTTCCTTCCAATTCCAAGACCCACAATCACTTCAAAGTCCATGCAAATCCATATTCAACACCTTAAACTACAACCATGCATCATTACACCACCTTCTCCATCTTTATTCCACATATAATTCACCTTAGCTATCACATTCACACACATGCAATTACAAAACACCATCAAAGCCGTGCTTCCCCCTTTGTTCCCACCAAACACATGCACCCAAACAAAGCCAACTTAGCTAACCCTACATGCATTTTTTATTCAATCTTCATCATTGCATACATCACCAAACACTTCCATTCTTGCCGTGTATCCCTCCATTTTCTGCACCTTTCCTCCTTGCAATTCCACATGCTTTCATCATCATAACCCACCTACAATCCACCTATTTCACAAAGCTTTTCCCAACAAACAATTTCACCAAATACATGCACCAAAACCTCCATGCCGTGGGTTCCCTTGCCTTTCCAGCATTTCCCTTGTGCAATTCCAGCTTTCCACCCATTTTCCTAGCTGATTTTCACATGCATTGCAGCCACATTCTCACCCACTCTCTCCCTATATAAACCACACACACTTCATTCATTTGCATGCATTCATTCCCCATTCAAATCTCTCCATTTCTCACACCACAACACAAACACACACCATCTTCACATCCTGAAATTCCAAGCCTTGCCGTGGGTTTCTTTCCATTTTCTATCTTTCCTCATCCATTTCCATAATTCCCCAATCCATTCAACACACCAACAACATCCCTTAGACCTTGTGCCATAATAACGAAGAAGAGAAGAGTGCCTAAACGTTCATACAATTCAAGTTTGAGTTGTTGGAATCTTTAGGTATTTCTTTGATTTCAATGTTTAAATTCAATTTTCTTTGTTTTGTAATGGAAGAGAAGAGTGCCTAAACGTTCATACAATTCAAGTTTGAGTTGTTGGAATGTTTAGGTGTTTCTTTGATTTCAAAGTTATGAGGAACTAAACCCCCCTTTAGCTAGGGGGTGATTCGAAACTATGTTTATATTTGCAATATGAATTGATTAACTTTCGTTGGAATTTCATAAGTTGTGGATTCAATTTGTTTAACCGTTTGATTGATAACTTATTTATGAATGTTTATTAAGAATGCGCGCTTAATTTTCATGCATAAATATGACGCTAGAATATAAGTGAATTTCACCTAATCGTTATGAACTTATATTCACAAGTAGTGGAGGTTGCTTATAAACAATCGCGTTAAATGAATTCTTGGCATAAGTTTCATGCGTATTCCATAGTAACGAATGCCTCGTCGATGTTTATGATTTCCGTTGAACTTAATGACCTTTGTTGAATGTCTCTATCATGCGTATTCCATAGTTAGGGACTTTGATTAAGAATAATTTGGTTGTAATGCGTATTCCATTCAATCCAACGAATCTAGGGAAATCTGAAAGTTAATTTAAGCGGACCTAATTAACTTGGAGCATTGAGTTTCACAACTTATCGAAAGACCAACTGAGAATCAATATTGTATGCAAGTGTAACATGTGTGGAGAAGAACCCCTTGGCTATTCCATCATCCATATTTTCATCACATTCATATTTACATTTTGCCTTTAATTATATTCTGTCTTTTTAATTTAATATCGTCCAAACACATTTCCCCCATATTTCGTTGAGTCTTAATCATTCGTATTTGTTTTATTTTTTTTGTATCTTTAAGCTTTTGGAGTCATAAACACTTGCAAATTCGTCTAAATCAAGTTCTAGCTTCTATTTGAGTCAATTTGATTGTTTTAGACAATTTGAGTTTTTCAAAGCCATTCTGAGTCATAGTAGTCTTGTTAAGAGTATTTTAATTTAGTTTTTATGTTTTTAAGTCAATTTAGAAGGTTTTAGCAAGCCCTCCTAATCCCCGGTCTAGAACGATCCCTCACTTATCCATTCTACTACAATTGTCAAACGAGGGTTTAATTTGAGTGTCAAGTAAATTTCGCACCAAATTTTGGCGCCGTTGCCGGGGATTAGCAACTTTGCTAATCCTTTGTCTTTATTTTTATATTATTTTTTTTGTTTTTCGTGCATTCTTATTTCAGATTCTTAGTTTGTTTGTTTCCTTTTTTTTTTAGGTACTGTGTATGACTCGTAGCTCTCGACCTATTATAGAGAACATCTCCGACTTTGACGGTGATTTTGAACGCACTTTGAGGAGAACGAGGAGTCAACAAGAGCCACTACAACCTCCACCACAACCTGGGCTTGAAGAAGACGAAGTAGGTGTAGAAGAAAAGCCCACGGATCAGATTTTTGAAGAAGAACAAGCCATGGCAGCAGATAATAGAACCATCAAGGAGCTTTCGGCCTCGGGTTTGGATAATGCATTGCCTCTTTGTATCCAGTACCCCACGGCTGCAGAGGGGAAGACTGAGGAATTTGAACTCAAATCTAGTTTGTTACACCATATTCCGAAGTTCCATGGCTTGTCTATGGAAGACCCCAACAAACACTTGAAGGAGTTCGAGGTGGTTTGTTCGAGCATGACCCCCGTCAATGTGGATGAGAGTATATTGAAGATGAAGGCCTTTCCATTTTCACTTATGGACAAGGCCAAAGATTGGCTCTACGAACTAGCCCCGGGAACTGTGACTTCGTGGGAGAGTATGAAGCGTGCTTTCTTGGAGAAATTCTTCCCTACTTCGAGAGTGATTCTCCTACGGAAGAAAATTAGTGGTATTCAACAGAATCATGGTGAGACATTCCCGGCTTATTATGAGCGCTTCAAGGGCCTTGTAGCTTCATGTCCTCAACATCAAATGAAGGAGGAACTTCTCCTTCAATATTTCTATGAGGGCCTCCTTCCTATCGAACGTCAAATGCTTGATGCATCAGCGGGAGGAGCATTGGTGGACAAAACACCAAGGGATGCCAAGATTCTCATAGCCAACCGAGCGCTCAACGCTCAACAATATGAAGGAGTGGGCCAAAGGGAAGCCCCACGGCAACAAAGTGTAAATGAGGTGAGTGCTATTTCTGAAATTCAATCACAACTTGCTAATCTTAATTCTCTTGTTTCTCAGGTTGTGATTGGTCCAAAAGCACAAGAACACCAAGTTTGTGGCGTGTGCTCAATTCAAGGGCATCCATCCGACAACTGCCCTCAACTAATCGAGAATGGTGGGTGGGAATCTGCCAATGCAATTGGTTTCCAAGGACAAAATCAAAACAACCCATACTCGAACACTTACAATGCCGGATGGAGGGACCATCCAAACTTCAAATGGAGGGAGCCACAACAAGCTGCCCAACAAGGAGGATTTAGGCCAAACCCCCCTGGTTTTTATTCCAAGCCGTATGCACCCCAACAACCCCAACAACCTTCGGCATCATCTCATTCAGGTACGTCCTTGGAAAGTGATCAAGCTATGCAATTACTAATGCGTATTCCATTCAATCCAACGAATCTAGGGAAATCTGAAAGTTAATTTAAGCGGACCTAATTAACTTGGAGCATTGAGTTTCACAACTTATCGAAAGACCAACTAAGAATCAATATTGTATGCAAGTGTAACATGTGTGGAGAAGAACCCCTTGGCTATTCCATCATCCATATTTTCATCACATTCATATTTACATTTTGCCTTTAATTATATTCTGTCTTTTTAATTTAATATCGTCCAAACACATTTCCCCCATATTTCGTTGAGTCTTAATCATTCGTATTTGTTTTATTTTTTTTGTATCTTTAAGCTTTTGGAGTCATAAACACTTGCAAATTCGTCTAAATCAAGTTCTAGCTTCTATTTGAGTCAATTTGATTGTTTTAGACAATTTGAGTTTTTCAAAGCCATTCTGAGTCATAGTAGTCTTGTTAAGAGTATTTTAATTTAGTTTTTATGTTTTTAAGTCAATTTAGAAGGTTTTAGCAAGCCCTCCTAATCCCCGGTCTAGAACGATCCCTCACTTATCCATTCTACTACAATTGTCAAACGAGGGTTTAATTTGAGTGTCAAGTAAATTTCGCACCACAAAACATCCTTACTGAGAGAACCACATAGAAATTTGCCAGAAGCCAAGTTCTTCGGTGCTGGAATTCTGACTTGATCGTTGAATCCTGATGAAGTGGACGTCCGTAGAACTATAAGCACCGAGTAGGGTCGAAATTTCTGATTCAAGGACATTGCGGTACGCAAGCTGTGATCTTCAATATTTATGTTCAATATTATTTCATTGTTTATACTTTGTTAATTTCCTATTTGCATTTATTATTTATTAGCATATATAATTTTATCACAGATTGTTGACATATATCCAACACTTTAGAGTTACCATTCTTTTTTCGCCTATAAGTTCTTAACATTTCATATAGCTTGCAAATCGAACGTCTAATTTACCCTCCAAAGTTAACTCTATACGCTATTTTTTATGTAAAATTACTAATCTACCATCCAATGTGTATCACATGTAAGTAATGTGACCTAAACTAATGGAAAATTAAATATAGTAGCTTAGAATATAACATTATGGATGTAATTGGTAGATTTTTATAATTCAATGACTGATTTTTCTAAAAAAATAGTTTAGGTACCTAATTTTTACTCATGTGATAATTCAGGGACTAAATAGGCAGTTTAACCTAATGAATTATCAACTCTATCTAAAAATACTACTCACGAGGGTTTGGAGGGTTTTAAAAATCCAAACGATGATGTGACCCTTGTCAAAGCATAGAGGATGTGATCACGAGAGCTTGCATATTTTTTTTTTTTTTTTTTTTTTTTTTACATTTTTCACACTTCTAAATTAATTATTAAGTATCTTTTAATGTGCTTTGGTATTTTGTAAGAAATATCAAATTACATTAAAATATTAATAATAATTAATTTACAAGTGTGAAAAATGTGAACAAAAATATGCAAAACGCTCATGATCACATCCTCTATACATTGACGATGAGTACATCATTGTTTGAATTTTTGAAACCCTCCCAACCCTCGTGAATAATGTTTTTAGGGGGAGTTCAATGTAAACAAAAACTTATATATAATTAATGTACAAGCATGAAAAATGTCAAAAAGAAATATTCAAATGCTCGTAATTGCATCATCTGACACACCTCGATCGGGAATGTCCATCTGGACCCTGAATTAAGATGTGCTGGCTGACACCTGGAAGGTGATGAAGCCATAAAGTTTAGTGATGTGGAAAATGTGAATAAATTAAAACCTAAAAGTTACTATTACTAGAGTGCACATGTGAGCGGGCTTGAACACATTTCACATGTGATGTCAAAACATAAGCATAAGTACAGTAAAAGTAAAATAAGGATTATACCATTAGAAGTAACCTTCCACATGTCTTGTATGTGACACGCTTAGCGCCAGCTTCACGTGATTGTAGTACTAGAGTGTAGATGATTTATTACACCCAACCTATATGTGACACGCTTAGCGCCAGCTTCACGTGATTGTAGTACTAGAGTGTAGATGATTTATTACACCCAACCTATATGTGACATGCTTAGCGCCAGCTTCACGTGATTGTAGTACTAGAGCGTAGATGATTTATTACACCCAACCTGTCTTATGTCAGTCTATCTCATGTCAGAATATCTCTGTATGAGCTTGCATGTCACCATATGTTGATGAGCTTCTGATATTATATGTTTTTATTTCTAAGATATAGTGATTTACTGTATTTTGAAATACTGCTTTTTACAGTAATTGTTTTTATACTATACGTAATATGATTTGTTGAAAACTAATACTTGTTTTATAGCAAGGGGTTACAACTTTTACGAAAACATCGGTTTTACAAAACTTTGCTTTTCGGTCCACTTACCATTATTTTTCGTCCCTCCAAGATTTAGTGGTATAGCCTCTATGACGACGAGGATTTCTCGGAAACATTGACATGTGGAAGGTTACTTCTGATGGTATAATCCTTATTTTACTTTTATTGTACTTATGCTTATGCTCTGAGATCATGTGTGAAATGAGTTCAATCCCGCTCACATGCCCACTATTGTAATAGTAACTTTTAGGTTCTAATTTATTCACATTTTTCCACATCACTACACTTTATGGCTTCGTCACGTTCTAGGTGTTAGCCAACACAACTCCATTCAGGTCCAGATGGACATTATAGGTTGGGGTGTGTCATCATTTATGTCGGACGATGGTCACATCGTCGTTTATATTTTAACCCTTCAAACCCTAATGATAGTGCTTTTATTTGAGTGCAAAATTTAATAAAATCATAATAATTAATATACAAGAATTGAAAAATGTAAAAAGAAATATACTCGTAATGACAAGCTTTACAACTTTCGTGACAGAGTCAACTCCGAAATTCGATACCATAATCCATAAAGTCTAGATTTATATTTAATCGTCAATTGTAATTTACATTTACACTTCATTCTGCTCACTGTATTTCGTTTTTTTTTTTCTTCCTAGATTTTCTTTTTTGAAAACATGATATTTTAATAGTTGTAGAATGATGAACGTTTGGATCTTTGATATCATATTCAAAATTTTATTATTAGTGAAAATATTGCTTGGAGTTTATAGCACAACAGACTGCACAAAGATCAAGTTTAGTGCGTTGGTTTTTATAAAGATGGACAAATGCTACACACCCAAAAACACGTTGTGGCAACATTAAGGTAGATGGTAGGGGCTAAACTGGGAAACAGCCTGTAACGAAGTTTGAAAGTTCAGTCTTTGGATGGTATCCGATTCATGAGATAGGTAGCAGTCACAACAACATCTTCCCAAGCGAAGCGTGGGACATTAGCATGAAGCAACAAAGCTCGGGTAGTTTCCAAGATATTGCATAATTTTGCGCTCAATAATCCAACCACTGGATCAGAACCCCCATAATATGTAAAGCATATTCACAATTACCTGAAGTCATTGGGGAATAATTGGTCAAGCCAGATGCACCAGATAAATCTACCTAATAGACCAAGGATAATTGAGAAGTTGCAGTTGCAAGAGAAGCTTGTCCTTGCCTCTTTGTCATAATGTTGTGTTTTTTAAAGCTTCAAAGGTTCCCATCATTTTGAATAACTATGAAGTTGAAAATAATCATCTCGACCATGCGTTTGGCTACCTTCATAGGTGTATCCTCCTTCTAGAACTAGTTGTTTGATTGGCCACGAGAAGAGGGACCTAGTTCTTGACTATGATCTGCCTTGATGTTTGCAGCTAGAGAGAAACATGAGCAATAGCCTTGGACGACCTTGAGCATGACTAGCAACTCGTGACACTTGTCGAGAAACCATTATAGTGCTAGTAGTGGTGCTCATCATTATACAATGTCTTATAGCCTATCCTCTAACGTAGGCAAATGTTTGTTCAGCCGAAGGGAGAGGATCAGTATAGAGAACGTCACTCCGAATTATATCAAATATATTGTCCGAACCAATAAGTAGTATAGACTCGATGTTTTTGAACAATCTTCTTATAACTTTCGATATTGTGGATGCAAATTTCTGCCATCTTCTCCTTTGATGAAAATGCACCTACAAAATAATAACACCTAAGATGAAGGCTATAAGCCTCACACACCCACGATGAATGGGAAGGGGGGCTTTGGCCGAAGAATCTCCGATACCAAAGTTAGAATTTGAAAGAGAATGTCTTTTGGAATTTGTGGGTAGAGAATGCCCTAGCTTTTAGTGGGAGAATATGGCTATTTATAGGGGAGTGGCCGACCTTATTTGGAGAATAGGAACTGGCCATATATGGTGGAATTATAAGTATAATTGCAAGATATTATGTGAAATAATATCTTGCAATTAACTTGGCAATTAATTCTAAAATGAGTAGGAAAATTGGGAGTTACCTTTTGAGTGAGTATGTGATGAGGAGTGATGAGAAGGATTTGAATAAATACTATTTTGGTCACCTTTAACGTTTCCTTGATTGAGCCGTTATTGTTCGTTGCATGTGCGTGAAATCCTGGTGTGCCTCGAGGGTAATTTTGTCCTTTTAACCCAAAAATCCACGTGTCATCTCCATAATTTTCTTGATTATTTTTGGCTCCACAAATGCCCTCACAACTGTTGGACTGTTTTCAGGAAAGGGCAGCAAGTGTATAAATCTTCCCTTGCTTTAGGAAATATAAGATTGTTTCCTATTTTGATGTAGATTCCCACATTAATTGGAAATTAGATCCTTTTAGGAAAGAGAAATAAATCATTTCCAAAGTCTGTTTAAGTCTACCATAAGTATATGATTAAATCAACTTCAGAGAGCAATTTATTTTACTCTACAAGAGAGAGAAAGCTAGATGATATTTTGTTCCCCCTCCTCTAGCAATCTTCTACACTTGCCTGTACAAAGGACCGTCTTTTGTTGACTTCTTCATCTTCATGCCGCACCAAGGTAAGAAAAAATTAATTTTCCTTGTTTTCTTAATTTATAGGAGCCTCGAGGCTTGAAATTTAGCTCGACGGGGGTCTAAGATGTGTGAAAAATGGTTGGAGAGGGCCATGACATTGTTGCCGTGGGTGGCTTGCTATTGTTGGGTTGGTGTGGCGGCGGTAGGCTGGACCATGTGCATCTCGGCTTAGACTGAGCTGATTGAAGCGCAAATGGTTCTGGGTTGGGCCTGACATGGGCCAGATATGTGAGCAGCGGGCTGGGTTTTAAGCCTGGCCTGCTGAGGTGGTGTCAAGAAGGCATGGGCTTTCTGGTTTGCTGGGCTCGGGCCAGTGTGCAGAGAGAGAGTGTGGGAGGCATGGGGGTGCCTACCCCCTTCCAGCTGAATTGGGCTGAAAGAGAAGGGACCAGGCCCTAGGGCTTATTGCTGGGCTCCTGTGGCCTTGGGTCGTGAGGCCTGATGAGCTGATTTTTTTTTGTTTTTTTGTTTTGTCTAGCAATTCTTTCTCACGTCTTTGTAGAATTTCTTCGAGCATGTCTTCTTCAAGCCACAAGAGTGATAATGGTGTGCCGCCATTGTATCGTCAAGACAGGCCATTGAGTAAAATGGGCTAATTTTAGGCTGCTCACTTCAAAATAGCTCTGATGACTCGTTCAGAGATTTCCTTGAAGCATATAGGCACGCCATTCTATCTAGGGTGTGTGTGAAGTGTGTCAAGGAGGGTAGTAGCCGTGAGTCATGTAGTGGGGCTGGAAGTGCCCTCAAGTTTCACCCCTTTTACTTTGTGTTAGAATTTACTTTTCCCATGCCGCGTTTCTTCCAAGAAGTACTTTGCTCCATAAAGTGTGCCCTTGCTCAATGTTCTCCAAATGCCATCAGTGTGACTGTGGGATTCCTCAATCTACGCCAATTCTTTGACTTGGATCTAACAATCAACGAATTCTGGTACTTCTTTGACATAGGCCATATTGATGGAGTTAGGCAGCTGCGATCCCATTATAGGCTCTTTGATCATTCGAGCAAGGGAGATCATGACTAGGCCAATGAGACTTTAGAGATAAGTGGAGAGTGGGAGTCTGATTCTTCACCTGAGCTATGTGTTCTGATGGTTTTCATTATCGGTAAGTAGACTACTTAGTCTCTAGGCTGCTTTATGCTTTTGCTGAGCTGCTTTATGCTTTTGCTGAGCTGCTCTTTGATTCGTTGATTGTCCTGCTCTGCTTATGTAGATTCGGAATTCAGTTTAATTCCCAAGACTTCTATAGATATGAAGAAGGTGCATGTTGCTTTAGGTATCCTTACTGAGTACCGTGAATGACGTTGGTTGCTTAGTCCTCTTCATCGGGAGAAAGATAGGTTGTCCCCGAGTGAGGAGATAAAGTGGATCAAGGCAAAGACATTAGCTCGTCCGATTATTGTCGTGGAGCCTGCTTTGAATAAAGGTGGAAAGAAGAGATCTTCACCGCTTGCTTAAGAGATGTTAATTGAGAAAAAGCCGAAGACTTCTTTTGTTGCTCGTGAGGGTTCGCCTGCTACCGATAGGTTTATGATTAACTTGATTTCATCCAAGGGGAAGAAATATGAGGCTGCTAGATCTGACCTGGTGACACCTGCCATGCCAAAGGTGGCTAGTACAATTATTAATAGGATTGCTCAATGTTGAGGTTCCGTTGTGCTCCCAGTGCTGAAATCTGCTCTAAGACGTCCATTGGGAGCTAAGTCTGTTTCATTTTTGGAGAGGCTTGCTACTATGAAGAGTGATAAAGTGGACTATGTTGCTAAAGTGGCGCCAAGACTCACTCCCCTTGCTGCTGAGACTGATTCGCCTGCTGAGAAAAAAGAGATTGCTCGAGTGGGCAGTTGTGAGAAATCCATTAAGCCTATTTCTAGGAAGGCTGCTGAGATTTATGCGCTCTTGAAACCAGATCTGCTTGAATACATGGATGTGTATGCCAAGCTTGTTGATGACATTAGAGGGGTTGTTTGCCCAAGTTCCTTTGTAAAGTATACGACCGAATATAGAAGGATTGCTTTGATTGCTATAAGGCAGAAAACAACGATTCTGGCAGCCGAGTCTATGCTCATTGATCAAGAGGATACCAAGGCTGCCAAGGAAGTGGAAAAAACTGTGGCAACTGAAGCTTATTCCTCTGTCGAGAAGATCAAGAGGTTAGAGTCTGGGCTCGTCGCTTTGAAAGGGTCTAATATCTCTGTCCTCATTTCTCTGTGGCTTAAGGCTGCTAACCAAAAGATTGTTAATTTAAAGACTAGGTTTGACGTGATCCAAGTTAAGTATGAAAGTGTTGAGAAAGAGCTTGCTTGTTACAGACCTCAGATTCAAGATCTTGAGTGTGCCGTTTCTAATCTTCATTCCACTTCTTACGCAAAGGATGAAAAGTTGATTGCTTCTTATAATCAACTGATCCATTTCAAGAAGATCGTCAATAGGCTTGAACCTCAAGTGTTGGAACTCTAAGGTGCACTGAAGATCAATGAAAGTCTGAAAAAGGAAGTGGATGAGTTGTAGCATGTCTGTGTTGGCCTGCTCAAGAAGAATGAGCAATTGAAGGGTGAGAAGGCTGGGCTCAAGGCTTCGCTTGTTCAAAGTTAGTTCGATTTTTACAAGTTGGGTTAGGTAGAACATCTCTTTAGTAGGCCGTCTGACTTTAAGTTTGCTAGGAAAAACTTCAAGACCTTCTCTATTTCTCCGGAAGACTTTCTTGCCATTACTTTTGAGGCTTCCATTGGTGAAGTAATCAGAGAAGTTGGTACCTAGGCTGGGGTAGCCCAGGTGAAGCGTTAGATGATGCCGCTGCTGTGGGCATCGTGGCTGCTGAAGGTGTGGAAGCCGAGTAGTCATGGAATGTCCAAGCTGCTGAAGGGTAATCTTCTAGGTAGCCTTTAGGATTTTCTTTATTTTCCTTGTTGCTTTTTCTTTGCTTGAGCTTCTTCGACCTTTGCATTTTTGTTTATCAATTTTGCTAGAAAATTTAAAAAACTTGTTTCATTTGCTTTTCTTCATATTCTCTTTTTTTTGTTTATGCCAATTCCTTGACCTTTTGACCAGCGGTAGGCATGCTGTTTTGCTTTAAGCAGACAGGCCCGCACAACCTATGAGTCATAGATGTTGGTGTAGAACTTTTGCAAAGTTGTTAGCCATAGGGATGCAAAGTTGTTAGCCATAGGGTTAACAGCCGGACGCCTTACTTATAGAAGCAGATTACTCCGCGTGACTACTTGGTTGCTAGGTTTTTTATAATCCTTTGAGTTGTGTGGCCTACATCACAACATACTAAATATTTTTGGGTAATGAAATTTGCTAACCTTTTGTATCAAAAGTACGCGGTTTTATGGAATTTCGTAAGCAAAGGTTCGAGAGAACTCTTTGCTCTTTATGTAACCAATTATGTGGGTTGCGTAGCAAGTATCACAACATTTTAGGAATTAGTGTAGATTTAAACGATCCTTCCATGCTTGGCATAGGTGAAGCTTATTGACTGTGTAGCATGTTAATAGTGGATTGAGCTTCGTATATGCACACTAGCTATTTAACCTTTCACAAAGATCTGTTGTTGTATAAATTTAGCACGACTTACTGCTCGAAGGGTAAGTCGTAGGTAATCTTCGGGAAACTATTGGCTACCTTAGTACATTCAGTAGCAGTTTTAGGGTTCCAGGGTAACCGTTCATAGGGCATACTGCGTAATGTGCCTCCTTCGTCTTTGAGGCCCAGTTCCCCACGGATTAGGCCAAGAAACCCAATATCCTTTAGTTAGCTAAGCCTTGAAAAAGACTATTGTGGCTATTTCTAGGAATCCCAGCGTAAGCCATCGTGCACCTAGTTACACCAAGGCAGCTCGACTCATCCACATTTGGATATTCGGAGTGTAAAGTTTATCCTCCCACACTGGAGAGTAAAGCCATATGGGTATCAGGTAATTGTTTTATCTTTTCGCTCTGGAGAGCATGGTTGGTCCCCAGGGGGCGCAATTCCTGCGATAAGTCCCTAAGAAGGGTGTGGTATTCTTTTGAAATGCAGGAAAGATCAGTTGTTGTAAGCATGTAGCCGAGCCAAGTTGTAAATTACTTCTGAATTCCTCATTGAAAACGAGTGAAACGAGCAAAAACTTAACTGTAAGGTAGGAATTGCATTACAACTGGAGAGTCTTCGGCTTGCGAGGTGGTGCTCGTCAAGCTGCTTGAGTTTTCGGGCTTTGATGTAGCGGAAGGTCATGCATGGTACTTCTTTAGATTGTAGGTGTTCCACTGCTTTTCTATCTCTTTGTTGTTCATGGTGGCAAGGGTGTAACTACCTTTACTGCCTACTCTGCTAATCTTGTACGGACCTTCTTAGATGGGATCCATCTTTTTGGAGTTTTCTCTGCGGGTAGTGATGAAGGCTTTTCTTAGGACTAGATCTTTAGGCTAGAGCTGCCAGATCATGTTCCTTTTGTTGTAGCTGGAGAAGTGCTGCTGTTAGTAGGCTGCGATGCAGGTGATGACCTTCTCGCGTTTCTCCTCTGCCAGATCTAAGTTTATGGCCATCTCCTTTCTGTTCTGCTTGATGCTTAGAAGTATAATACTAAAACTTGGCACGATGACACTAGGATGAATGATTGCTTCTGAACCAAATGCCAAAGAGAAATGAGTCTCGTTGGTTGCTCGTCCTTTGGTTGTGTGATATGCCCATACACATTCGGGAAGTTTGTCTGGCCATTTTCCCTTCTTGTCGGAGAGGGATTTCTTGAGGCAGTCGAACATAGTCTTGTTGGATGTTTCGGCTTGCCCATTACCTTGGGGATACGTTGGCGTGGACATGTGCTGCTTGATGTCATATTTCTAGAAGAACTTCACCAAATCTTTGCCTACGAATTACGGGCCGTTGTCTGTGATGATAAGTTGAAGGATGCCAAATTAGCAAATGATGTTCCTCTATATAAAGCACTCTTTGTCCGTCTGAGTTATGCTTGTCATGGGCTCTGTTTCCACTTAATTGGTGAAGTAGTCAGTTGCCACAATCATCATACTTCTGCCCCTAGTAACGGGCGGCATTGGCCTTACCAAGTCGATTGCCCACTGCATGAATGACCAATGACTCGTTTGCAGGTGTAGTTCGTTGGCAGGCAGTGCTGGTACCGGCTTGTAGGGTTGACAGCGGTCGCACTTTTGTACTAACTCCTTAGCGTCTTCATGCATAGTAGGCCAGTAGTAACCTGCGTTAAAAGCCTTATGTGCTAAGTGTAACATCCTACATCAACCAACAGAGAGGGGATGATGTGCCTTATATGTACATGCCTACTTCCATATAGCATGAGGCCTTTTGGGAGCTTCCTGGTTTCAGATTCCATCGGAACTCGAAGTTAAGCGAGTTCGAGCGAGAGTATTCCCAGAATGGGTGACCCATTGGGTAGTTCTTGTGTGAGTTCGCAGAAACAAAACTATGAGGGCGTGGTCGAGGCCCAAAGTGGACAATATCGTGTTACGGCGGAGTCGAGCCTGGGATATGGTGGAGCCCGGGTCAGGATGTGACACCAAGGATTGGCCTTCGGAGTAATTTCCACAAACACCTTCGTGGATTAAGCTTAGAACCTTTAGGTTGTCGAGATGCGCTAGGCTGCCGAGATGTGGTCAAGTGTAGGATCTTCGGACGAGAATGCTGTTCCACATGTAGTAACATGCTGCCTTTGTTTAGAGCTTTCTAGACTCCAATCGTTTCATAGGGAGTGTGTCGTTGACCAGATAGTCTATAGTGGAATCTTGCTAGTTTGGAGTTGTACTAACTTGTGACACCTCGACTGTTGGCTCCGCTATTATGATTAGTTTATCTAGATACTTCACTGGAATAGTGCACTTGAGTTGATGATCGAGGGCGGAGCCTAGGTCGGATAGCGCTTCTACGTGGACGTTGTCTGCCCGTGGAACTTGAGTGGGGGTGTAAGTTTGAAACGTCTCAAGTTGCTCTCATACATTCTCTAGGTATTGTGCCCTCTTTGGATGTGTTGTCGTGTACTCCCCAATAGCCTGGCTGGTGATTAGTTGGAAATCAGAATGAATTGCAAGCTTTTTCATCGCTAAGTCTTTTTCCATTCAGAGGCCTGCTACTAGAGCTTCGCACTCTCTTTCGTTGTTGGATGCTTTGAAGCCTAGAGTGATTGCCTGCTCAAGCATCGAATCGTTTAGGGTGACAAGGACCACGCCTACTCCCGAGCCCTTGTAGTTGGATGTGTCGTTGACGTGCAAATGCCAAAAGTCTCATTCGAGCGAAGCAGGCGTGGCTAGGGCATGCTTGGTTGCCTCCAGAGCATTGTTGGGTTGCTCTGTTGCGTCGCTTAGGCTAGGCTTGAATTCTACTATGAAGTCCGCTAAGATTTAGGCCTTTATAGCCGTGCGAGGTCAGAAAACTAAGCCGTATTGGCCAAGTTTCAATGTCCATTTGATCACTCATTGAGAAGCATCTAGACCATGTAGGATTGATCTTAATCTTCAGGCGTGCTTTGTTGAGATTGGTGTAGTCTATGCAACCCCTCCATTTGCCATTTTCTTTCTTCATTACTAGCATGATGTTGGCAAGCCATGTTGAGTGTGCTACCTCTTCTATGAATCCAGCCTCAAATAGTTTTTCGATTTTCGCTTTAATGATAACCACTCGTTCGGGTGCAAAATGTCTTTTCTTTTGGATCACTGGTTTGCAGCGGGGTTGACGTGCAGCTTGTGGCAAGCTATTTCCAGAAAACCAAGCCCCTCTACGTTCACAGCACCCAACAAGAAGAAGAAGAAGACGATGAAGAAGAAGAGAAAGCAATGAACCTGAAGCAACTTACCAGAAGGGGAAGAAAGCCCACGTAGCTACGGTGAGCGGGAAAATGCAAAGCCTTCGTGTTCTCTCTCTCCTCTCTCTCTTTCTCTCTCTTCTGTGTGTGCAGAGCAGAATATGGAACAACAATGATGTAGAGAACCCGTGGGATCTAGAAAGCTGTTGGGAGACTTATTTCAGTGTTAAATAGGCACCAATATTTTCCAATGGTGCCAGCCAACCAATATTTTCCAACGGGAATTGTATATATTTTAATAAAACTATACATACATACATACATACACATATATACATATATATATATATATGTTTTGTGTGTGTGTATGTATATATGTTTGTATACATGTTTGTGTGTGTATGTGTGTGAAATTGTATTAAAAAGTTAAAATTTTCTATTATTTAGATTAAAGGTACTTTAGTAATCATATTAATTTTCATTCCGATTCAAATGAATTGGTAAATAACGTATATGAATTTCGTTTCATTTTTACTCCGATTCCGGAACATTTAAACAGTTTCAACAAAGACTTTCCAATAGCCAGCAGGGCAAAAGCCTTTTTTGGGAGTCCAAGGGTGCCGCCCCCTACTACCCAATTCCTGTCTTCGGAACTACGAAGATAGGTTCATGTTTCTACATTGCACACGCCTGTGTAACACATAACTGCAAAAGCAACGCATTCCACCACAAGGGCCAAATCACAAAATGCATGTACAGTGTCAAAGTACATGAGGGGGCACACACAATGACCATACTGCACAGCTATGCTTTCTATCCGATAGGGCTGAATGTTTCCTCTTTCAGCATTGATTTCCTTTCTTTCAAAAATCGAAGTTTGGCACATACACAGAAATAACACAAAAGGCAAAATTTAAAAACACATGTTAAACTCCAATCGGCAAGAACCTAACACGAACAATGCACAATTACAGGACAGATCAATGACTTGATTTTACAAACTAATGACTCATCCTACAAGCGTGAAGCTCTAGATTAGAATAGAAGAAACACGGCTTCTGCGCATGTATGACAACATAGACATATTACCATAAACATGGTGAAAAAGTGAACCAAAATCAATTCATAATATCAGAAGTGCGCGTGGAAAAAGGCTTATCAACGAGACCTAGATCATCAAACTAAAAACTTTTTGTACCCAACATAGGCAAACCTAAGTAAACCGTGCATTGCAGGGGTCCAAGCAAATCATTCAATGGCAAAGCAAAATCCTATCAACATCCATCAAAACAAACTGCTCCGCCTAGCAATGAGCTTAGACAGTTGACAGTTTATACACAACACAACTTATGGTGAGTCTAATCAATCACGGAAAACCGAGGGACTGCATTGCCAGGAATCAAAACATTGTATAATTGGCAAAGCATAGGAAACCGGGAACGACATTTTCCTTGAACAATAACATTAAACAAATGCTAAAGCATAGAAAACCAGGGGACGGCATTCCATAGAACGAAAACATTATACAAACGCTAAAGCATACTAACCCTAAACCCTAAACATTGTATAATTGGTGAAGCATATAAAACCGGGACGACATTTTCCTAGAACAAAAACATTATACAAATGCTAAAGCATAGAAAACCAGGGGACGGCACTGCCTCGAACGAAAAGATTATACAAATGCTAAAGCATACTAAGCCACACAAATACGAATCCAAAAGATTTAGCCTTTTAAGCAACCCAAATTCCAGACAACAGCAATCATAAAACTTACCGGTAATAAACAATGCCTTGATATCTAATTTCTGGATCAACCGAAACACAGCAGTTAATTGAAGCATGTCATATTTAATATCGTAACGATTCAACATCCAAAATACTTAAAAAAACAATAAAGTCTTCATGATCAAAATTCTGATAAAATATAAAATACCCATCAACTTCCGACTCCTTGAAACAAAATCCATGACCTTGAAACCAGAAACTTAAACGAAGGAGCTAAACCTGTCCAACTTTCGCCCTCCATTTGGCCCAAATCAACGGTAAGACTTCTGGAACCTAGCACGAGCACCGCGACCACCGAACTTCTTAGGCTCGCAGCGCCTCGGGTCGGCAACAAGGAGGGTTCTGTCATACCGGACAAGAATGTCCTTAATCTCCTTCTTGCTCTGCTCATCGACATACTTCTGGTAAAAAGCCACGAGAGCCTTGGCGATGCTCTGGCGGATGGCGTAGATCTGTGAGGTGTGACCACCGCCCTTGACGCGGATGCGCATGTCGACTCCGGCGAAGCGCTGTCGGCCGAGGAGGAGAATGGGCTCGTAGGCCTTGAAGCGGAGGATCTCGGGCTCGACGAGCTCGATTGGGCAGCCATTGATCTTGATGAGGCCGCGGCCACGCTTGCAGTACGTGACGGCGACAGCGGTCTTCTTACGACCGAAGCACTGCACTGACTCGATTGCGGGAGTCGCCATTGCTAGGGTTTGGATTATGCTCTCTGAATTGGCGAATGAAAAACCCTAAACCTAGAGGAAGTGGCGTGTGCGGATAAGTGAGGGTATTTATATGATGTTCTTAGGGGTTTTCTGTGTGGACCTAATTACAAGCGGGCTGCTGTTTCGGGCTTAATAGGCCTAATGGGCTAAGTTCAAGCCTAAAACTCTTTTTGATAATTTGAAATTTGGTTCATATACAAATCCACGCCGAATAAAAAATTAGGAAAATTAAAGAAAAGTTCAAAAAAAAAAACTTTAGTTTTAATTAAAAATGACAAATAAATGTATAGTGAATAGTACCAAGAAAATGTAAAAATATGATTTTTCATTAAAAGTGAATAGTACTAGAATTGTTTCGTTAAAACTCCCTAAAGAATTTGATTGAGTGACCAAATGTGAAATGGGTTGTGATTTCAGCACAGTATTTTTTACCTCCTGGTAATTTAGACTGTCAATTTACTTTAATTGTTCAATTTAACAGCTAGAAAACTAAAAGGGTGTATATGAGGTGAGAAATGGTGTGTGAAAAGCATTACTTCATGTGAAATACCCATGCACCATATACAAGGGCATCTCCAATGCTAGTCCTTAATGTTGTTCTCACCACTGTATAGACACCACAAATTGAGTTCTCAGGTATAAGGACTAACCAGATACATAAGGCAAATGGTCGGACAGTATAGGAACCAAAATGGTGGAGTCCTATGGGGCATTTTGGGTGAAAAACTTGCCCACCCACGTGTGAAATTCCTTGATGTTGTCCAGCTGCATGCACGGTCCCCTTGAACTTTTTTTCTTTTGTTTATTGAAAGGAAATCAATAGTCTTGATAGCTTTTGGTTTTTCATTTTGTTTTTTTGCTGTTTAGACCAACAGTTGCCAAAGTAGCAATGATTTTTTAATCATTTAATTCCTAAATCAAGGGCTATACTATAAGGACACTTCCATTAGAATTTGTGACAACCATTCCAAATTTTATGTTTTTATTTTATTTTAAAAGCGTGAATTTACGAAAATGCCATAAAGGCAAAGATTTGGACTTATGTTGACCATCGTCTAGAGAGACGTATGACTTATTCTTTTAACATATTATCGTAGTACTCGTTGGTGTGAACGCATAAACGAAAGCCGTTTGCAAGTCCGGATTATAACGGTATAGTTATGGACGTTTGAAAATAGTTATTTAAAGTTTAGTTATAAATTATTTGAATTCCCACCTTGTGGGAATAGTGGACCAATTAAATTAAAGGGACAAGGAACCAATTAGAGGAGAGGAGGAAAGCCTTCAGCCAATCAGGAAAAAAAAAAAAAAAAAAGAAAGAAAGCTCCCAGCTTTCCTGTGCATTTTTCCCTTCGCGACCACCCGTTTTCCAAGGCCTATTTCGGCCAACTCCGATGGATTTTTTTGACGCCACCACCACCATCTTGAAGCTCTCATTCCCCTCTACCAAACCCACCCAAAAACCACCTTGATTAATCACGGTATGTGGCGGTTTGAGGCCACGAAAGTTGGCGGTTCTCATGGTGCTCCTGGCACCCTTTTTTATTTTCCGGCAAATCGGCAAAGTGATGGCCGATGCCACCACTTGGGCTTTGTAGCCCATCATCCCAGGAGCAAAACCCAACCAACCTTGACCCTGTTGGACCACCGTAGACGACGAATCGACATCGGGAAGTTTTAGGCACCCGCCGGCTTTGTGGGCAAAATTGACCATCTTCCGTCCACTTTTGGACTTCATGGCAGGTATGAAAGTTGCTCCACTCACTGAGATCTTCATTTCTGTGAAGTTTGAGTATTTTTTGGAAATAGTTGGATTTTCTGGTGAGTCAGGCGGCTGACCGCCACCCGCGGCGGCGAGTGGCCAGTGGGCCACCAATGCTATTTTTAGGCTATGTCAAATGTCTTGAATTCAGTTTTGTTATTTGAATGACCTAGGTTGATCGTTGGAACCTAAATTCGTTATGATACGTTACTTGATAAAAATGTGAATCGACGATCCAACCGTGGAATTGTCACCAAACTTGGATACATTATAATACGTAATACTTAAAGACCATAGGAATTTATGGATTAGGAATCCAACGTACGGATCTTCCCGAATTGGATTTGTAAGTTAGTAAAATAAATGTTAACCGCCACTTGGTTTTGGGCAATTGGTGGAGATCCGACCGTTGGATCGTAATGAAATTTTAATATGTTATTCTAAAAACATATTGTGGATCGTTGGGAGTTGCGGATTAGAAATCTGATATGCGAATCTTCCGGGTTAAGTTATACAGGGTTGTAGACCCTACCGTCGATCTTTGATCGACTGTTGACATGTGGTCAATGGGTCTCAAACTATTTTAGAATGCCCTTGAAGTTGTGTTTTATGTGAATTATGTATTCTATTGATCAGAGTTCTGAGATGTGATTCGATAATTGGTCACAGGCACCAATCATTCAAGACGCCTCGATGCGTATGCTAGAGGATCATAGCGTGGACTCCAGAGTGGACCTTTTCCTTTTATCGTACATATTATTGATAGTTCCATCGACACTTTTAAATTGATTAGGAATATTACCTTCATATAATTATTGTGAATGCTTAAAGTACTAATATGAACTACGAATGGCTTGATCCCTGTTTAGGGTACGTAGGCAGTCTAACGAGACGTTAGATGCAGCCATAATATATTTGAGACAAAAGCCTTATTTGGGAAATTGAGTAATGCAAAGGAAATTGATAAAGGAAGGTTTTAGTTTTGTGAATTAGTTAGTTAAATTAGTGTTAATTGGGTTGTCATGGATAATTATCCCTAAAAATAAGTAGTTCGAGAATAGGGCGTTATTGGTTGTACATTTCACACCGTATTGTATATAATTGAAAATGCTACGATATGGTTGAGTATTAGATTGCATCATGGTATATCCATATGTATATTACTTGCACATAATTATTGGGAATGCTTTCAAGTGCAAAGGTGAACGCAGGACACTCAGGTAAGTTCAGGTGAGTTTATGGTATTAGTTGAATCGATGGAGTTATAGAATGACTACATTTATGTGTTAGGCAACTCCGATACTGTCGTACTGGTTGCCATGAGTTGTACATGTTATATTGAGATGCATTGAGAGCTCATAAACCTGCACCCCAGTGTTAGTGCTCCTGCCCGTGGCCAGGGCACAGTCCTTCACATGATGTTCACCTCTCGCACCTTAAGCTCACCTTGGACTCAAGGTAGGTGCACAGGCTTGTCGTGCAGACCACTATAGGTGGTTCCGACTCGTAGGTGACCCGCGATTATTCGCCCAGTCTTCACGTGATTGTAGCACTTGAGCGTACTTATTTACACCCAGTCCTATCGTACAGACCACTAGAGGTGGTTCCGACTTGTGTGTAGGGATATTTGATGAGCTATAGATTAAGTCATACAGGTCACTATAGGTTACTCCCGACTTTTATGCTAGTATTCATTGATGAGATATGGATACCTGTACCCTGGTGTTAGTGATCTCGCCCGTGGCCAGGGCACAGTCCCTCACGTGATGTTCCCCTCCCGCACCTTACGCTCACCTTGGACTCAAGGTAGGTGCATAAGCCTGTCGTACAAACCACTATAGATGGTTCCGACTCGTAGGTGACCCGCGATTATTCGCCCAGTCTTTACGTGATCGTAGCAATTGAGCGTACTTATTTACACCCAGTCCTGTCGTGCAGACCACTAGAGGTGGTTCCGACTCGTGTGTAGGGATGCTTGATGAGATATGGATAAGTCGTACAGATCACTAAAGATGACTCCCGACTTATATGCTTGCATTGATTGATGAGATATGGTACAATCGTACGGGTCACGTTAGGTGATTCCGGCTGATGTATCATTTTATATTGATTAAGTTCATTTGGCCTACTTGTTAATGCATTGTAGAGTCTATGGACACGGCATACCCGTGGTTTTGGCCATTTTTTAGCATGGGTGGATAATATATATATATATGTGTGTGTGTGTGTGTGTGTGTGTGTGTGTGTGTAGTACTGTCCTATAGAAAACGATAAGGGAATTACAGTGAGGGCTTATTACTATTAGAAAGGTAATAGTTTTGGGAAGCTTGGTTTTACTGCTTACTCACACATTCTGTTTTGTACCCCCTTCAGGTTTTAACTGCTGAGTTCGTATCGACGAGGATATATGGCTAATCTTAGTATTGGTGGCTACTTTTAAGGGTATGATTCTTACCCACACTATTGTACCTTACTTATGCTCTAGCATCGCGTGTGAAATGGGTTTGCTCCCACTCGTAGCGCACTCTTGTATTTAGACACTTTTAGGTTCAAATTTATTCACATTTTATACACTATCACACTTTATGGCTTCGTCACATTCCAGGTGTCGGCCAACACAGCTCGATTTGGGGTCCTAGTGGACATTCCGGGTCGGGGTGTGTCAGAATTCCTCTTCTTTTAAGGACAAGTATATTCCTTTTGGAGATACGCTAAGTAAGAGGATGATTTAAAAGGAGAATATTGTGTATGGAGATGCTCTAAGTAAGGGAATAATGATTTAAAGTAGTATATTGTGCATGGAGTTTGATGAACTTTGCTTGACTCTCAAAAATTTATGACTTATAAAAAGTCTAAAAATCTTATAGTATTCAGCTATGGATTTTTGCAAGCCTACAAAAATGTAGGTGTATTTAAATGTCTCCTCCTAAGTTTTTGATAGACTTTCATAAACTTTGATACTCTACACCCACCATGATCAAATGAGGATCACTATTTTCACTTACAGCACACCATGTCATCACCACCACCTAACCAAGACCATCCTCACTACCTTATTGCCAACATCGCCACCATCGTTGCTACTATCATTACTGCCACCACTGCCACCATCATATCACTTATTTGATCGCCACCTTGTCATACTCATCACCATCATACCATAACCTCTTACAACCATCTTTCTGCCCATACCATCGACACGACCACTATGATCACCACCTATAGCACCATCATGTTACTTTGTCAGCCACCATTACCTTTACTACCACTGCCTTTTCACGGTCATTATCACCATAACCTCTTACGGCCACCTTACTGACGACACCCCTACCCATGACCACTATTACTACAAGAAAATAGGTCTTTAGTGATCGATTGAGTGTGTCAATGAAGGTATGTAATTTGGTCACTGAACCTACTCAATGACTAGAAAAAAGGCTGGATAGTGAGTGTCACTACATCCTTGTCACAAATTCCCACTAGTTAGCTACTAAGGAATTAGGTTACTAATATGCAAATAATTAGTGAACTACCTAGTGAGGTCACTAAGTAGAGAAGCTTTATTGACCACAATTTTTGTCACTATTTTGGCCGCAAAAATCCATAGTATGGCCACTAAACAAAAGTCACATGCTCCATGTAATGATCTATCTTGTATGTGTTCTTTCATTGTTCATCTATAAACCATATCGACGTAATGGTGACTCTAGATGATGAGTGTGGAGCCAAAAATAATCAAGAAAACTATGGAGGCGACATGTAGACTTTTTTGCATAAAAAAAGCAAAATTACCCATGAGGCGCACCGGGACTCCCACGTGTTATGGTATTCTTTTAAACCCTCTCATCACTTCTCATCAAATCTTCACCGCAAGGTAACTCCCAATTATTCTTTTCAAATTGGGATTAATTACCTAAATTAATTAGTTAATTATATAATTAATTGATTAATTGCCTAAAGTAATTGCAAGATATTATATCCATAATTTCTTGCAATTAATCCCACAAAACAACCAAATGTGGCTGGTCCCAATTCTCCTAATAGGGCCGGCCACACCTCTATATATAGCCCCTCATTTTCTCCAAAACCTCAGTCCAATTCTCTTCTGAAATTCTTCAAATTTCTTTAAACACTTTCTCTCTCAACAAGTTTATTAAATTTTGTAGCAAAATTGATAAACAAATAGCAAAGGCCAAATGAATTCAAGCAAAACAAAAAACAAGGAAACCAAAGAAAATCCTAAAGGTTACCTAGAAGACTACTCTTTAGCAGCTTGGACATCCCATGACTACTTGGTCACCACACCTTTAGTAGTAACCACTCTCTCAACAGATGCATCATCCGACGTTTCACCCCTGGCTGCCCCAGCTTGGGCCTCAACTTCTTCGACTACTTCACCAATGGAAGCCTTAAAAATAAGGGCAAGTAAGTGTTCCGAAAAAATAGAGAAGGTCTTGAAGCTTTTCCCAGTAAACTCAAAGTTAGATTGCCTACCAAAGAGATGATCTACATAACCCAGCTTGTAGGAATTGGCCTAATTCTGAACAAGCGAAGCCTTGAGCCCAGCTTTCTTACCATCAGCTCATCGTTCTCCTCGAGCAGACCAACATGGACTCGTTACAGTTCATCCATTTCTTTCTTCAGACTCTCGTTAATCTTTAATGCACCTTGAAGTTCCAACACTTGAGGTTTAAGCCTATCAACGATCTTCTTGAAGTGGATCACTTAATTATAAGCATCAATCATCTCTTCAGCCTTTGCGTAAGCAGCAGAATGAATCTAAAAAACGGCACGCTCAAGATCTTGAATTTGAGGTATGTAACATCCAGTCTCTTCCTTTGCTTTTTCACACTTAACTTGGAAAGCGTCAAGCCTAATCTTCATGTCAACGATCTTTTGGCAAACGGTCTCAAGCTACAAAGAAGTTAGGGCAGAGATATTAGACCCTTTCAAAGAGACGAGCTCAGACTCCAACCTCTTGATCTTCTCAATAGAGCAATAAGCTTCAACTGCCAAAGTCTTTGCCACCTCATTGGCATCCTTGGTATCCTCTTGGTCAAGGAGTATAGACTCAGTTGCCAAAATTGTTGTTTTATGCATAATAGCAAGCAGAGCAGTCCTTCTATATTCAGTCGTATATTTTGCAACTGAACTTGGGTAAACAACCCCTTTAATGCCATCAATAAACTTAGCACACGCGTCCATGCCTTCAAGTAGATCTGGTTTTAAGAGCGTACAATCTCAACAACCTTCCTAGAAACAGGCTTAGTGGATTTCTCACAACTGCCCACGCAAGCAATCTCCTCTTTCTAAGCAGGCGAATCAGTCTGAGCAGCAAGGGAAATGGGCCTTGGCGTCGTTTTAGCATCAGAGTCCACCTTATCATTCTTCATAGTAGCAAGCCTTTCCAAAGGTGAACAGACTTAGCTCATAACGAACGTCTTGGTATAAACTTCGGCACTGGAGGCATGACAGAGCCTCTATGTTGAGCAATCCTATCAGCAATTGTACTAGCCATTTTCGGCATGGCAGACACCACAGGCTCAGATTTAGTAGCCTCATTTTTCTTCCCATTGGAAGAAGTAAAGTTACTATCCCATGGTGGTGGTGTTGTAAAGTTAAATAAAGTATGATCATAAGTCATATGATCAGTGGCTCTAAAGTCAATAATCCAACATGTATCAAGTTGATGCAATTAAAGTTGTGCATGTGTTACTTGGATCATCTAATTGCTCTTGAGAAGCAATTAAATTTAATAATTACAATTGTGGGCCCAAATTTCCTGGGTCTGGATTCCAATCTTTTTGAATGTTTGCCAGTGAAGTAAGCGGGCCCATGCCTAATTTGCCATCATCCCTAACAGCTACACCTGCCCTCTGTCTCTTTGGAGTTTGGGCTCCAAACTCAACGAGCCCACGGTTTGGCATACATGAAGTTAGCGTCGCTAGCCCATGGCTTGTGTCAAAATTTTTTACCTGCACAGCGTCTGGAATTCTCCCTTGGTTTTGTTGTTCATCCATTTGAAAACAGCGGCTTGGTGGTTCTATTGTTTAGGTTTTGTAGGATTTAGGTCTAGTGTGAATCTCTTGTCTCAAGACCACTCCTTGATTTTTCCTGCAAATTGGTTTTAAAGCCAACAAGAATCTTTAATGTCGGCATCGAGATAAAATTATGATTATGAGTTCAATCTTTTTCTTCATCTATCTATGGGGTGAGCAATGTAGGATCAACAATGTCTCTTGCTGATGTGGTAGAAACTAACACACAAATGAAAAACTGTAAACTAGGCAAAACTAACACAAATAAGAACTAAGGGGGGTTTTTGGACGAATTTTGCATTGAAACAACTAAATTGCAGAAACGAAGTGAATTTGGATGAAAATTGGGTGAAAGGCTAGCTAGAGGATTCTTCTCCACACATGAACCATATGCATACAAATCGATTTCCAGTTATTATTCCTATAAACCATGAATGACAATGCCCCAAATTAATCGTGAACAACACTAATTAACTCTTAGATTTTCCTAATTTCATTGAATTGGACTCAGCGACGCAATCAAATTATTCTTATCAAGTTCCCTGTATGAACAACATGATAGAGATACATATCAAAGATCATTAAGTTCTGTGAAAATCATAAGCATTGACAAGGCATTCATAACTATTAATTGTATGATACTCCTGCCAAGAATTTACTTAACATAATCATGACTAGTGACCTTTACTACTTGTAAATATAAGTTCATAACGATTAGGTGAAATTTCCTTATATTCTAGCATCAAATCCCTGCATGCAAACTAAGTGTGCACCCTTAATAAACATACAAGAATAAGTTTTCTATAAAACAGATAAGTAAATTGCATTCATGTTTTATGAAACAATAATTGGATGTAATCAATTTATATAAAACATATGATCATGGCTTCGAATTCACCTCTAACTAAAAAGAATTTTAGTTACACATGTTCTCATAGTTGAAAAGCAATCTAAAATAAAAATCGAAACTAAAATAAGAATATAAAGAACTCTAGAATTCCCTAGCACTCCAATGGCAGATTCGGCACAATCCTTAGGTGTAGGTGCACGACACTCCTCCTCCTCTCCTTCCTTGCAAGCATAAATCACTCTTTTCTTCTCTGAAACTTGCGGCACTCTCTGTATTTTTCTCCTCTCCCCCCTTGAAAGTTACGGCAATAGGTAGTATTTATAGGCAGGGGGCACGACCCAATTTGTGGAAGAAAAGGATTAGGTTGTTTGCATTGTTTTAAGACTCCTTAAATCATATAGGAAGTGGTTTAATGTGATAAGGAATCCCCCTTGCAGCTGGAGATAAGGTAAAGTAGGATTAGGATAGGATAAGATAAAATAAGGTTTGTTAAGGATAAGGATGGATAAGATAAGATTAGATAAGGTTTCCCTTTAATTTTTGATTCCTTGTCTTCCAAGTCTCAATCATAATTCTTCCAGATTGTAGCACATTCCTAGCCTCATTTGACCACTAGAAACGTCCATCCCAAGTGCTCCCCACGCATGCTATCCAACCCAAGTCCAAAACTGCTCCAAATTGCTCCATTTTGCCCTTTCTCATCACCTTTGCCAATTGGACCTACAAACACACGAAAATAGCTTAAATCACTATAATAAATAGAAACTAATTAAGTAAATGCAAAAAAATAAGCTAACAAAGTCGCATAAATATGCTCCTATCAAATTCCCCCACACTTAGGTTTTGCTAGTCCCCTAGCAAAAAAAAAAAATAAACAAAACAAAACCTAAACCTTCCAACAACTGCCTTAGGGATTTCCAATGAAACATGACATGTTAAAAATCACTACTTACATAGATTTTAGCCATCCTTACTTTTGAGCATATACTTAATCGCAGTAACCACTCACTAGCTCGCATTTAATCAATTAAAACAACATTTTGAATGTAGTAACATGCCTTAGAGAATTCACTCAATTCCTCACAGGGTATGCTCTCTATTTTCAAATAGATTTTCTAACTACACTCCATATACTAAGTATATGTGAGAAGATTGATGTAAACATGTAGACTAGCACTCACATATATCAAAGAAGGCACTTTCTGGAATTATTAATACAAACATGTATATGATCTCATGAACGGAATGCCACTACTTAGAAGCGAGAACCAGGGATTCCATATGCTCGTACCAATTTCAAACTCCACAAATTAAAACACATAACAATCAAGATAGAAGTCTAGGGGTTGTAATGGGGCTAAAGTATTGGCTAACAAATAGACGTTAAGGATAAACAAAGGTTCTTAAAGTGATAGTAAGCAAAGTAATGAAATCAACACTTAGAATTCAACCTTTTTATTGTAGCACCCAATTTAAAACACAAAGGGAAGATTCGTACAACATTTAGGGTCAGATTCACATTTTTGGACCCTTCTTCAACAACCAACACTTATGAACTCATTCTCATCACTTCTTTTCAACCTTTTTTTTTTTTTTTTTTTTTCTGTTTCTTTTTCTTTTCTTTGAAACATACACACTACTTCATTGGATTCAAAAGAACAAATTCTTCCCCCACACTTGTTTTTCTACAATTCGTAGATCAAAAGGAATTCCCAATAAGTCATGCTCCACTATTCTTTAAGAACAAGGGTATGGATATTCCTATACTAGGCTAGGTAGGGATAATGCAAGGTAAGAAAGAAAATAGGCTAAATAAGGCTCAAAGGGGTTAAACCTACAATACATATGCAAGGGATAAGGCTTTTTGGCTCTGGTGGCCACTAAACAACTTCATCTTGTTATTTGCTATGCAATCAATTTTATGCTTTGAATGAAATGGGCATGAGTTCTAGTATTTGGAACTAAAATGATGAAAAAGCATTCTAAGTAGCAACCAAACAAAGAAATAATGAGATCATGCAACGACCCTAGAAAACAAGAATATCACAGATTAATAACTCTCCAAACAAAGTATAGGCTCAAGTCTCACAGAGTTGTAGCGTTAGTTTGAGTTTCTTCTTTCAAGCATGTTACAAAAACTGATTTTTTTTTTTCCTTTGTGATTACATGTGAATTCGAAATTGACAACTACAACTAAGTATTAACCAAAGAGCATATCAAACTTCCACCCATGTTTGTAACTTTCTTTAACAGTCATGCAATTAAAAACCAAATCCTCATCATTGTGTTGGAAGGTACCCTAAAACACACACAAGCAACAAAGACGACCCTTTTTGGTATTTTTCTCAAAAATTTTCGATTTTTTTCAATTTTTTTATTTTTTATTTCAAAATTTTCGAATTTTGTCTTTAAAACACAATAAAAACACTTAAAAACAGTGTGTAACAACATTGGAAGTAATAGGTGATGTAATTCAAAGATAAGTCATGAAAAGCAATCTGTTTACCCCCTCCACACTTAAAGCAAACATTGTCCCCAATGTTTCAAAAATAGACTCAATCAAGAAAGCCACAAAGAAACAACTAGCAAACAAGGCAATCATGGCAAAGTACAAACAATAAAGAGAAGGGTAAAAGAATGCAAATCTGGTTGTAGGAGCCGGAGATTCCAAAGTCTCTTTATTTGAACACGTGGCCTGCCTCCCAAGAAGCGCTTTCTTTAACGTCTTCCAGCCGAACAATACCTCTATTTGAGCTTCACTAGGACCAACAGCATGGAGGGGTACATCTTCCACAACATGCACCTCAAAACTTCCATGCATTGGATCTATGAACGGAAAGGGATAGTGATCCTTCCTGATTGTGGCATTGAGCTTCCTAAAGTCAATGTAAACGCTCCAACTAGCTTGGATTCGATTGGACACTTGAACCAAAAAAAGTAGTAACCTATTAGTTGAAATGGGAATTGGAATGAGAATAGATGGCTCACCGATGTACTGTAATGAAGACTCAAAAGTAGCAGCACTGTCAACAATTTCAGAGGTGGTGTTATCGGCCTTGGGTGCTTTGAGGGCAGTGGTTATCCCGTGTGATCCATTCCAATTCCCTTTTCAATGGTGGTTCTAAATACATCCTTCTTGATAGGTGCTGAACATTTCTGCCCTATATTTTCAATCACATTAATGGCAAAACAAGAATGAACATCATTAGGATACTTAACAGATTCAGAAACATTACAATTAATCATATCGTCATCGAACTCCATAGTTAACGCTTCCTTGGACACATCAATCTTGGTTTGGGCTATTTTCATGAAAGGTCGTCCACGTAAGATTGGCAATAGTGCAGAGTGGGCTTAATCTTCCATCTCAAGCACATACAAATCTACTGGAAATATCAAATGGCTTACTTGCACCAAAACATCTTCCAAAACTCTTTTTGGATATGCATTAGATCGATCAGCCAATTGAATAATGACACCATCATTTTTAAGCGCTCCTAGATTCATAGACGCATAAACGGAATACGACATGACATTAATGGAAGCACCTAAATCTAGCATAACATGTTCAAACCTTGTATTACAAATAACACAAGGGATAGTGAAACTACCTGGATCTTTGCATTTAGGTGGCAGCTTTCTTTGCAAAACTACAGAGACATTTTCACTTACATGTATGACCTCCTTCTCCGGAATTCGTTTCTTTGTTGTACAAAGCTTCTTCAAAAACTTAGCATACTTCGGAACTTGCTTTATTGCATCAAGAATCGGGATATTAACTTGTACCTTTCTGAATGTTTCTAAGATATCTTTTTCACTCCCTTCTTTCTTTGATTGCATAAACCTGTGAGGAAAAGGCACATTTGGTGGAATAGGGTTAGAAGGAATTTGATTCGAACCAACCTTACTTAAGTGAGATTGCGTGGGATTCTTAAGGGGTTACGGCAAATGTTGTTCTTCCTTAGCTGTGGCTCTATCCTCCTTATCTTCTTCTTGCAACAGCTTTTTGTCCTCTATTTGGCTTTGTTTGGATGATTTTGGTTTGGTTCCAATCTCCTTGCCACTAATGTGATAGCCTTAGTGGTTTCAAAGCTTCCCTTTGGATTGACAACGGTTAAACTAGGCAGTTTGCCTTGTTCTCTGAATTATCTCATGAATTCTACCATCTGCCCTATTTGATTCTTCAATTCGCCCACCTCATTGGCTTGATTTTGTAAGCCTTGCGTCAAAGAAGTTAGTACTTGAAGAATTTTATCATTATCCATTAACGAACCTGAATTTGGTTGGGCAGATGGTGGGTGAGGCTGTGGTGGTGCAAATGGCCTTTGATAGAGCCTGATGCGTGATTTATACGCATACAAATTAAACCCTCTTTTTGTCAATTGTAGTATAAGTATAAGTAGGGATCGTTCTGGACCGGGGATTAGGAGGGATTGTTAATCACTTGGATTTGACTCAAAAACATAAAAACAAAGTTAAAAACGTTCACAAAGACTCAAAGGACTCAAAACAAGTTCAAAAGACTCAAAACTGCCTAAAAACACTAACTAGGCAGTTTCTGACCTTAACCCCAATGTTGGACGAATTTAGGATTATGGCTTGATTCAAACGTAAAATAACAATATAAAACACTATACTAGACTCAAAGAATGCAAAACTAAACTTTAAAACACTAAAACAAACCAAAAGACTCAAACATCACCCAAAACACTCAAAACAGCCTTAAAATCACTTTCTGGGCAGTTTTGAGCACTTTGGTGAATTTGGACGAATTTTGGGAAATAAATTGAATCAAAACACTTTAAAACATAAACTAAACAAAGTCTAAACACTAAAGAACAAGAAAGTAAAGGGGGGGGGGTTAGGTTTTGACGAATTTAAACTAAAAGAACAGATTGTAAGTAAAAGCAAAATGTAAATGTGAATGTGTGATAGAATTGAATGGAATGAAGGCTAGCTAAGGGGTTCATCTCCATACATGTTATACTTGCATAATAAAATGATTTCCAATTGCATTTCAATAAACTATGATACTCAACACCCCAAGTTAACCGTGATGCACTAATTAACCTTCAAATCTTCCTAACGTTATTGAATTGGATGATGCATGCGACAATTCAAAACATTCCCCACAAGTCCTCAACATGAATGCATAGAAGAGGTACAAGCAAGAATCATTACGCTCTATGAAAATTATAAGTGTTGACGAGGCATTCGTTACTATGATTGCATGAAACTTATGCCAAGAATTTGTTTAACGCGATTGTTTATAAGCAACCTCCACTACTTGTGAATATAAGTTCGTAACTATTAGGTGAAACTCACTTATATTCTAGCGTCATATTCATGCATGAAAATTAAGCGCGCATTCTCAATAAACATACATAAATAAGTTATCAATCAAACGGTTAAACAAATTGAATCCACAACTTATGAAACGCAATTAGAAGTAATCAAATCAAAATGCAAGCATAAACATATATTTCGAATTCCCCCCTAGCCAAGGGGGGTTTAGTTGAATTTAAACATTGGAATCAAAGAAACACCTAAACATTCCAACAACTCAAACTTGAATTGTATGAACGTTTAGGCACTCTTCTCTTCCATTCCTCATACGTACAAAACAAAGAGTATTGAAATTAAACATTGAAATCAAAGAAACACCTAAACATTCCAACAACTCAAACTTGAATTGTATGAACGTTTAGGCACTCTTCTCTTCCTCTTCGTTGTAGCACAAGGTCTAAGGATAGTTTGATGGTGTGAATGGTTTGGGGAGTGGTTGGAGTGGCTGCAATGGAGGAGAAAAGTGTTTTGGTGGCTGCTGCAAGGGTGTGGAGAGGTTTTGACGAATTTCTGGAATATGGAAGAGTGAATGAATGAGTATTTATAGGTGAAATGGGGGGAACATGACAGCTAGGTTGCATGTGCACATGTTGGTTGAATGATTATGAGTGCATGTGGCTGAAATAGCATGTGGAATGGCTGGAAATGCAAGGAGAAGGCATGTGCACGGTTTTGGGAGAGAATGGGAGTGCAAGTGGCTGAAATGTTAGAGGAACAAGTGCATGTGGCTGCATTGTGGTGCAATGATGGAGGAACAATCTGAAAATGCAAGGTATGGCTGGAATGATTGTGTTTGTTTGAATGTGCATGTGATTAAATTAAAGGATGCAAAGTAAATAAATAATGAATGCATGTGTTGAATTATGAAGATGCATGTGCAATGAAGTGGAATGACAATCTGAAATGGGATAGGTACCCACGGCAATGATGATTTCTGTTGGTGTTTTGGGTGCATGTGGAATGAATGATTTCTTGGTGAGTGGATGCATGTGTTGATTAAAGGGGGAATGCAAAGGAAAAGCTAGAAATGCATGTGGAGTGGCTGCAAGGTGAATGAATAATGAAATGGGAAAACATGTGCAAGGTTTTGGTGTGAATGATTGAATGTGCATGTGGCTGCAATGGAGGAGGAATCCTTCAATTTCGTCCATCCTCTTGGCTCCAAGCATATGATATCCATTCCAATCTCTAATTTGCTCCAAAAGGCTCCAAAAGGCATCCTTTTGCATACTTTGCCCTTAGAACCTGAAAACACACAAAAGAAGCATAAAGGACTAAAATAACTAAAGAAACATAACGTAAATGCACGAGAACAAGCCATTTAAGTCGCATGAATATGCTCCTATCAAATACCCCCACACTTATCTTTTGCTAGTCCTCGAGCAAAACAAAACAACAAAAGAACACGAAACTAGACAAAACGAACAAAACACAACCTACACCTTCCAACAATCGTCTCACGGATTTCCAATGCACATGACAAGTTAAAAATCATTAGTCCCATAGATTTTTGTCATCTTCACACTTAAGTACATTCTTACTCATAGTCACCATATATTATTTCACAATTAAGCATTTAAAACTATGTTTTGAATGTAGTAACATGCCTTGGAGAATTTGCTCAAATCCTTACAAGATATGCACTCGTTTTTCACATAGATTTTCTGACTACACACCCTACACTAGGTATATGTGAGAAGATTGATGTAAACATGTAGACGAACACTCACATATGTTATAACAAGGAAAGCATTTTCTGGAATTATTAACATGTATATATATGATCTCATGAATGGAATGCTACTACTTAGAACGAGAACCAGTGATTCCATAAGCTCATATCAATTCCAAACTCCACATTATTGAACACATAACGATCAAGATAGAAGCATAAGGGTTGAAACTGGGCTAAAGGTGTTTGGCTAACAAAGAAAGGATAGGGAAAACAAATGTTCTTTAAGCAATAGTGAGCAAAGTATTGAATTAGGCACTTAGAATTCCCTTTAGAACGCAGAAGTCAACTTTGAACACCCAAGGGGAAGTCACACAAAACTTAGGGCCATATTCAAACTTTTTGGGCCCTTTCTTCAACAATCACACTTGTGAGTCCATTCTCACTTATTTTCACTCTTTTTCTTTCTTTTCTTCTTCTTTTTCTCACATATTTTTTTTTCTTTTTCCCGTGCCTCCTTTAAGACTTAGGCACATACATACACACAAAAATCCCTTCCCCCACACTTATTTTCTGCAACATATTAATCAAAAGGAATTCATTTAAGTCATGCTCACTATACTTCAAGAACAAGGGTATAGGAAAGTCCTACTCTAGGCTAGGTAAGGGGTGATGTGGTTAGCAAAGAAAATAGGCTAAACGAGGTTAAAACTAATATATACGAAATATGGGAAGTAAGGCTATTTGGCTATGGTGGCAACTACACAACTTCATCTTGATATATGTTATGCAACTCAATGTCATGCTTTGAATGAAACGGATATAAGTTCTAGCATTTAGTTCTATCATGATACAATTGCATTCTAAGTAGCAACCAAGCAAGAAATAATGAGATCATGCAACAACTTTAGAAAACAAAGAATCACAGAAAATAACTCTCCAAAGAAAGTAATGGCTCGAGTCTCACAGGGATGTAGCGTTTGTTTGAGTTCCTTCCTTCAAGCATGTTACAAAAACGAATTTTTCTTTTATGATTGCATGTGAAGTCATACATTATAACCATATCCAAGCATATACCAAGAGTAAATCAAACTTTTCTCTATGTTTATAACTCTTTTTAACCGTCATGCAATTACAAACCAAATCCTTATCATTGTGTTGGAAGATACCCTAAGACACAAACACACAAAAACGACTCAAAACACTCTTTTTAGGCTTTTTAAAACATGTTTTTCAAATTTTTATGTGATTTTCGGAGTTATAAAAACAAAACATACTAAAACACTCTAAAACAACTTAAAAACACCTTAAAACAGCAAGGAACAACATTTGAAGTTATGGGTGATAAAATCCCACGAATTTGCATTAAATATACTTAGTTACCCCCCCCCCCCCCCCACACTTAAATCAAACATTGTCCTCAATGTTTTAAGCATAAGTAAACACACAAAAAGCAATTTAAACATACTAAACATGGCAGAATGTAATTAACAAAGAGAAGAGTTTAGGGACGCAAATCTGGTTATGGAGTGTAAATTCCCTCTTCTCCTTGGTAATTGCATTGAGGCTTTGATCATAGTGACTCCACAGGCTTACTCTTGAACTGGTTTCCGCCCATCATTGATTTTCCTTTGTGCTACTGTTGAACTGGGCAGCAGGATTCTTTTGGTCTTCCCCGAAGGTCTGAGCTTACCCCTTTGGTCTGTTTCTTTGTTCAATCTTTCCAATTCGTATTGAAAAGGGTTGGAGGATAACTCAGCCTATGTTTGTCTCCACATGCTTCAATGTATCCTTTTCACTTGCCTTACTCGCTCCCCTTTGCAGAAGTGGTCCCTTCTCCGGAAGTGTATCAACCGTTGAAGATGACTACTCGAGAGCAACGCTAGGTAAGCAATCAGGAATAGATTCCAGGCAGTTGGCTCCAGATCGGAAGATTGACTCCAAGTGCCGGCTGATTGCTTCTTTTACTTTGCCATGCGAGTAAGAACAAGGACAAAGAAAAAGACAGGGAAAGAGCATGATATGAGATACTTTTGCTTTTGACCTTTATGATATGAGATACCTTTGCTTTTGAAGAAGCGGTGAATGAATCAGCACATGTATTTGTTGTGTTGTTTCCTCCTGGGTCATATGTACTCCAGGCATCTGGTATCATCTTTGGGGAAGAAGAAAGAATTGAGTCTTTCGAAAGGCTTTGCTGGGAGTGCGTCCTCAGAGGTGAGGGAGAGTTGGGCAATTTTCTTCAGGTTTGCCTTGCCATAAAAGACGAAGGTCGACATATATAGAGATAATATCAAGTGGTGGTATTGTTCTTTTACCCTTGTCGACAAACGTTTTGATCCCGCAAATCCGGCTTTTTGAAATAGTGGCGCCTCTTCGATTTCTGAATGACGCCTCTTCGATTTCTGAGCAGGCGCCCCTTTGCTTTTTGAACGACACGTAGTAGTGCGGATGCGGCTCCTTTTGACAAAGCTGCACACGTTTTCTGAAAAGCAGCGAAAGTGTCGCCGAACTTTGCGCTTGTCGGCTAAAGATGTGTAGTTGCGGTGATGGCCTCCACGTGTTGTCTGAAAAGAAGAAATCTTTTGACAAAGTTGAACACGTCTTCTGAAAAGCCGAGAAAGCGTTGCCTAAATTACGCCGGAAATTCCAGCTTTTTGAATCGGTGGACGCGTCGCTTTGGCTTTTTTATTGAGCTATCGATCACCACAACAAACACACTCTGAAGATTTCCCATTCTTGAAAATCGACTCCGGCCCTTTGAAATTTAACTCCATCCCTTCTCTTTGAACACTTTTGAAAAATGGCAAACTCATCGAACCTTAGCTTGGAATTGAGCCTTAGCAGTGATACGGGCGCGCCGTGTCAAGGTAACGTATGGCGCCCTTCTTTTTTATCTTCTAACGGTCTTCTTACAGGTGAAGACTCCGTGATGCAGGACGCCACAACAGCTACAATAGTAGCTAAGAACCTCCTCACTCCAAAAGATAGTAGGCTGCTGTCAGGACGGTCCGATGAGTTGGCCGTTCAAGAGTCCCTCGCACTTAGTGTTCAGTGTGCGAGTTCTGTGTCCAACATGGGCCAACGCCTGCTTGCTCGGTCCCGTCAGGTGGAATCATTGATGGCAGAGGTGGAAAGACTTAAGCAAGAGATCCAGCAGCTTAAGTACGAGAATAGAAGTTTGCATGTGCTTGCAAATAACTATTCGTCGGGGATGAAGAGGAAGCTTGATGAGCTGCACGAATCTGAGGGTCGAATCCAAAGTGACCGTCAAAGGCTTGCGGCTTATCTCCAGAGGCACCTTTTTCCTGGGTCATCCAGCGCTTGGCCAAGTATTGAGGCCTGGAATGCTCTAGCTCCGATGCCTCCCGCTCCGATGGCTTCCGCTCCGATGGCTTCCGCTCTGATGGCTTCCGCTTCGATGCCTCCCGCTTCTATGCCTTCTGCTTCTATGCCTTCCGCTTCTGCGCCTCGTAGTGGGGCTTCACGTAAACAACCTTTGTGAAGTTCCACCTTTCTCCATGTTTAGTATCTTTTTTTTTTTTTTTTTTTTTTTTTTTATGAACATGCTTTGTTTTATTCAGTGCATTGGGTTGCCTCCCAAGTAGCGCTTTCTTTTACGTCTTGCAGCCGGACGAAGAACCCAATCACTCCAGGATATGTTCACGAATCGGATGAGAACTCCGAGTCATGAACTAGTACCTAAAACAAGAAACAAAACAAGATTAAGAATCTGGAATAAAATAAAAAAAACAAACGAAAATAAAACAATCCAAGGGATTAGCAAATTTTCTAATCCCCGGCAACGGCGCCAAAATTTGATGCGTGATTTATACGCATACAAATTAAACCCTCTTTTTGTCAATTGTAGTATAAGTATAAGTAGGGATCGTTCTGGACCGGGGATTAGGAGGGATTGTTAATCACTTGGATTTGACTCAAAAACATAAAAACAAAGTTAAAAACGTTCACAAAGACTCAAAGGACTCAAAACAAGTTCAAAAGACTCAAAACTGCCTAAAAACACTAACTAGGCAGTTTCTGACCTTAACCCCAATGTTGGACGAATTTAGGATTATGGCTTGATTCAAACGTAAAATAACAATATAAAACACTATACTAGACTCAAAGAATGCAAAACTAAACTTTAAAACACTAAAACAAACCAAAAGACTCAAACATCACCCAAAACACTCAAAACAGCCTTAAAATCACTTTCTGGGCAGTTTTGAGCACTTTGGTGAATTTGGACGAATTTTGGGAAATAAATTGAATCAAAACACTTTAAAACATAAACTAAACAAAGTCTAAACACTAAAGAACAAGAAAGTAAAGGGGGGGGGGGTTAGGTTTTGACGAATTTAAACTAAAAGAACAGATTGTAAGTAAAAGCAAAATGTAAATGTGAATGTGTGATCGAATTGAATGGAATGAAGGCTAGCTAAGGGGTTCATCTCCATACATGTTATACTTGCATAATAAAATGATTTCCAATTGCATTTCAATAAACTATGATACTCAACACCCCAAGTTAACCGTGATGCACTAATTAACCTTCAAATCTTCCTAACGTTATTGAATTGGATGATGCATGCGACAATTCAAAACATTCCCCACAAGTCCTCAACATGAATGCATAGAAGAGGTACAAGCAAGAATCATTACGCTCTATGAAAATTATAAGTGTTGACGAGGCATTCGTTACTATGATTGCATGAAACTTATGCCAAGAATTTGTTTAACGCGATTGTTTATAAGCAACCTCCACTACTTGTGAATATAAGTTCGTAACTATTAGGTGAAACTCACTTATATTCTAGCGTCATATTCATGCATGAAAATTAAGCGCGCATTCTCAATAAACATACATAAATAAGTTATCAATCAAACGGTTAAACAAATTGAATCCACAACTTATGAAACGCAATTAGAAGTAATCAAATCAAAATGCAAGCATAAACATATATTTCGAATTCCCCCCTAGCCAAGGGGGGTTTAGTTGAATTTAAACATTGGAATCAAAGAAACACCTAAACATTCCAACAACTCAAACTTGAATTGTATGAACGTTTAGGCACTCTTCTCTTCCATTCCTCATACGTACAAAACAAAGAGTATTGAAATTAAACATTGAAATCAAAGAAACACCTAAACATTCCAACAACTCAAACTTGAATTGTATGAACGTTTAGGCACTCTTCTCTTCCTCTTCGTTGTAGCACAAGGTCTAAGGATAGTTTGATGGTGTGAATGGTTTGGGGAGTGGTTGGAGTGGCTGCAATGGAGGAGAAAAGTGTTTTGGTGGCTGCTGCAAGGGTGTGGAGAGGTTTTGACGAATTTCTGAAATATGGAAGAGTGAATGAATGAGTATTTATAGGTGAAATGGGGGGAACATGACAGCTAGGTTGCATGTGCACATGTTGGTTGAATGATTATGAGTGCATGTGGCTGAAATAGCATGTGGAATGGCTGGAAATGCAAGGAGAAGGCATGTGCACGGTTTTGGGAGAGAATGGGAGTGCAAGTGGCTGAAATGTTAGAGGAACAAGTGCATGTGGCTGCATTGTGGTGCAATGATGGAGGAACAATCTGAAAATGCAAGGTATGGCTGGAATGATTGTGTTTGTTTGAATGTGCATGTGATTAAATTAAAGGATGCAAAGTAAATAAATAATGAATGCATGTGTTGAATTATGAAGATGCATGTGCAATGAAGTGGAATGACAATCTGAAATGGGATAGGTACCCACGGCAATGATGATTTCTGTTGGTGTTTTGGGTGCATGTGGAATGAATGATTTCTTGGTGAGTGGATGCATGTGTTGATTAAAGGGGGAATGCAAAGGAAAAGCTAGAAATGCATGTGGAGTGGCTGCAAGGTGAATGAATAATGAAATGGGAAAACATGTGCAAGGTTTTGGTGTGAATGATTGAATGTGCATGTGGCTGCAATGGAGGAGGAATCCTTCAATTTCGTCCATCCTCTTGGCTCCAAGCATATGATATCCATTCCAATCTCTAATTTGCTCCAAAAGGCTCCAAAAGGCATCCTTTTGCATACTTTGCCCTTAGAACCTGAAAACACACAAAAGAAGCATAAAGGACTAAAATAACTAAAGAAACATAACGTAAATGCACGAGAACAAGCCATTTAAGTCGCATGAATATGCTCCTATCAGAGCCCAAGAGGTGGCTATCTATATCTGCCTTGTTGTTGAGTTTGAGGCTCATTCCACTTCATATTTGGATGATCTCTCCAACCCGGATTGTAGGTGTTGGAGAATGGGTCATTCCTTGGTTGATTTTGGCCTTGATAACCTATGGCATTGGCACTTTCCTATCCCCCATTCTCTATCAATTCAGGACATTGATCAATGGGGTATCTTTGCATAAAGCACACGCTATAAGCACTTGTTCCTTGCACCTTGGATCTCTCAATAAGCTATGATAAAAGAACAAAGAGATTAGCCATTTGGGATTGAAGTTCTGAAATAACACTTACCTCATTAACTTGATTGTGCCGTGGGGGGTTTCTTTGTCCAACTTCTTTGTATTGTTGTGCATTCAAGGCTCGATTTGCTATTAAGATTTTTGCAACAACTGATGTTTTGTCAACCAAAGCACCTCATGCCAAGGCATTAAGCATTTGTCTCTCAATTGGAAGTAGTCCTTAGAAATATTGAATTAAGAGCTCTTCCTTCATTTGATGTTGTGGACAGGATGCAACTAAAGTCTTGAAACACTCGTAATACACTAGAAAGGATTCTCCCGGGCCTTGTTGAATTCCACTAATTCTCTTCCTCAAAAGAATGACTCTTGAATTTGGGAAGAATTTCTCTAAGAATGCTTTCTTCATGTTTTCCCAAGAAGTGACGGTTCCAGGTGCTAATTCAAAGAGCCAATCTTTAGCCATGTCCATAAGAGAGAATGGAAAGGCTTTCATCTTCAAAATATTCCCATCCACATTAATAGGTGTCATACTCGAGCAAACTACTTCAAATTCCTTAAGATGCTTGTTCGGATCTTCCACGGACAGCCCATGGTATTTGGGAATATGATGTAGCAAACTAGACTTTAATTCAAACTCATCGGTCTTACCTTGAGCTGCTCTAAGGTATTGAATGCAAAGAGGGATGACATTGTCCAATCCCAAGGCTGAAAGTTCCTTAATTGTTCGATTGTCTACAGCCATGTCATGTTCCTCTTCCTCTTCTTCAAATTCGGATTCAGAACTAGAACTAGGTGGATTGGGTTATGGCTGCGTCTTCTTCCTTCTCAAAGTTCGTTCAAAATCGTCATCAAACTCCAATATATGCCCACGAACTGGTTGAGAACTTCTAGTCATAAACTAGTAACTAAAACAAAGAAAACAAAATAAAACTAAAATAGAAACACAAGAAAAACAAAAACAGAAACAAAAGGGAGAGTAGCAATTTTGCTAATCCCCGGCAACAGCGCCAAAAATTGATATGGTGGAAACTAACACACAAATTAAACCATTTTTAGACAATTGTAGTATGAGTAAGTGGGGATCATTCTAAGCCGGGGATTAGAAGGGATGCTAATCAACACAAACTGGACTTAAAAACTGTAAACTAGGCGAAACTAACACAAATAAGAACTAAGGGGAGTTTTCGGACGAATTTTGCACTGAAGCTACTAAATTGCAGAAACAAAGTGAATTTGGACGAAAATTGGGTAAAGGCTAGCTAGAGAATTCTTCTCCAGACATGAACCATATGCATACAAATCGATTTCTAGTTATTATTCCTATAAACCATGAATGACAATGCCCCAAATTAATCATGAACAGCACTAATTAACTCTCAGATTTTCCTAATTTCATTGAATTAGACTCAGCAACGCAATCAAATTATTCTTATCAAGTTCCCTATATGAACATCATGATAGAGACACATATCAAAGATCATTAAGTTCTATGAAAATCATAAGCATTGACAAAGCATTCTTAACTATGAACTACATGATACTCCTGCTAGGAATTTACGTAACACAATCATGACCAGTGACCTTTACTACTTGTAAATATAAGTTCATAATGATTAGGTGAAATTCACTTATATTCTAGCATCAAATCCCTGCATGCAAACTAAGTGTGCACCCTTAATAAACATACAAGAATAAGTTTTATATAAAATAGATAAGTAAATTGCATTCATGTTTTATGAAACAATAACTAGATGTAATCAATTTACATAAAACATATGACCATGGCTTCGAATTCACCTCTAGCTAAAAAGAAATTTAGTTACACATGTTCGTCATAGTTGAAAGGTAATCTAAAATAAACATCGAAACTAAAATAAGAATAAAGAACTCTAGAATTCCCTAGCACTCCAATGGCAGATTCGGCACAATCCTTAGGTGCAGGTGCATGGCACTCCTACTCCTTTCCTTCCTTGTAAGCACAAATCACTCTTTTCCTCTCAGAAACTTGCGGCACTCTCTGTATTTTTCTCCTCTCCCCCCTTGAAAGTTGCGGAAATAAGTAATATTTATAGGCAGGGAGCACAACCCAATTTGTGGAAGAAAAGGATTAGGTTGTTTGCATTGTTTTAGGACTCCTTAAATTAGATAGGAAGTGGTTTAATGTGATAAGGAATCCCCCTTGCAGCTAGAGATAAGGTAAAGTAAGATTAGGATAGGATAAGATAAGGTTTGTTAAGGATAAGGTTGGATAAGATAAGATTGGATAAGGTTTCCCTTTAATTTCTGATTCCTTGTCTTCTATGCCTCAATCCTAATTCCTCCAGATTGTAGCACATTCCTAGCCTCATTTGACCACCAAAAACGTCCATCCCAAGTGTTCCCCACACATGCTATCCAATCCAAGTCCAAAACTGCTCCAAATTGCTCCATTTTGCCGTTTTTTGTCACCTTTACCAATTGGACCTACAAACACATGAAAATAGCTTAAATCACTATAGTAAATAGAAACTAAGTAAGTAAATTCAAAGAAATAAGCTAACAAAGTCGCATAAATATGCTCCTATCACTTGCTCTGAGACATTGAGGTTTGGACTCTAGGTTTTTTTTTTTATTTTTTTTATTTTTTTATTTTTCCTTTCTTTGGGGTGAGGGTGCCTTTGAGGTTGTGGTGTTTTTGGTTGATAAGTTTTTTTCCAGTGGGTGGTTCTCTAGAATCGAGACCACAGTGGAATTTTTTTTGTTCATAGATCGACAACAAGAGTAAAGGAGAAAGTGAAACCTGCTCTGTTACCAAGATAAAATTATAGTGTTTAGGGTTTAATTGTTGTTCTTATTCTTCTCCCTTTTGGAGGCAATATATATAAGATACAACTTTAGTCCTTGTACCACAAGGAATATTAAAGACACTAAACTAGGAGAGTTCTACCCAAACTAGGAAATACAATCACATTCCTATTTTATTGTTGACTTATGCCAACATTTTCTACCTACATCTAGCGTGTGAGGTTTAGAACCATCTCAAGAAAAATGTGATATACTAGGAATGAATTTCTTGTGCATTCACACGGCTAGGATTATAGATTTATACACAACTTACAAATCAAAGTCCTACTCTATTGCCTATAATTATGCATAGACAGATACAAGAAAGGAAACAAATAACTACTTATCAATTACAATATTCGACACTTATTTTGTGATATTATTTCCTTTAACACTCCCCCTCAAGTTGGAGTGTATGTTAATGACACCCAACTTGCTGAGCAGCACTTTGAATTATGTCGAACTCAATGGCTTAGTGAACAAGTCAGCTGACTAAGTTGTAGTTTGAATGTAGGTCGTCCGTACTAGTCCACTTTGAATCTTTTCATGTACTAAATGTCAATCAATCTCTATGTACTTTGTTCGTTCATGGAACACATGATTCGAAGCTATATGCATAGCCGCTTAGTTATCACAAAAAAATGTAACTGCTTGCTTGTGAGTTATTGTCAAGTCCTTCAATATAATTTTCAACCATGTAATCTCACAACAAGTAGTAGCCATAGAACGATATTCCACTTCCGCGCTTGATTGAGACACAGTGCTTTGTTTCTTTGTCTTCCAAGAAATTGGTGCTTGGCCAAGTAAGATGCAATAGCCAGTTATTGATCTCCTCGTATCTTTACAGCATGCCTAATCAGCATCACAAAATGCTCGGAGATCTAACGAACCTGTAGAGGGTAGGAGAATCCCTTGCCCAGGTGCTTGCTTAATATATTTGAGAACTTTGTGAGCAGCTTAGAGATGTGGCTGCCTTGGTTTATCCATGAATTGACTTAGCACATGGACAGTGTAAACGAGTTCAGGCTTTGTAATGGTGAGGTAAATCAAACGACCCACAAGTCGTCGATAAGGGGATGGGTCAGTAAGCAGTTCCCCATTTGTCTATGTGAGTGACAAGATATGCTCAATAGGAAACCGTGAGGATTTAGCACCCAGAAAACATGCATCTTCCAAAATTTCCAACGTAACATAATGTAATTCCTTGCATTGATTGCGCCACCTCTATCCCTAAGAAATATTTGAGTTGGCCCATGTCTTTTAACTTGAAGTGATTTGCAAGAAATTGCTTGGTATCTAAGATATCTGTCAAGTTGTTTCCTACCAAGATTACATCATCAACATAGACCAACAATGTTATAAAGCTACATGGATGGTTTCAAACAAAAAATAAGTAGTCGGACCATGATTGATGAAATCTGACAGATTTAAGAGCACTAGATAACTTGATAAACCATTGATGTGAAGCCTGTTTTAAACCATAAATGGATTTGTGCAACTTGCATACCCTATTATCCCCCTTTTGTTCGAAACCGGGAGGAATGGACATGTAAACTTCCTCATAGAGATCACTATTTAAGAATGCATTGTTAACATCAAGTTGATGCAAATGCCATCCTTGAATCGCAACAACACTGAGAAGCACATGAACAGTGGTGAGTTTGGTCATCGGAGCGAAGGTTTTCCGATAATCAACCCCTTCAACTTAACTATATCCTTTCGCAACTAAGCGAGCCGTGTACCGTTTGATAGTGCCATCGGGTCGGAGCTTAATTTTGTAGACGTATTTGCACCGGATGGGTCTTTTATGAGGTGGCAAAGTAACAAGACTCCATGTTTTGTTAGCTTGGAGTGCTTGGATATCACTATGCATAGCTACCCGCCATCTTGGATCCTAAACTGCTTGGTGCAAACTGGTGGGTTGGTTGAGAAGGGTGAGTTATGTGGTGAAAGTTTTATGGGTAGAAGAAAGACGATCATATGATAAGGAATAAGTAAGAGAGTGAGCAGTACCTGATGATGTGACCACATTTATTGAAGATGATGGGACGTTCCGTAAGCAAAGAGTTGCCTCAACATGAAAGTTCTATAAAAATGTTGGTGGGTTGGTTATGTGTGTAAGACGACGAGGTGGGGTTGGTGGTGAGAGGATTGCCGTCGGAGTAGGCGAGATGAGTTCTAGTGGTGATGGAAAGGCAAGGAATGGTGAATGGGGGTTCATTTAGTGGAGCAAAGGTGGTCAAGATGGAATTTGGAGATAGGGTAGATGATGGAATATGTGTGGGTGTGAGGTCAGGAAAAGTAGATGAGGTCTCATGGGAAAGAGACGTTTGAGAGTGGGGTAGTGGGAAGGTATCCATATCAAATGGGAAGGTTGAGTGATTAGGAGGGTGATTAGGCAAAGGTGCAGCGGATGGAGTGATGGTGTGGATAGGGAATTAATCCTAAAGAAGGTGATGTCGCGAGAAACAAAGGTCTTTTGGAGTGTGAGATCGAACACACGATACCCTTTTTGGCCATGAGGATAACCAAGAAATATGCAACGGGTCGCACGAGGATCAAATTTGGTAGGTTTAGTGGTATGTGTGGATGCGAAACATAAACAACCGAAGACTCTTAAATGGGAGTAGGTTGGCTCTTTTTGAAATAATTTTTCGAATGGCGTCTTACCATGAAGAAAAGGAGTGGGTGTGCGATTAATAAGGTAGACATATATGAGTATGGCTTCCCTCCAAAAATGTTTTGGAAGACCAGCTTGAAAAAGCAAAGCATGGGCAACATTGAGTAGATGTCGATGTTTGCGTTCAACAACACCATTTTGCTAGGGTGTGTTGACGCAACTAGACTAATGAAGGATCCCTTTGGTTGCAAAAAAAAAAGGCCTAGTTTGAATTTTGGGCCATTATCACTGCATACAATTTTGACTTTGGTATCAATTTGATTTTCAACCATATGGATAAATGAGACTAGAAGTGCCCGTGTGTCTGATTTGTGTTTCATCAAATAAACCCATGTGCTTCTAGTGTAATCATCAACTATTGTGAGAAAATATTTCGCACCAGAAAGTAAAGGTACTTGATAACCACCCGAAATGTCAACGTGTATCAAATCAAAACATGCCTCACTTGAAATGGAACTTAGTGAAAATGGTAATCTGGTTTGTTTAGCCAAAGGGCAAATTTAACATTTGTCTACGTCACAAGAATTATTTTTGAGAAATGGAAATAGCATGGATACTTTGTTGGAAGGATGTCCAAGGCGTTGAAGCCAAAGATTGGGAGAAAGTGTTTGAATAGAATTACATGTTCCTTTCTTTGCTTGGTCAAGATAGTAGAGTCCCTCCTTTTCAGTTCTTGTCCCAATCATCTTCCCCGATCGTAGGTCCTGTATCACACAAAATTGATTGAGAAAAATAGTGATATATAAGGAGTCATATGCCAGTTTACTGATGGAAATCAAATTTAATCGAAAAGGTGGCACACATAGGACATTATCAAGGATGAAATTGGGAGAGAAGACATTTTTTCCAACATGAGTAACCTTAGCCAACGAACCATTTGGTAATTCGACAGTATGATTTTCAACCGTCTTTGAATGAGTAAAAAGATTGGGACTACAAACAATATGGTCAGTAGCTCCACTATCCAAGATCTAAACACTTTTCTTTCCATTTTGAGTGAATGTAAAGGCTTTACCTGAGAGCTCTTCATGATTGGAAGTATTACCAACGTGATTAGCCATAGAAACTTTGTTCTTTCTCAACATGCTCAGAATATGCTTGCATTCTTCTTGAGAAAAAGGAAAATCGGAAGCAACTTCTTTCTGGTTAGGTACATAAGAAATGACTTGATTCCCTTTTGAGCGATTTTGCTCTCCTGCTGCAGCAGATTTTCTTTTGCGGCAAAAATCAAATGTATGTCCTTTCCAGCCACAAAAGGTACATCTGAGGTGTGCACGACAATCCTTGGTACTGTGATTTGTTTTGTGACATTTTTCACACTTGGTGCTGCTCTCTCCTGGATTAGATTCACGTTTTGCATTCTTCACAGCAAAGATAGCTACTTCTGGTTATGATGAAGCTTTTCCATTCGAGACCTTTGCTTGTTTTTCATGGCGAATGACTAGTGAATATGCCTTGTTTACTGTTGGTAAGGGATCCAACAAAAGTGTGTTGCTGTAGACCGTAGTGTACGATTCATTTAGACCTATGAGAAACTTCATTGTTTTCTGGGTCTCTACGTAAAAGTTGATCTCCTTGGTTGTTCCACAACTACATGCAGGAATTGAACAAAGCACATCATGCTCATCCCAGAGACTCTTCAATTTAGTAAAGTAGGAACTTACAATCATGTTACCTTGTATGCAATCATGAATTTCATTTTTTACATGGAAGAGTTGAACAATGTTTGCATGAGAGAAACATTCTCGCAAATCAACCCACATTTGTTGCGCGTCCTTGCAATTGATGACGCTTCCAACGATGTCTTTCGACATTGATCCCAACAACCATGTTTTGACTAAGTTATTGCAGCGATTCCATTGTTGTAGCTTTTCGAGTTGGTCTTCTGGTGGCTTCTTAATTGATCTATCGACAAAACAACAGTCCAAACTTTGAATGGCAGGCATAGCTCCAAGGGTCTCCTCTCCTTTTCTCTTTGCAAGGCTGCGGCACAAAGGTGTTTGTGTATGAAATTAGGTTATGGTCAGAGATGGATTAGTGTATCGAATTGTGTTGAAGGATGAATGAATGGTATTTTTTGTGGTGCGGCATAATGTATTTATTTAAAGGGAGAAACCCTAATTAATTTTGGAGAAGGATTTGCAATCCAAATCCACACGGAAAAAGGGTAATTAAAATCAGAATCCAAGAGGGAAAAGGGAAATAGGATGCGGCAAGATCCTAGAGAGAAAGGGAAAGGGATTTGCGGCAAGGGAAATGGCTTCTAGAAGAAAAGGTGCGGCTCTAATTTAGGAATGGGATTAGGCCTCCTAGAATCATTTATTTAGGTGTCCTAAATTAATTAGGGAGCCCCCTAATGGCTGGAACTTAGGTAGTGAAGGATTAGGATTAACTAAGACAAAATAAGGTAGTTTGGCTCATGTTTCCTTCTTTCTTTGTTGAGCTCCAAATCTTCTTTGTGTAGAATTAATTCTTCCATCTCATTAGCATATTCTTAGCCCTTCTTGAATTTCACATTCATCCATCCACCTTGCTCCATGCATGTGTTATCCATTCCAAGCCCAAAACTGCTCTAAAATGCTCCAAATTGCCTTTTCTTGCCACTTTAGCCAATTGAACCTACAAACACACGAAAATAGCTTAAATCACTATAATAAATAGAAACTAATTAACTAAATGCAAGGAAATAAGCTAACAAAGTCGCATAAATATGCTCTTCTCAAATTCCCCCACACTTAGCTTTTGCTAGTCCCCGAGCAAAACAAAACAAACAAAACACAATCTAAACCTTCCAACAATTGCCTCAGGGATTTTCAATGAAACATGACATATTAAAAATCACTACTCACATATATTTTACCATCCCTACTCTTGAGTAAACACTTAACCGTAATCACCACTCACTAGCTCGCATTTAATCATTTAAAACAACATTTTGAATGTAATAACATGCCTTAGAGAATTCCCTCAATTCCTCACCGGATATACTCTCTATTTTCACACAGATTTTCTAACTACACTCCCTATACTAAGTATATGTGAGAACATTGATGTAAACATGTAGACTAGCACTCACATATGTTATAACAAAGAAAGCACTTTTTGGAATGATTGACATGAACATGTATATGATCTCATGAACGGAATGCCACTACTTAGAAGCGAGAACCAGGGATTCCATATGCTCATACCAATTTCAAACTCCACATATTGAAACACATAACAATTAAGATAGAAGTCTAAGGGTTGTAATGGGGCTAAGGTATTGGCTAACAGAGAAAGGTAAAGGATAAACAAGGGTTCTTAAAGCAATAGTAAGCAAAGTAATGAAATAAACACTTAGAATTCACTTTTGAATGCAGAAATCAACTTAACACACCCATGGGAGATTCACACAACACTTAGGGTCAGATTCAAACTTTTGGACCATTTCTTCAACAACCAATACTTGTGAGTTCATTTCTCACTTATTTCTCAACTATTTTTCTTTTCTTTTTCTTTCTTTTTCACATTTTTTTTTTATATAGATTTCCAATTAAAAACCTTCCCCCACACTTGTTTTTCTGCACAATGTTGGTCAAAAGGAATTCCCTTTAAGTCATGCTCCACTATTCTTTAAGAACAAGGGTATGGATAGTCCTATTCTAGGCTAGGTAAGGATAATGTGGCTAACAAAGAAAATAGGCTAAATAAGGCTCAAATGGGTTAAACCTTCAATACATATGCAAGGGATAAGGCTTTTTGGCTCTGGTTTAACTAAACAACTTCATCTTATTGTATGTTATGCACTCAATCTTATACTTTGAATGAAACGGGCATGAGTTCTATTATTTGGAACTATAATGATAAAAACGCACTCTAAGTAGCAACCAAGGAAGGAAATAATGAGATCATGCAACGACTTTAGAAAACAAGAAATCACAGATTAATAACTCTCCAAACAAAGTTTAGGCTCAAGCCTCTCAGGGTTGTAGCGTTAGCTTGAGTTCATTCCTTCAAGCATGTTACAAAAAAATGATTTTTTTTTCCTTGTGATTACATGTGAATTCATAAACGACAACTACAACTAAGCATAAAACAATGAGCAAATCAAACTTCCATCCATGTTTGTAACTTTCTTTAATAGTCATGCACTTAAAATACTCATAATAAGGCTTCAAACGATGTCCGTTCACTTTGAATTCTTGTCCAGTCTTTAAACTTTGGATTTGGACTGCACCATAAGGAAAAACATCAGTAATAACAAAAGGACCAATCCATTTAGAATGTAACTTACCGGGAAACAATAGAAGGCGGGAGTTGAAAAGTAACACTTTCTGCTCTTTTGAGAATGTCTTGCTACGAATCATCTTGTCATGGAATGCCTTTGTTTTCTCCTTATAAATACGAGCGTTCTCATAAGCCTCGTGCTTAATCTCCTCAAGCTCATTCAATTGAAGCTTCCGATGAAGTCCAGCCGCATCTATGTCTATATTGAATGTTTTGTAAGTTGTACGATACGCCCATAATGCATCATCCAAACGCAAGCTCCAATCCTTTCGAGTTGGTCTAACTGTCTTCTCCAAAATCTGCTTGATTTCTTGATTAGAAACCTCGGCTTGCCCGCTTGTTTGAGGATGATAAGGTGTTGAAACCTTATGCATGACGTTATACTTCTTGAGCAGCGCCTTAATGGTTCGATTACAAAAATGGGAACCCCCCATCACTTATTAGAACTCTCGGCATCCCAAATCTAGAAAAGATGTTAGTTTTGACAAAATCTACAACCATTTTGGAATCATTAGTACGGGTGGCTTTTGCTTCCACCCATTTCGATACATAATCAACCGCAAGTAAAATATAATTAAAACCATAAGATGAAGGAAAATGACCCATGAAATCAATACCCTAAACATCAAAAATCTCAACAGAAAAGATGGGGTTTTGCGGCATTTGATCTTGTTCTTTGATAACGATCACAAGTCACACAAAAGGTTCTAGCATCCTTAAAGATAGTAAGCCAATAAAATGCACATTCTAAAACTTTAAAGGCTGTGTGCCAAAATGACCCCCATATGCATATGTGTGACAAAAAGTTAAAATCGAATTAAACTCAGAATCATGCACACACTTACGAAGAATCTGATCAAAGCAATATTTCCACAAGTATGGATCATCCCACACATAAAACCGTGCATCCTTTTTGAGTTTATCACGTTGGTGCTTATTTAGGGTGCTTGGAACTTGTTTAGTCACTAAATAATTCACCAAATCAGTATACCATGGTTCACTTACCTCAATGGTCAGCAATTGCTCATCTGGAAATGCTTCTTGGATAGGTAGTGACTCCTCATTATGCACCAAACGGCTCAAGTGGTCAGCCACTATGTTTTCACTTCCTTTCTTGTAACTTATTTCGATATCAAACTCTTGGAGGAGAAGCATCCAGCGAATTAACCTTGGCTTGACCTCTTTCTTTATGAGTAAGTACTTCAACGCTGCATAGTCAGAATCAGCAATAACTTTAGTGCCAAGTAAATAAGAACGAAACTTATCTAAAGCAAACACAACAGCAAAAAGTTCTTTTTTCAGTGGTGGAATAGTTCAATTGAGCATCATTCAAAGTCTGGGATGCATAATAGATGACATGTGGCTGCTTGTTCTTCCATTGGCCTAAAACGGCTCGTATTGCATAATCAGAGGCATCACACATGAGCTCAAAATGAAGGCTCCAATCTAGTGGAATTATGATGGGCGTCGAAGTTAGCATCTCCTTGAGATGATTGAAAGCCTTCTCACATGCTTCATCGAACACAAATGGCACATCTTTTTGTAGGAGTCAGCATAGGGGTATGGAAATCTTCAAGAAGTCTTTGATGAACATCCTATAGAATCCTGCATGTCCAAGAAAAGAACGAACATCTCTCACCGAAGTGTGAGAGGGTAAGTAGCGTACAAGATCTATTTTTGATTTATCAACCTCAATTCCCTTTTCTGAAATTATGTGACCCAAAACTATGCCTTCTTTTACCATGAAGTGACATTTTTCCCAATTTAAAACAAGGTTAATTTCAATGCATCGTTTCAAGATTAAAGTGATATTAGCTAAGCAATCATCAAACGAATCACCAAAAACACTAAAATCATCCATGAAAACTTCAATAATTTTCTCAACAAAATCTAAAAAGATACTTACCATGCATCTTTAAAAGGTGGCTAGTGCATTACATAAACCAAATGGCATTCGACGATAAGCAAAAGTACCAAATGGACAAGTAAAAGTGGTCTTTTCTTGGTCATCTGGAGCTATAACAATCTGATTATATCCCGAATAACCATCAAGAAAATAATAAAAAGAATGATCGGCTAACCTTTCAAGGATTTGATCAATGAACGGCAAAGGGAAGTAATCTTTCCTTGTTGTGGCGTTGAACCTCCTATAATCGATGCAAACTCTCCAACATGTTTGGATACAGGTGAGCACAAGCTCATTCTCTTCATTCTTTACCACAGCGACTCCAAATTTCTTTGGAACAACTTGAACCAGTGAAACCCAACGACTATCTAAAATTGGATAAATCACTTCACAATCAAGAAGCTTGATAATCTCTTTCTTCACAACTTCCATCATTGAAGGGTTGAGTCGACGTTGAGCCTCTCTAGTTGGTTTAGCCCCCTCCTCTAGAAGTATGCGACGCATGCATGTTGTAGGACTTATCCCCATAATATCGGCCAAGGTCCATCCAACGGTTGTTTTGTACTCCTTCAACACCCGAACTAGTTTTTCCTCCTCCAATATCGTGAGTGATGAAGAGATTACGACTGGCAAAGTCTCTTGGTCTCCCAAGAAAACGTACTTCAAGTGATTTGGTAATGGTTTAACATCGAGGGAGGGTGCCTGAATCATTGAGGGTAACAACTTATTAGTAGAAACGGGAATTGGAATTGGGATTGGAAACTTACCAACATGTTATGGCAATGATTCAAGAGCAACCACCATCTCCACTTCTTCACAATTAGGCAGGGCAAAAGAATTCTCATTCTTACCGTGAGTGTGCTTAATTTATGTCCCTTGTTCTTTGAGTCTCATTCCTCTTGCAATGGTGGTTTCAAGGGCACCCTCATTGAGTTCTTCAAGATATTCCTGCACCAATGAATCGATTATATCAATAGAAAAACAAGAATGATCATCAATAGGATATTTCATGGCTTTAGAAATGTTAAAATCAATAATCTCACCATCAAATTCCATTGTTAACGTCCCCTTTGAACATATATATCTTGATGCGGGCTGTTTTCATGAATGGTCTCCCAAGTAGGATCAGCAATGGTGTGGAATGGGTCGAGTCTTCCATATCATACACATAAAAATCAACGGGAAAGATTAATTGATTAACTTGCACCAAAACATCTTCCAAAACTCCTTTTGGATATGCATTAGAACGATCGGCTAATTGAATAATAACACCATCATTTTTTAGCACTTCTAAGTTCATAGATGCATAAATAAAGTAAGGCATGACATTAATGGATGCACCTAGGTCTAACATGGCATGTTCAAACTTAGTATTGCCAATAACACAAGGAATTGTAAAACTACCTGGATCTTTGCATTTAGGAGGCAATTTCCTTTGTAAAACTGCTGAAACATTCTCACTTACCCTTACCACTTCCTTGTTCAAAATCCTCTTCCTTGTTGTGCATAGCTCTTTCAAGAATTTGGCATACTTTGAAACTTGTTTGATTGCATCAAGGAACGGGATATTGACTTGCACCTTTTAGTCCTTGTCATTCTCTTCTTTCTTAGATTGCATAAATCTACGAAGGAAAGGCACATTTGGTGGAATAGGGTTAGAATTAACCAAACTTGGACCTAACTTACCTGTGTTGGATGGTTTAGGGTCCCTAGAAGATTGTGGCAATGGTTGGTCTACCCTTGCCGTGGCTTTGTCTTGTTCCTCCTCTTCATGCTTCAGCTTTTCATCCTCCTTTTGGCTTGATTTGGATGGTTGTGGGTCGATTCCAACTTCCTTGCCACTTCTTAATATGATAGCATTGGCGGTTTCAAATCCTCCCCTTAGATTCACAATGGTTGAACTAGGCAGTTTGCATTGTTCTCTAAATTGTCCCATGAACTTCGCTACTTGCCCCATTTGCTTCTTCAATTCGTCCACCTCTTTAGCTTGATTTTGCATCTCTTTGGTTTGATTTTGCACTCCCTGCGTCAAAGAGGTGAGTAATTGAATAACTTTATCATTATCCAAATATGTACCTGAATTGGGTTGGGCCAGAGGTAGTTGAGGTTGCATCGGTGTGAATGGCCTTTGAAATATCCCAGGGGGTGGTTGTCGAAATCCTCCTTGTTGTTGAGTTTGTTGAGGTTCCTTGCACTTCATATTTGGGTGATTTCTCCATCCCGGATTGTAAGTGTTGGCTTATGAATCATGCCTTGGTTGATTTTGGCCTTGATAGCCCACGACATTGGCACTTTTCCATCCCCCATTCTCTATTAATTGAGGGCATTGCTCATTGGAATGTCATTGCATATTGTACACGCCACAAACACTTGCTATTTGCACTTTGGATCAATCAATAACCTTTGACACAATAACAGTGAGATTAAACAATTGAGATTGAATTTCAAAAATTGCACTTACCTCATTCACTTGTTGTTGTTGTTGCCGTGGGGGGGGTCTCTTTGTCCAACTCTCTGATGTGAAAATACTTAACACACAAATTAAACCCTCTTGTTGACAATTGTAGTAAATATGTAAGTAGGGATCGTTCTTAAACCGGGGATTAGAAGGGATTGCTAAACACTCTAAACTGACTCAAAATCGTAAAAACAAAGTTTAAACACTCAACTAGACTCAAAGAATGCAAAACTAAACTATAAAACACCAAAACGAACCAAAAGACTCAAAACAGCAAACAAACACTCAAAACTGCCTTAAAAACACTTTCTGGGCAGTTTTGAACACTTTACTCAAATCTAGACGAAATTAAGTTATCACTTGACTCAAAACACTTAAAAACATCAACTAAATTGATTTCTAACTAATCTAACACTCTAAATTAATGGGGGAATTGTTTTTGACGAAAATTAAGTAAATTAAGACAAGGACAAAGAAAACAAATTCTTAGACTAAATTAGATGAATTGATGAATGATGGGCTAACTAGAGGGTTCTTCTCCACACATGATACACTTGCATTCAAATTGATTTCCAATTGCTTCTTTCAATAAATCATGAAATTCAATACCCCAAGTTAGCCGTGAACAGCACTTTTCTAACTTTCAAGTTTTCCTTAAGTTATTGAATTGGATGGAAATGCGCATACAACAACTCAAAACATTCTCTAAAAGTCCCTTACGTGAAAAGCACAATAAAGGTACAATCAAAGATCATTAAGTTTTATGAAAACTATAAGTATTGACGAGGCAATTGTTACTATGAAAAGCATGAAACTTTTGCCAAGAATTCACTTAACACGATCGTCGATAAACGACCTCCACTACTAGCAAATATAAGGTTATAACTATTAGGTGAAATTCCCTTATATTTTAGCTTCAAATCCCTGCATGAAAAACTAAGTGGCCACCTTAATCAATCACACAAGAATGAGTTATCAATCAAACAGTTAAGCAAATTGAATTCACAACTTATGAAATAACAATTGAATATAATCAATTCATCTTGCAAGCATAATCATGGTATTGAATAGCCCCCTAGCCAAAAGGCTTAGTTACTCATGTTCACAAAACAAAGGAAAACAGATTTATACATTGTAAATATAAGAAAGAGAACACCTAAATACTCCAACGATCCAATGTTGAATAGCTAGAATCTTCAAGCACTCTTCTTCCTCTCCTTTGCTACGGCACAAAAGGTTCTGTGAGTTTAGGGGGTTATGGATGATGTAGAATGATGGACTTAGGTTTAGGATGGATGTAGGGGACGGCAAGGGTTGGTTTTGGGCAGAAAATATGGAGAATGGTGAATTATGGATGTGTTAGAAAGATGGGATGAATTTCTGGCGTGAATGGTGAATGAATGACTCCCTTGTGGCTGCAACAAGGAGGTTTATTAATATGATTTCAGGAATTAAAACCCTAGGTTATTTAGGTAATCAGAAATTAAGTCAAAAGCTTATAGAAATAGGAAATCAAATCAGAATTTTAAGGGAAAGTGGTTAATAGGTGCGGCAAGGGAATAAAACACAAAAGGAATGTGTTTTAATGCAAGGAAATAGGAAAGAACTATCTCCCTTGCACGGCAAGGGTTTGTAAGAAAAGGAATGCTTTTTATTTCTGAAATTAGGCAAGAATTTTGGAATAGAAAAGGGTATGAGAGTTATGGCTGAGCTAGGTATGAAAGAGGAATGTGTTTAAATGGTTTAAAACAAGAAACAAAGCCCCTCCTTGCATGGCAAGGAAGGTAAACACCAAGGGACACACGACATGGCTTAAGGTTGCAAGATTTGTGACCTAGAATAGGTAGGATCCTTTGATATTGCTGAAATCTGGAGTCATTAAGGCCTTAGGAAAGATTAAACCAAAATAAGAAACCTTGGCTTAACTTTCCTACTTCAAGTAGGAAACCTTCTTTGACCAGGATTCCTTATTTGATTAGGAATCCTCTTGTGATTAGGAATCCTAACTCAATTTGGTCTTCAATTTCATCCATTTCTTTTGCTCCAACATAAGCTATCCATTCCAAGTCTAATTTTTGCTCCAAAATGCACCATTTTGCTTCCTTAGCCATATGAACCTAAAAACACACAAAAGAAGCATAAAGGACTAAAATAACTAAGGAAACACAATGTAAATGCACGAGAACAAGCCAATTAAGTCGCATAAATATGCTCCTATCACTCTCTCGTATTGTTGTGTATTCAAGGTTCGATTAGCAATTAAGGTCTTGGCATCAATTGGTGTTTTGTCAACCAAAGCACCTCCTGTCGAAGCATCTAGCATTTATCTCTCAATTGGAAGAAGTCTTTCGTAGAAATATTGAATTAGAAGCTCTTCCTTCATTTGATGTTAAGGGCATGATGCAACTAGAGTCTTGAAACACTCATAATAGGTTGGAAATGATTCTCCTTGGTTTTGTTGAATTCCACTAATCTTCTTCCTCAAAAGAATGACTCTTGAAGTTGGGAAAATTTTCTCTAAGAATGCTCTTTTCATGCTTTCCCAAGAGGTGACGGTTCCAAGTGCCAATTTATATAACCAATCCTTAGCTTTTTCCAAAAGAGAGAATGGAAAAGCTTTCATCTTCAAAATGTTGCCATCCACGTTGATTGGGGTCATGCTTGAACATACCACTTCGAATTCCTTCAAGTGCTTGTCTGGATCTTCCATGGACAACCCATGGTATTTGGGAATATGATGCAGCAAGCTAGACTTCAATTCGAACTCATCGGTCTTGTCTTGAGTTGCCCTAGGATATTGAATGCATAGGGGTACGGCATTGTCTAATCCCGATGCTGAAAGTTCCTTGATTGTTCGATTATCCGCAGCCATAAGTTGTTCTTCCTCTTCCTCTTCTTCTTTGTCAAACTTAGATTCAGAGCTAGAACTGGGTGGATTAGGTTTTGGCTCCTTCCTCTTTCTTCTCAAAGTTTGCTCAAAATCGTCGTCAAACTCCAAGATATGTGCACGAACAGGTTGAGAACTTCGAGTCATAAACTAGTACCTAAAATCAACAAAACAAAACAAAACAAAAATTAGAAACTAAAACTAAGAGATACAAACAGAAACAAAGGGGATTAGCAAAATTGCTAATCCTTGGCAATGACGCCAAAAATTTGATGTGATATAAAATAGCACACAAACTTAAACCCTTTTTATGTAGTTGTAGTATGAATAAGTAGGGATCGTTATAGGCCGGGGATTAGAAGGGATGCTAATCTCCCTGTTTAAACTCTAAAACACTAAACTAGACTCAAAACAAACTAGAATGACTCAAAACAGTACAAAACAAGCAAATTGACTCAAAACAGAAACTAAGAGTGATTTTGGACGAATTTTAACTTGACTTTGACTCAAAACACTAAAAGAAACAAATCTAAATAGGTTCTAATTAAGTAAATACGAAATATAAAGAGGGGAATTGGTTTTGACGAATTTAAAACTCAAACAAACAAATTGCAGAAAGCAAAGTAAATTGATACGAATTTGGGTGAATTGATGGGTGTTAGGCTAGCTAAAGGGTTCTTCTCCACACATGACACATATGCATACAAATCGATTTCCAATTATTATTCCAATAAACCATGAATGACAATGTCCCAAGTTAATCGTGAGCTACACAAATTAACCATCAGATTTCCCTAATTTCATTGAATTGGACTCAGCGACGCAATTAAATTATTCTTATCAAGTTCCCTATATAAACAACATGATAGAGATACATATCAAAGACCATTAAGTTCTATGGAAATCATAAGCATTGACATGACATTCGTAACTATGAAAAGCATGATACTCTTGTCAGGAATTTACTTAACACAAACTTGACTAGCGATCTCCACTACTTGCAAATATAAGTTTATAACGATTAGGTGAAAATCCCTTATATTTTAGCATCAAATTCCTGCATGCAAACTAAGTATACATCCTTAATCAACATACAAGAATAAGTTATCAATCAAGCAGTTAAGCAAATCACATTCATGTTTTACGAAACAATAATTGGATGAAATCAATTCATATCACATATATGTTCATGGCTTTGAATTCTCCTTTAGCCAAAACGAGTTTAGCTCCTCATGCTTGCAATTAAACAAGTACAATTGAATTTAAACATTGAAAACAAAAGATAGAATACACCTAAGAACGTTCCAACAATCCAAACTTTGAATGGCAGGCACGACTCCAAGGGTTTCCTCTCCTTTTCTCCTTGCAAGGTTGCGGCACAAAGGTGTTTGTGTATGAAATTGGGTTATGGTCAGAGATGGATGAGTGTTTTGAATTGTGTTGAAGGATGGATGAATGGTATTTTTTTGTGGTGTGGCAGACTATATTTATTTAAAGGAAGAAACCCTAATTAATTTTGAAGAAGGATTTGCAATCCAAATCCACAAGGAAAAAGGCTAATTAAAATCAGAATCCAAGGGGGAAAAGGGAAATAGGATGCGGCAGGATCCTAGAGGGAAAGGGAAAGGGATTTGCGGCAAGGGAAAGGGCTTCTAGAAGGAAAGGTGCGGCTCCCTTTAGGAATGGGATTAGGCCTTCTAGAATCATTTATTTTGGTGTCCTAAATTAATTAGGGACCCCCCTAACAGCTGGAACTTAGGTAGTGAAGGATTAGGATTAACCAAGACAAAATAAGGTAGTTTGGCTCAAGTGTCTTTCTTTCTTTGTTGAACTCCAAATCTTCCTTGTCTTGAATTAATTCTTCCATCTCATTAGCATATTCTTAGCCCTTCTTGAATTTCAAATTCGTCCATCCACCTTGCTCCATGCATGTACTATCCATTCCAAGCCCAAAACTGCTCTAAAATGCTCCAAATTGCCTTTTCTTGCCACTTTAGCCAATTGAACCTACAAACACACGAAAATAGCTTAAATCACTATAATAAATAGAAACTAACTAACTAAATGCAAGGAAATAAGCTAACAAAGTTGCATAAATATACTCTTATCAGAGATAGAGAGGGCGATGAGGCAAGGAGAGAGAAAAAAGAGTAGGGTGATGAGATAGCAGAAAAAGGCGGTGTGGAGAAAGAGATACGAAAAAAAACTCTAAGAGCATATCTAAAAGAGATGTCAAATTTTAAACATAAAAATTAAATTTGATTGTTTATGTGGAAAATTGACGTTTTGTATAATCTTTTGTTTCAAATGATATGTTAAATACAAAATTAATTTTCATCTACGTTTAAGGTATATTTATTGAACTAATAAGTAGAAATACTGATAGTCACTCGTATCGTTACAGTTAGCACAAAGTTTAATATTTCATGAGCCCATCTATTAAAAACCTCAAAAGCTCAATTTGAAAGCAATGTCAAGTTAGGCAGCACTAGCCTAGACTATTCCACATCAGAAATGAAGCATCAGTTTAAAAAAATTTGTTGCTTTTTTTTTTACCATTGAATTTCTATTCGGGACTTTTGTCCTTTTTTTTTTTGGAGATGCTTTAGAAACTTACTTTTATTGTTTTTAAGAAATAGCCTATGTTTTTAAATTGGTTTTGAATTCAGTCTTTTAAAATAGTCATACCAAACAAGAATTTAAGACCTAAAACTCAAAAAGTGTTTTTGACTGTAAAAATTTGTACTAAAATAAGGTACCAAACAAGCCCTAAGTTAGTCATTTTCTCAGGCCCTAATGCAATGAACCAAGTTTTCTTTAGGTGAAAAAGAAGGAAAAATTTCTTCAATTTTTTTCTTTTTGTCAATGGTGGTGTCCATAATAAGGGTAATGGCAGTGGAGAATGGGGTGGTGGAAGGTGATTGTCATTATTGTGGAGCCAAAAATAATCCCAAAAATCATAGAGCTGACACGTGGATTATTTTTCAAGAAAGACAAGACTACTCCTATTAAATGAGCAGGGAGCAGCCTCATTCACCACGCACAGCTGAGGTCGAGTAGACAGAGATCAACGACTACTCAAGGCTCCCTTGCCCATAGGAAAAGTCAAAGGTATTTATGATAGAATAATCCATTATTCTTATCATAAATACATTCCTAATCAGAGAAGACCTTTTTTCAAGTAAGTTATTCTAATCCCATTTATTTAAGATACTTACCTAATTATTCTAAGATATTTGTTTACACATATATCTTAGAATATTGTCACCCAAATTCCACCCTAGGGCCGGCCACCTCCAAACCCTAAAAGGCAGGCCCATCTCCTCCCTTTCTCCTATAAATACTCAATTTAACTCCAAAATTCGGAGAGGCTTTTGCTTCCCTCAAACATATTCTTTACAGAATTCTAACTTTGGCATCGGAGATTCTTTGGCCAAAGCCCCCCTCACTCATTCATCACTCATTCATCGTGGGCGCGTGAGGCTTTTGGCCTTAATCTTAGGTGTTATTATTTTACAGGTGCAAATTTGTCAATGAAGGAAAGGCGGAAATTTGCATCCACAAATTGGTTTTTTTATCGAGAGCTTTGATCTAAAGACCCAAAGAAGACTCTTGCTTTCAACTTCCTTCATTCGTAGATCCACGACTACAATGGCAGAAAATTTAGAAACCACAACCAATAGGACCTCCTACGTTGAAGGACATGGACCAATCGATGGAGATTGCTACGTGGCTCCACAACGTCGCTCTTTGAGGCTTACCGTGGCAAGGACTGCACCTTTTCCACCACAAGGCACCGTGGCCATGCCAGCAGCGGTTGCCGTCGCTGTAGTGGCCCACAGGGTAACCTTCACCCTTAACGGCAGTCTTCCAAACCATGCTAATCGAGCCAGCCCAGTACCCGTGCGCCCGACCTACTCCCACAGCTCTCTAAACGGTCTAACATGGTCCCATACCAGTTCAACTAACCTAGATCCAGATCCCATGGTCGACGGCTAAACCAAGGGTATTTTCACCCCACGTTATCGCAGATCTAACCCATCCTGGCTCAAGCTTTGTACCCGGAGTCCATTACACTTCCAAAACTCAAGCAGACGTCTACCGTCCCAACTCTTCCACTCCAAATGGTGAACAACACCTATCCCGATAAGTCACCAAACTGGCAAACGCCCTTGCACAGTAGATTACCTTGGTAAGTCAACTCTTGCAGAGCACCGAGATGTAGCGTGCCTTGGACGAGGTGTTTAGAAGTAAGACAAAGGCAAGCAATTACATTTCTATCTAACAACGTCCCAGCAAACAACCCCTCGACCAGCCACGAACCAAGCATTCTAATAGTATAAACTTCTGCATGGGCCCCCGAGATAGTGTAGACTCTTGTCTTAGCGCGCGAAAGAGTGTGCACTCTCGAATAGACCCTCGGATGAATATACATTTATGGTTGGGGCCACACTCCGATAATCCACATAGACAACCTTCACCTCAAGTCGGAGCTGGCAGCATGGCGGACTAGTAGAAGCAGTCGCATAATCTGGCTCAAGTTGAATTGCAGCCTACGAGTAATTCACTCGCCTGCCAGGAACGTACTATATGCACAGCAGCCGCGTTATACACGAGCCGAGCATAGGAAAGAGCAGCTGAGACCGGCAGTTCATGATCAGGGCAGTCGAAAGCCCTGCTGCCCTAACAAAGGCAAACTCAAGAAGAAGTAAAAAGACTCTTGACTAAACGATTATGCAAATTCTAGGGCATCGAGACCACAGACAAACCCCTTCGCAGGGACGTGGCTCACATTGGCAGATCACCTTTCACAAACGAGTTCAAGCAGACAAAGCCTTTGTGTAAGTTCAATACGTTACATTTCACCCTATTCAAGGGAGATAGAGACCTAGAAAGGCACTTGAAGCACTATAGCAGCGCGATGATCCTCTACAGGGTCAACGATGCCTTAATGTGCAAGAAATTTGCCACTACTGTGGAGCCAAAAATAATCAAGGAAAATATGGAAGCGACATGTGGATTTTTGGGCAAAAGTGACAAGGTTACCCTTAAGGCACACCGGGATTTCTACATGCATGTAGCAGACAATCATCCCTCAATTAAGGTCAAAAGTGGTCAAAATAGGTAATTATTCAAAACCTATTTCGTCCATCTCATCAAATCTTCCCCACAAGGTAACTCCCAAATTATTTCTTTCAAATTATATTAAGTGGCTAAATGATTGATTTATTACTCAATTAATTTATTAAGTAGCTAATTAATTGTGAATTACACAAAAAAAAAAACCACTAAAGTGGCCGGTTCCTATCTTTCCTAAAGGGGCCGGCCATACTCTTATAAATACCACCTCATTTTCTCCAAAAACCTAAGTTCTACACTCTGGAAAAATTCTCCAAATTTTCTAAACACTTTTCCCTCGAATTCTAACTTTGGCATTGGAGGTTCTTTGGCCAAAAGCCCCCCCATTCATCGTGGGCGCGTGAGGCTCTTGGCCTTGATCAAAAGTGTTAATCGTTTTGTAGGTGCAATTTTGTCCAAGAAGAAGAAGGCGAAAATTTGCATCCACAAATTGGTGCTTTCATTGAGAGTTGAGTCACACTCGTAGAAGACTCTCGCATCCAAGGTTTTTCGTTTTCTTGTTCATTTGTAGATTTTTCCTACATTCTTATTCTTGAAATTTTTTATTTTTAAAAATTGTTCTATAAAACATAAAAGAAAAGTACAATGGCAAGAGATTCGGAAACCTCGACGAACGGAAATTCTAATGTTCAAGGATTAGGACCGTGATTATCCACAGTGGCCACCCTCGGCAAAACCCATGGCGCCAAGGCCACGGCCCAAGCCGTGCCATTTCAACCTTCAAGGGACCAAGCCCTAGCCGAGCTGCCCAAGCCCAACGCATTGCCAAGCCGAGCCCTAGCCTCACACCCACGTGAGCCACATGCCGAGCAACTCACTCCCGTGGCCAAATCAGTCCAAGATTAGTTCAACCGTCACGGCTTCAAATTTCTGGGCCGACGATTGACCGAGGGCATTTTCACTACATTTCTCCACAAATTTGACATTTCCCAACTCAAATCTCTCGCCTGGAGTTTACCACACTTCCACTGCTCAAGGAGACCCATTCTTTCCAAGCTCTTCCAATCCAAATGGCGAACAACACTTGTCTCAACAAGTTATAGAGTTGACGAACGCCTTTGCACAACAGACGACCTTGGTGAAACAGCTCTTGCAACTAATGTGATATAAAATAGCACACAAACTTAAACCCTCTTTTTTATAGTTGTAATATATGAAAATAGGGATCATTCTAGGCCGGGGATTAGGATGGATGCTAATTTACACTAACTTGACTCAAAAACTGAAAACTAGACTCAAATAACATAAAACTAAGCTAAACTGACTCAAAACAAACTAAACTGACTCAAACAACTCAAAACAAGCACTAAGGGGTGATTTGGACGAAAATCTAACAAAATTAACTCAAAACATGAAAGGCAGGTTTGTTTGGATGAAAATTGACTTAAAACTAATAAGTTGCAAAACTAACTAAAGGTTGCACGAAATTAAGGTGACTTAAGGGGTGAAAGGCTAGCTAGAGGGTCATTCTCCACACATGACACATATGCAACACAAATCGATTTCCAGTTATTATTCCTATAAACCATGAATGACAATGCCCCAAGTTAATCGTGAACTGCACAAATTAACCATCAGATTTTCCTAAATTCATTAAATTGGACTCAGGGACATAATCAAATTATTTTCATCAAGTTCCCTATATGAACTGCATGATAGAGATACATATTAAAGATCATTAAGTTCTATGAAAATCATAAGCATTGACATGGCATTCGTAACTATGAACTGCATGATACTTCTACCAGGAATTTACTTAATGCGACCGTGGCTAGCAACTTCCACTACTTATAAATATAAGTTCATAACTATTAGGTGAAATTCCCTTATATTTTAGCATCAAATTCATGCATGCAAACTAAGTAGGCCTCCTTAATCAACATACAAGAATAAGTTATCAATCAAACAAATAAGTAAATTGCATTCACGATTTATGAAACAATAACTGGATGTAATCAATTCATATCACATATATGTTCATGGCTTTGAATTCACCTCTAACTAAAACAAAATTAGTTCCACATGTCCATCATAATTGAAAACCAAATTAAAATAAACAATGAACTAAAACTAAGGATAGAATACACCTAAAAACACTCCAGCAATCCAAAGGTCTTGAATGGCAGGCATGGCTCCAAGCTTTTCTTCCTTACAAAGTTGCGGCACAAAGTGTGTTTTTCTGATTTCAGGCTTTTTATGGCTCTTCCCTCAATTATGTGGCATATGTGGGTATTTATAAAGCTAGGGGGCATGGAAAGGTTGTGTTGGAGAAGGATTACACACTCCAATCCCACAAGGAAAAGGCTAATTACATGGCAGAAACCAGGGAGAATAAGGAAAGGGTGGTGCGGCACCTTTTTAGGCTTCTAGAATTTTGATATTAGGTGTTCTAATGTGAAAATAATTCCCCTATGCAGCTGGAAATATGGTAGGATAGGATTAGGATATGATCAAATTAGTTTGGATAATGTTAGATAAGATAAGATTGGATAAGGTTGAGATAAAACAAGACTTGATAAGGTTTTAGATAATGTTCATTCTCTTTAGCTGATTCCTTATCTTCTATGTCTTGAATCAATTTCTTCAACTCTTTAGCATATTCCTAGCCACTTTTGATCTTCAAAAACGTCCATCCACCTCACTCCATGCAAGTGCTATCCATTCCAAGCCCAAAACCGCTCTAAAATGCTCCAAATTGCCTTTTCTTGCCACTTTTGCCATTTGGACCTACAAACACATGAAAATAGCTTAAAACACTCTAATAAATATAAACTGACTAAGTAAATGCAAAGAAATAGGCTAACAAAGTCGCATAAATATGCACCTATCAGCAACGTACAGACATCCAACGTGCCTCAGACAAGGTGTCCCGAAGTAGGACAAGGGCAGACGAGGAAGCTCTCTGGCAGCATCCTGGCAAGCAGCCACTCGACCAGTCACGACTTGAGTGTTTGTGCAGTGTACACTCCCGATTGGGTCCCCAAGATAGCGTATACTCCCGTCTTAGCGCGCGGCAGAACATGCATTCTCGACTACACCCACGGACAAGCATACACTCACGGTAGACGCCATAATTCGATAATCAACAAGAGCAGCCTTCTAGGCAAAGCATTCATTCACGACTAAGCCCGCAATGAGCATCACCCACATCACATCAGGGTAGGCAGCACGATAGACGGAGAGAAACAGTCACTCAATCAGGCTCAAGTTTAACCGGCAGCTTGCGAAGAAAACCCTCGCCTAGGAACGGACCACATACACCGCTGTCGTGGCATAGACGAGCAGAGCATGTAAAAGAACAGCCTAGACTAGCAAGTCAAGAACAGGAGCGCCGAGAGCTCCGCTACCCTAACAAAGGCAGATTCAGGAAGAGGTAGAGAGGCTCTTAAAGAAACGATTATGCAATTTCCAACGCAATGAAGTCACCGATGAAGCATTACGACGGAACATAACCAACATGAGCAGACCATCCTTCACGAATGGGATTAAGCAGGCAAAGCCTTCATGCAAGCTTAGCATGCCACATTTCATATTTTTCAAAGGAGATTAAGATATGGTGAGGCACTTGAAGCACTACCGAAGCACGATGGTCCTTTATCGGAACAACGATGCCCTTATGTATAAGATATTTGCCACTACTTTACAAAGCGAGGCGTAAGATTGGTTTCACACCTTACTACCACGATCCAGTCAAATGCGACCACTCAATAGCAAGCGCAGCCTTCCAAAAATGACTCATAGCAAACCACCCATTGTTTGGAGAATTGACCATGAAAGAAGACTAACCTCTAGCAGAGAAATATACACTTTGGGACGAGGCTCGGTAAGCAAACAAGGGACTTGAGCAACCTCGAAACGAGTCGACAGTGGCTCAAAAAAAGGATGATGGGAAATAGTACAATAGAAGTAAGCAGGAGGCCAAGCGTAGGAACCGACCTATTGATAGGAGCATATTTAGGCGACTTACTTAGCTTGTTTTCGTGCATTTATATTGTTAATTCATAGTTGTTTTAGTAGTTTAAGCCATTTTCGTGTGTTTTTAGGTTCATATGGCTAAGGAAGCAAAAAGATGCATTTTGGAGCAAATTAGAGATTGGAATGGATATCATATGCTTGGAGCCAAGAGGATGGACGAAATTGAAGGATTCCTAATCCATTGCAGCCACATGCACATTCAATCATTCACACCAAAACCTTGCACATGCTTTCCCATTTCATTATTCATTCACTTTGCAGCCACCATTCACTCTTTAATCCACATGCATTCATCATCATTCACCACACCTTGCAGCCACATGCATTCCCCTTTTATATTTCCAACCCACATGCACTTCCCCCTTTATCATTTCAGCACATGCACTCCCTTTAATCACATGCATAAATCAGCCACATGCATCTCCCATCACCATATCAGATTTCCATCATATTCACATGCATTTCATCCTTTAAAACATTGCACATGCACTCCCTTTAATTAATTAAGCCACATGCACTCCCATCCATTTCATCATTGCAGCCAACACATGCTTTTTCACATGCATTTTCAGATTGTCCCCTTGCACATGCAGCCACATATTCATTGCACATGCAATTCCAACCCACATGCATCCTTTAATCATTCAAACATGCAGCCACATTCCCTCCTAGCTGTCATGTTCCCCCCCATTTCACCTATAAATAAGCATCCATTGCATTCATTCTCATTCATTCTTCCACATTTCAGAAAATCATCCATTCACACCAAGAAACATCCCCTTGGCCGTGAGTTTCCCTACAAATCCAAACACCACTCCTCTTCCATTTCCATCACTCCCCAAACCATTCACACCATCAAACTATCCTTAGACCTTGTGCTACAATAAAGAGGAAGAGAAGAGGGCCTAAACGTTCATACAATTCAAGTTTGAGTTGTTGGAATGTTTAGGTGTTTCTTTGATTTCAATGTTTAAATTCAATTCTCTTTGTTTTGTATGTTTGAGGAATGGAAGAAAAGAGTGCTTAAACGTTCATACAATTCAAGTTTGAGTTGTTGGAATGTTTAGGTGTTTCTTTGATTTCAATGTTATGAAGAACTAAACCCCCCTTAGCTAGGGGGTGATTCGAAATATATGTTTATACTTGTATTTTGATTTGATTACTTCTAATTACGTTTCATAAGTTGTGAATTCAATTTGTTTAACTGTTTTATTGATAACCTATTTATGTATGTTTATTGAGAGTGCACGCTTAATTTTCATGCATGAATATGACGCTAGAATATAAGTGAGTTTCACCTAATAGTTATGAACTTATATTCACAAGTAGTGGAGGTTGCTTATAAACAATCGCGTTAAATAAATTCTTGGCATAAGTTTCATGCAATCATAGTAACGAATGCCTCGTCAACACTTATAGTTTTCAAAGAACTTAATGATTCTTGCTTGTATCTCTATTATGCAATTCATGTAGGGAACTTGTGGGGAATGCTTTGGGTTGTCGTATGCAATCATCCAATTCATTAACTTAAGGAAAACTTGACGGTTAATTTAAGCGGACCTAATTAACCCGGGGTGTTGAGAATTCATGGTTTATTGAAATGCAATTGGAAATCGTTTTATTATGCAAGTGTAACATGTGTGGAGATGAACCCCTTGGCTAGCATCCATTCATTCCATTTCATCAATTTCATCTTTACATTCTGTCTAGTTTATTAACTTGTTTCGTTATTTCAATTTCCGTCAAAACCTTAATCCCCCTTTACTTTAGTGTCCAATTTAGTTAGAAAGTGTCTTAGTTTGTGTTTATAAGTGTTTTGATTAAGTTTATTTCCCAAATTCGTCCAAATTCACCAAAGTGTTCAAAACTGCCCAGAAAGTGCTTTTAAGGCAGTTTTGAGTGTTTTGGGTGATGTTTGAGTCTTTTGGTTTGTTTTAGTGTTTTAAAGTTTAGTTTTGCATTCTTTGAGTCTAGTTTAGTGTTTTATATTGTGTTTTTACGTTTTTGAGTCAAATCCAAGTGATTAACAATCCCTCCTAATCCCCGGTCCAGAACGATCCCTACTTATACATATACTATAATTTGACGAAAAAAGGGTTTAATTTGTGTGCGTATAAATCACGCATAACCTATAGCTAAGGAAGGCTCGACAACCAAGAACTACTCGAAGTTCTCAATCCCGATCCACCAAATCCTTCGCGACATTAAAAATGAGCCATGGTTCAAGCTGCTGAAATAATCAAAGGGAGATACTTCCAAATTAGATCACACCAAGTATTACGCATTACACTGAAGACCCGGTCACACAACCGACGACTGCTATACTTGGAAGAACTACCTGGAGAAGCTCGTGAAAAAAGGCAAGGTCAACAAATACTTAGACAAGCCAGCTATGCAGCCTAGAAGGAACGCAGACGATGACGAAGAGCCGTCAACTAAGACAGTTCAATTCAATGGCATCTTTGCCGAATCCGAGCACTTAGGGGCCACCAATAACTCCAAAAAGAGAAAGATCGAGCAGGCTCTACTACTCTCACAGGTCCAAGCACTCAACACCCAACCTGGACCCATCATTGGCTTTATCGAGCAAGATACAGAAGGTGTCGACTTCCCACATGACGATGCACTAGTAGTATCTGTCCAACTAGCCAATGTTATAATCGATATAATGATGGTTAATAATGGAAGTGCAGTCAACCTACTTGAGCTCTCAGTTATTCAAAAGATAGGCTTAGAAAGCACAATCATACCTCGAGCGGAGGTACTCACCGGATTCAACGGACACACCTCGACTTCCATCGGTCACATCACACTTGACGTGAAAAACCAGCAGTTGTCTCAAAGCAGACATTCACGATCGTAAGTGACCTATCTCCCTACAATGGGATTCTTGGGAGACCTTAGTTAATCAAGCTGGATGCCATCACTTTTGTGAAGTACCAAAAAATTCGATTCCGTATCCCGGGAGAAGAAGTCGGAGAAATCAAATATGACGATGCACTGTGCAAGTATTGAAAGAATCAAAGAATAAGACCTTTACCCTTGTAGCAGCTACCGAGGTCCGAAAGGACGAAGAAGCAACCCAATAGCAATTACAGCTGACGGATCAAGAAGGTGGTGCCCAAGCAGACGAGATATGATGGAAACCCGAAGAAGACGCTGAGGACATCATTCTTGATCCTCAACAGCAAGAAAAAGATGGCTAGAATTGGCTCACGTCTAAGCCTAGTAAAAAAGGAAGAACTCATGAATTTCCTTACAGAAAATCGTTATATCTTTGCATGGTCACCTTCCGACATGCCCTACATTAATCCCGAGGTAGCTTGCCACAAACTGCACGTTGACCCTACTGCCAAACTGGTGATCCAAAAATGAAGACACACCTAAGCAAGTGGTAATCATCGAAATAGAAATTAACAAGCTATTGGAGGCCGAATTCATAAAAGAAATAGCACATTCAGCATACCTTGCCAACGTCGTGTTAGCCATGAAGAAAGAGAAGGGCAAATTTAGGGTTTGCGGAGACTACAACGACCTCAACAAAGCATGCCCAAAAGATCTTTATCCGCTTCCCCAAATTGATCTATTTGTAGATTTAACTTCTGGGAACCAGATAATTAGCTTCTTGGACACATACACCGGTTACAACCAAATAGCCATGTACCAACCCGACAAGGAGAAAATCGCGTTCGTGATTGAGTAAAGCACCTACTGCTACAAGGTCACGCCATTTGGCCTCAAGAACGCATGAGCCACTTACCAACGATTAGTAAACATGATGTCCAATAAGAAAATTAGAGTAACCATGGAGGTCTATGTCAACAACATCATGGTAAAGGGCAAGCAACGGTTAGACCATATCGGCTACCTGGCAGAAACTTTCAACATCCTTAGAAAGTACAAGATGAAGCTCAACCCCACCAAATGCATATTCGGAGTATCTTCAAGCAGATTCTTAGGGTACCTAGTAACCTAACGAGGAAACGAAGCACATCCCAAGCAAATATGAGCGATCTTAGAGATGAAATCTTCAACTACCTTGCAGGAGATCCAAAGCTCGACTGGACGAGCAACCGCCCTCAAACGTTTCTTTTCGCGGTCTACCGATCGATGCAAGCCCTTTTTCAAGGTCATCAAGAAGGCACAACGAGACAAATGGGACGACAAGTACAAAAGAGCTTTCCAAGACCTGAAGCAGTATCTCACATCACAAAAGCTTTCCAAGACCTGAAACAGTATCTCACATCACTTCTCCTTTTATCCAAGCTGGAAGCAGCAGAGGACTTATACATTTACTTGGCAATCTCCGAAGTAGTAATGAGCTTTGCCCTCATACAAGAAGAGCTGGGGCCTAACTGCCGGTATTCTACACTTCTAAAGCTTTTCCCGATGTGGAAGCTAGATACCCGAAGATCAAAAAATTAATTTTGGCGCTAGTTGTTACGACTCGGAAGCTCATAACATACTTTCAAGCTCATACAGTCATTGTCATGACTCAACATCCTCTACGATCAATCCTACATGGTCCAGATGCTTCTCAACGAGTGATGAAATGGGCGTTGGAACTTACCAATACGGTTTTGTTTTCCAACCCCGCACGGCAATAAAGGTCCAAGTCATAGCAGAATCACGCCTAGCCAAAGCGACATAACAGAGAGGTCCAACGACACCCCGAAAGCAGTCGAGAGCACACCTTAGTCACTTCTGCTCCACCCAATGGAGACTTCTGGCATTTGCATGTCGACGTTGCATCCAACTACAAAGGCTCAGGAGCAGGCATGGTTCTTCTCACCTCAGACGGTTCAATGCTCGAGCAGACAATCACTCTAGGCTTCAAAGCATCCAACAACGAAGCAGAGTACGAGGCCTTACTAACAGGCCTCCAAATAACAAAAGGCTTGGCGGTGAAAAAGCTCGCAATTCATTGCGATTCCCAGCTAATCACCAACCAGACTACTTGGGAGTACACTGTAAAACATCCAAGGATGGTGTAATACCTAGAGAAGGTACGCAAGGAACTTGAGGCATTTCAGACTTACACTCTCACTTAAGTTTTGCAGGCAGACAACGCCCATGCAAACACACTAGTCGGTCGAGGCTCTGCCCTCGACCACCAACTCAAACGCTCTATCCTGGTGGAGTATCTAGACAAGCCAAGCATATAGGTAAAGCCAGCAGCGAAAGTGTCACAAGTTAGTATAACTACCAACTGGCAAAGTTTTATTATAGACTACCTGGTCAATGACACACTCCCCATAAAAATATTGGAGTCTAGAAAGCTTCAAATAAAGGCAACAAGCTACTACATGTGGAACGGCATTCTCGTTTGAAGATTTTACATCGGACCACATCTTCACTGCCTAGCACCTCCAAATTATCTAAAGGTTCTAAGCTCAATCCACGAAGGTGTTTATGCAAATCACAACAGAAACTGATCCTTAGCATAGAAGGCTCTTAAGATAGGCTACTATTAGCTTACCATGCACTAAGATGCTAAGGAGTTAGTACGAAAGTGTGATCGTTGCCAACGCTACAAGTCGGTACCAGCATTGCCTGCCAGCAAACTATACCCACAGACGAGTCTTTGGCCATTCATGCAGTGGGCAATCAACCTAGTAGGGCCAATTTCGCCCGCTACTGGGGGCAAAAACATGATGATCATGGCAACTGATTACTTCATCAAATGGGTAGAAGCAAAGCCCATGACAACCACGTCTTAGACGAACATAAAGCACTTCATATGGAGGAACATCATTTGCCGATTTAGCATCCCTCAATTCATCATCACTGACAACAACCCTCAATTTATGGGCCAAAATTTGGCAAAGTTCTTCCAAAAGTATGGCATCAAGCAGCACATATCTACGCCAAGATATCCTTAAGGCAACGGGCATGCCGAACCATTCAACAAGATGATCATTGACTGCCTCAAGAAATTTCTCTTCGACAAGAAGGGAAAATGGCCAGACGAATTCCCCGGATGTTTATGGGCATATCGTACCACAAAAAGACGAGCAACCAATGAGACTCCTTTCTCTTTGGCATTTGGTTTAAAAGCAATCATTCCTCCCAATGTCATCGTGCCAAGTATTAGCACTCTACTGCCAAGCATTATAATAGCAAGGAGATGGCCACAAGCTTAGAACTGCCAGAGGAAACGGGCGAGCAGACCATCATCCGCATCACAGCCTACCAACATCAACTCCTCTCCAGCTACAACAAAAGGGCTAAGATCCAGCAGTTCTAACCAGGATATCTAGTCCTAAGAAAAGCCTTCATCACTACCCCACAAAGAAGGCTCCAAAACGATGGATCCCATCAGGGAAGGTCCGTACAGGATCAGCAGAGTAGGCTGCAAGGGTAATTACACTCTCACCACCGTGAACAACAAAAAGATCGAAAAGCAGTGGAACGCTTACAATCTGAGGAAGTACCATGTTTGACCACCTGCTACAATAAAGCCCGAAGAACTCAAGCAGCTCAACGGGCACCACCTAGTAAGTCGAGGATTATCCAGTTATTATGCAGTCTCTACTTTACAGCTAAGTTCTCGTTCGTTTCACTCATTTTTCAATGAGAAATTTAGAAGCAATTTATAACTTGGCTCAACTACATGTCTACAACAACTGATCACTCCTGCATGAATTGCACCCCCGAGGGATTCACTGCAGGAATTGCACCCCCCCTCGAGGGATAAAGCATGCTCTCCAGTGCGATAGGGTAAACCAATTCCCGCACACCCACATAGATCTGCTCTCCAAAGTAGGAGGATAAACTCTACACTCCGAATATCCAGACGTGGATAAGCTGGGCTGCCCTAGTATAACTAGATTCATGATGGCTTATGCCGAGATTCCTAGAAGTAGCCACAATGGCCTTTTTCAAGGCTTAGCTAACTAAAGGATTTTAGGTCTCTTGGCCCAATCCGCGAAGAATCGGGCCCTAGAAACGGATGGGGAACGTAACGCAATACGTCCTATAGACGGCTACCCTGGAACCCTAAAGCTGTTACTGAGTGCACTAAGGTAGCCTACGGTTTCTGGAAGATTGCCTACGACTTGAGTCGCACTAAACTTATACAAGTGCACATTCTTGTGAAAGGTTAAACAAGCTAACATGTATATACGAAGCTTTATCCACTATCGACATGCTATGTAGTCGATAAACTTCACCTCTGCCAAGCGCAGAATAACCTGCACCAAGTCTTAAAGTGTTGTGATACTTGTTATGCAACCTACGAAATTAGAGAAAGCCAAGGTTAATAGTCTAGTGGTTACGTGGACTTATCTGCTTCTATAAGTAAGGTGTCTGGCTGCCAACCCTATGGCTAACAACTTTGCAAAGTTCTACACCAACACCTACGACTTCATAGGCTACGTGGGTCTGTCTACTTAGAGAAATGTATCATGCCTACCAGCGAAGATAGAGAAAAGTGAAGTAAACAAGTTTATTAATTTTTCTAGGCAAATTGATAAAAAAAAAACTAGCAAAAAACCGAAGGAGTTCAAGCAAAGCAAGAGTAACAAGGAAAACAAAGAAAATCCTAAAGGCTACCTAGAAGACTATTCTTTAGTAGCTTGGACATTCCACGACTACTCGGTCGCCACATCTTTAGCAGCTATGATACTCTCAACAACGGCACTATCCGGCGCTCTACCCTTAGCTGCCCCAACCTGAGCACCAATCTCTCCGACCACTTCACCAATAAAAGCCTCAAAAGTGAAGGCGAGCAAGTCTTCTAGAGAAATGGAGAAGGTCTCGAAGTCTTTACTAGAAAACTCAAAGTTAGACAGTTACTGAAAGAGATAGTCTACATAACCCATCTTGTAGAAGTTAGCTTGACTCTGAGTAAGCGAAGCCTCGAACCCAGCCTTCTCACTCTTGAACTGGTCATTCTCCTCGAGTAGACAAGCACGGACCCATTGTAGCTCCTCCACTTTTTTCTTCAGACTATCGTTGATCTTCAAAGCACCTTGGAGTTCCGACACTTGAGGCTCAAGCCTATCGACAACCTTCTTGAAGTGGATCACTTGGTTATAAGCAGTAATCAGTTCTTCATCCTTTGCGTAAGTAGCAGAGCGGAGCTCAAAGACGGCACGCTCAAGGTTTTGAATCTAAGGTATGTAACACCCAATCTTCTTCTCTGCACTTTCATAATTTACTTGGATTGTGTCAAACCTAGTCTTCAAATCCATGATCTCTAAGCGAGCGGTCTTAAGCTGCAGAGAAGTAAGGGCAGAAATATTAGACCCCTTCAAAGCAGCAAACTCAGATTCCAACTTTTTTAGTTTCTCGGCCGAGGAGTAAGTTTCGGCTACCACAATTCTTGCCACCTCCTTGGCAGCCATGGTATCCTCTTGATCAAGGAACATAGACTTGGCTGCTAGAATCGCCATTTTCCGCATCATGGCCAGCAGAGCAATCTTTCTATACTCGATCATATGCTTCACGAAGGAACTTTGGTCAACAACCCCTTTGACGCCATCGACAAATTTAGCACACACGTCCATGTCCTCAAGCAGGTTTGGTCTCAAAAGCATGCAAATCTCAGCAGCTTCCCTAGAAATAGACTTGGTGGATTTCTCACAGCTGCTAGCACGAGCAGGCTCCTTCTTCTTAGCAACAGAATAAGTCTTTAGCTTTTTCGCAGCAGACGTCTCTTGAGCAGGCGGAGAAGGTCTCTTTTTCACACCTTCACTTACAGCAGGCTCCAGAACGGTGACCGAATGAGCTAATGCCTCCACCTTGATCCGATTTATCTCATTTCTTGGAGGTAGCCCACCTTTCTCTCTACAAAGAGGACTAAGCGGCCAACACCACTCATGGTACTCAGAAAGGATACCCAGAGCAACATGCACTTTCTTCATGTCCGGAGAAGTCTTAGAAATTGAGCCAAACTTCAAATCTACAAAAGCAGTGGGAGACAATTAGAAAATTAGAGAGCAGTTTAGCATAAATACAAAGCAGCTAAGAGATTAAGCAGCCTATTTAGCAGATATGAAGAACGTTGGAACATGCAGCTTGGGGGAAGAATCACACTCCTATTCTCCACTTATCTCCAAAGTTTCTTTGGCCCAGTCATGATCTCCCTTGCTCGAATGATCGAAGAGCCTGTGGCGAGACCGCAGCTGCCCAAATCCCTCGATGTGGCCAATGTAAAAAAAGTACCAAAATTCGTTGACGATTAGAGTTAAGTCAAAGAATTGGCTTAGATTAAGGAATCCCACCAGCACACGGAGCGCATTTGGAGAACATTGAACGGGGGCACAGTTCATAGAGTAAAGTACTTCCTGGAAGAAACGAGGCATAGGAAAAGTAAATCCCAACACAAAGTACTAGAGGTGGAACTTGATGGCCCTCCGAGCCCCACCACATGGCTCAGGGCTGCTACCATCCAAGTTATCAAAGCTAATTTTGAAGTGAGCAAACTTAAAGTAGCCAACCTTGCTTAAAGACTCGCCTTGGCGATACAATGGCGGCACCCTATCATCATTCTTGTGGCTCAAGGAAGACATGTTCGAAGAAATTCTACAACAATGCAAGAAAGATTCGTTAGACGATTGCTTAAAAAATAAAGAAATAAAAAATAAAAAAATAAAAAAAGGAAGGAGGGCACAACATCTCAGCCACTCTCTCATTTTCCCCAGGCACAGGCCCAAGCCCACCCTTCAAAAAAATAAAAAATAAAAAAATAAAAAACAAAGCGCCAACCAGCCGCACGCCAAACCCACGCTGCCAGCCCTCAGCCCGAGCCAAGCCACCATCACGCGAAACCCACGGCAGCCACTTTTTCATGACTCATCGACCCCCGTTCATCCAAAATTCAAGCCCCGAGACTCGCAAAAAATTAAGAAGACAAAAAATTAATTTTTTCTTACCTTGAAGTGACGTGAAGATGAAGTAAGCAATGAAATACGATCCTTTACATGGGCAAGATGTAGAAGATTGCTAGAAGAGATGGAACAAATATCCCCTAAGCTTTATTTCTTGTAGGAAAAATAAATCACTCTCCAAAGTTGATTTCATAATCCACTTAAGGTGGACTTAAATAAGCTTTGATAGAAATTTATTTCCTTTTCCTAGAAGGATCTAATTTCCAATTAAAGAGGGAATCTACATCAAAATAGGAAACAATCATATGTTTCCTAAAGCAAGAAGATCTCTACACCTGCTACCTTTTCCTACGAGCAGCCCAACAGATGTGGCAGCATTTGTGGAGCCAAAAATAATCAAGGAAACTATGGAAGCGACATGTGGATTTTTGGGCAAAAATGACAAGATTACCCTTAAGGCACACTAAGATTTCTACGCTCAAGCAGCAAACAATCATCCCTCAATCAAGGTCAAAAGTGGTCAAAATAAGTAATTATTCAAAACCTATTTCATCCATCCTCATCAAATCCTCCCCACAAGGTAACTCCCAAATTATTTCTTTCAAATTATATTAATTGGCTAATTAATTGATTTATTACTCAATTAATTTATTAATTAGCTAATTAATTGTGAATTACACCCAAATAACCACTAGTGGCCCATTCCCATCTCTCCCAAATAGGCGGGCCACACCCTTATAAATACCACCTCATTTTCTCCAAAAACCTAAGTTCTACACTCTAGAAAAATTCTCTAAATTCTCTAAACACTTTTCCCTCAAATTCTAACTTTGGCATTGGAGGTTCTTCGGCCAAAGCCCCCCTCCCCCCCCCCCCCCCCCCCCAAATTCATCGTGGGCGCGTGAGGCTCTTGGCCTTGACCAAAAGTGTTAATTGTTTTGTAGGTGCAATTTTGTCCAAGAAGAAGAAGGTAGAAATTTGTATCCACGACTACTTTGCAGGGCGAGGCGTAGGATGGGTTCCATACTCTGCCTCCATAATCCATCCGAAGTTTTGATAAGATTTCCATAGTTTTCACTAAGGAATACTTATTCTATCTCTCGATCAAGAAGAAGTCCGATCAACTCTTCAACATCAAAAAGAATCCAAAAGAGTCACTCCGCAACGATATCAAGAGGTTAAAGGCGGAGAAGGCGAAGATAGTCTCCTGCAACGACTCGATTGCCAACATAGCATTCCAAAATGGATTCCCAACAAATCATCCTCTATTTGGAGAATTGATCATGAAGGAAGACTTGAATCTAGCAAACTCATTTGCCCTGGCAGAGAAGCATGTGTTTTAGGATGAGGCCCAACGAGCAAACAAGGCACTTGAGCAGCCATAGAATGAGTCCAACGTAGCCCAGAAGAAGGTGGACAAGAAACAGTCTAACAACTGAAGCAGGCAAGAGGCCAAGCACAGAGACCGGTTCCCAACAAGAGGAGGTCAAGCCACCTAAAACTATATGAAGTTCTCGATCTCGATCAACCAGATTCCCCACAACCTTAAGACTGAGCCTTGGTTTAGGCTACTAAGACAATCTAGACGAGACACCTCTAAATTGGATCACTCTAAGCATTGTGCATTCCATCGAGGTCTCAGTCACATGACCAATACTTATTATACCTGGAAGGAATACCTAGATAAGCTGGTGAAAGAAAGTAAATATGACAGATACCTGGACAAGCCAGTTGCGCAGCCTAGGAACAACGCAGACTCAGATGAAGAGTTGTCTGCCAAGATTATCAAAATCAACGAAATCTTTGCCGAGTCTGAGTACTTGAGGGCCACAAACAACTCCAAGAAGAAGAAGATCCAGCTAGCTATAACGAACTCCCAAGTTCAGCCAACTAACACCAAACCTAGACGCATCGTTGGTTTCACCAACCAGGATGCTGAGGGAGTTGACTTCCTACACGTCGATGCTCTGGTAATGTCCGTTCAGCTAGCACATGCTATAGTCGACAAAATGATGGTGGATAATGGCAGTACAGTAAATATACTTCAGTTATCCGTTATTCAGAAGATGGGCCTAGAAAGCACGATAATATGCTAAGTAAAGGTACTCACCAAATTCAACTGATACTGGCAACATAACACTCGATATAAGAACATCACTAGTAGTCTCAAAGAAGACCTCTATCGAGTACCAGAAAATTTGATTCCGCATCCCAGAAGAAGAAGTCAGAAAGATCAAGTCTGACCAGACCACATCCTTATAAAGCACGGTACAAATGTTGAAGGAGTCAAAGAAGAAGTCATTCACCCCGTAGGAGCTACCGAGGTTGAAGAGGACGAGCCTACTACCAAATAGCAACTACAGCAGGAAGATCAAGATGATGGCTTTTAGAAAGACACACTGATAGAAGATGACGCCAAGAATTGGCTCACGATTGAGCTTAGCTGCACTCCACTGCTTCCTCTCACGCTCAACTGATCGATGTAAGCTTTTTTTCAAAGCTACCAAGAAGGCATAAAAAGACAAGTGGGACAACAAGTGCGAGAAAGCATTTCAAAACGTAGCAGTAAGCTCTGCCCTCATACGAGAAGACCTGGGGACCCAACTGGCAATATTCTACACTTCTAAAGCTTTCCTCGATGCTGAAATAAGATACCCGAGGATCGAAAAGCTGATTTTAGCGCTAATTGTTGTAGCTCGAAAGCTTAGACCATATTTTCACGCACATACGATCATCGTCATGACTCAGTATCCCTTACGATCTATCATACATGGTCTAGACACTTCTTAACAAGGGATGAAGTGGGCGTTAGAACTTAGCCAATGCGGCTTGTTTACCGACCCCACACGGCGATAAAAGCTCAGGCCTTGGTAAACTTCATAGTAGAGTTCACTTCTGGCCTAGAAGACGTAAAGACATAGCCAAAAGACGCCGCAAGCATGCATGCCGAACCAACCATTTCTAACAAAGACTTTTTGCGCTTACACATCGACAGTTCATCCAACTACAAGGGTTCTAGAGCAGGCTTGGTTCTCATCACCCCAGACGGCTCAATGCTCGAGTAGGCAATCACTCTAGGCTTTAAGGCATCAAACAACGAAGAGAGTACGAGCCCTTATTAGTAGGCCTCCAAATGGCACAAGATTTGGCAGTTAACAAACTTGCAATCCATTTTAATTCTTAGCGTATCACTAGCCAGACTACCGGGGAGTATACAGCAAAACATCCAAGGAACTTAAGGCATTTCAAACTTCCACCCTCACACAGATGCCACGGGCAGACAATGCTCATACAGACACCTTGGCAGCCTTAAGCTCCGTTTTGGGCTAACAGTTCTAGCAGCCTTAAGCTCCGTTTTGGGCTAACAGTTCAGATGCTCTATCCTAATCGAGTATTTGCGAAAGTCGAGTACAGAAGAAGAACTAGCAGTCGAGGTGTTACAAGTCAACACAACCACAAGCTGGCAAGATCTCATAATCTACTACCTAGTCAATGGGACACTCTCTGTATAGAGATTGGAATCTAAAACACTCCAAATAAAGGCGACACTCTACTACATGTGTACCAACTACTTCATCAAGAGGGTAGAAGACGAGCTCATGACCACCACTACTCAATCAGACATAGAGCGCTTCATATGGAATAACATCATCTATTGATTTAGCATCCTATAATCTATCGTTACCGACAATAGCCCGCAATTTATAGGCAAAGACTTGGCGAAGTTCTTCCAAAGATATGGCATCAAGCAGGACATGTCTATGCCTAGATATCCCCAAGGCAACATGCAAACGAAGGCATCCTATAAAATAATCTTGGACTGACTCAAGAAATCCTTCACATACAAGTAGGGAAATTGGCCAGACGAACTTCCTAGTGTCTTATGGGCATATCGCACAACCAAGTGATAAGCAATCGATGAAACTCCTTTCTCATTAGCATTTGGTCAAAAGCAATCATCCCTCCCAATACATCGTGTTAAGCATCAACACCATACTACCAACTTTAGAGCAGAACAAAAAAGAGATGGCCAAATATCTAGATCTGGCAAAGGAAAAACGCGAGAAGGTTATCACTCACAATGTAGACTACAGAAGCAGCTCATTTCTAGCTACAATAGAAGGGCAAAGACCCGGCAGTTTCAGCCTGGAGATCTAGTCCTAAGAAAAGCATTCATCACTGCCCGATGAGAATGATCTAAAAAGATGAATCCTATCTAGGAAAGTCACTACAAAATCAGCAGAGCAGGCGGCAATGATAGCTACACCCTCACCACCATGAACGACAAAAAGATCGACAAGTAGTGGAATGCCTACAACCTGCAAAAGTACTATGCATGACGAAATAAAATTCGAAGACTCAAGCAGCTCGACGAGTACTACCTCAAAAGCCAAAGACTACTCAGCTGCTATGCAATTCTACCTTTCAGCTAAGTTCGATATCCTTCATCTTATTTTCAATGAAGATTTCCGAAGCTATATACCACTTGGCTCAACTACGTATCTACAACAATTATCTACTCCTACTCACATTGAAGATCACGCCTAATCAAGGTCCTATCGCAAGAATTGTGCCCCTCCGAGGACCAACCTTGCTCTCTCAATAGAAGAGGGTAAACTTCGCACTCTGAATATCTAGACGTGGATGAGTCAGGTTGACTTTGTGTAACTAAAGGCATCCCTAGAAACCTAAAGCCGCTGCTAATTGAACGAGCAACCTACAATTTTTGGAAGATACCTGGGAACCTAAAGTCCCTGTTTATTCAACGAGCAGCTAACAGTTTCTGGAAAATACCTAGGAACCTAAACCCTCTACGAATTCAACGAGAAGCCTACGAATTCTAAAAGATCCTTGGGAATCTAAAGTCATTGCCAATTCACCAAGCAACCTACGGTTTCTAGAAGACTGTCGTAGTACACCCTTCGAGCAATTAGCCGCCTAAACCTATAAAACCGCACAATCTTGTGAAAGGTTAACAGGTTATCTCGCACATACACTGCCTAGCGTAGAACAACCACTTGGGTTTGCACTGATTCTTAAAGTGATGTGCTACTTGCTATGCAGCCTATAGAATTGGTTACATAAAGTGCAAAGTGTTCTTTCGAACCACTGCCCACGAAATTCCACAAAACCATGTACTTTTGATGCGAAAGGGTAGCGAATTTTGTGTCCCAGCAATCTTTACTATGTTGTGATGCAGGCCACACAGCTTAAAGGATTTAAGAAAGGATGACCAAACTAAGCAGCCAATGGTCAGGGGGCAACAACACAAGATAAAGCTCAGCAGTTCAACGATTTAGAATATCAAAGTTAACAACCAAGAAGTCATGGAGACTCACCTGCTTCTGTAAGTAAAGCGTCTGGCTGCTGACTCTCTAGTTAACAGCTTTGTAGAGGTCCTAAGCCTAGATCAACAGTCAAATAGGTCGTGTAAGCCCGTCTGCTTATTAAAAAGCAGCATGCTTTGCTAATGACCTTGTGATTAAGATCTAGTGAACCACCGATACGAGACATACAACCACAGAGGTCAATCGGCCCTGCAAGTTAAAATTTTCAAAAAGATGCCTCAAGCAGGCAAAGATTCGCTCCTAACAACCCGAAGTTGTCGCCTAAAGTAATAGAGGCGGGCTTAACTGCTTTCTTCAAAGTAGCCTGCTCAATTGTTCATTCTATAGTAAAAGCTTAAAGCAAGGCAAAGAGACAAAGATGAAGTAAAGCGAAGAAAAACGGTTTATTAATTTCTAACAAATTGGTAAACGGGCACGAAGGCCAACAGCAAAGGAAAAAGCAAGCAAGAAATGAAAAGAAAGTAAATCCTAAAGTTTATCTAAAAAGACTACTCATCAGTAGCTTGGACATCTTTAGCAGCTACATCGCTCCCAGCAGCATCAACTTCCTGCGTTTCACTTACAACTGCCCCATCTCGGGCAGTACTATCATCAACCGCCCCTACCTGGGCGGCACCACCTTCGGTCGTACCTACCTAGGCAACCTAATCCTCAGCTGCTCCACCGACGACACTCTCAAAGGGAAACTTAAACAGATCCTCAGAAAAAGTAGCAAAAATCTCGAGGTCCTTATCAGAGAAGGCATAGTCAGACGATATGCAAATGAAATGATCAATATAGCTAAGCTTGTAGATGTCAGCTTGACCTTGGGCAAGGACAACCTCAAGACTAGACTTCTCACTCCTTAGCTATTTATTATCCTCAATCAGGTCAGTACGAGCATTCTGCAACTCATCTAGTTCCTTCTTCAAGTTCTTGCTGGCAGACAATGCTTCTTACAGCTCAATTTCCTTAGACACAAGTCTACCAACCACCTTCTTGAGTCCAACAATGTCATTATGCATAGCGAGTAGCTCTACATCCTTGGCATCATGGGTAGATGAAAATTCTAAAATGGCACTCTCAAGGTCATGCACTAGCAACGCTTAGACTTTAATCTCCTTCTCTGTAACGCCATACTTCCCCCAGATCGCTTCAAGCTAAGCCTTCAAGTCATTGATATCTTGGTGAGCAATCTCAAGCTATTGAGCAGTGGGTGCAAAGATATCAAATCCCTTCAAAAAGGCAAGTTCAAACTTCAACTTTTTAATTTTATCATCAGCTGAGCAAGCCTCTGATACCATGGTTGGCGCTATTTCCCTAGCAGAATTGGCATCATCCTGCTCTATACGAGTGTACTCGGTTACCAAGATCATAGATTTCTGCATCATAGCAACTAGGGAACCTCTTTGCGACTAAACTTCATGCATCGCAAAGAAATTAAAGTCAACAACTTTGCTCACGCCATCAACAAACTTGGCACATACCTCTGTGTCCTTAAGCAAATCGGGCTTCAATAACGCATAGATCTCGGAAAACTCCCCTAAGGCTGGTTTAGCAGGCTAATCATGGCTAGGGATGGGCAACGGTTATGCCGGGCGGGTAACCGCGGTTATTTATCGATAACCGTTTATTCTCATACCCGCATAATCGTTTACCCATTGGGTAATTGCCTAAACGGTTATACCCATACCCATAACTGTTTATAAACGGTTAACCATACCTATAACCGCGTACCCATTTAACCGTAACCGTTTAATACCCGTTTACCCATTTATCCTTTCTTTTTTACCATTTACTCCTTTTTCACCCGTCTACGTGTTTTTTTAACAACTTGAAAATTAAAAAGGAAAAATTTGTCATAATTTTCTTTTTCTAACAACTAAACACCGTTATAGGTACATTCATCATACATTTCTGCATTTTAATTTTTTAAGTCCTTATACCATTCCAATAATTGAAATAATGGTTTACGGATGATATTTTTAACTGTTAACAATGAAGGTAATATAAAATTTGCTAACTATTCTTGGGTTACGAAAACTATTAAAAAACAGTATTATTGGGTTATTTAACTTGGAATATAAAATATTAACATAAATATATATAATGGACCATGAAATTTAAAGTGGTTAAGGAAAACTAAATTATATTAGCTACATAAATCATTTAAAGTAGTTAAGGAAAACTAAATTATATTAGCTACAGAAATCATGCACTATAGTCAATAGCATTGATCTGAGTTTTGTCCGATAAGGAACATGGTTTGTGTTAATTTTACATATATAAAATAAATGGGTAAATGGTTATCCGTTTATAACCACGGTTAATACCCATAACCGCCCATTTAAATTTCGCAGGTAAACAGTTATACCCATAACCATAACCGTTTAATTTAAATGAGCGGGTAACCGCGATTACCCATAACCAATGGGTATTTATCCATTGCTAATCATGGCTACTCATGCGAGCAGACGTTTCTTTCTTAATAAGAAGAGCTAGCCCTAGCATTGCCTTGGCTGTGGAATCACCATCCTCGCTCTTCGCCACTGCACGCACCTCTAGAATCAGATCAGAGTTGGGCACAGGCTGCCTCAGAATAAAACTAGTCATAGAGGGCATGACAGAACTCTTCTGCTATGCAATCTTGTCAGCAATTGGTCTAGCAACCCTCGGAGCAACCTCTTTCTTCCCATTAGAAGAAGTCAAGTTAATAACGAGCCTTCCAGTAATGGACGAAATCAAGTCAATAACATAGGAAGTCAAGTCAATAACAGAAGAAGTCAAGTCAATAACAGTCTTCGGCTTTATCTCCATTGACAGCTCTCAAGCAGGCGACGAATATTTCTTTCTCCCACTTTCACTTGTAACAAGCGCCACAGTAGCGATCGGATGAGCAAACGCCTCACCCTTGAACCTCCTAATCTCTTCTAATGAGGGTAGCCCACCTTTCTCGCTATGAAGAAGACTAAGCAGCCAACGCAATTCATAGTATTCAGCAGGGATCCTCAAAGCGATGCGCACCTTCTTCATGTTTGGAGAAATCTTGGGAGTTGAACCAAATTCTGAATCTACATAAACAGAGGATGACAAATCAGAAGGTAACTCAGCAAAAATATAAAGTAGCTTAGAGACTAAGCAGCTTACTTACCATTGATGAAGGCAGTTGGAAAACACAGCCCAGGCGAGGAGTCGGATTCCCACTATCCGCTAATCTCAAAGGTCTCCCTATACCAGTCATAATCCCCCTTTGCTCGAGTGATCGAAGAGCCTATGGCGAGCCCTCAGCTACCCAACACCATCGATGTGACCTATGTCAAAGAAGTACCAAAACTCGTTGGCAATCAGGTCCAAGTAAAAAAACCCGCTCAAGTTATGGAACCCCACCATCACACGGACCACATTTCAAAAGCACTGAGTAAGAGCACACTTCATGGAGCAGATCACCTCTTGGAAAAACTGAGGCATGGGAAAATTGAACCCCAACACAAAGTAGTAGAGGTGAAGCTTGATAGCTTTCCTAGAACCACACAGCTCACAGCTGCTACCATTCTTGGCCTGCTTCACGTGAACCGCAGACGGAATTACGTGCTCAAACATCTCGAGGAAGTCCCTGAACTGCTCATCAAAACCTACCATGACATGAGTAGCCTTGAAGTAGCCTAGTTCACTTGCAGATCCACCCTGATAATGCAATGACGGAATAAATTCATCATTCTTGTGGCTTAAGGAAGTCATGTTCGAAAATCCTACAACAGCGCAAAGAAATATTATTGGAAGACTATTTGAAGAAAAAAAAATTGCAAGGAGCAACGCACCAGACTGCAGCCCAACTAGCTACCCTACGGACCCAGCACGCCAGGTCTTTCTCTCTCGACCTAATAGGCAGGAGGCATGCTACCTCTTATCACCCTCGGTTCAAATGGCCTAGCAACCCAATTCACCTGAAGGGGGTTGGCGCCTCTCGCGTCCCTTTCTCTCATGTATCTCTCAACATTGCACGAGCCCAAGCCCAGCATTGACCTTCCTCCTCCACGCCTAGCCTAACGCATTGAGTCGACTCATCCGCGCCAGCCCTAACAACGTGCCAAGTCGACCCAGCTACTACGGCAGCAGCAACATAAAAGCCCATGGAGCCAAAATTCGAGCCTTGAGGCTCCGAACAAATGAAGAAGAAAGAGAAAATTAATTTTTTTTCTTACCTTGGAGAATAAGAAAACCAACGGAACACAATTCTTTGCACGGGCAAACGACGAAGATTGTCAGGGAAGGGGGAACAAATATCCTCTGGCTTTCTCTCTTTCTTGCAGGGTTTCAATTGCACGCCAAATTTATTTAACCCTCTACTTGACGCAGACTTAAATAGGTTTTGGTGGCAATCACATTGCCTTTCCTTGAAGAATTTAAATTCCAAATTAAAGAGGGAATTTACATCAAATTGGGACACAAACTCCATTACATCTTTGGATTTCTACACCTCCTGCCCTTTCCTGCGAGCAGCCCAGCAGTTGTGGGGGCATTTGTGGAGCCAAAAATAATCCCAAAAATCATGGAGCTGACATGTGAATTATTTCCCAATAAAGACAAGACTGCCCTTATTAAATGAGCAGGAAGCAGCCTCATTCACCACACGCAGCTAAGGTAAAGCAAGCAGAGATCAACGACTGCTCAAGGCACCCCTGCCTATAGAAAAAGTCAAAGGTATTTATGATAGAATAATCCCTTATTCTTTTCATAAATACATTCCTAATCAGAGAAGACCTATTTCACGTAAGTTATCCTAATCCCATTTATTTATGATATTTACCTAATTATTCTAAGATATTTATTTACACAAATATCTTAGAATATTCTCACCCAAATTTCATCCCTAGGGTTGGCCACCTCTAAACCCTAGAGGGTCGGCCCACCTCCTCATTTTCTCCTATAAATACTCCATTTATCTCTAAAATTCGGAGAGGCCTTAGCTACTCCCTAAAAAGGCTTTTTGTGGGCAAACACATTCTTTATAGAATTCTAACTTAGGCATCGGAGATTCTTCAGCCAAAGCCCCCCATTCATCGTAGGTGTGTGAGGCTTTTGGCCTTAATCTTAGGTGTTATTATTTTGCAGGTGTAGATTCATCAATCAAGAAAAGGCGGAAATTTGCATCCACAGTGATGCTAATGCTTGTGGTAGTGAGGTGGTGGACGTGGTGGCAATGCCAAAGGCAATTGTTCCGATGGTGACCATGCTGAGATTGCGAAGGTGCTAGTGACCAGGGTGGCGATGGTATGACAGTGGAGGATGTGGTGGTATTGACAATAGTGGTGATGACAATGATGAGACGGTGGAGGTGGTGATAGCCATGGTGATGTAGGTGATGGCAGTGAAGAATGTTGTGTGGTGGTGGCGGTGGTGGTGACAGTGGTGGTGGCAGTGGTGGTGATGGTGGTGCTTACATACATAATTTTATTTTATAAAACTCTTTGTTGTATGATGTATGTTTTATTATCTATTGTTTTGAATTTTTTTAGAAAGTAGAGGATGTATCAATTTTGATGTTAACATAACTTAGGTTAAATATCTTTTTCTGCGTTTTTTTATTTTCTAAGTTTGTTTAAAATAATAATTTGCCAACGCACTTTTATTTATATAAGAAACGAAAAACTTTTACAAAATGTTTACGGACTAGCTCTTAAAAACCCTTGACGAAAAAAAGCTCTTAAAAAACCGGCACTATGCTTTTGGCACTAAAAGTTCAATTTTTTCAATGGTACATATATCCCCGATTGGTATACATACGAATAGTTAAGATTTGAAAATAAATCTCTAAATAATTAAGAAAATTGAATTTAAAAGTTAAAACGTAGCATTGAAAGCGACAAGTAAAAGGAATTTCATTTAGAGAAATGTTATTAACATTCCAAAAATTTCATTCTACCCCCTTCATAAATGTATTTTTCTTTCTAATTATAAAAAAAATTAGAAAGCAAAATAAAATTTTTAAAATGACAATAATAATTCCCTTCATTTAATACTAACGAAATATTTCCTTTTGGCTATGCCAAAATTTCAAAGAGACGGATGCTGTTCAGATATTTGTCATAGAATTTGAGCGAATTCCCATCACTAACGTCGATATTATGGGCGCTCAAACATAACCCTCATCTCATCCTCTCTCTCTCTCCTCTGTTTCTCTCTCATGGCTTCGTCGGCAGCCGGTGACCCTTCCGCCGACGAGCCAGTCACCCCGGCAGGCCGCCTCTTCCTCCAGCCCGAAATGAACCAAATAATCAACTGTGCCATCGGATTCCAAAACCCCATAAACATCGACTTAATCAAATCGACCCTCCAAAACTCTCCCCTCCTCTCCAACCCCAGATTCTCCAGCCTCCTCGTCCACGACTCCGACGGCCGCGAGCACTGGCGGAAGACCCCCCACGTCGACATCGACCGCCACGTCATCGTCCTCCACGAACCCCTCACCACATCACCCGTTGACCACGAGACAGCAGTCAACGACTACTTGGCCGAACTCTGCACTGGCACCGGCCTCCCCGCCGACAAGCCGCTCTGGGAATTCCACCTCCTCATGGCCCACAAGTGCGGCGTTGTTCGAATCCACCACGCCCTCGGCGATGGCGTGTCGCTCATGGCCTTATTGGTGGCTGGTTGCAGAAGAGCTGGAAACGAAGAAAAGATCCCGACTTTTCCTGGGAAGAGAAACAGAGCGAGTAAGGGACAGGGTTGGTGGGCTATGGTGATTGGGTTTTGGGGTATGATGTGGTTTAGCTTGATATTTGTTGTGGAGTTTGTGATGAGGAGCTTGTGGGTTTGCGACGGCAAGACGGAGATTAGCGGCGGCGATGGGGTTGAGCTCTGGCCGAGGAAGCTGGCCACTGCTCGGTTCCGGCTTCAGGACATGAAGCTAATCAAGAACTCTGTTCCAGATGCGGTAATTGGTTTGTAAATGCTTCTGCTTCTTGTCTTGTTTTGTTTCTAATTTTTTTTTTTTTTTTTCCTTTGGTGAACCAATATTTCTAAATTTGGTAAACAAAACTTTGGTCTTCATCTGCACATAAAGAACAACAAGGGTTGTGACTGAATTGTATGCCAAATTGCAATGCAGACCATCAATGATGTTCTTATAGGGGTGATCTCCTCAGGGCTATCAAGATATCTATATCACCGAAATCCAAACGGTAATTAAAATCTGAATCTAGTGCGCGTGCAATTAACATTAAAAAGATGGATGAACACAATTGTTCCTTTTTTTTCTCGTCAGGTTTGCGTGACGGGACTCGAATGACGGGGCTAGGCATGGTCAATTTAAGAAGGGAAGCTGGACTGCAGGTTTGTTTCTATGTTGTAGCTTTTAACCTTTTATACGTTTTCTTATGAAATTATTGAAATTTCGACTTGAACGAATCCGATTAGGAACTATCCGATTTGATGAAAGAAAATTCGGGGTCGGGTTGGGGTAACAAATTCGGCATGATGCTCCTACCGGTTTACTTTCATAAAAGCGGTGGTGACCCTTTAGCTTATTTGAGGAGAGCCAAGGCGATGCTTGACAGGAAGAAGCAATCTCTGGAGGCTCATTTTTCATACGCAATCGGACTTTTTGTAATGACCTACTTCGGAGCAAAGGTTGCTAGCTGGCTTAATTACAGGATTGTTTGCCACACTACCTTCACTATCTCGAATGTACTTGGCCCCCAAGAAGAAATCACACTTGGAGGCAACCCAATTACTTACCTAAGAGTGAATAATTCCGGCCTGCCTCATGTAACAGCTCTCTGAAATCACTTAAGTTTCTTCTAGGCATATTGATTGTCGAACAGAGCAGATAAGCGATTAAACGTGTAACTTGAATTTTTTTGCTGGTTGTTAATTCAGGCACTCACAATGCACATGATGAGCTATGCTGGAGGAGCAGATATGCAAATTTTGGTGGCCAAAGATATCATCCCGGACCCGGCGTTTCTCGCAAAGTGCTTTGAGGAGGCCTTGATTGATATGAAGGAAGCAGTTGCAGCTATCCACAGAACATAAGGAGCTCTATACAGGCGTTTAATATGAAAAGCAGGGAGATTTCATTAGAGTGTAGATTACAAAACTGGTCTAGGTATATGTATCAAAAGAAAAAATAGAAAATGTAGATTATAAAACAGCTTCTGGTTTTCCTTTATATGCTGGTGATCGCAATTCTGGTGATGATGGTGTTGTTATTGCAGAAGGTCAAGACTTGGTTGGATGGTTTGCATTTTGCGTGGCATAAACGGTTCAAAAGGCTTCTTTGGGAAGGTGTGCAACTTCTTGGCGCTTCAAAACCGTCTTACAAAACATCTAGTCCTACACTAGCTATTTTGATGAAATTCAGTTTATGCACATTTTCTGTGAAGCAAATTTTGTGGCGGATGCAAAGTGTAGCCAGAGGTCATACCTTGAATGTTTACAAGTTTGGCCTTATGAAGCTTTGTGTGCTTGGCAGATTGACTCCTTTAGTGGGGGTTCTCCTTTAGTGGGGGTTGCTGTCGTGGATTTTCTTTGTAATTTTTATTTCTTTTTTAAAGAAAAATAAAACACTAAAATTATTATTTTATAAGATTGGAATTGTATTTTTAGTGTTATTTTTATTCGGCTTTCTAGCCAAAATTGTTGCATAACTCCTCACCTTAGTCTCTAAGATTTGAAATCGATAGAATTGGTCCTTGAGATTGTTCATCATTAATTATTTTGGTCATTTCGTGAAAAATCACCATTAAATAAGGGACCAAAGTGATAAGTTATGCAAATCTCAGGTACAATTTTGCTAAAAAAATCTTTTTATTCGCCACTATGTTTGGATGAAATATTTTAAAGTTATATGGAACTTAAGTGAAATTTGTTAGATTGCACTACTAAATTAGAGGGTCACTTTGAAAATGACTTGATGCAACTCATTTAGGAAACTTTCAAGAGGGGTCGTTTTGAAAATCTGTTAAAATTGGCAGGGAGAGACACTTTTACTTTTTTTATTTTTTATTTTTTTTAACAAACGATATTATCTACACTAAGGGGGAGTAGGCTTAGCCTCACAATGGGCTAGCAATAGCAATAATGTAGTTCAATTTCGCATTTAGCGAGAATCGAACCTAGGACCTCTCACTTACAAATGAAGAGGAATACCACTAGACTGTAGTACTCAGTGGCCAATCATGAAAATGAAGAGATGCAATATATTTGAGGAAACTTTTAAGAGGTCATTTTGAAGGTCATTTTTTTTAGTATCTTTGCATTGCATTTCTAATGTTTTAATTGTATTTTAGTAGTGCTTGACTAGTGTTGGAAATGTGTTCTAAAGCCAATTATGAGATCATACTTTACCAACATTTCACATATTAAACTAACTCAGTTTAATATAAGGACAAAGATTATTGTTTAAAGCCGTCTCATTAACTTTTATACATTTAAATGATAAGCCCAAAGAATATATAATTAACAACAAAATGTAATCTAAAGTAGTTAGACTCACAAGACCTTTCTATATATATGCTAAAAGTTCCTGATCAGAGGATTGTCAATTGGGATTGACAATCCGAATAGACCAATACATACTATGTCTTCTCTCTGAAGAGTGACTAGTCTTGAATCATTGGTATGAAAGACACCAAGACAAATATGTAGGTGCTCAATAGAGAATGAGTCCACTAAATGCGATCAACCCGGACTTCCCATACTCATGTCATGTGAGAACTCACTAGTTGGAATAATGCAAAGTAGTCCTTTGACTTGAGGCATCATAGTTGTCTTATGGTTAAGTCCTTAATATTTGACTATGTTAAAGGCATTCAATTAGAGAGTGTCCACGACATATATAGTTGGGGTTAAGCTACTTAATAATGTAGGCATGTGAATGCACAACAAGGGATCTATAACCTTCAAGCTGTTGAAGGGGATACTCTATGACATGATTAAGAATCTCTGACCAAAGTATGGGTATGATTTACAAAGTATGTTCCAAATCACTTTCAAGGTAATCATATAAACAAAAAAATCACATTGGATAGTAGACATGAATAAACTAACAACCAAACAATGTGATCAAGAGTATTGGTTTGAAGAAAGACTGTATTGCAATGTAATCACATACTTAATAAGTTCTCCAACCTCTTCTACTTAGCTTGGGTAGCCATGACATACTGCTAGGCATCACTCATGGTTTATGAAAGCTCTTATGAGTAATAATCACCAAGGGAGAATTGAAAGCAACTTTCAATTCACAATCCATTAGTAAGTGTGGATGCAAATTTCTTCCTGCTTGTTCTTGGAAAAAATTGCACCTACAAAACAAACAACACCTTAGGTCAAGGCCAAGAGGCTCACGTGCCCACGATGAATGGAGGGGGGCTTTGGCCGAAGAACCTCCGATGCCAAAGTTAGAATTTTGAAGGGAAAGTGTTTGGAGAATTTAGAGAATTTAGCAAGAGTGTAGAACTTAGGTTTTGGAGAAAATGAGGGTGTTTATATAGGGGTGTGGCCGGCCCCTTTGGGAGGAGAAGGACTGGGCACTTGGATGATTTTTTGGGTGAGATTCATGATTTGTTAGCTAATTAATAATTAATTAGGTAATAAATCAATTAATTAGCTAATTAATATAATTAGAAAGGAATGATTTGGGGGTTACCTTGTGGAGAAGATTTGATGAGGATGGATGAAATAGGTTTTGAATAAATACCTATTTTGGGCACTTTTCACTTGATTGAGGGATGATTGCCCACTGCTTGCGCGTAGAAATCCCGATGTGTCTTGAGGGTAATCTTGTTTTTTTCACCCAAAAATCAACATGTCGCCTTCATATTTTTCTTGATTATTTTTGGCTTCACAGTAAGAGTTCTAATCACTATTGCCTCACAAACTAGAACGTAATGGATTGTGCATCGTATAAGGTAATGATTGATGGATATAATGGAGTTGAGTAAGGGAAGTTAATTGGTTTAATTGTTTTATTGCTAGGATTATTTAATATGTTAATTAATCAAATGAATAAGTTCATTTTAGACCTTAAGTTAGTGTTGGGCCTCAAAGCCCAATAGGATGTGAATAGTCAAACTCATTAACTTAAGTTGTGTGACAACTTAAAACACATTGGGCCTTAATCATCCTTGGTGTCAAAAGCTAGAAGTCTATGGAGTCCAACTCAAGGAGATGGATGAAGGCCCTCGCTTAAGGTGATTATCCTTTGCAAGGAAAAGATGAACTTCAAAGGTATAACAAATCTTAACTCTCTTTGTGAATTTGAGTTGAGTCTTTGGTTCACAACTGCTAGGGTTTATATTTCTTGGTCCAAATTTTGTTTTTTAGTGCATACAAGCATCCTTCCACCATTTAATTGTTACATGCATGCATATATGTTGCTCCATGAACTTAACATATTCAAAGTTTTCCTTCAACTAGTTCATTAATTAGTAGTGTTTGCATGGTATATCTTTAACAATTAAGTATAGAATTTCTTAAGACTATTTTTAGGTGAGGGACTTTTAATTTTCAAGGAATTGAGTCCAAATTAAGACTTATTTTAACTACGCCCACTGGAACTCAATTTTCATCTCACTTTACCCTATACAACTCAAAAGTAGCCACTTTACTCTATGAAACTAAAAATCGTTCTACTTTGACTTGTGGATTCTCTCTTCTACCTGAAAATCAAAAAGTCACCCCCTGAAACATAAATGGGGCCCACAATCCAATAAGACTATGTCACATGTGTTAATGGATCTGATAATAAAGTTCCACTATGCGTTAACATTAAAGCTTATTTTTAGCTACACCCCCGGAACTCGAGTTTGATTCTACGTTGCACCCTAACTCAAAAATCATTCTACTTTGACTTGTGAACTATCTTTTCTCCCTGAAATTCAAAAGTCGCCCCTGGAACATATCATATGCTATGAATTTGATTATAAATTTCCACCACTTTTTTTTTTCCAAAAATTTGGGACAATTCTGTGTAAGCTTTGCTCGACAAATTGGTTATTTTGCCTGACAAATTTAGCAGGTTATAATACACGTGTAACATTCTTTAAACATTTGCCTTCCGAATTGGTTCGTTGGGAAAAGATCTGATATTTTATAACAGGCAGAGACCCTTCTTCTTCTTCTTCCTCGCGCTGTTTCTCAATTTTCACTTTACCCTCTCTATCACCATCTCTCTCTCACTCTCGAGCTTGAATGAAGGTATGTTATCCCTCACTTTTTTTTTCTTTTTTTTTTAATTTGTGAATTTTTATATTACATGTGTGAATTTGACTTATATATGACAACAGATGTGTGAATGGGTGGGGGTGGGGGGGGACGGGGTGGGGAGGGACGAGGCTGGGAGCGTACGGGAAGTTTTAGGAATTGTTTTGTAATTTTGTATGAATTTTATGAAATATCGTCATTTTAGAAAATTTTAATTCCTAGAAATATTAGAAATGTTAAGAAGCTGTCGAAAAACTAGAAATTTTTAGGAAATATTGGATATATTGGAAATAATAGAGGAATTTTAGGAATTATTTATTTTTTAGGAATCTTATAAATTTTAGAAATTTTATATGAATTTGCTAAATTAGTGTTTCTTTATTGTGATTATTTTTTCTATTTTCTAGGAATCTTATAAATTTTAGAAATTTATATGAATTTTCTAAATTAGTGTATCTTTATTGTGAAATTTTTTTCTTTTCACAAATGTCATTGTGGTTCATCACCAATGGCATCTGCTCTGCGTTTGGGTCAGAATGAACCGGCAACAAAGATGAGGGATATTCCATTGGCGATGACCAAAGGTACCCAGGCAACCATCATCGAGTCGGCTACTGAGTCCACTCCATCAGCTTCATCGGTCTGGGAGCTCGATTTACCCGTTGTATTCAAAACCAAAAATGGCCTAGTGCTTTGCCAGCCCCAACACCTGTGGTGACGTCATTAAAGTCGATGCCCATTCAGTGCCATGCCCCCGAGGGAGGCACAAAACTCCCAGCCAGGGGTGGGACGAAGGTGAAAGTGTACGGAATTTGTAAAGGCTTGTCCTCGAACCGAATCACCAGCATAACACAAGCCAAAGTCGTAGTCGTTTACGACCAAAGACATTAGCGAGCGCAAAGTCAATAGCTTGTTGACTCATGACATGAGAGCCGTCATCTGCACAAAGTGACTTATGCTCACCCCTACATGGAGGAAGTTGGCGCCTTAGGTGCAGTAGGCGATGAAGAAAGAGATCTTGGTTAGTGTGCTTTTTTGTTCAATTTATTATTTTTACTACTTTTACTTATTTAGTGTATTTTTAAATTAATACACTTGTTTTGTCTGTTTCAGGTAAACTTTTAGATGGATTTGGAAGTGTCGGATATTGTTCAAGTTAGGTGTGGACTGAGCGATACAAGGAGTGGAAGTACGAGCTGCACATGTACTATCAGACTTGTGAATCTCCGCCAAATGTTATGATTAATCCACCCCGTGAGTTTATGGAAAGGATAGACAAGTGGCACTAACTCCTAATGATTTTCATAGCCCATAATTTTTTGTATGTTTTTTAAATTTTATTTCAATTTTTTGTTTTTTAATTTAATTTCTTTTGAATTTAATTAAATTTTTTATTCATAACGAAAATCGACGGCAAATAAGGGTAATCCAACACTCTAGTTCTCGACCCCTTACTTTCCAGAAGTTGACACCTGGGGGATACACATGCCGATTATGGCAACCAAGTGGCTGACAACATTTATTTAAGTATTTTGTTCAAAATTTTAATTTCAAAATTACATTACACTTACAAATTTTAAAATAATATCGATAAATTTAATTGATTTTTTTTTTTTTTTTGTAGGCTTCTATGTCACGAAGAAAGACCTCACCAACCTCTGCTAGCAGCAACCGAACATGCTACTAGAGCAGCTAACACTTCATCTGGATGTGTCTCCACAGTTGTTGATAGACTAGGTTGGACGACCAAAAAGCCGAGAGCTCCTCGACTAGGAGTAGGTTGGGTTCAAGACCTTGGGGGTTTTTCTTCATCTAGTTGTCAGCCTCCAAGTGGGACATCTTCTAGACTACAGTAGGTGGAGATGGAGTTAGATACCATGTGTCAGCGAGAAAAAGCTTGGGAAGAAGCTGCGTGCCAACGGGAGTAGGAGCTTCGGCGGTACGTTGTTGGGGTGACGTATGCAATGGTAAAAGTTCGGTTTGTTGTCCCAAGTTAATCAATGCATTTTGCGCGCGAAGAAAGTTTTCATCGGGTAAACATTATTTGCCTGACAGAATTTGAATAGTCATCGGGCAAACATTCGTACGACGACCTTTGCACATCTAAAAGTTAGTTGTGGAGCAACATTCGTACGACATTCGGGCAAACATTTAGGGGAATGTGTATGGAGCAACATTCTAAAAGTTAAGATATATCGAACTTACTTATCATACTTGTGTTGTACGAGGATCAAGATGAGACATTGGGGAAACATCCATGCTAATTCGCCCCATTCTTCAGAAATGTTAACATTCTTATCTCCCCCTCATGGTAGAAAAATTGTCTCATCAAAGTGACAATTCTCAAAACATAAGTGGCAAAATGATTGTTTGATTATTCAGAGTTATAAGAATAAACTATGCCCTTGCGTGTTATTTAAGAAGTATTCCAAACTTGCTAGAGTTGCAGTCTACTTCGACAAAATAAATCTTACTAAGACTCTAGAAGGAGAGCTAAGTAGTTGTTAGGGTTTAGGGTTAAGGATTTGAGATAAATTTGGGAGTTATCTAGTACAGCAATCTAAAAACTCAAAGAAGTGATCGGAAAAACAAAAGGGTGGGAACCAAGAACCCAATATGAGACAAAGCTCAGGTCCACCTTCACCGAAAATTTTGGATTGGGGCTTACCGCTGTCTATTCCCTACTCAAGATAGAGAAAGAAGGAAGATCACTCCATGGAGATAGAAGGGGAGAGAAGAAAGAAAAGGGAAGAAAAGAAAAGGGCTACCACTGATCCCACTAGAGAGAGTTTCTTTCTTTTACTCTTTAGGCAACAACGTTTTTTTCTCTAGAGGGCTTCTGTATTTCATCTCCTACTTCCAAGTTAGTCACAATATTTCATTTCTTAATTTAACCTACCTTAAAAGTAGTGTTTTATCCGATTCAATTCAATTCAACCATCTAATACTAAATGAGAAAATTTTAACCCTTTCTTTGATTGAGGAAACAAAGAAAAAGTACATGAACTTACTGTGACAAAAGGGTTCGTGAACCACAGCAAGTGGCACAGTGGTAAGAACACGAACTGCGGCTTCCCAATAAACAAAAAAAAAATGTGGAAAGTACGGGTTCAATGCTCCAAACTGATGAGTTTGCTCGACCCTGGCCCCAAGTAGGGTGAAATTTCCCATAATCTCTCTAGGCCCGGAAGGGGTGAATAACCGTAACTTGACACCAGTTATTCTCCTTTTTAAAGAGAGAGAATAAAATAACAAAGGGATTTGTGTTATGGTGCCTAAGCCCGATCAGCTCGATTTTATATAATAAAAAAATGGAAATTGTTTAGCACTCTAAAAATCTTATTTGGCACTTCAAACTTTCTATAATTAGAAGAAAAAAAGATATACTTGTGAGGAGTGTAAAATGAGATCTTTGGAGTGCTAATAACAATCCCTAAAAAAAATTAAAGAAATCACTTTCATCACCAATATCTTTTACTATATTGATACATTGTGGCAAACGAGCCAATTCCTAAGGATTCTAAATCAAGCCTACTTAAGGTGGATGCTAATCGTAATTTGACAATCAAGAAAATTCCTAGTAGTTGTCACGTTTAATTTTAAAAGGTTCATGTGATGTGAACCAAGATTTACGAACATTTAATGGATGTCAAACTGCGAATTAAAATTGGTACGATACGATCACCTAATGCAAATGGAACTACGTGATATTATAATATGGTTGCGACAGCAGCACCACACTCATAAATCATTACATTTGAGTCACTTAGTATTATAATCTAGTAGTATTCCTCTTCATTTATAAATGAAAGGTCTTAGATTTAGTTCTCGCTAAATGTGAATTTGAACTACATTATTACTAGCTCATTGTGAGACTTAACTTATCCCATTTTCTTAGTATAGATAATATTGTTTCTTCAAAATAAAACAAAAAAAAATATCATTCCATTTGAACCATTCATTCTGATTGCGTATCCAAGTTCCAGAGAGATGATGATTATATTTGTATTTACACCTTTAAATGGGCATGTTATCCATATTTTTAAATTAGGCTTAATCTAGAATTCTTAGGAATTGGCTCGTTTGCCTCAATGTATCAATATAGTAAAAGATTAATAGTGGCACCCATGCGATGTTGCAGGTTTAAAAACTATTTAAAATATGTTAAGTTTTAAATATATATGACCTATAGAGTACTATTTATATATATGTTGAAATCTATTTACAATCATATGGATGGTGGTTGTATTGCTATTGTTCTAATATTCACATGGCCTGAATAAAATCTATTAAAGAAGTATAAAATGTAGCATGCCTTGTAAGTTTTGGAAGCTGGATAGCTGCAATATCAATAGTGACATAATTTCTTCTTAAGGTATTGGGAAAGGGAACTCTGAGCAAAATTTTGACAAACCCTAATCGAAGTCGAGGCATACTGGTCGTCACGTGAGGATGACGTAACCAAGTGCGCAATAGAAGTGATAATAATAATAAGAAAATGTGAACAAATAAAAACCAAAACTAAACTTATTTAACTAGAGATCATATATAAGTGTGCGAAAGTGATCAAGTATATGATACACATATATCAGAGCATAGGTAACACGAAAGTGCAGTCGAACTGACACACCCCGACCGAGATCAGGGCGTGCTGGCCGTCACACGGAGGTGACGTAACCATGTGCACGTGCGGAAGCTAATAAAATAGTAATATAAAAAGTACGAATAATTAAAACTAGCATACAAAGTACTAAAAACATGTGCTAGCGTAAGTGAGACGCTAAGTTCAGAGCATTAAGCCTACAGCAGTCCAAAGAAAAATGATACGACAATAGTACACCCGAGGGTGACCCTACGCTGGTGAGCGTCTGTCAGAAATGCCGGAAAAACCCTCTGGGAAACCACCGAAACAGCTAAGCAACTAGAACCTGGAGGGGCGCAAAACAAAAGCGTGAGTGGGCAAAAACAAAGCTTTTCTAAAACCATTTAGAAAACACATTCTAACCCCTCGCCGTAAAACCTGTATACTTCCCAGAAAATAAACGTATATACGTATGTATATAGATATGCCAATCATGCTCAAGAATATGCCATGTCAAAATCTCATAATGAAATGCAAGTGCTCAGGTATAAATCATATCAATCACATATAATCTGGCAGCCGGAGTCACCTAACGTGACTTGTACAGCTGCATATAGAGCTCAAATCTCAAACTCGATAACTGAACCTGCCCACGAGTCGGAACCACCTAAAGTGGTCTGTATGACAGGACTGTGCACCTAACTTGGATCCAAGCTGAGCGTGTGGTGCGGGAGGTGAACATCACGTGAAGGACTGTGCCCTACTCTGGGCGGGAGCACTAACACCGGGGGTGCAGGTTATGAGCTCTCTAAGCATCTCAAACCACTACTGAAATATAAACATGAATAACACTTACCTGGCACTTACCTGTGCGTCCACAACACCCAATATGCATATATATATATATATATATATATATATGTATATATATATATATATATATATGCAACTACTAATGCAACCAACGATGCATGACAACGATAATGTAATGCATGGCATATAACTGATAACCATTTAATCAATTTCTGGGGAAAATATAGTATATAGGTATATACGGAAAACCAAAAGCCCACTCACTGGTATGTGGAAGGGTCGTAGCCCCCCTGCCTCGAGTGACCACGCTCGTCCTCGGGATACGTATCACCTATATGCGAAACAACTATAAAAACGTCAATTTTAAAGCACATAACCAACTTCTCGTAATAACTTCTCATACATTGCTCAAATTGGACAAATGAATATACCAACGTGCTCTACACAACCTCAGGATCACACCCAAATTTTTAGAAAAATTTTCCACCGCCGCACGCGCCCCCACGCGCAGGCACGTGCCTGGCACGCTGACGGCGTCAACTAACGCCGTAAGGAATATTCCGTTAGTTCTAATGGATTCCGTTAACGGCGTCAGAAACATTCCGTCAGACTTGACGGAATATTCCGTCTCCTTCCCCGGCGAACCTCCGACGACGTCGCCGGCGCTGGAAAACTGGAAAATCTTTAAAACGTCCTAACTCCTCCATTTTTCAACCAATTTTCACGGTTTTTGTACCAAAATGACGCCTAGAACTAGGAGAACATAAATATACCACTTTTAAGACTTAAAAATCACGAGATCTCACCTGTCACCAAACTCCAAATCCGGCCAACTTCGAACACGGCGATCCCGATGTCCACTTCCGTCAAACGAGCTACTCCGAGACTCCTTGGGACCCCACTAAGCTAGCTACGAGCTTCAAATTTCATAAAACGTAAGAAATTACGTTCGCATGAATAGTACCCCAAATCGGACCTTGTGAAATCAACGTGAAAACGGTGATAATCTTACCTGAAAATGGTACAGCTGCACTCCCCTCAACCTCACGAGCTCGACAGTGGTCTTGGTTCCCTCGATCTGCTAAGGTTTGATGGGTTTGGGGGTGTGTCCGTACGTTCGAAGGAAGAGGAAGGAATGGGAGCACGGGAGAGAGACAGGGAAAGGGACAGGGGATCTGGGAGAGTGACAGTGTGTGTGTGTGGCCCAACACATGCCACACCACACAAAACAACCAATAACGTAAAAAAGAACGAGCTAGGGGTAAAAATGTCTTTTCACACGTACGTTTTGATATTTTTGGGACGGGCTGTCACACGAACTAACTCAACGATAATTATACAAACCGAGAAAGGATCCCTACAGTATCTAATGGACCGTCAGAACTGCCGAGTAGTCCTCGTGAGCCACCAAAGATAAACAACTACCTAGAACCTGGAGGGGCGCAAAACAGAATGGTGAGTGGGCAAAAACAAATCGGTTGAAAACGTATTTATCTTTATGAACATAATAACCCCTCTCCATAAAACCCGTATAGTTTCCAGAAAATACTAATACATTGGTATGAAAACCAATGCACAAGACCAGCGAAAATTGAGATATGCCATGTCATAATATTTTAGCATTAAAAGATGTAAACCAGATGTGCAACTAATATAAAATAGTATGTCAGTCGGACTCACCTTGTGTGACCTATACGATTGGATCTATAGCTCATCAATCTAGGCTAGCACACTAGTCGGAGTCACCTAGTGTGACCTAAAAGACAGGTTGGGTATAAATATATACACTCAAGTGCTATGATCACGTGAAAGTTGTGCGATAAATTGCAGGTCACCTACAAGTTAGAACCACCTATTGTGGTCTGTACGACAGGCTGGCACCAAACTTGGATCCAAGGTGAGCGTGCAGTGCAGAAGGTGAACAATCACGTGAAGGCTAGCCTGGCCCCGGGCAGGAGCACTAATATCGGGGTGCAACCATGATGAGCTCTAAATAAATGTATGCATACCAATGCAATACAACCCATTCAATCACATAAAACTCACTAGAAGCTTACCTGAGTCTCCTCAACATCACACAATACAATTCACAAAAATATTTAAAATGTAACTTATTTACAACATGGCAAGCAAAGCATAATTCCATATAAAAATGTTTCTGGAAACCGTATGTGTGTGTGTGTGTGTGTGTGTGTATAATGCCCACTCAATGATAAGTAGCAGGATCGTAGCCCCCTAACTTCGCTTGTCCACGATCATCCTCGGGGTACGTCTCACCTATATGCAATACAACTATTTTTAAGTTAATTAATTAGCACATATACAAAATCCAGAAATAACTCCTCATAGTTTGCTCAAATGTAAGGTTTGAATATACGAACGTGATCTACTCGATGATACGAACCCACCAAGGCACGGCCACGCGTAAGCATGAACACGGCACACTGACGAAAACCTTAACGGCGTTAGGAATATTCCGTCAAAATAGGCGGCACATTCCGTTAAATGGTACCTAACACTGTTAGAATATTCCGTTAAAGTTAATGGAATATACCTTCTTCTTCTCCGATCACCCATCAGTCTCCGCCTTCCGCCGCCTCCGGCCACCGTCTGCACTCGCTGGTTTCCGGAAAATTTTCAAGGCTTTATATCTACTTCATTTCTTAACCAAAATCCATGATATTTATATGGATTTGAAGGTCTCGAAGAGTAGAACACATTTGTACCTATTGGAAGTCCAAAATCCAACGGAAAACTGTCAGAAAATCCCTCGACAATTCCGGCCAAAACTGGGACTTCTCAAAACCGTGTGATCCGACGTCAAAACAACTCCAAACTTGCTCCTTAGTTCTAGGGAAGTTGCGTGGGGAATTTTCTAGTTCCTAAGACTCCGTAAACTCGCCGGGATCATGACAGAGTAAACTTGCTCCTTGTCGGAGCTTCTGGTTTCTCGGGTTACACTCGTCCATTCAACGGTTAAGTGGTATCACTGAGTTCATGAGGTCAAGGGGAATACGATGATGTAAAGCTCACGTTCAATCTATGAGGTTTTGATGGGTTTGGGTGTGGGTGTGTCACGGTGCAAAGGAAGAAAAAAGGAGAAGAGTCAAGAAGGAGAGAGAAGGAAAGTGTATGTGTATGTGTATGTGTGCTTGTCTGATTGGGCAGAAGAAGAAAATACATATTTTCTGATTGGGCCACGGAATATAAGGGCCTAAATAATTGGGTAGATAAGGGTTGAGTTTGGATCAACATTCAAAAGAAAGACAACTTAATTCTACCTAGTTACACATTCAATTGTTCGTAACCTTTTTCGTTACTACTCCGATTCAGCCCTAACTCGCATCAACGCGCTCGTGACGTCAAGTACGATTTAATTACGATAGCGAGAAAAATAATTTAAATCTACACACATACGGCACGTCACTTAGCCAACGAGGGCATATTCGTCATTTTCACACACTCGGGGAGAAAATTATATGATAAAAAATAAAAAACTGAACACTGAGTGAATAAATCATACAACATTCTAATCACATGATAAAAAAGAGTCATGTTTCTCTTTTGGAACCTGTAATCATACAAAACCGCACAAAACAGAAATAAAAAAATAAAAAAATAAAAAATAAAAAACTAAACACTGAGTGAATAAATCATCAACGTAACTTTTATAGTATTAGGATGAACTACGTTAATTTGTTGATATAAGTTATTTGTCTTCTTGGTTGTATTAATGTTGTTCTAATCTGAACATATTTTACAAACTGAAGTGCTAAATGTGGTTAGCTGCATTATTGGTAGCGATCTAATTCCCTTCCAAGTCACGAGGAAAAGTAAATTTGAATAGTACAGTTATTAAGAGCTACACAAAACAGTTATCTCCACTAATTAATAAAACACTCATTATCAACCAAAACTTTATAAAATTATCAGTTTAACCTTCCAATTAAAACAGAACATAAATAAGAAATATGGAGCAGAAATGTAATTTCACACAACCAAATTTTGCTGTTTTTTATCAAAGCCTCACCTACATGTAATCATAACATATTCCTAATTAAAAAATAAAAAATAAAATAAAAAAAAATAAAAACTTCCCACTTTCACATTCTCTATCATTCTCTATCACTCTCCTCCTCTCTCCTTCTATTTCAAAAACAAAAATAAAAAAATTTCTCACACACTTTGTGTGTGTCCATATGCTAGTATATATATGAAGAAAACAACACAAACAGGTATTATAAAAAAAACAGGTTGAACAATGAGGAAACAAATGAGCAACTCAATCTATATAGCACCAGGAAGAACTATGCTAATTTGTTTATATAATTGATATGTCTGTCTATATTTCATCTTTTTCTCAGCAAATAAAAAGGACTATCCTTCGTTTTTCAAATTTGGAAGGACACAGAATATTATAATTGAATGATCAACTGCACATCACAAAATTGTTGCCCAGACCTGTTAGGGTTTAAATATAAGCTAAGAAAAATTTGTAACGAAACTGCCTCACACCTCTCCATACAACTCTTTGTTTACATCATGACTTAGTTGTTCATCATTGCCTATTTCAGGCTGTTTACCAGCTTCTTTATCACTTCTATGGACCGGATTGTTATGCTTTAGTTAAAAATGAAAAAAGAAAAATAATAATGAGGAATCTATTTAAACTAAACAAATCCTTTTAACAGTGTCTGTATATTTAAATCGTTGATTTATGTCACTAATTTTTGCAATGATTTATCTGCTGCTGGGTCTATAGCTGTGAGTTGTATTTTTTTACCATCGAGTTAAATGTTTGATTAGACTTACCAAAATAGACATTCCATTTGTTACATCTAAAATGAAAGAGCACAAAATTGATAGATTTGGAAAGAAAAAAAAAAACATAACGAAAAAAACTGCTGTACATAAAAGAGCGAAAAGTAAAAGTAGTATAAAGAGTGAAAAGAAGGGGAGGAGCTATGAAAATGCATTAAGAAAGTGGGTACCAAGTATGCTAATGCATCGTTTGGTCAAATTGGGTATTAATGCTGTCAATCAGTTGTTAGTCTATAAAAAAAAAAATATATATATATATATATATAATAATAATAATAATAATATAAAAATGGAATCAATGATGTAGTGAGATGGATCAGACCTCTTTGATTTGGTTTCGCTAGGCCTTATAGAGATGTTTTGTTGAGGTATTTCACAACTCATGATTTGAGAGAAAATCATCATTTCCATCTTTTTTTCTTTAGAGGGATTGGTTGCTACAAATTTATAAATAAAAACTTTCTTTTTTGGGCTTTCTTTAACACGGAGGGTTTCAAATATCAGATACGGAAATTCCAAATTTTGAAAAGTGTTGTTTGGTAAAACTGTCTTTAAAAGAGGGAGTTTCCAACATTGGAGACGAAAGCTTCAAGTGTTTGAAAGTATTGTTTTGTGAAATTGAAGAGAGAATTATATAAGATATTTATACACAGCAACTTAACAAGGATAGAAAACATACATAATCAGAAAGGTAAAACGTAAACACAGAGGGGAAAAACGAAAAAGGAAAATGTGATGGATTGACAGATTTACAAAACTGACGTAATCTTATTCCAAATTTTGTAATACATCTGTAAACACTATGTTAAGGGTGTAATTATTTGCACTGTTTTCTCCATTTTCTATCAATATTTTTAGACCCTCTCTTGACGTAACTCTGGATAATGCAACATATAATTGTCCATAAGTGAATATAGGTTCAGGAAGATATAAGTCAACTTGTTTTAAAGGCTATCATTGGCTTTTGTAAATAGTCATTGCATAACATGGTCTAACTGGAATTGACGTCTTTTAAAAATGAAAGGCCACTTACTTTCAGTTGTTGTAAGAGTTCTTCTGGGTATAAAAACTTTATGTCCAATATTGCTTCTAGCAAATATTTTAGCTTCAATAACCCTGTTAAAAAGTTGAGTCACAATCAATCTAGTTTCATTACATAAACCATAAGATTGATTTAAATTTCATAACAACATAATTGGCATTCCTATTTTCAAAATTAGGTCATGTGTCGGCAAACCATTGAAATCAAGTTTATTTAGAAACTCTGTAGGATACAACATTTTAAGATTTTCAATATTTCCACTTGAAGAACATATAGACTCATGACTTAAAACCATATATTGTTGTCCATGCAACAAATTAATTATATAGATGTTTATTTTCGATACAGTTGTGTTGCGAGGTGTTATAATAGCTCATTCTCTTAAATAAACTAAACTGTTAAAACAATTTTCAAAATTAGGGAAAGTTGCAACAAACATTGAAGAAATTGGGTTTGTAGAAGAATGAATTATTAAATCTTCAGGTATTTGAACCAAAGATGTATCAGCATTGTATGTATTATCTGTGTTTATTGATACTACTAAATTTTGCCATCACCTATTTGTAAAATCCATGTTGCAAAATCACTGATTTTCTTTTTTTTCCGTCAATGCTCAAATCATTTCTTGACAATCTCATGTTTCTTTTAATCGAAAAATTTTAAAATGTCGCCATAAGTAAGAGCTATTCAAAGAAGCATTTATTATATCGTCTTTGGTTCCTCCAGGAATAACAGGTAATATTTGTCTAAAATAACCACCTAGTAAAAGAGGTTTACCACCAAAAGGAAGATTTTTATCAAGAGTATGTAAATGTGATAAAATATCAGAAAAAGTTTTATCTAATGCTTCAAATGTGTATGATTCATAGGTGCTTCATCCCATATAATTAAATATATTTTCTCAATTAATTTAGCAAGATGAGTTTTTTCCTTTATTGGACAAATTGAAGAATCAATAATAACCAATGAAATTTTGAATCTAGAATTAGTTGTTTTACCACCTGGTAATAGCAATGATGCTATTCTTGATGACGCTACAACCAAAACAATTTTGTCTTCTAAGTCTACTTATGATTGCATCCCACAAAAAAGATTTTCTAGTACCTCCATGACCAAAGGCAAAAAATAAACCATATTTTTTTGTATTTACAGTTTCTATAACATGATCATATACATATTTTAAATCTTCATTAAGCTGTGATTTTAAAATTGCATGTTTTTTGTATAATTCTTGACAATCATAATTTAATTCTTCTCTTAAAAGTCTGTTTTTAATCTTTAGCATTTTACTTTCATCAGGCATTAGGAAATGATACTTGTCTAGAGAAGTAGAAGCATTGTTAAAAAAACAATTCCAGCTCGAATAGCACTAAATTTTTAACTCATCTTTTGGTATAATTATATCAGGAATTGGAAATTTTTTTTGCAATTCTACGAAATGTCATCATACATGTTTTTCCAATGTGCATCAAAAAGAATTTGAGGATTTGCTACATCACAAAATAAAACTATTGTAACAAAAAGTTGTCTCAGTTGAGGAGTTGATGCAATATTTACAGTAGCTGATAAATCTTCTTTGTGATGACCCGTCCCTAATTTTATGTTTTTTTTCAAATTTTAAAAGCATGATTTTACAGAAATGCCCTTAAAGGTGAGGATATTGACTTTCGTTGATCAACGTATAGTGAGGTGTATGAAATATTCCTTTAGTGTATTCCTGAAGTACTCGACAATATGGGCTCGTAGGTGCAAGCAGAAGAAGATGTGGAGTTACAGTTAAAGTTTTACGGAACTGTAAACCCGAGCAGTACTTTTGTTTTAGTTACTATTTATATTATATATATATATATATATGTATTTATAATCTTTATATTAATATCTTTTAGTTATTTTAAAGTTGAAGAAGAAGAGAAAAAAAAATTGGGGGGTGGAGGAGGCTGCTTGATGGCAGCAAAGGAGAAGAGAGGAAGAGAGCATGAGGAACCGAGAAAGAGTGGCTGAATGGGGAGAGGAGAGAGGAAGGTGAGTGACCAACCAGAAGAAGGAAACAGGAGGGGAAATGAGGGAGAGGGATACACCGGATCCCTTTACCTGGTTTTCCATTTTGAGCCGACTCGGCGGCACCATTATTTCCAGTGCATTTTCCGATGGTTCTCCAGCAAATTAGAACCCCTCATCACTTGGAATCATCCTAGAATTCTTCCCTCTACCTATTCCACCCCAAATTGGATAGAGTTTGGCCTTGAAACTGGGAAATTTGCACTGTGGGTGCCATGGGAATCCTTGCTCGTGATCTACCAATTGTGAAACCATCTCCTTCAATTACCACTACCAAAACACTCCCCTAGAACCCAGGAACAAAGCCCAGGTAGTGGTGGAGACGTCGAAGCAAGTTTGGAGGTCGAATCGAAAACACCCAAGTATAGGGTTTCCAACAGGTTTTAATGAAATTGAACCTTTTCCCGGCCTAATTGGCCTTGGTCACAGGTATGAAAGTTACTCTACTCATTGAGATATTCATTCCTGTAAATTTTGGTAATTTTTGGCAATAGTTGGATTTTCTGACGAGTCGGGGCGGCCGATCGCCACCCACGGCGGTGCGTGGTCACAGGTATGAAAGTTACTCTACTCATTGAGATATTCATTCCTATAAATTTTTGTAATTTTTGGCAATAATTGGATTTTCCGGCGAGTCGGGGCGGCCGATCGCCACCCACGGCAGTGCGTGGCCAGGGGGCCATTGATGTTATTCTTAGACTAAATTAGATGCCTTGAGTTCAGTTTTGGTAATTGTATGACATAGGTTGATGGTTGGAACCTAAATTCTCTACGATACGTTATTTGGTTAAAACATGAATCGATGATCCGACCGTTGGATCGTCACCAAACTTTGTTATGTTATAGTACATAAGATCTGAGGATCATAGGAAGTTATGGATCGGGAATCCGATATACGGATCTTCCCGAATTGGATTTGTAAGTTCATAAAATAAAATGTTAACTGCCACTTGGTTTTGGCAATTAGCAGAGATCCGACCGTTGGATCGTAATGGAACTTTAGGATGTCATTTTAGAAATATAATGTGGATCTTTGGAAGTAAGGGATTGGAAATCTGTGATGCGGATCTTCCGGATTGAACTACGTAGGGAAGTGTTTTATGTAAGTTACTTATTCTATCAATAAGAATTCTGAGATATGATTTGATAATTGTTCTAGGCGCCGATCGTTCGTGACGCCTCTATGTGTGTGCTAGGGAGTTTTAGCGTGAACTCCAGGTGAGTCGGTCACACACATACATACTTGTCTTTTTCCCAGAAAACTTATTTAAATGGTTTTGTATTTTGGAATGCCATGTCAAATGCTCTCTATGCTTGATTATGCATTAGTATGGTTATATATATGGTTGCTTAACACTGCGGATGCTCAGGTAAGCTTCAGGTGAGTATCTATTGATAGTAGTGATGGTAGTGAGTATGATTGTGTTGAGATGAATTTATAGCTCATTGTCCTGCAACTCAGTGATAGTGCTCCGCCCGAGGACAGGGCCTAGCCTTCATGTGATCGTTCACCTCCTGCACCACACGTTCACCTTGGATCCAAGGCAAGTGCCAGCCTATCGTACATACCACATTAGGTGGTTCCGACTCGTAGGTGACTTGCGATACTTTGCACAGCCTTCACGTGATTGTAGCACTTAAGCGTATTTATTTACACCCAGCCTGTTGTATAGATCACTTTAGGTGGTTCCGACTCGTGTGCAGGGAACTAGCAGAGGAGTGATAGGCTTAGCCGTACAGGTCACATTAGGTGACTCCGACTGACTTACCATCTTATATTGATTTATTTCACCTGGCTTACTTATTTCTTTGCTGAGATATTTGACATGGCATATTTGTGGATTTACTATTTTTAGTATGGTTTTGAGATAGATATGCATGCTATTTTCTGGGAAATTATACAGGTTTACGGCGAAGGGTTGTTATCTTTGATAAGTGAAACGGTTTTGAAAAGCTTAGTGTTTGCCCACTCACATTTTCTATTTTGCGTCCCTCCAGGTTCTAGTAGCAAAGTTTCCGTATTGACGAGGATTCTTGGCATATCCTAGTACAGGTGGCTTCCTAAGATGGTATAAGCCTTATCTGACCTTGCTATACTTTACTTATGCTCGGTGTGAAATGGGTCCATACCCACTCACCACGCACTCATGTACTTAGGCACTTTTAGGTTTAAATTTATTCACTTTTTCCACATCATCATACTTTATAGCTTCGTCACCTTCCAGGTGTCGGCCAACACAGCTCGATTCGACCACTAAGTTCAAAAATTGTCTCGTTTTATGTGGTTTAGGAAAAAAATTTGAACACTTATTTTCCCGCATGCAAGGAGACTTTTGATTAATATAACCACATGGCCCATGAATCATAAATTCATTAACAATTTCATAAAGCTATTGATTAAGAATTTTATCTAGTATTTTAGCTAAGATAATTGAATTTATATGAGATGGAAGAAAACATTTGAAATTAGATTTTAACCATATTAGCTTATGAGAATGAGGCAAACATCTATTTTGAAATTCGATTGTGAAAACATCTATTTGTAAGAATACATTGAAAAGACAAAAAAAAAAAAATTTGTTTCATAAAAAAAATAAATAAATAAAAACAAATGGATTAGTTAAAAGAATAAGTTATTGAAACTCACTTGCTTGAAATCTCCCAAAGGCCTTCCATATTTTATAAAATCAAGCATATAATTAAGTTTCATTTTAAATATTCTAGAAATGATATTAGGCCTATCTTCAGGTTTGAATCCTAGTGTTTTTTCAAATTCTCTTATAATTTCAGGCCATTTGACAGTATAGGTAAATGTTATAAACAAATCAAGGTGTCCATATTCTCTACAAATAGCCATTGTATCATGATAATTATTAATCATATATCTAGTACTTCCCTGCATATGAAGCAAGTAATATAATTTTTTTACCTAAATTTTTTGCATCATTATCACCTCTTGATACTGCATCATAAATTCCTTTGTAAACTTTAGTCCTTAAATTTTTTTTGATTTTGTTTAATGTAATCCAATCTATCATCTTCAACTGTTGAATAAGAATCAACCAAATATTGTTGAAAAAGTATGTCGCCTCTTAACAATGTACTTAAGAATGGATCTCGTTCTTGAATGTAATAAGTGATAAAATCCCTCATGGGTACTCTTTGTCCTTTGCTTTTCATGCCTCTAGATTTTTCATTCCATTTTAAGTCCGGTCTATAACCATCTTCACCATATGGAAAAAGAGTAGGATATTGTAAAGTCATAAAGGATTTAACTTTGTAATACATTTTAATCCATCACTTTTAGACTCTATAGTGATATCTCCATTAGAATCAGAGAGACCTATATCACCGATTATTAAACTACCTATTTCATCAGTTGTAGGTTCGTCGTACTGTTTGCCATCATTTGGTTCTCTTCCTAACAATGTCATTTTCAAAGAAATGAGGCCTTCAGTTTCAAACTTATCTCTTGCTTGTCGAAAAAGATGAACCAATTCATTTGTTGTGTCAAACATTTTAATCAAACCTTCAACAATTCTTGGATCAAGTCTTTTATTATTTTCATCACAGTTAAAAACCTTTAAATGATTTTGCACTTCATTGTATGTGTCATAAATATACAGCTGAGCAAATTTTGGAGCCTCATTTTAGTAGGTAAAAGAGAACCCATTGTTGGAAAATTTATTATTATTTTTATTATATTAAATTAATTAATTGAACGGAAATTAGAAGTTATGTCTTTTGGTAGAAATATGTGTCTATCCTAACGAAGAGTTGTAGCTTTTGACTCTTCATGAATGGTCACATGCTTTCCAAAGAAGTATCTCAAATTCTATAAATAGGGAAACCCCATATAAACATAAAATAACTTTTCATTGTTTTACATAATCATACATAGAGTGCATTAAATATTAGAGAGTCTCATGGAGTCCATATGAGAGGGTTTTCAACACAATCGTGGTTCATGAAGCCTTGTGATTTGAAGTGCTACTATTACAAGGACATGATTATTGTATCTTGGGAGACAAGTGCCGATCAACCATGAACATCGTAATGGGATGTAAACTTGACTTAAAGACAAAGTGTCCAACACTTGCCTCGACCGTATTTTCAGGATTTTCTAATTCATTATGTCATATTTATTTAACGTTGGTTACTCATGTGCATGCATTACTTTGATTTATAATTGCATGACTTATTTCTTAATTTTCTATGTGATTTAATATAGCAATTAGACTTAACTTTTCCAATAATATTAAGACAAGTTTATTGGTTTAATTTTCTAAAATGTTATGTGAAATGCTTTGCTTGGTTTTCTTTCATAGATTTGATTTACATATTGGCTTATGCCACCAATATGTTAATTATTAGACACATTAAACCCCAGGATGCATATAATATTGATGTACCAATTTCTATGAGCGGGATGTCCGATTGTACATTATGAAATATGAGAAACGATTAACGTTGGTTCTATTTTGGTAATTTGCATATATATCTATACTGACTCATATTCAAAGATGACTCGTGTGGTGTGTATGAACTCATATGTTCTGTTTAAATATTTAATTTAATTTTTATGCATCTATAACTAACCCATGCATTTCTATTTTGTCAATGGCTTAGTAAGTGATATGCATGATATTTGTAAGTTCTTGCAAAATATATGTTGATTTGAATTGGTATCTTTCAAGCGATGTGTTATTTGCATTCTAAATGCAGACACCTTCTTGTGAAAAAGCAAACTTTGTATGGATCATTTAGTCATTTTCCAGACTACAACCATTCGCTTATAGAGATGGTGCTGTCTGGGAAGAGCTCCGATGTTTAGGGTCCTGTGAATATCCACTAGAGCAAGCAGGGCAATTCAATAAAGCAATGATGCAATCCTCATTAATGGCCATTCTGTTTCGAAACGAAAATTAAGTTGTTTTGTTTTGGATGTATATTACTCTAGATCGTAGTGCCATCATAAGATGTTTGGTGCAGAACCGAAAGACTTCCATAAATGCTTGAAGCGGTGCTTCATGCGTATAGATGTTCTGATGTAACATGATCACAATGATCAATTTGTGGATGATAGTCATCACAAGGCGATGAGTTGGCCAACTTACAGGCCTACACATGGAAAACGTGAGTGTGCAAGACGAGAACAATTTTGACCATTGTTTGCCACGGGGAAAGATGTGGTCTGCATTACTACATTAGTGTGTTTTAGATTAATACTGGCATGAGTACTAGTAACAAGAAGGCAATCAGAAATACGACAATAGTCATAACGGTGTCTTGTCCTTGTATGTGTTAGTCATGGGAAAGTTGATGAATTGGACTTCGCATTGTGGCAATATAAATACATACGGTTCTTAGTCAAATATAGATTTAGAACTCACTTTGGATGAGTTAGAATCGTCTTGGAAAGAATGACAATTGAATTGTGGAGGCCAATGTCTACTTTGATATAATTGAGAGATCTAAAGCAAGGCGGTATCCATGAGAACTTAGAAAGTTCGAAGTGCTAAGAATCATGAAGGTGCCTCTAAAATAAAGTGCCAATTCCCTAAGTAGAAGGGCTGGTGAGGCTAAAAGGCTTGGCAAGTGAAGATAGACGGAGAACATATCTTTCACATGTTCTTACTTCTTAATAGTATGAAAATAAATTATTAATAGCATTAAAGCAACCACAATGTGTGTAAATTGTGGGGGAGTGGCTTACCTATTTTTGAGAAATGGAATATACTTAAAAAGAATGTCAAAGTAATTTGGTTCTAGAAAGAGATAACGATTATCTCTTATGATTGAAATTTTAAGGTATTGAAAAGTTGAAGTTCGTCTAGCAAATACCTTAATTGTGGGGAGTTTACTCAAGTGTTAGCAAATTACTTGTCAAATCTGAACACATGTTTGGAGGAATTACATTGGAAAATAACTACTCTCGAATGAAATATAATTTCATATATGGAAGTGCGCATCATAAGAGACAGTCATCAATCTAGTGGATCCAATTAATTAAAGGTTTGACTAGAGAGTAAGTTGTATCATCGAGGGGAATGGGTTAAAAGCCTATGTCTTAAAAATAGCCATAATGGCAACCCAACCTAGCTAACTAGAGATCCTAAGATCTAGGTTCAAAGAGAACCGAATTGTCGATGATTCAATGGGAGCACTGAGGAGATAATCTCCTACCCATGTCCTATGATGAAACAGTGCTATCTGCAACGTGTTTAGGATAAGTTTTGCTTTTAATCCTATACTTGGAGATAACAAATGGGGTATTGCAAGATACTCTTAATGGGAAGTCACCTATCTTGAGTGAGGAATGGGACCGTTCCCATGAGAATTTTCTAAAGGGCGTAATTCTCTAAAGCACTCATGCGAAACTGAGAATTGTTCAGGACCAAAATGAACACAATCAAGCAACAACAGGTGTCTACAAGAGTATTGTGTGATTACTATTGTCTTGATTTACACAAACAGCTAAGCAGTTCAAGACATCGTGTTTACTGATTAGCCAAGTAAATCCAATAGCAATTCACTACGAAAGGTTCAAAGCCAAAAGCCACATATCCCGATGCGGTACTTTTCCTACTAAATTCTCTCTCTAGCGTCTGCATTGTCATTTGCGTTGAGTCAATTTCCATTCATGTGGGAGATTGTTGGAAAATTTAATATTATTTTGATTAATTAAATTAATTAATTGAATGAAAATTAGAAGTGATGCATTTTGGTAGAAATATGTGTCTATCTTAATGAAAAGTTGTAGCTTTTGACTCTTCATAAATTGTCACACGCTTTCCAAAGAGATATATCAAATTCTATAAATAGGGAAACCCCCTATAAACATAAAATAACTTTTTTATTATCTTACATAATCATACATAGAGTGCACTATATATTAGATAGTCTTATTAAATCCATATGAGAGGGTTTTCAAAACAATCGTGGTTCATGAAACCTTGTGATTTGGAGTGCTACTATTACAAGGATGTGATCGTTGTATGTTGGGAAACAAACGCCAATCAACCATGAGCACCATAGTGGGGCATAAACTTGTCTTAAGGACAAAGTATCCAACACTTGCCTTGACCATATTTTCAGGTTTTTCTGATCCATTATGTCATGTTCATTTAACATTGATTACTCATGTGCATGCATTACTTTGATTTATAATTGCATGACTTATTTCTTAATTTTCTATGTGATTTAATAAAGCAGTTACACCTAATTTTTCCAATACCCATTAAATGACAAACTTGACCACTGATATTGAAAATGTAAGGACTTGATCCATCATTAATTAAGTGATCAACTTTTGCACCTATAGAAGTAAAAGAAGAAAACATGGAAATTGTAAGCTCTAATATTTTCTCGAAGTGACAAACTTATTTGACCTCCATTTGGATCAAGCAATGAATCTAAAAAAGTTGGGGTTGGTTTTGAAGTTGACAATTTAATATTTCATTGTTGGCAACAAACAGTAAAAACAGGTTCATTTTTTCTACATGTTTGTTTCAGAGGTTCTTTTAACCAAAAATAAGCACCACAATAATTACATCTATAATTCTTATCTCCCAAATCAACATAATCCTTAATAATTCCTACACCAAAAGATACGAAAAAAAAAAAAGCAAAAAATTGGTATAAGCACAGAATGACATGAAGCAAACATAGAAATTAAAATTTTATATTAAAAAAATCATTAGATAAAATTAAAAACTTACTGGGGTTCAGTTTCTTTGAAAAAAACGCTTGACCTTTATTTGTAAGATTGAAATTCTTATCATCCAAAGTTTTATCAGTCATGTTTTGAAATTCATTTGAGAGACTAACAACCTTTTTCCCCTTTTTATTATACGGGTCAAAAACATTTTGAACAAATGCAACACGATCTATTTCATCGCAATTAACATTTTCAAGAACATATTGAATACCATCTGACTTGCTGGTAATAGATGTTGGAAACAAATTATTATAAACAGTTGTTAAACAAATAACTACGAAAGAGGATGAAAAAGAAGGAAAAAAAACAAAACAAAAACAAAATTAATAAACACATGATAAAACGTACAGGTAAAAAAAAATATTATTAACCAAAACAATTATATTGTCCAATGTATTTAAAAAATCAGCCACTATAGTGCAGGTTTTTACATCAATCAATTGATCTAAGATGCAAAAACTATACTTAAAAAATGAATAATTCAAAATTAGCACTGGTTCTAGCAAAGCAATAATTAAAAAGAAAAAATTGTTAAAGGTTTATAGCGAAACGAAAACACCTCAATCAACATTAACATCAAATGATTCAATAACTTAGGAAAACAAATGTCAAAGGACATAAAAGCAACCAAACAAAAAGTGAAGATATAAAAAAAGTAGAAAAAAAAATCTATTAATACAATTGAAAAAAAAAAAAAAACATTATTATTTTTATATCAAGCAACTACAAAACTGAGTTAAAATAGTTTTAAAACTTAAAAAGTTTCTTACCAACACAATGACAACTGGTCACAGCAAACTGATATTCAAAGAAAACAGAACTACCATAACTTTGCACCAAAATGAAAACATATGAGTTTAATCACATTATAACAATAAAATGTTAGCGTTTTTTAACAAATTAGTTGAAAACCAAACCAAAACAGTTTTAGAATCCAATCAGTTTCACACCAACACTGATAAAACGGATTCACAGAAAATCCTTGTAAAACACACATTAACCAAAAGGAAAAACATGAAATTAGAACAATCGATAATAATTTCAGTAATTAATCCACAGTGAAACCACCCATTACAAAATATAATAAAATCATAAAATCCCAGACATTTATTTATACCTTTGTTATTCTATCTTTATACCAATGAGCAACAGCCCTTATCTATTTTTAGATAGTCTGCGAAGGTCAATTTTTTCAAAAACCTGCAATTATGAGAGAAAATTTTAATATCACAAAGACAGAAAATTGCAGCCTTAAATATTTATAACACCAAAACTGTCACAACCCGTCTCGAATTATTTTTATCAATGGTGTGAAAAGACTAAATTGCCCTTGGACGTTAGTTGGTGTTGTGGGTGATATGTTTTGGTTGTGGTCCAATTCATGTTCAGTCCTAATTGTTTGGACCCAAATAGAACTAAATTTTTCCTAGTTTGTGGTTGGTTGTTTTGTTGCCAACTAGGACCACACACACCCAAACAACCCCGTTGACCCTTATTTATCTCCTTCTCTCGGATTTTTCTGAAGGTCCGTACAACTGTACGAACAAACCTCAAACCAAACCATTTCTTCACGGATCGATGTCGAGGAGCCTACTTTTGTGTTCCTTGTGAGCTTAGGAATCCATCCATACCTTTCATTGGACGTGTAGCTTTCATTTTCCCGAGAAACTAAGAACCCCGATTTTGAGCAATGTTCATGTGATCGTAATTGTGGACTTTTCAAGGAGTTTTGAGGTCCTAAGAAGTTTTAGAACATCCACAAGAAGCTCGGGGAAGAATGTTGGTGTGTTCTACTCACTCTAAGTTTCATTTTGAGACAAATTTCATGAATTTTGGTTAAGAAATGAGTGAGAAATCAAGGTTTGAATATTTTCTAGAAACTAGCAATCGCAATGGCGCTGGTGACGGTCTCCGGCTAACCAAGGAAGACGAAGGCGAATATTTCGTCAAGTCTAACGAAATTTTCTAACGACGTCAGGTAATGCCGTTAACTTTTATTAAGGTTTTAACGGAATATTCCTAACGACCGTTAAGCTCAGTTAGGGTTTGACCGCGCGTGGGGGCGCGTGGGTGGTCCAAAAATTATTTTAAAAATATGGAGATGTTCATGAGGTTGAGTATATCACGTTGGTATATTCAAACACCCCATTTGAGCATTGTATGAGAAGTTATTAGCTAGTTTTGTTTATGTGCTTTAAATTAACATTTATATAGTTGTTTCGCATATATGTGAGACATATCCAAAGGACGAGCGCAATCAATCGAGGCTCGAGGGCTGCAATCCTTCGACATGCCAGTGAGTGGCCTTTTGGTTTTCCGTATGTACCTATATAATTGAGATTTTTCCCAAAAAATGAATTTGAATGATTATACGTTTTGAAATGCCATGCAAAGTATCTACCTATTTTATTTATGTAGTTGCATATATTTATAATTGGTGTTGCGGACGCATAGGTAAATGTCAGGTAAGTTCATAAATTAAAGATATGAGATTGCTTTAGTTATGCAAGATATGATGTGATGCATTGAGAGCACCCCGATGTTAGTGCTTCCACTCAGAGTTAGGGCACAGTCATTCACGTGATGTTCACCTTCCGTATCATATGCTCACCTTGGATCCAAATTAGATACACAGACTTGTCGTACAGACCATTATAGGTGGTTATGACTCATAGGTAACCCGCGATCATTCGCACACTCTTCACATGATCGTAGCACTAGAACATATTTATTTTACACCTAGTCTTGTTGTACAGACCAATTTAGGTGGTTCCGACTCGTGTGTAGGATTTGATATGGTTGAATTGGTTATGAGCTATAGACTCAGCTGTGCGGATCACGTTAGGTGGATCCGGCTGATATGATATATGGCATTGATATATTTTAATTGAATTACTTATGACATTTCATTGAGATACATTGGCATGGTATATTTCTATGGATTTTCATCCTGAGCATGAATTCTGATATAGCATATATTATATTTTCTGGGAAATTATACAAGTTTTACGACGAGGGGTTAGAACTTTTGAGAAATGAAATGATTTTGAAAAACTTTGTTTTTGCGCACTCACACTTTCTGTTTTGCGCCCCTCAAGGTTCTAATTAGGAGTGCTTTTTGGTGGCTCGCAAGGAATCCACGGCAACTCTGACAGATTATCACCATTGTATGATCATCTTTGGGTGTTGTCTAATTAGTATTTGTCTTGCTGGACTGCACTTAGACTACTTATGCTCTGGTTGTGAATTCACACTTAGTTTCGTCTTGCACTTATTCTTAGCTAGTGCTCTAGTTAGTTTGGTTTTTATTTATTTGCATTTCTATTATTATTATTGCTTCCGCACTGTGCACATGGCTACGTCACCCTCGTGTGACGGCCAACACATCTTGCTTTCGATCGGAGTGTGTCAAAAACAATGACTAGCCAGAGATAAGATCGATCAACAAAGATATTTTTGTTAATCGAAGCCCAAAAAAACACATCTAGAAAAATTGTTCATTTTTTACACTTCCTGATCAACAAACTTTAAAATGAATTCACACAAACTAAACAAAAAAGAATAACAAAAATTCATGAAAAAAAAAAAGAATTTAAACACATTAGACCACGCACTGACTAATCCTTATCATCAACACTGAATACTCTTAGTAAATACCTAGTTTTCTAACAATATATTAATTTTGAATACCAAATCTATGATGTTCTATCCAAAACTATCTAAAATATACTTGTCACTCTTTATAATGGAGGTGACCAACACATATTTAAGCTTGCACGATCATGAAAACTATAACTAACAAGATAGGTTCTAAAAGACCTTAGACGCTAGTCACACGGCGGGGTGGGGCCTAGCACCTGGGGAACTATGCGAATTTAATTAAATATATTATATTTCGTGTAAATAAGTATGTATTTATACTTAAAATATATATAATTTCATCATAAACTACAAAATATAATGATATATATATATATATATATATATATATATATATATTATGAGCTATTGCAACATAATGAAAACATAGGAAACAAACATATAATGTGTGTTCACTTAAGTATTCAACAATTCTCTTAATTTATTGAAAAAATAAAATGCAAAATGAAAATGATCTATTTTCTATTTAAGTGAATTCCAGCCTTGGCAGGCTGGGCGGGTGCCTAGGCAGTCTAGATGGGTGCCTTAGTAGGTCTAGGCATCTTTTTTTAATTTTCAAACGCCTAGGTATTAATCGGAACAATGATCAGCTGCCTAGCACCTAGGCGGCACTAGGTGGGATTTTTAGAACAGTAACATCAATCTCCAACTTTGCAACATCACTTAAAGCAAAACAAAAACATTTTCTGTTTTTACACACTAACAATTTAACATCTACCATAAAAAATGAATCCACAACTTACATTTTAAAACGCATCATAACATCAACACTTTGATTAACCAATATCAATAAGTTATTTTCCAATAACACTTAAATCGAAATGAATACATCTGTTATTTTCATGCACTAATAATTAAATTGCTCGTGTGAAAACACACAATTATACACTATAACAGTGACAATTTTAACCCAAAAAAAAAAACTAACGCATTTCTAATTACATAATATTCAAACCTTCGAAATCATCACAACACAAACGATCTTAACCAATATGTTGTAATATATTTGGGTCAACTGTGCATAAACTGCATTTTTCAAATTTGTTTTAAGTCCAATGCAATACCAGTCCCTTTCGAGCTAACTTAATATATTTGGGTTAACTGTGCATAAACTGCATTTTTCAAATTTGGTTTAAGTCCAATGCAATGCCAGTCCCTTTCAAGCTAACTTGGCAATCACAGATCAAAGCGTTTCATAACTAGAAAAACAAAAAGATCAAGATAAAATTCAAAAACTCTAGCACACAAAATTCCAAGAACAACGTAAGAATTAGCAAAAAAAAATATGTATATATATACAGTCTAGCCATAAAGGTCCTGATAGAAATGAGAACCCCCAAACCCAAACAAAATTCCAAATCAGTCAAAAAATAAAAAATAAAAAAATCAAGTCTAAATTAACCCAACCCATTCCTCTGTCATATTATTTTTGGCTAGTTTTCCTATCTCTAATCCTAAATTTGTCTCCCATACTCTCTCCCATTTTTCCTTCACCCTAATATCCTACCTGCAAAATCTGAACAACGCGACCTTCCCCTATCAAGAAATTTTTAACACCCTCCAATCGCTTTTCATTCCAATTCCATCACAAAAATGGGACAACAAACTCCTAACAAAAACACAATGAAAAAAACCTCTCAATAAAAAGTAATAATAATAATAATAAAATAAAAAATAAAAAAACAAACGAAAAAAAAATAAGCGCGCCATATACCTTTAACACAGTAGCTCCAAAAAACCGCAACAAAAAATTACAAAGTTTGAAAGGCACCATTTCCTGCAACTGAAAAGGAAAACGCATAAGCCATCCACAAAAACAAATCGAGCAAACGCAAAAAACCCATAAACATGCAAAACTGACCTGGAAATGCCGGATTGGATCGGTTCCAACCAAATCCCAATCGAATCCAAAATGGGTACAAATCTCTGAAATCTAAAACCAAAATACATCAGATATCAACAAAAAGCACCCCAAAAAAAAAATGCAAAATCAAAACCCTCACCGTGATAAACATGCAAAACTCACTTGTAATTTACAAGTTGTAAATGACCGTTAAAATGAGCGAAAAAAATATTTCGAACCCAACCAAAAAGAAGCATAAATTAACGATTCTAACAGGTAATTGAAGAACAACAAAGCAAAAGGCTCAAGATTTTAAACAACAAAACCAACAAAGAAAGAGGACGACAGAAAACAGAACGGCAGACGAAGAGAAACAAACTGCAAAAACGAGGAAACCCAAGGTATGCGAGAGAGGAAAGCGGAAAGAAAAGGAAATGTCTAGAACAACCAAGGCCAAAACATCCACCGATGGAAGACACGTAGAACTTGAAGGGCAAAAGCATCATATCACTATAGAAAGGCAGATAGAAAACGAAGAGGCCGAAAATTTTGAGGGGCAGTTTCGCCACTTTACTGTTAATGAACAGTAAAATTGCGTTTGGGTTTTAATATGTCGATAATGTTGGGTGATGAAACTGATTTCTTTAGCTGATCGTGCTTAGAGCAAGCCCAGCGTGGGCTATAGCTCAGGGGACAGTGAACAGAACAAGGGCCCGAGAGCCGGTGGATCAGCTTCAGCATGGGCTAGCCCGAGCGAAAGTGCAGGCCCGAGCTCTGGGCCCGTGGGGAATAGCCAACCCGAGAGCCTGAGGCCATGTGACGTAAGCGCTAACGTTAGCCTGACGTCATGCAATATTAATTTTTTTTTGTATCAGGCGCGTGCAACCCACTCGTGCATGGGGGCGCGTCGCTGACACAAAATCAGAAGAAAATAAAACCTTTGTCAGTTACCGTTGGGAAGCCACGTGGCTTCCCACGGTCCGTTAGATCTCAACGGTTATTTAATTTAGACCGTTCGATCTCAACGGTCAAAAAAAATAAAAAAAAATCTTATTTAATATCCACCGTTCGATCTGAGATCAACGGTGGATATTAATATGCTTTATAAATAAAATAGTTTTAAAATTAAGAAAAGTTACCGTCGTGACACGTGGCACAATCTGGTGTGTTGGAATTCAAATTTTTTTATATCCAACGGCAGAGATTAATTAATTGAATAAAAATTTAAAAAAAAATTGTAAATGCAGTATATCGTTGAATGAGCCTTTCATTGTAACGTCCATCCCTTTGTAATGGTTCATGTTGCACGGGCTCATCGGTGGCGTCATGAGCACAATATATACGTGTTCTTGAATTGTTCATCGTGTCTGGCTCATATTCATCAACGGCTTCATAATCGTACTCATCTTCCACAATCATGTTGTGAAGAATGATGTACGTCATCATGATGGATCGAAGCGACTCTACATCAAACAATCTAGCAGCACCCCTGACGATCGCCCAGCGAGCTTGGAGGATACCGAAACAACGCTCCACATCCTTCCTGCACCCCTCTTGACAGCTTGCAAAGTGTTTTTCCTTTGCACTCCGCTGACGTGGCACTGTTTTGACAAATGTTGACCATCGCGGGTAAATGCCGTCAGCTAGGTAGTATGGCCCGTCGTACATACGTCCGTTGACCTCATACGTCACTTTTAGTGCCTTTCCTTGCAGGACATCGTTGAACATTGGGGATTAGGCAAGGACGTTGATGTCATTTTGAGCTCCCGGGACCCCGAAAAAGGCGTGCCAAATCCATGTATCAAAAGATGCCACCACCTTCAGAATGATACTTTTTGCTCATTTTCTGTCCCCGTAAGAGCCTTGCCATGCACTTAGACAGTTTTTCCACGTCCAGTGCATACAATCAATGCTTCCAATCATCCCAGGAAAGTCACGCATCTCCGCCTTCTTCAACAGCTGTTCCAAGTCCATATTTGTAGGTTTGCGGAGGTACTCAGCGGTGTAGATAGATTCGATTGCTCCGCAAAACCTCATCAGAGACTCAAGAATGGTTGATTTCCCCATCCTCGTTATCTCATCCACTTGGTCTGCAGATGCTCCATATGCAAGCATCTGCAAGGCAACAGTAATTTTTTGCTTAGGCAGTAGACCCATAGCACCAAAAGCATTTTTCTTTTGCACGAAGTAAGAATCATGGTTACAAACAGCAATCATGATTTTGTTGAACAAATGTCGTTCCATTCTAAAACGACGTCTAAAGTACATATCAGGGAATGCACTATTAGGAACAAAATAATCATCCAAGAGTTCTATACCTCGTCGTTGCCTGCTTCTATCAAGGTTTCCAGAACGGCTGGGCCTGCAGATCTGAGCCATAGCTTGGACGACTCGACATGAATGTGAGGCTCTGCCCATTCTCACTTCGTCATCTCTCTTTTTACGCTCCTCATCCTCTTCCCTCTCATTTCTTGCCCCCTGGTGATTGAACATTGCTTCTGATTCGTTAAACAATTCTTCCTCTTCCTGATTGAGTTCCCACATCATCCTTGAGGAAGAAGAAGACATTGTAAGAAAGAAACAGAAATTATGAATAATGTTACAAATTTTTGTGAATAAGAAAGCAGAAACTATGAATAATGATAGAGATCTTGAGAAAATTGGTGTGAGATTTGTGAGGATGGATGGTGGATTATATAGAGGATTCAGAAAGGATTAGGTTGTACATAATGCCACGTGGCATGCCGTCATTCGTTACAAATCTGATGGAAATCTATCCTCAAAGATTGTGAACAGATTATGACACGTGGCGCAACGTGATTGGTTAATAATCTTATCAGAAATCCATCACCAATAATTGTATTTTCAAATAATGACACGTGGCATAACGAGTACGATTAAAAAATTTATTGGAAATCCATCCCCAATAATTGTCTTTTCGGATTTTTTGACAAGTGGCGTAACGACAACGATTAAAAATCTTATCCGAAATTACAAATAAAATTATTTTGTATTATTTAATAATACTTCGGATAATGACACGTGGCGCAACGAGAACGATTAAAAATCTTATCCGATATTACAATTAAAATTATTTTGTATTATTTTATAAATAAAAAAATACTAATATTTTATTGCCTATTGCCAAGGCTATTGAAGTGTAACGGTGGAGATGCAAATGCTATTGCCAGGGCTATTACTGTTCATTAAGGGTAGTTACTGTTCATTAGGTGGATTGAATAGTGCATTGCCTAGGGGAAGGGCTCCAACGCTGGAGTTGCTCTTAGGCACGAGTAACGCACATCTTTTTGTTACAGTAAAGCTTATACTTTTTCTTTGTTTCCTCAATCTAAGGAAACCCTCCGTAGCCACCGACCACTACATCCGACCACTACATCTTTTTGTTACAGTAAAGCTTATACTTTTTCTTTCTTTAGCTGATCGATCGCTGGTAGCCCCCTCTCTTGTCTTCCTTCTTCTCTCGTCTCTTATCTTTCTCTCTCCATCTCAGTGGAGTGGTCTTCCTTGTATCTCTCTCTTGAATGGAGAGTAGACGGTGGCCCCAATATCCAATTTTCGGTAGTGGTGGTACTGAGCTTAGTCTCATATTGGATTTTTGGTTCCTATCTTTTTGTGTTTTCGATTACCTTTTGGAGATTTTCAATTTGATGCACCAATATAAGTTACTCCCAAATTTATCTCAAATCCCTTACCCTAACCCTAACAACTACTTTGCTCTCCTTCCAAAGTCTTAGTAAGATTTATGTTATCGAAATAGACTGGAATGCCAACAAGTTCATAATACTCTTAGTTAATACAAGGATATAGTTTATTCTCATAACCTGATCAACAAATTTGAGGATTTTTAACCTTTTGAAAATAAATTTTAAAAATAGAAAAAATTTGAATTTTTCATTTTCGACTGACGAAATTTACCACTGTTGTCAGCCTAACTTACCTAATTGGGCAACAATATTAAATTCGTCTAGCAAAGTTTTAGTTTCTCCAATTTTTTCCCAAAAGAATCAAATTTCCTTCCAGGTTAAAGAGTTTGCTCATCGAAATACTTTAAATTTCGTCAAGCAAAAGTCTTTTCCCACCATTTTTAACCTAAAAATTAAACTGGGCGGCCATTTCTGTGTAATCTTTACCCAACAAATTGGTTAGTTTGCCCTTAAGTCAAAATACATGTGTCAAATTTTCAAACCTTTGCTTGACGAATGGGTTCGCCGTGTATATCTTATAACGCTGAGAGCGTTCTTCTTCTACCTCCTTGCAGCGCATTTTCTCTCCTAAAGCTTTATGATCTCTCTTTGTATGTGCTCTCTCTACCCTCTTTGCCCACTCTCCCTCTCTCTCATCCCTTTCGCTCACTGTCCTCTCTTGTTCTCGATATCAGCAATCAGACACACTACAAGAAAACAGGGCTTCAGTGATGATGGCAAAGCATCATTGAATACTACAAATTCGTCACATAATAGTATATATGACAAATTTCGATTGTCACAAAGCTCATCACCTATGTGACGTCACTGATAGTATATGTGACGAATTTGTGATTCGTCACCTGTTATTAGTATATGTGGTGCCCGATTCCTCACATATTTTCAAGCCCAAATGCCAATCTTCACTCAATTTATGACATTATAATCATCATAAATCCTAAATTTATGTGATGAATAGGTATATCGTCACATGCTCCTTGAAATTGTTTATATTATATTTTAATCCATTTATTCTTTTATATTTTATCATTTTATTAATTAAACTAGCATTTCAGCTTAATGTAATTCTGTAAATGGCAAGTACATACTATGAAACTCAACGAAATAATTCTTATAATTCAAATATGGGTAGTTTTTACATTAACATGTCCACAGTAACCTACAATACATCCCAACTGTAGCTTGAAAAAGATAATATCATAACTAAAATATTGAATTGGAGTTGTCTGCTACAAAATCTATAGCATCAATAATAGGCAACATAGAAGAAACTAGCCCTTTAAATAGGTTCAATCTTTAAAGCTCCAGCTGCATCACGACTTTTGATTTTGTAATCCATTCCAGTAGACATATCAAGAACTGTTTCACTCAAACAAAATGGTTAGGTAACCCAAATGTTGTTCAAACGCATAACTTACAGAAAACATTTTGGCAAGAAAAAAGGTGTTCATACACAAGATATATCCCTTCTACAGTACGCTTGACCAAAAGGTATAAATATTAACACCTATTTAAGTTATTAAACCACTTTACCGGGAATACCATGATTGACCTGCAAATGACAGAAATGGATTCACACAAGTTATTTGCTGGCCAACCTAGTTGGACCTATTTTTTCCATATTTGCCTCTCTGCATGCACGTCATTTTTGCATCACGGATGCTACGCTCCCCTAAAGGTGTATTGTGTTAATCTTTTTTTCATTGTAATTATCAAGATATTCTTTAAATGTATTGTGCATTCGTATGTGTACTCCCTCCAAAAAGCTCGCTAATTGGCAATGTTAAAAGGAACATGGCATTTTTACCATTCATTCTTGCTGCACACATGTATACTTTCAATGTTTTGTGTGTAGTTATTGTATAATTATGCTTCATTTTTAGCTGTAGTATAGGGCATAGGGTTCGGTCATTGAACATTGTATATCATCAACATCATCACGTGCAGCAAAATGCAAAAATGCTTTTTTATTTTTATTTTTTTATTATTTATTTATTTATTTATCAGTGCACCTATATATCTAATCTGACAAAATAGAAAGGAAAAAAAACTATCAAAAAGAATGCAGAAAGGTCAAAAACTGCTTGACAAAAGGCAGTCATCTTTACTCATCAACTTATCACAAATTTGTGCAGTATTTGATTCGTCAAGTATTTTTCGGCTCTCCCCTATATATAACTTGCTTCATCCCCATGTAGTTTGTATTTGATTTAATTTCTAATTACATTTGATATATATAGTTTAGCAGTAATACAAATTAGAATTGATATACTTGCAATGTCTAGTTTCTCGACATATATACTTGGCCCTCTTTAATCCTAACCGTGATCGCTTTTCGAAGTTCTATAATTTAAAAGTAAGTTCAATTCTAGTGCTTCGGTTCAAATACAAAGCAAAATGTGATAAGCAAAATCTCCACAAACTGATTAATCTCTAAAATATCAAAACGTCCCAAAGCAATATAACAACCAATCATGTTCCCATACCCATGCCCTTGTCCAACTTTTTTTTCTATGAACAGAGATTGTCCTTAGGCCTCTCAATTTGAAAGCAGATCTGCATATTTTTGTGTAACTGCAGACAAAAATCAACAGAATAGAAGTTAAAAGGTGACTTGATGACTGAAATGAAATACTTTATATCTCAAACCAAGGGCAAGGGAATTATCAAATGAAAAGAGTTAAACTAAATCAGACATTTCGACAAAAAAAAAAAAAAAAAAACCCTAAATCAAACATTATTCTTAATTTATTATCAAAGCTATGGCTTGTAGGAGGCAAAGAAGTCAATTTAGTACTAAAAGCAATAACACATACAATTAGTTTATTCTATAATGAATACGTTCCATACAAATTCGGAGTTTAGACGTTTCTTCCTAACAACACATCCAAAATATGAGTTTTTAATAGATCCAATTTATTTCATACATAATTGTGGTAGGGTTATCTCAAACCTCAATTTGAAAACACCCTTCACGAACTAGCTATAGGAAAGGGATAAAATTTCATAAGAAAGGAGAAACCGGACGGCGAGGTTTCAATGCAAGCAACCCCTTGTCTGCCAACCCCAAGATAATCTGAAAATATGAAGAAGCCAATTTGTTATTGTTATTTGGGGGGACTGGGGAAACGAACCCGAAAAATTACTCTAAAAGAGAAGGAAAAAAACATCCAAACCTGAAGACTTTGATTCCATCACTGTGACTTGAGGATGTCCTTAAAAGTCCTGTGAAGAAAAATAAAAAAAATGAAAGCCTAACCTATCAATTGATTTATTTGATATGTTAAGAGAAAAAAAAAACCTGCAGAGAACAAAAACCACAATCAAACCACTACAATTAACGTGCAGAATTTTCAATAATCCTGTGAAAATGCATGAGAAGATTAAGGAATAAGAAGCATTGTGAGGGAGAACAAAACACACAAATTTAATCTATATATATAAAGGGAGAAGGCTAAATAGGTGAAGCATTCCAAAATGCCAAGAAAGTCCCTTATTTTTCTTCGCAACCAAACCCAAAAAAATTCAAAAAATGAGGATAAACTGGTAAAAAAACAATAACCGCAAATAAATATGTACTGAAAAACCACCACGTTCAGGACGGTCAGATTTCTACATAGCAGTTTCCGTTCAATTTTCAAACCCCCCCCCCCCCACAACCTTTTATCATAACTTCTTCGCTTCATTTGTTCATTTACAAAATTCTGATCTCCATAGATCGATCAACCTCCTTCCCAATTCGAGCACTGCTTTTCTCTTCTTTCTAATACTTCATCTTCGTTTCATATCAGCTTGCTCTGACTCAGCCATTCCTGTCGGTTTGGAATCGCCATCACCACTGCGTACCAGAAAGACGGAGGAGATACGTTTTTCATCGAAGAAAGCATTTCATGGACGTCCCTCGGTGTGTTCGATAAGGTTTCTCAAGCTCTCTAAAATGCCGGCCTCAGCCAATCGTCTCTGGTTCAAGTGCCAAGTTCAGTCCTAACCCTAATTTTTTCTTTCATTCCTCAATTTTTTTCCTTCCGAGCAATGAAAAATTGAACTGGGTTTTCAGATTGTTGATCCCAATTTGTGAAATCGCTTCAAAGTTTGAATTTTTTTTATTACTGTGTTTTGCGTTTTTGGAATTTTTGGCTGCTAGCATACTGTCTATACTTTCAAGGAAGGTTGTTGCTGCCAAAACTGAATCACCACGTTTAGGATGGATGTTGTTTTGATCAAGGGTTCCCCTGATTAGGTTTTCATTGCAATTTGGTTTTATAGTAAATGCAATTCCGGTTCCTAAAGCTGAAAGAGAAGGTTGGCAAAGGTATGTTTACAGCTATATATGTTGTGTTGCCTTCAAGTATGTGATTGGGCTTTTGTCTTTCTTCCATTTCAGTCGTCTATTTTCCTTTCAATTTTCATGAAAAATAGATTTAGATGTTAAATTTTTCAGTGCACAGGTTCATATTTAATCCCTTCTATCGATAATGGAAGTTTATAGGGTTTATGCTTTGGTTTATAGTGATGGAAATAAAGTTGTTGCAATGAAGACCTCCCTCACTCTCTGAAGCCCAGAACAGAGTGAAACGGTAATTCTCCATGCCTTCTCCTTTTCCATTGAAGAGTTTGAATACTTACTTTTCTTACGTTTTTCTCATTGAATTTTCTTTTCAGTGTATCTATTCTATATATATAAAGGGAGAAGGCCAAATTGGTGAAGCATTTCAAAATGCCAAGAAAGTCCCTTTGTTATCTACACAATCAAACCTTTAAAAGTTCAAAAAGCTAGGACAAATTGGTAAAAAAAACCATAACCGAACAAAAAAACAAAAATCAACACTTTAATAAAAACAAATCAATTAAAAAATAAAGTGGAGAACACCATTTTAGGAGAGAAATATTAAAAAATAAAGTGAAAAAAAGGCCACATGGTGAATAACTGCTCTCCATTTTAGGAGAGAGATATTAAACAGAAAAATTAAAATTTGTTATGTTGGAAAAAAAAAAAAGCAAAACAAGAACGGAATAACTTCTCCTCCATTTTAGGAGAAAATATTAATATCTATATTAAAAAAAATCTAATAAATTATACTAATATCTGCATATGGTCCGACTAATTTAGACGGATTAGGATGTTTCAACTAATTTCTATCCATTTTAGGAGGAGATAAAAAATCATGATAATTATCCTCTAAAAGATCGCAATTATGGAGAGGAGGGAGAGATAAATGATAAAGGCAACAAAAACAAATTAAAAAACTAGCCTCTCTGCATGCACTAACGTGCGTGCGAGAGACATTTTTGCATCACGGGCGCTACGCGCCTCAAAGATGTGTTGTTTTAGATATTCTTATATTTCTTAAGTGATTATTTTATAAATTGTGTTTGTGTCCATCACAACAATTTCTTATTATTTGCAATTTTTTATTATGTTCAAGCATCTAACTTAGTCTTTTTGCACCTGCCCATTGTACCCAAAAATGAAATTTATGAATTGTACACTAACCAATCCACCTTTTTTTTTTTTTTTTTTTTTTTGCTTGCTAATTATTATGGTGTCTTTTTTTTTTTTTTTTGGCTGATAGAATTTGATTTCACGAAATGAGCTATGCTTGATCATTATTATGACTTTGGTAATTAAGTTACTCAGTCTAGTTAGAATTTTGTTATCTCCATCAGTACCATTTTACCCTTATATATTGTACAGAAGAAGATCAAGAGTTAGGTTCCTTAAACTCTCATATAAAAAAATAAAAAAAATATGCTTAATTATTTAATGTTGTATAGAAAATATGAAATGATCAATATATTTTGTAACATGAGGATTAGTGGTTGTACTAAAAGGGTGCACAACAACATTTTTTTATTATGGTGGACAAAAAGGTATTATGGGCAATATTTGACGTCATTCGAGCAGGTTGGCAGATCATTTGTTCAATGGTTGTGTGAATGGGATAGTTGATGCAGTTAGAGGAGTGAGTACATAATTATGGGTGTGCCATGATGGTAAAATAATTCTACGCCCGATGCTACCTGTTAATTTTTTATTTTCAATTAGTGGCTATATATATTGTACACACTTTGAACAAAGTTACCTTCCTTGAAAGTATAGATAGTATGCTAGCAGCCAAAAATTCCAAAAATGCAAAACACAGTAATAAAAAAAAAATTCAAACTTTGAAGCGATTTCACAAATTGGGATCAACAATCTGAAAACCCAGTTCAATTTTTCATTGCTCGGATGGAAAAAAATTGAGGAATGAAAGAAAAAATTAGGGTTAGGACTGAACTTGGCACTTGAACCAGAGACAGTTGGCTGAGGCCGGCATTTTAGAGAGCTTGAGAAACCTTATCGAACACACCGAGGGACGTACATGAAATGCTTTCTTCGATGAAAAACGTATCTCCTCCGTCTTTCTGGTACGCAGTGGTGATGGCGATTCCAAACCGACAGGAATGGCTGAGTCAGAGCAAGCTGATATGAAACGAAGATGAAGTATTAGAAAGAAGAGAAAAACAGTGCTCGAATTGGGAAGGAGGTTGATTGATCTATGGAGATCAGAATTTTGTAACTGAACAAATGAAGCGAAGAAGTTATGATAAAAGGTTGGGGGGGGGGTTTGAAAATTGAACGGAAACTGCTATGTAGAAATCTGACCGTCCTGAACGTGGTGGTTTTTCAGTACATATTTCTGTGCGGTTATTGTTTTTTTACCAGTTTATCCTTATTTTTTGAATTTTTTTGGGTTTGGTTGCGAAGAAAAATAAGGGACTTTCTTGGCATTTTGAAATGCTTCACCTATTTAGCCTTCATATATATAGATAAAGTCGAGAACATCATTTTAGGGGATAAATATTAAAAAATAAAGTTAAAAAAAGGCCACATGGTGAATAACTGCTTTCTATTTTAGGAGAGAGATATTAAACAGAAAAATTCGAATTTGTTATGTTGGGGAAAAAAAACAAATAAAACAACAAGAACGGAATAACTTCTCCTCCATTTTAGGAGAAAATATTAATATCTATATTAAAAAAAGTATCTAATACATTATACTAACATATGCATATGGTCCAACTAATTTAGACGGATTAGGATGTCTCCAACAAATTTCTATCCATTCTAGGAGGAGATACTAATATCTTATAAAATGATATATAGATTAAAAAAAAAAATAATTAAAAAATAAATAAATAAAAAAAACGAAACCAACGTGGGAGAAAGAAAGGGGTAGAGGTTGCCGTGGGTTTTGCAAAAAACCGTGAAGCTTGCCCACTACAAGCACTAACTTCCCTGTTCGTATAATCCCATTTTTTCCGTTCCTACTTATTTTCCCATATCCAAATTCAAATGTTAATTTTCCTCTCAGTTATACAACTGCTATCAACAGTTGTTGCTTGGTTTTACAGACTCTCACACTCCAACATAGGATAAAACGGGTATTAAGCAACACCCGAGTCATCATTCTTCTTTATTTCAATTTTTTAGCTTTTTAACTTTGCCATTCTTCTCCCACTCCCTCTCCCCAGGCGTAAAAAGGAAATTAATCTAGGTGTAAGCTTCTTTTTTTCACTTTTTTTCCTGCATGGTTGTACTCATTTTACACATTTTCATGTAAGCATAATATGTAATTGTATGAATATCCAGGTTTAGCTTCATATGGGTTCTTTTAACTTCTTCCTTTGAAATCTTCATTGTGTGTTTTTTAAAATTTCAGTCAGATTATGAGTTTCACTTTTGATTATCTTAATGTGCTATATGTGTGACATCCCGTCCCGAAAATATCGAAAGCGTACGTGTGAAATGACAATTTTGCCCCTAGTTCGTTTCTTTTATGTTTATTGGTTGTTTTGTGTGGTGTTGGCATGTGTTGGGCCACACACTCACACTGTCACTCTCCCTAACCCTCTGTCTCTTTCCCTGTCTCTCTCCCGAGCCCCCTTTCCTCTCATTTCCCTTGATAACGTACGGACACACACCCAAAACCCAGCAAACACCCACAGATCGAGGGAACCAAGACCATAGTCGAGCTCGTGAGGCTGAGAGGAGTACAGCAGTACCATTTTCAGGTATGAAAACCACCATTTTCACGTCGATTTCACGAAGTCAGTTTTGAGGTACTATTCATGCAAACGTAAATTCTCACGTTTTAGGGAAAATGAAGCTTGTAGGTAGCTTGGTGAGGTCCCAAGGAGTCTCGGAGTAGTTCGTTTGAAGGAATTGGACGTCGGAATCGCCGTGTTCGAAGTTGGCCGGAATTGGAGTGTGGTGACAGGTGAGATCTCGTGGTTTTTAACCCTTAAAAGTGGTATATTGGTGTTCTCCTAGGTCTAAGCTTTAATTTGGTAGTAATTTCGTGAAATTTGGGTGAAAAACGGACGAGATATCAACGTTTGAAGTTTTTCCAGTTTTCCGGCGCCGTCGAAGGAGACGGAATATTCCGTCAAGTCTGACGGAATATTCCTTACGGTGTCAGTTGACGCCATCAGCGTGCCAGGCACGTGCCTGCGGGTGGCCGGCGCGTGGGGGCGCGTGCGGCGGTGGAAAATTTTTCTAAAAATTTGGGTGTGATCCTGAGGTTGTGTAGAGCACGTTGGTATATTCATTTATCCAATTTGAGCAATGTATGAGAAGTTATTACAAGAAGTTGGTTATGTGCTTTAAAAATTTACGTATTTATAGTTGTTTCGCATATAGGTGATACGTATCCCGAGGACAAGCGTGGTCACTCGAGGCAGGGGGGCTACGACCCTTCCACATACCAGTGAGTGGGCTTTTGGTTTTCCGTATATACCTATATACTGTATTTTCCCAGAATTGATTTAAATGTTTATTGGTTATATGCCATGCATCGCATTATCGTTATTCATGCATCGTTGGTTGCACTAGTGGTTTCATATATATATATATATATACATATGCATAATTGGGTGCTGTGGACGCACAGGTAAGTGTCAGGTAAGTGTTATTCATATTTACATTCAGTAGTGGTTTGAGATGCTTAGAGAGCTCATAACCTGCACCCCCGGTGTTAATGCTCCCGCCCAGAGTAGGGCACAGTCCTTCACGTGATGTTCACCTCCCGCACCACACGCTCAGCTTGGATCCAAGTTAGGTGCACAGTCCTGTCGTACAGACCACATTAGGTGGTTCCGACTCGTAGGTGACCTGCGATTATTCGCACAGCCTTCACGTGATCGTAGCACTAAAGCGTATATATGTATTACACCCAGGCCTGTCGTACAGACCACTTTAGGTGGTTCCGACTCGTGGGCAGGTTTAGTTATTGAGTTTGAGATTTGAGCTCTATATGCAGCCGTACAAGTCACGTTAGGTGACTCCGGCTGCCAGATTATATGTTATTGTTATGATTTATACCTGAGCACTTGCATTTCATTCTGAGGTTCTGGCATGGCATATTCTTGAACATGATTGGCATATCTATACATATGTATATATGTTTATTTTCTGGGAAGTATACAGGTTTTACGGCGAGGGGTTAGAATGTATTTTACTAAATGGTTTTCGAAAAGCTTTGTTTTTGCCCAGTCACGCTTTTGTTTTGCGCCCCTCCAGGTTCTAGTTGTCTAGCAGGTTCCGTGGTTTCCCAGAGGGCTTTCCCGGCATTTCTGACAAACACTCACCAGCGTAGGGTCACCTTCGGGTGTACTGTTGTCGTATCATTTTCTTTTGGACTGTTGTAGACTTATTGCTCTGAACTTAGCGTCTCACTTACGCTAGCACTTGTTTTATCACCTTATGTTGCTAGTTTTTTTTTATTCGTACTTTTATATTAGTTTTTTTTTATTCGTACTTTTATATTACTATTTTATTAGTTTCCGCACGTGCACATGGTTACGTCACCTCCGCGTGGCGGCCAGCACGCCCTGATCTCGGTCGGGGTGTGTCAATACGTGTGTTATGGTAATTTTAAAAATTATTTGTTTTCATTCTTAGGATATTTACAAGAATACCCACAAAAAATGAAGAAGGAACCTATTGATAAGATCTCAAACAGACGTGTCTCTATTTTTACACCTGGTTGGGAGATATCTGTCGGAGTAAAAACTACTGATCTAAGCCAACTGATTCTCAAAGAGTGGAAAAAGAAGAAGCATGAGCAGTATGTATCCTAAATTATATACAAATTTGTTACAAGAAATCTAACATTATATATACCTTCAATATATAGGTGGTGCATGAAAAAAGCTGTGGAAGAATTAAAACCTTCAACAACTCCTCAGATCATACGTATTTGGAATAAAGTCCAACAAATAAGGTACAACACCATTTCTTACCTATTTATTTTTAATGGCATTCTCTATATCATTCTACAAATTAATTATCTCAAATTATAAAATAAAATAAAACAATTTATGGGTGCAGAAAAAAGATTAACAGTGGCCAAACAACTTTTCTAAATACGGTAAGTCTTCTCTTATTTTCATACAAAAGTATACTATAAATTCAAATTGCATTCAATTTTCAAATATAAATAAAATTGCATTTTTTGTCAGTTTTACAAGCATCACACCCGTCTCAAAGTACAAAGGTTGAAGTACAAGATTAAGGTAATATTTCTTATTATTTAATTTTGTAAATATGGTTACAATTTGTTACCTCAAACTTGACAAATATATTTATCTTTCAGTATTCTACAAGTAACTGGAGTAAAAGTATTGCCATGAGAAAATTGTCAAACTTAAAGGTATTTAGGTTAAGTTGCTTACAATCTTTATAGTTGGGATTGTGCATTATAGTTAGACTTCTTATTTTATCATTATTGCTTGCAGATTAACCATGAAAATCTAAAGCATCAAGTGCAAGCAAATGGGTGGCAAGCATGGCTTTGATTTCACACGCAGGCGCTATGTTTACATATGTACATGTTGTCCATATTTTGCTTTGCTTCATATATTAGGAGTTCATCCCTAGCTAGCCTATAACTTTGATTGAAAACTTATGAATCTGAATCATTTTGATTTAAGGTGTGACATCCCACATCACTCAGGGGAGTGATCCTTAAATGTATATTCACATCCCTACCTAGCACGAGGCCTTTTGGAAGCTCACTGGCTTCGGGTTCCGTCGGAACTCCGAAGTTAAGCGAGAAGGGGGCTAGAGCAATCCCATGATGGGTGACCCACTGGGAAGTTGCTCGTGAGTTCCCAAAAACAAAACCGTGAGGGAATGGTAAGCCCAAAGCGGACAATATCGTGCTACGGTAGTGGAGTCGGGCCCGGAAAGTGGTCCCGCCTGGGCCGGGATGTGACATAAGGACATTAAGTGTTGTCAATATGTATTTAGAAATCAAATTACACGTCATATTTTCATATTTTTTTTTATATAAATAGTATATGTTTTCCCATTTTATCTTCGTTGTTGTTTTAAAGAAAAAATAGTAAAAAATGTATGAGAGATTACTCACATATGTGCAAATTGAATGGAATATATGCTCCTAAATTATTCAACAAATGTGGTAATATGACAATATGGCATGCGATAACACCATTATCACTTTGGAATGATGGGATGATTGTACGGTGACACCATTATCTCATCAACCTTTCTTCAACTCAAGCAATTGGAACTACGTAGCCTGGGCCATGCTCTAATGTTGAACATCTCAGTCCCAACCCAAAATGGCACACCCATAATTATGTACTCACTCCTCTAACTGCATCAACTATCTCATTCACACAACCATTGAACAAATGATCTGCCAACCTGCTCGAATGACGCCAAATATTGCCCATAATAACTTTTTGTCCACCATAATAAAAAAATGTTGTTGTGCACCCTTTTAATACAGCCACTAATCCTCATGTTACAAAATATATTGATCATTTCATATTTTCTATACAACATTAAATAATTAAGCATATTTTTTTATTTTTTATATGAGAGTTTAAGGAACCTAACTCTTGATCTTCTTTTGTACAATATATAAGGGTAAAATGGTACTGATGGAGATAACAAAATTCTAACTAGACTGAGTAACTTAATTACCAAAGTCATAATAATGATCAAGCGTAGCTCATTTCTTGAAATCAAATTCTATCAGCCAAACAAAAAAAAAAAAAAAAGACACCATAATAATTAGCAAGCAAAAAAAAAAAAAAAAAAAAAAAAAAAAAAAAAAAAGATGGATTGGTTAGTGTACAATTCATAAATTTCATTTTTGGGTACAATGGGCAGGTGCAAAAAGACTAAGTTAGATGATTGAACATAATAAAAAATTGAAAATAATAAGAAATTGTTGTGATGGACACAAACACAATTTATAAAATAATCACTTAAGAAATATAAGAATATCTCAAACAACACATCTTTGAGGCGCGTAGCGCCCGTGATGCAAAAATGCCTCTCGCACGCACGTTAGTGCGTGCAGAGAGGCTAGTAATTCATAATTACAGAACGACCAGTTGTTGTTGGTTTTTCGCCAATTTGATCTTCTCCTCCAGGCTCTAGCACAACAATTTCAATTTGTTCTCTTGAGGTTATTTTCTTTTGTGTTTTATTTACATGTCCCGCAAAACTGCTTCCTCTCCCATGTTTGCTTTTATTTTCATGCACGTTCTCATTTATCGTTCTACAAAACTGTTTCCTTCATACGCTTCAAGCCTGCAACTGCCAAATAGCAGTTCTATTCTAAACGTATTAGGTCTCTCTTTTTTTTTTCCTTTTTTCATTCCATTAGCAATAACACGAGAGCCTGTAAACTGAAAGTAGTTTGAAAACAGCAGTCTCTCTCCCACGTTTCTTTCCTCAGTTTCCAATATTTTTTTTATTTTGTTTTTTATTGGTGTTTTTCCCGCATCTGTCTCTTTGTGTTTTCATTTTTTTTATTTTAAATCAAGACCAGTTACCAATACTACATTCGTCAGTTATCAATTACGTGGACTTGTTTTACCAGTATTCGGTTTAATTTCCGTTTTATTTATTTATTTTTATTTCTTGCTCTCAATATAGGAAATGTTCGGTTATAAGTTCGGGTAAATTACATAATATCCCATCAAGTTTGAAGTTTATTACAACCCCATAAAACATTTTTAAAACATTTCACTTTCATACCTCACGTACTATTTTATTTCAAAATAATATCTCCGTTAGATTTTTCATTCGTTGGTCTGTTAAATGCTGACATGGCTGCCACATTTGTGCTGATGTGATTGCCACGTGGCAAAAATAATAATTTTTTATATATTGAAAATATTATAATATTAACCCTATTGAAAAAACAAAAAAAACAAAACAAAAAATACTCGAACCCAGATCCCCTTCCTTCCCCCTCACCTCTCTGCAACTCCCATTTACAAAATCCACATCTCAGCTCGTGGTTCATCCCCATTGAAGCACTTCCATACCTAATTCTACCCACCAACCAACCCATTTACAAAATCCCCACTTCGAAACCCTAATAACCTAACCCCTAAACCCGTAGAGAGTCCTGCCCAGGTCGTCGAAAAAGTCAGAGTCAACAGAGAAGTTTTGGAGGTGGGCAGCAGTGGTAGTGGAGTCGGAGAAAGCGGTGGGCTTTGGGGGTCGAGGAGAAGGGTTTGGGTGGTTGGCCCCCCGAGGAGTCGTCAAAGTCGAGAAACATGGCAGGAGGTTGGGGGAGGTGAGGCAGGAGAGAGAGGGAAGGAGAGAGAGGTTAAGGTGGGACCCGCATTGAGGGGTGCTCGGGTGGAGGGGATGGATGGAGGGGTGGAGGGGATGGACGGACGGGAAGAAAGATATGGGTAAGGGGGTGGGGATGGGATGTGGGGTTGCGGGGAAGGATATCTAGATTTGGGTTTTTTTGGTTTTTTTTTTCTTTTTAATAGGGTTAATATTATAATATTTTTAATGTATCAAAAAACAAAACTCTACCACGTGGCAGCCGGTAGCCACATCAGGACAAATGTGGCAGCCACGTCAACATTTAACAGACCAATGGATGGAAAATCTAACGAAGGTATTATTTTAAAATAAAATAGTACGTGAGGTATGAAAGTGAAATGTTTTAAAGATGTTGTATAGGCTTGTAATAGACCTCAAACCTGAGGGGGTATTATGTAATTTACCCTATAAGTTTTTACCAGTTTGTCCTATTTTTTTGGACTTTTTTTTTAACAAACGATGTTTTCTACACTAAAGAGGAGGAGGTGGGCTAAACTCTTTTTTGGACTTGATTGTAAAAAAAACAGAGTGGCATTTTTGGCATTTCAAAATGCTTCACCATTTTGTTGTTCTAGTTTTATATATAGATATATAGATAAGATATATGAGGAACTGGATGCACTTTTTTCTTTGTTTTACTTTTTAAACCACAAAACTACTAAATTTTAGAGGATAACTATCCAACAGGATCCTCTCCAGATCCTCTTTGTGAGGATCTTGAGGATTCGTGAATCATGTATATTCATCGTACATCATGCGGTCAGTTTTTGTCAAGTATTATTTATGTTTGATTTTAAATAAATAAATTTAATATGATTTATGACTGCATGATGTATAATGAACGGATACGATTGACAGATCTCCGGAAACCTCACAAAGAGGATCCGATGCGGATTCGTATTCAATAACTATAATGCTTTTGTTTTGTTTTTTTTTTTTTTTTTTTTTTCAAATTTATTCTTTTCCAATACCCTTTTTTTGTTCAGTTATGGTTTTTTTTTTTTTTTTTACCAATTTGTCCTTGTTTTTTGAACTTTTGAAGGTTTGATTGTGAAGAAAGCAAAAGAATTTTTTTGGCATTTTGAAATTCTTCACCTATTGGGTCTTCTCCCCTTATATATATATATATAGATATATATAGATTAGTGGACCTAACCGAACACAAGGGGACCATTCCTGAAAAACAGTGAGACCCAAATATTCAAATCCCAAATGACAACTAATTTATATATAAAGCAAAGCAAGTAGACTTAGTGAGAAACAAGAATCCCAACTAAAATCTCAAACCAAAATCCATCACAACAAAAGAGAATACATCACACACACAATTACTCATATGAGCTAACAAAAGGGTTTAGAAGTCAAGCAACCAAGTACCAACCTGTAATTGAAAATTAATATAAAAAAATTGAGTTAACCAAACATCTGAAATGATCCAAATGTAAATTCCCAAAAAACACAAGAAAGAAAAATATTGAAGTATATTACAAAACTCTACTAATCTACGCTAGTGAAGGGAGAAGGGTTTGAACTTGAGACGCAGTTGGTTGACTAAGAATGACAGGGCAATCCATCACTCATTATTGCCTCTTTGTTTCTTTTTTCTTTCTCTTACATGAAGAAAGTTGAAGTTGCACTCCAAAACTAATTGAAAATAGACCAAACTTTTCTCATAATACAAGATTCAACTTTCCAATGTTAGATAAAAACTTACCTCAAAAAAACTTACCTCACATGCATTCTATCATGTCCTTTTCAAAAAAAAGAAAAAATTACTATTATTAAGGAGTGAGGGAAGAGTTCAAAACTATTACATTAATTGAGAGAAAATGAGAGTTTCGAACCGAGACACATAATTAGAAACTCAACACCTAATCCAATAGGAATTAGTAATTTAGATTTGAGGTTAGGTATCGAATAGCAAGTTGAATTAAGTTAGGACATGCAGACTCAACCTACTAAAATTGAACCATACACAAACTAGTATTATAGGATAAGTGTTAGGTTATGTGGTCCTCTTTTCAGATGGACCCTTTGCCTATGAATTATTCTCAAATGTCACATATCACTGTATATATTGTTATCTTCCTTTTTCACAGCACGCCAAAATTGATAATTAAAAAATCTGCCTGAATGGCCAAATTTGTGACACATGAACAATTATGCACAAAAAACAAAATATATATATATATATATGGGACAAAAATGAGTGGACAAAGTAAGAACACATATATATTATATACGAAAGAAAAGAAACTACCAATTGAGCCCCATTATAATTAATAGCCTTCATGCACGCGCTCAGGCGCGCAGAAGGCATTTTTTGAATCACAGCATGCTACGCACAACTTACACATTTTAAATGTATTTATATGCATAAATTGACAAAAGGAAAGTCAAATATTTAAAGTAAATGAATAATTTTAGATTATGCTAGAAAAAATCTCTCATAAACTAATTACAGCAACTAAATTCACATAATAAAATCAGTCTCTATAGAATTTACATTAAGAATAGAGAAAATAATATTTAATAAACAATTGATTGAATCATATTATTGCTAGCTCATTGTAAGGCTAAACCCACCCCCTCCCTCTTAGTATAGATAATATCGTTTGTTTTTTTTTTTATTTTTAAAAACAATCATTTGACAACTAATTTAATCACATTATTATCCACGTGCAAAAGACTTTTTTATAACCGGCATTACACGTTTCTTAAGATGTTTTGAACGTGTTTAAAAATAAAGAAAATAATATTTAATAAACAACTGATTGAATCATATTATTACTAGCCCATTGTAAGGCTAAGCTCACCCCCCCCTCCCCCTCTCCTTAATGTAGATAATATTGTTTGTTAAAAAATAAAAAGAAAACAATCATTTGATAACTAATTTAATCACATTATTATCCATGTGCGAATGACTTTCTTTTATAACCAGCATTACATGCCTCTTAAGATGTTTTGAACATGTTTAAAAAGAGAAAATTTGAATCACATTATTACTAGCCTATTGTGAGGTACTAATTAAAATTAAAAATTAAAAAATTAAAAAAAAATTAAAACAAACAAACAAACAAACCACGAAGAAAATTAATTATTAAAAAAAATACTATTAAAATGATAAAAATGTCCTTACCTTATTTGATGCATTATTTTGGAATGTTTTGGAAGTTTTTTGTTTTGGGGGCTTTTTTGTCCAATTGTTGAAGCATGGTGACACCAAATCACTATTCACATTTTCCATTCTCTTTATATATAATAGATGTGGTCCCTCCAAATATAATATCCTCTCACGTTAAAGCTGTGACTTTGTCTGCATGTTTTACAAGAAAACTTGTCGGTAATAGAGAGACTTTTCAGTGTGGCCAGAACACGAAATGGTACACCACATGTAACTACACAAATGGTGAGATATGTGTATTATTAAAATTTTCTATCACTTATATAAAAACACGTTATGTAACACTCGTGTTCCAATCACAATAACAAATTTCTCTTGGTAATAGGCGGTGATGGAACTAACAACATTTTTTTGTAGACCAAGATATGAAGCTTGAGTACCACTTTGGCTAGCTGTTTTTTGGCTATCTATTGTCATCGAGATGCTTTGAGTCACTTTTTGTTAAGTATCTTGCCATATATATACTAGTAGACATGGTTGACGACAGACGAATAAAGCATACACACGAATATGCTTTTGCGGTCAGCTGTTTCTGGCTTTTCAAATTCCAACTAACACAACTTTGTCTCCATTGGCACTGGCAATCCACATATGTATGGATTAATTAGTGATCTAAAAAAAAAACAAATATAAAGCACAAGTTCCTTCATTATTAAGTACCGATCAATTATTGACTCTCGTATGAGTGATGTGTAGTATAACAAGGTAGAACTATTTAATCCATACATATGTGGATTGCCATTAGTAGATACCGATTAGTTCTACCTTGTTATACTACGCATCACTCATACGAGAGCCAAGAATTGATCGGCATCTACGCATCACTCATACGAGAGTCAAGTATTGGTAACTTAAACAATTATGTATGTTTTCATCCTGCATGAAAAACAGAAGCATTCTAGAAAATAATTTCATCCTACAAGAAAAATATAAGCATTCTAGAAAAATAATTTCATCCTACAATTCACAATAAAAAGAAAAATACGGAAAAGTAAAAAGCAAATAGAAAAATTGATTAAAATCCTCCATATGTAATAATAAATCTAGTTAAAAATCCTCAATCATAGAATTAAACAGTCAGGCACAAATACATATAGATCTAGAAAAATCAAAACCAAATTTACCCAAATTAGAGGCTGCAGAGTGCGGATGTGCAGGCAAAGGGCTGCTGGAGGCCAGTACCTACAAATTCAAAACCAAATTTAGAAAAAAAAATAATAGAAAAACTTTGAAAAGAAACTTCAATCCTATCAGATTGGGTTGAGCGTATGAAGGTGATCGTACACTCTTAACATTCATCCACAAAGTTATGTACTTCCCATGTCCATCTGCTCATTACTTTTTTTTGTCACCACTAGCAGTCACAAAAATCCAAGGCAATGAAATAGTAGCAAATTAAAATTAAAGTTTCACATTCGGTGGATCTGGTTAAAACCATACAGTTTCACCCATTATTCATTGATTTTCGAAAGAGAAAGGAAATTGATAACTGGGTGTCTAAGCTTAGCAACCAAATAACGAATTGAAGAAGAAAATCCAAAAGACAATTAAAGAAATGTAGGGAAACAAATAAGTACCTTGTTGTCGCCTGACGAACTTGATAGAAAACCGAATCTCTCTTTCCCCAATTCGGGTCCTGTTATGTTAAAGAGAGAAGAGAGTTAGAGAATGAGCAACAGATGATACTGAGAGAGTGGCAGAGAAAGGAAGACGAAGGAGAGTGATTGTCGCCGTCGTTGGCAACCACCAGTGGTTGGTCGTCGGAGTTAGGGTGAGACAGTAAGCAAAGATGAGCTGAAGACGGCCGGAATGGGTGAGAATAGACAACTAAGTGAAATAGGTTTTACACTTTAGGGTTTTGATATTATTTCTTTGGTATATTTTTATTTTTTATTTTAATACTATATGTGACAAATGGCATAACGTGGCCTTTTTTTTGTTATGTGATGAATTTTAAAGATTCATCGCATATTAAATTTCATTAAGCGGTAAAATTTCCTACCCAATAGTTTGTGGCGAATTCAAAAGTTTATGTGACGCAAAGTATTTTGGTATCCCATGAATATTATTATGTGACGGTTTCTTAAAAAGCGTCACTTATTTTACCCAAATGTGATAAATTTTTGCGCGCCACAAAAAATTCCTTCATCAAATCCATGTTTTCTTGTAGTTACAGTTCGAGTTGTCAAAAGTTCTCTCTACTCGCTCTCTCTCTCATCCATTCAACTTTAGGTGATTATTAACTCTATTTTTTTTCTCTGAATTTGTGAAATTTGTAGTGCATTGTAGGAATATGTAAAATTTGTAGGAAAATTATATATGAAATTGGCAGGAATTCGTGCAATTTCTAAAATATGTGAAGTTTGTCAGAGAGAAATGAAATTTAGAAAATTTGTAAGAAATTTTTGAATTTTGTTTTTATTGTATTAATGTAGGGAACTTTTCGACCCCAAAAATAGTACAGGCCTGAGAAAGGCTTAATAAAGGCCTAAAGAAAGAAAGGAGGACTAAGGCCTAATAGAACTACAAAAGGCAGCTCCAAGCACTACGAATGACCACTCAACGCTCTATTTTTCCATCAACAAAGAAGTTGAGCACCTCTTCCTAAAGTGTTTTCCGACTACTAGCGGCAGATTGGCAAACTAACAACTTTATAGCACAAAGTCTTAAGGGCAAGCCTACTCGAGCACCAACCCTAAGCCATATGTTATCCATCAACAAAGGTAGATGCCTATGAAAGGATGTAAGGGCTGACCAACCAAGCTCTCAGGATAGAGTAACGTTGATTCATCAGGGCCGAGCAAGGTGCTTGGTATACGTTGGCCCAAGAAAACATGCAATTAAACCTAACTAATGTCACTTTGTTACCATGTATCAGCTAAGAATGGAGAAGTAACTAGCAAGTCATGTCTACATACTTGTTCATTAAATGCAAGAGTGGTGGAGTACTTGAGGCCAAGACTTTTGAGGTTCACTAAGGGCCTATATAAGAGGGATGAGTACCTCTTATAAACGGTCAGACAGGAAGAAAGGATATAAAGATTAGACTATTACCGAGCACTTCATGTAACCTATTTTCAATATATTTATACAAGCACCATGTTGGATATAGCCCAGTCTTAAAGGTGGACCACTTAATACTTGTTTCCAAGTTATCACAGTTTCAGTCTCGAGCCAACCATATTAGTCTTTGTTAACCTTTCATTTTTTTAGCATTTTACAATTTGGTGCCGTTTATGCGAAACACATACAATTTCATGTTGTAATCTACTAAGCAAGCCTAAGTATCCCCCATGTGAAGCAATCATACACATTCCTCTGAGTATCATGACAAGTAGGAGAATGAGAGAGGGTTTAGAAAAACTTTTGACTAACTTTTGAACATTTGAGTAGCACATGCATAAAATTAACAATTAAAGATGGTATGAACTCAAAAAACAATTCCAAATCTGATGAAATTCAAGGCTTAATGTTGGTGATTCAAGATTTTTTACAAATTCAAGAAGAGGGAGATTTGAGTTTACGTCCCCTTGTAACTCATCTTTGTTTACACAAGGTTATCACCCAAGTGGAGGGCTTTCATGTTCACTCCAAACTCCATGAATGCTTCTTTGTGTTTTGGATCTTCTCTCCTTGAAACTTTGCTCCTTTGCTTCTCCTTTGCTTCTTGAGGATTTGATTAAAAGGATCTCCAAAGCTTCCAAATTTGAAAACCTCTGAGTCTCCACACCAAGGATGTACTGTGACAACAAGATGGATGACTTACCCCTAAGGGCATGCCTCCTTAGTGAGAAAAAGCAAGGAAATGTTTATGTCCAAAGAAAAACCTAATGAGCCTTTGTCTATAACTTTTTTTTTATACCCACTCACAAGTGAGCTTAAAATTAAGGCAATTCCTTTAGCATGGCCATCCTCTTTTTAGATAGTGGACTAATTTTCCATTTTGTTTTAGTTGTCATACAACTTAAACTCAATACGTCTTGTGGATCAAAACTCATTTCGGCCACTAAGCCCAAAAACTAAGTTAAAACCTAAAACTATTCGTATGATCAATTAACTAATTAATTCATCTTGACCATTCATCCGTACACGGTGTGCGATCCATTAGGTTCCAATCAGCAAGGGGATAATTATAGCTCTTAACAATCCTTACTGAATTAAAACTAACTTTCAATTCTCCTTTTGTTAAAGATTAGTTATTGTTAATGTTCAAGACTTGCACAAACCATGAGTGACACCAAGTAGTATGTCATGGCTACCCAAGCTAAGTAGAATTGGTTGGAAAACCTATTTAGTTTAAACTTACAACGTAATACATCCTTTCCTTATATCAACTCTAGATCACATTGTTTGGTTGATAATTTATTCATGTCTACTATCCAAAGTGATTCTCTTGTCAATATGATTACTTTAAATGACACTTGGAACGTACTTACTAAATCTCATTAATGTGCTCTGGCTAGAGACATTTAATTATATCATAGAGTATTCTTCCTCAATGGTTTGAAGGTTAGAGATCCCTTGTTGTGCATTCACAAGCATGCATGATTAAGTAGCTTAACCTCAAATATGTCGTGGACACTCTCTAATGGAATGCTTTTAACATAGTCAAAGATTAAGGACATAACCACCAAACAACTACAATGTCTTAGGTCAATTGACTACTTTGCATAATCCCAACTAGTGAGTTCTCATATGACATGAGTATGAGAACTCTTGGTTGACCGTGTTCAGTGAACTCACTTTCTATTTGGCACCTACATGTCATTCACACAAATAACTCGAGACTAATCACTCTCTAAAGAGAAGACATAGTATGTATTGATCTATCCAGATTGTTAATACCTAATTGAAAATCCTATGATCGGGCACATTTAGGATATATGTATGAAAGAGAAAGATCTCTTCAAATTGAAATGTTCGTACAGTATCATTTCATGATTAGCTTTAGGGCACATTTTCTTCACAGTGGTCGACCAAGATGGCCAACTTGGAGGATAAGATGGGTGCCATTTTGGGCGGCATTGGAGAAATGAATGAGGTGGAAACCTTATCCATGTCCAAAACACTTCACCAAGAAAAGCACGCTAACCTCATGGTGCAGATTAGCCAGGCCACAAGAGGATAGATAGCATCTCCTGACATGAGGCAAATAACCCAGATGGTCTGAACCCTGTGAATCCACCCCACCTCCCACTGGATGTTCAGAGCGGGTAAGGGCGCATATGAATTCATAACCCGTTAAAAAATCTGAGCAAAAAATGACACACGGGAAAAGAAGGTGCAGATTATCGAGCCAACAACGCAGGATCCAAGCGAGAACCTCTACGACCACCCTGACCTGTAGATCACTCTGAAGGAAGTAACAGGTGAGGAGATGAAGAGCATCTGCGATAGGTTAATGAATATAAAGCCCATAAATCTAGACTACTCAAAAGAGGAAATTCCTCTTCCATTCTCAAAGGCTCTGATTGCGGAACCAATGAGTGGTGATACCTAAGCTCTCAAGATGCAAAGCTATAAAGAGCTTACTGACCCGTAAGACCATCTAGACAGCTTCATTTATGTTGTTGAAGAAAGATGGAATAACGATGTCACCACGTTTCATATCTTCCAGACCAGTCTAAAGAGGGGTAGCCAAGTAGTGGCTTAAGTCGATCGCATCGGAATCGATCCACTTTTTCTCCTAACTCAAAACTTTTCCTTGACACTTATATGATTATTTCAAAAAGGCACTACAAGTCGACCGATCTTGCCTCGATAAAGCAAGGCCTAAGAGAATCCTTGAGCAATTATATATCTCATTTCAACAACGAGTATGCTAGGTTTAAAGGGTGTGATGGCTCATAATGCTCTTATGGGAGGATTTGCTAGCGGTGATTTCTATTTCCATCTAACCTAGGAACCCTCATGAGAGATTTAAGGATCCGTTCAAAGAGGCAACCAGCTACTCCCGAGTTGAGTAGTTGAAGAAGAATAGGATGAAGACCATTGTGTCAACTGGAAAACCGAAAAACACAAGCACTCCCGCCAAGCCAAGACCAAAGGTCGTGTACTATCGCCTAGCAAAGAAAAGGAAGTTCGAGAAATTTTAGACCAACACAGAGAGTCAACTTGACCAGTGCATAATACACATATCACATACTCCCCTAAGTATATCCTAGGGGAAATGTTCCCTCTCGTAGAACGACAACTCCCCAGCACTAGATGTTACAAACCTTTTCTTAAAATCTTATATTTTATTTCAAGACTTATGAAACGACTATTTTACCCCTGAGTGGGTGTCTTAATTAATTATCGAGCCTCGACTTGTAATCCAATTTCTTATACTTTCGTGTATGTGAATGTGAAATCGAAGCCTCGAGGGCTAAATTGAAATAATTGGAATTGAGCAGGACAATTTGGTAATTTCACTTAAAATTTTAAGTGAGATTTAGCCCACTCCGTCTCTCTCTTCCCCTCATTTTCTGAAACTCTCCTCTAACTCTCAGTGTTATTTCTCCATGCACTCTCCATTCGTCTCCGAGAGGGAACCACCACCACCTACTTCGATTCCGCCTAAACCAACCTTCATAATCACATATTCTATCTTTAGGACATGAGGAACCCAGCCCTGCCCTTGCATGCACCATCGGAGCATCGTGAGATGTTCTGCCATTAATGTCGAGAGCTTCGAAGCTTTAAACTCAAACCCAGGTGAGATGTCTAGGAAATCTTTGAATGTCGTTCCTTCTATCTTGCTGGAATGGTGTTTTGCTATTGAATTTAACTTGAAATATTGGGTTTGTAACTGTGCATGTTCCTCTGTGTATGTATCCAGTTATCGGTCATCTTCACCAAGCAAACTCCGGCGAGTTTGTGGCTGCTTGTGCACGGATTTGCTCGGAACCAATTCCAAGTAATTAGATACTCCCTTACATGTGGGAGAAACTCAAAGATTTTAACATGCATCATCTATGTTCTTCGTTTCTAGAATCTAACGAGTTTCCATCGAATCCGAGGTGGATTCGACTCCTATTTGCCCTATTTCGTGTTTGGGTAAGTTTATGGACCTCTGGGATTAGTTTTGGTTCATGTTGAGACCGAAATCCGTCGAATTTGAACTGAAAAACCCAACTAGATCGTGTTCTACGTTTTTGCAGTTTCCGGTGCCGACACCCGGTGAAGATCAACAACGATCTCTGTTGGATTTAACGACGACGTCAACTGTGTCATTTGGTTTAACGACATATTCTCCTCCAGCAGGTATATTCCGTTAACTCTTTTCAGCACCTGCGGTGTCACGGGTAACGGCTAGGTGCACCTTTACTTACTGAACCGCGATGGCAGCCACACGACAGCGCGCGACACCACCACAGTGGCGCGTAGTCGGTGCACGACCGTGCGTGCATGACCCGAGACCTATCCGTAGGTTTTTCGATGTTTTGAATCACGTGGTGCTCCTCTGTTTATGCAAATTCAATGTCTAAATAGTTGTTTTAGATGGTTGTTCTTATATTTCACTTTAAAGCTTATGTTAGCTTTATAATTATTTAACATGCGATTTAAAGACAAGAAAGGTGTTAGGCAAGAAGCCTATTAAGGAAGGGTGCTCTTCTTACCTGTGAGTGGATCCCTTCGAAACTAAATGTTTTCAAACTATTATGATATATATATATATATATATATATATATAAGGTGTTAGGCAAGAAGCCTGTTAAGGAAGGGTGCTCTTCTTACCTGTGAGTGGATCCCTTCGAAACTAAATGTTTTCAAACTATTATGATATATATATATATATATGTTGATGCATGTGATTTTATCGTTAAGTCTTATAGGAGACTTATATCTAGTTAAACTTAAATGATATTTTGATGCTATTGGTGATTTATTTTCATCATATAGTCATTAGACATAACATATAGCTAGTTACAACCCTAGATTATTTGTAGGTACTTATTATTCTAGTATAGGCTAGAATCACAGGATCCCTTCGAAACTAAATGTTTTCAAACTATTATGATATATATGTATATATATATATATATATATGTTGATGCATGTGATTTTATCGTTAAGTCTTAGAGGAGACTTATATCTAGTTAAACTTAAAAGATATTTTGACGCTATTGGTGATTTATTTTCATCACATAGTCATCAGACATAACGTATAGCTAGTTACAACCCTAGATTATTTGTAGGTACTTATTCTTCTAGTATAGGCTAGAAACGCTAGTAGACACTAATCATTGATCGGGTAGATGCCACTCCACTTGCTTGCTATACATTTGATTTACTTTGATTTGTAATTGATATTCCTTTCTTTCATATGACGAGCGATGTGATAAACACTATACTATTATTGTAACATATTATATGTATGTAGTTTTCACTAAATATGTGATTTTCAAAATGAGATTATTATATTTGAATGATTTTTAACTAGATAAACATGATCCCCTCACACTTTGTTTTTCAACCCCTCAAAACGTAGCGAGAATAAGGAGAACCCCAGAGGTGATGAGTGGGCTTGGCAGTGAGGCATCCATCTTATGGACTTTAGTTGATGATTCCCTTGCCGTAGTTTATGCTAGTTGGTAATAATTGCATGATCATACTTTCAATTATGCATGGCACTGCACTCTTATGTGTTTAATGTTGTGTGAAACTTCTAGCTACTCTGATGTGATGTGATAATAATAGAATCTTATTCTAAACTGGTGTCCCCAAGTGGGGAGGTTGATAAGTGAAATTTGTAGCAACTTTGGATTTTATTAAGGGAGACTTTGGATCCGGTCCCTAGCCACTAACATTCTTTGACTAAAACCTTAATGGTATTCAATTTTTTATCAAAGTCCCTTGACTTTATACACCTCATTATTGTTGTTAATATGTATTTCCATATATTTGATATTAATTATTTGACATGTAATGAGATTTAAAATCCCATATTATATGGCATATAAATTAAAAATGATTACAATAAAAATGAAAATGCTCAAAAATTTTGATTGAATAAATAGATAAAAACAGGTAACAATATAACTTTGAAATAATAAATGTCAAACGAATGTACCTATAGTGTTCAAAAAAATTAAAAAAAGGTACATTTTATTATAAATATGTATACATTATAAATAAAAATAAATAGATCTTACATTAAAAATGGGTACATTTTACATCAAAAAATGGTACATTTACAAAAATTGTTACATTTTACATATAACCATGTGGTACATTTATAAAGAAAAATGGGTACATTATAAATAAATTATGACTATAAATAAAAATTTAAAATAAATGGGCACAAAATGAAATTAATATATGGGTACAAATTAAAACTAAAAAGAAAATTGGTACAAATTAAAGAGGGGTTGCCAATTAAAAATGGTACAAACAAAAAATAGAAATATATGATACAATGTTTAATCATAAATATAAATATACCAAATGTAATGTTTCTAACATTACATTTAGAAATAAAATTTAATTATGTTGATATGTAAATAATTTATAATTGAAATAATGACGTTCATTAAAAGTTAGGGACCTTGATCAAAAATTAAAAAAAAAATTAAAGGTTTTAATCAATGCAATAGAAGAAAGATGGATGATAACCTTGTTTCTCCTTTTATTTAATAATGAATGTTTTGTTTAAATTCTTGCACATCATAAATATCTTAATATGGCTTACATCAATGAGTTGCCTTATGACGTCATCTCTTAATGGGGTCATATGGTCAATTTCATGACAGCCAGCATGCTTTGGCCTTGTAACTTGTGTTATTGTGGTCGAGGTGTGTCACTAGACGATAGAAACTTGGGTCCAAGGAAAGAAGAGACGAGACCAAGTAATGCAAAGTCTAATAGGAAAGAATCACTAGAATAATGTGTAATCTAAAACCCAATTTAACTAAGATGTGCACAATCACATTTATTAAATAATATTTTCACGACATGTGAAATAATCTATCTGCAAAATAAATATTATTTGATTGAAATTAATTTATCGATATTTTACATAAAAATAAAGTTAATTATTTGCACATAAATTAATAATGCATGCAAAATAATTATCTATAAAAAGAATAATGAGCTAAAACATGCCCATATGTGTAATACATTTATTAGGCATAAGTCAACTATTAGACATATTAGACAATGAGTAATGTGCTAAAACATGCACATAAGGAAATTATTTGCTAGGCAGGTTTTATGTTTTATATATTAGACAATGAATTTATAACATAAAACTTTTTTTCTCTTGTAAAATCATTAATCCACATAGAATTAATTGTGTACATCAAACATTTAAATAGAGATATTTTAGGCGTTCAAAAGGTGTATAATCTATAAAGTGAAACATAATTAATGAATTTACTTATGCAGAGTCTAATCACTAGGTTTTATTCGAATAAAAAATTATGTCAATTTGTATGTGGAGAAAATTAAATTTCAAACGCTAAAGTCACATTTTGATTAGTTACTTTTAGAAAAATAAGTTTTAAGGATGGTGTCATTTAAAACAAAAATGTTATTCTTACCATCAATTTGTATCATCATTTATACTATCATTTTAAGAGAAATGAGACCCACATGTTCACCGTTCTAAAAATCAGCCTGGACGGCGCCTAGGCACTGGACAATCGGATACCGATCCGATTTGCTCTTAGCTGATCACAAAATGGGAAATACATTAGGCAGACACCTGGATGGGATTAGGCGGTCCTAGACGGAGCTAGGCGGGGCTGGACGGAGACTAAGTGGGGGTATGTGCAGAGCGCCAGAATTTGGAAAAAAATTGTTGCAGCGGCGAGCGTTCGACGTTCGCGCGAGGAAGAAGATGCTTTCTCTTATTTTTTGTTTGCGTGACCCACGTTTGTCCTCCTTTATCTCCTTTTCAAATGGTGGGACCACTATCTTTTCTTTTCCTTATTTTATATATTTTTGAAACTTCACATCATGATGTTCTCTTCTCACCTATTTTCACAAAGGATAAGGATTGTCTGCCCACCTACTTCCAGTGCTCTTCCATGCCCTCTTATTTTGTGTGATCACGATTAAACCACATCAACATTTTATATTTTTTTTTATAGAGAGTTTAAAACAAAAATGAATAGTAATATAAAATGTTGACGTGGCTTAACCATGACCACACAAACAGGTGGGCACGGAAAGGCACGGGAAGTGGGAGGGCAGACAATCCTTGTCCTTTCACGAAAACCAATCCTCTGTTATCCTTTATTTTTTATTCTTTTTTACGCACCTAATAATTGTGGGAAGAGGATTCGCTCAGGACCTTAGTGTCTAGAGCTTTCTCATCAAACAATCTGGACTGTACAAATTAAATCCAACGGTTTCTATTAATTTATTTTACTGGCCCACCACACACAACTGACGATCCTAATTTGACTCGCACACCAATTAGCGGCCCAAATTACTTGATGAGAAAGCTCTGAACACTAAGGTTTGAAACGGATCCTCTTCCATAATTATGTGCTTAAAATTCTCCTTACATATATATTGTTTTTTTTTCCTAAATAACATGTTATTCAATATTTATCTATATATTATATGGTAAATTGAATTAAATTATATGGTATACAATAAATTTACTCAAATCCGTTTAGTCCACCTAGGCTTCTGCTTAAGTTTCGCCTAGGCGCTAAGCCCCAGTTCACCGTCCGATTTGTGCTTAATGTCTTTTAGAACTTTGCACATGTATTGGCGAGCTCTACCTCTATTCAAAAGATAACACAAATAATGATACTGCTAAATGGTAAGTTTAGCACTATTCCATTTAAAAATATGATATTCTAGATGTAAGTTTTTTTTTTTGATAAAATGAGGTTATATTAAAACCAAGGTCGGAGCCAAAAACATAGGGAGGCCTACCAAGAGGCAACAACCAAAGGAAACAAATAGAAAGCAGAGAAGAGGGGAACAAATGCTAAAGACGCTGCACCAAGTGCCAAGCGTCGCCCCCTTCACTACCCCAAAAAATTTAAGGAGGACATAGGAGGCCATCCTTGTTCAGAATATAGACCAACGAAGATGGGGGATGGTTAATCCAAGTAGAACCGCACATCTCCGTGTTACGTCTCGACGCCAAACGGTCCACCGTCATATTGGCCGATTTCGGAACCCAAGACCAGCGGCAGCTCCTGAAACCTTAGGATTCTAGTCAACATAGTATAAGCCTCCTAGCTGCTAGAGGACAAATCATTAGCCAAAGCAGAAATGTTCTCTTTAGAATCCAATTCAACTATAATTTTGTCCAAGTCCAACGAGCAAGCAAATTCACACCCAAATAAAATGGCAAGAGCTTCTTCCATAACAACACACGAAATAGAAATCAACAGCTTCTGAGCCCCAACAAACCTTCCCTCAACACATCTGGCCACAATCCCCACATAACCCACAGCCGAAGTAACATCCCAGCTCGCATCAACATTAATCTTGGTAAACAGGGAACAAGGCGGAGACCAACGAACCAAACCCAAAGGGGAAACCTGCCGAGTCAGAGAGATCCCCATAAGTGGACGGGACACCTCCAAATAAACAGCAACCGATGAGGAGATAGACATAATAATTGTTTGTGGGTTGATAGCTGTCTGATTATAAAGAAAATTACATCGAGCCTTCCAAATAAACCAACAAGTGAAGGCAACATAAGACAGCAACCAAATAGTAGTGTCCTTTGATCCCATAAGTGAATTCAACAGAGAATAAAACCAATTCACTAACGTCGAGAAGCCAGTTCTATCCACCAAGTAATTTAGGGATCCCCCAAACCAAATAGTACTAACCCACGGGCACAAAAACAGCATATGTTCAACAGATTCATCTTCATCATTGCATATAGGACAAAAAGGAGTAGGGGAGCATTTCCGCCGAAACAGAGCATCCAAAGTAGCCAAAGCACGAGTTAACGCCTCCATAAAAAGCAGTGGATTTTCAAGGGTGCCCTAACCTTCCAAATAGCCTTCCAAACATAAGAAGGGATCATAAACGAAGAGGACGAAACCGTAGATACCACTGGCAGCACCCGAGAATGCACCCAGTGATAGCCCAATCTCATAGTATAGACTCCATTCCTCGAGCTCAACCACACCAATCTATCAGGACGCATAAGATCACCAATACCAGTAGCATAAATTGACTGACACTCATCGTTAGAAATGAAGGGCTTAAGAAAGTCAATGTTCCAAGACCTAGACGACCCACAGATTAAAAAGCTTACACATAAGTTCCTAGAGACCCGCACGTTGCCTGGAGGAATAAGGTGCCTGAGAGGGAAAAAATGAAGCCATCTATCATTCCAAACTCTAACATTACCCTATTTAAAATTTGCCAGTGGGCACCTTGGAGAAGAATGTCACAACCCACCAATAAACTTGACCATCCCCAAGAGGCACGTCCCCCACGAGTGGCCTCAAGAAGTGAACAGTTTGGGAAATATCGGGCTTTAAGAACTTGAGCCCATAATGAGTTTGGATCCATCATCAGCCTCCAACACTGTTTAGCCAGAAGTGCATCATTAAACTCAGAAAAATTACGGAAGCCCAAACCTCCCAAATGCTTCAGCAATCCCAAAAAGTCCCAAGAAACCCAATGTATCCCCCTAACCCCTCCCTGCTTCCCCCACCAAAAATCAGCAATTAAATAGTCCAGCTCTGAGCACAGAGTAGTGGGAAATCTAAACAAATTCATAGGGTACGTAGGAACAGCCTGTAACACAGCTTTGATCATAACCTCTTTACCAGCTTGTAATAGAGTACATAATTTCCAACCTTGAATTTTTTCTAAGATCCTCCCCTTTACATATGCAAGACCCTCCCTCTTAGAATGGTTCCAGATAGACGGCAAGCCCAAATACATCCCCAGGTCATCGACCATGTGAATGCCAAGAACATGACTAAGCTCCACAGAGAAACCTCATGGGATGTTAGCACCAAAGAAAACACAAGACTTCTGAATATTCACTTGATGACCTGAAGCCAAACAATAATCATCAATGACCTTAACAAGATTACAACAGTTTTGCCAATCTGCCCTGAGGAATAGCAAAGTATCATTAGCAAAAAATAAGTGTGAGATAATCGTGCCAGCATGATTCATCCTAATGCCCATAAGTTCTCGCCTATCAATCGCCACTTGGATTAGCCTAGATAGTACCTCGCTATCTAGGAGAAATAGATACGGGGATAACAGGTCGCCCTGATGAATACCCCTTGAAGGGACAAATCTCCAACCCGGCTATCCATTTAGAATCATAGCAAAATCAACAGATTTCACACACCCCATCATGAGATATCTCCACTGGGAACAAAAACCCATTTTCTCCATCATCGCTTCCAAGAAGTCCCACTCCACTCTATTATATGCCTTATGCATCTCAAATTTACATTTCGTTTTCCGGAGCTTCAGAAAATGGAACATTTCATGAGCAATTCCAATATTATCCTGTATTTGTCTCCCCGCTACAAACGCATTCTGCATGAGAGAAATAATGTTAGGAAGGATAACCTTGATACGATTTGCTAACACTTTAGACATAATCTTATAAGAATAGTTGCATAAACTGATAGGCCTAAATTGCATCTTTAGGATTAAAACAATATGGGTGGAATTGAGTCTTTGAGAAGAGCTTACCCCATTTACAATATCCCACACCACTGCATTGACCTCCGATACCAATGTATCCCAGAATGAATGATAAAATAAACCTTGGAAGCCATCCGGACCCGGAGCTTTCAGTACCCCCATCTAGTGGGAAGCAAGTTTAATGTCCTCTTCCGTAATCAGACCCACCAACACCTCATTCATCTCTCCAGTCACAGAACAATGAATGCAATCTAACACCAGTTGCCAATCTCGAGGCCCAGATGAGGTAAAAACAGTGGTAAAATGCTCATCCGCCAGGTTTCGAATCGCCCCATGGTTATCCACCCAATCACCTAAATCATCCTTTATCTTCAACACACTATTTCTTTGACGTCTTTGAAGCGTAGACTGATGAAAAAACGTTGTATTGGCATCCCCTTCCTGAAGCCACCTGACCCTAGATCTCTGATGCCAGTAGCTTTCTTCTAACTCCCATAACCTATCAAGTCTATCAGACATCACCTTGATTTCCTCCCAATTTGACTTCCAGTCAAGTTGCAATTCATCCAGCTTATGGACAAGGTAATCAATCTCCCTCCCACACACCTTAAACTCATGACGACTCCAATTAATAAGTTGTGTGCGATACATATTCATCTTTTTCAGCCACCGTGAGATCCCATCACCACACGGACGTCTCCAACAACTATCAGCAATCTCCTTGCATCGATTCTCCTTAGCCCAGAAAGCTTCAAAGCGAAAAAGTTTTTTCAACCTTTGATATCAAGATTGGCATTGAATGATCAGAGGATAGTGGTTGGATCCAATAACCGTGCCATGAGTGACGGAAGTGTTAGGCCATTTGTCCAGCCAAAGCCTATTGGAAAGACCACGATCTAATTTTTCCTCCACTAATTGCCCATTCCTTGTGCCCCGCCAAGTGAAACGAGGCCCATTAAAATCTAAGTCTAGTAACTCTGCACTACTCATGAAATCCTCAAGGAATTGTGGTCTGTTATATAATACTTTTGCTCCCCCAACCTTCTCATAGTCCCAAAGAAATTCGTAAGTCACCACCACAAAGCCAAGGGAGGTTGGAAAGGCCAAACCTATTCTGCATCCAGCCCCAAAAGTCAGTCTTCTCAATCCTATAAGTAGTTCCATAGAGCCAAGTGACCCGAGCCCAGCACTCCTCACCCATTAACCTAATACGAGCATTAATAATATTTTTAGAAGAAAATCCAACCTCTACCTCTAGCGAATCATCCCACCACATGCTCAAACCTCCCGCCCGTCCAATAGGCGCAACATGAAAACCATATGAATACCCCATACGACGTCTAACTCCATCAATTCTATGATATTTCATTTTTGTTTCGGAGAGAAAGATCATTGAGGGTTTGTATTTACGAATAAGCCCATGAAGGGCTCGAACTACCGTGTTCGACCCAAGACCACGGCAGTTCCACAGTAAGTAAATCATGGTTCATTTACGGCTGTTGAGGGCCAGCCGCCATCACCCTATGAAGATACATCATTTCCTTTTGCCTTCCTCCTATCATTTCCTTTTGCCTTCCTCCTACTACTCTGTATTTCAGACCTTGCATCAAGATTCTGCCATAGTTCCTAGTACTCCACTGGAACCATAACCACATCCTTTTCAGCAGATGTAGCTTGGTCAGCATTTAAACAGCTTCCATTCCTCGTCATATTCCTAAAAATAAGTCCAAGCTTGATTAAGCCCTTCCAAACTACCCTCTCCCACCTTAGACTTTTTATAGGCATCGTGCTCTAGCAGATAAAATTCCCTCTTTGAACCCCTCTATATAATATTGTCATCATGTCACCTAAGTGGCAGGTTGACAATGTATTGTACTGACCCAAATACTGAAGAATCAGGTTGGGGTAAATCAAGATTCATCAGCATCCTAGTTTGATTATGGGTATTTAGGGGAATCAGCTGTCCTGGGCTACTCTCAACCCCCAAACCCGCAGAAGTTTGGACTCTCTCCTTACTTATCTCTTGGATCCTCATGGCTTGACTTAAAGCTATTGGGCTTTGAGAAGCAGAGAAAGGATTGGGCAAAATGCCCAATTGTCACAAGCTCATGGCCACGTGATGAGTCACATGGGGAACATGTTCCTTAGATCTCCATTGGACCATGGCTCTATCGTGAATGTCCGATCTACTCCGAACTCTATGCCATTTCCTGTTCCCACTCCTTAAAGTGTGTGTCTCTTCCTAGTGTGGAGGGACCTACAAACCTCCCATAGAACTTCCAATTCTCATCCCCTTCGTGGCCCTTACGCTCCTCTAAGACCTGGTCCCTGGGCCTCCCCTTTTAGCTCCAACAACTCTCATTTCCCCAACATTGACTGAAGATGTTCAATGAACCTCCACCTCGTCACATATTGGAGCAGTTCTAGTCCACTCTCCATAGGTAACAACATTCCCCCTCTCAGGATGAAAAGAGCATTCATTGTTGGCGTGGCCAATCCTCCCACAGCGATAACAGAAGTCTTGTAGTCTTTCAAATCGAAATTCAATCCACATGTCTTTGTTATTATCCCTAGGGATCCAGCATCCAGGAACCAGAGGCTTCTCAGTATCAACAATTATCTTGACACGCAAAAATCCTCTAGTTTTTGCAAGGTCCTCCAATTCCACGAACTCCCCTAGCTCTCATGCTAAACGTCTCACATTTAGTTCTGTGCTGAGAGATAAGGGGACTCCCCGAATTTGGATCCAAAATGGAACCAACGCCATTTTAATCTCCTCCAATGCTAGTTCTGGTGGCCATCGCTTCACAAAAAAATTCTGTTTCATGACAACTTAAGGTACCTGGTTCAGGATCTTTAACACTATAGTTCCATCCTATGCTGTAATGATATAGGTATTATCACAGACCCATTTGACTTCAATATTCCACAGATCCTTCCAAGCTAAGCGCAATATATTTCTGACCCCACACTTATTCAAAGTCTTACTTGTCAGAGCCACCCCCACCAACTTGATCCCGTTTTCCATAGTTGTAAGCTCCAGAGATTGGTCCAGATGCACCACCAAATCCTCCACTTCTAACCACTCCATTGGTCTTTTGCAGTTTTGAATCAGAGCTCTCCTGAGACTAAACTTGATATTCGAATACTCGAAACTGTAGAAAATGTGTATTCAATCTATTCATTTGAGGGATTACAGCCCATATTTATACATAAACTTTAAGCTATCTACCTAGTGGTTACAATGAAACGGAAAGCTAATTATATCCTAATAAAAGCTAATAACAACATAACAGCTAAACAATAATGTATCGTTCTTGAATAGACTTAACTATGGTAACTCTTGTAACCTCCTAACACTCCCCCGCAAATTGGACGCCGGAGAGGTGACAAGTTTGGAAATAAGACGTGCAAACTGTGCAACGGGTAAGCCTTTGGTGAAGACATCTGCAAGTTGAAACGAGGATGGGATAAAGCGAACCTTATGACTGCCAGAAGCAACTCGTTCACGAACAAAATGATAATTAATCCCAATGTGTTTTGTGCGAGCATGAAACACGGGATTAGCAGCTAAGTGTGTGGTGGACAAGTTGTCACAATTTAGTAAGACAGGATGGGTGAGTGGACAACGAAGTTCACTTAAAAGATGTTGAATCCATATAGTGTCTGCACATGCATAAGCGAGGGCTCGATACTCGGCCTCTGTACTGGAACGAGAAACTGTGGGCTGTTTCTTGGCACTCCATGAGATGAGATTAGATCCCAAAAATATGCAGTAGCCGGAGGTGGACCGTCTTGTATCAGGACATCCTGCCCAATCGGCATCGGAATAGGCAATGAGGAAGGAACAATCAGGAGACCTATGAATAGGAAGACCAAACCCAAGGGTGCCTTTGAGATAACGTAATATTCGCTTAACAGATTCAAAATGAACATCACTGGGGATCCCATAAATTGAGCAACATGTTGAACCGCATATGAGAAATCGGGACAGGTCATGGTAAGGTATTGGAGGGCACCAACAATGTGTCGATAAAGTGTAGGATCGGCAAGTGGAGTACCATCAGTACGAGAAAGTGTACCTTTCGAAGCCATGGGTGTGGAAACAGGTTTACAGTCCAAGAGATTGATGCGTTTGAAAAAATCAACTGTGTATTTGTTTTAAGTAAGATGGAGCAAATCTGTGTGATAATTAACCTCCATGCCAAGAAAATAATGCAAACGCCCCAAATCTTTGATGTCAAATTCCGCTCCCAGTGTGCGAATAAAGTTGTGAATATGAGAAGAATCACTCCCCGTGAGAATAATATCATCCACATACAATAACAAAATCAACATATGAGAATTGGCCTGATAAACAAACATGGAGTTGTCAGCCCGACTTTGATAGAAACTAAACTGTAAAAGGAAAGAACTAAATCGTTGAAACCATGCTCGTGGAGCCTGCTTGAGACCGTAGATGGCCTTATGAAGTTTGCACACATGGTGAGGACGATCAGGATCAATAAACCCCGGGGGTTGGATCATGTAAACTTCCTCAGAGAGAGAGCCATGCAAGAATGCATTTTTGACATCGAGTTGCCGAATGGACCATTGGAAAGAAACAGCCAGACAGAGAACGGTACGAATCGTCGTAGGCTTGACGACGGGGCTGAAACTATCAAAATAATCAACTCCAGATTGTTGATGGAAACCTTTAGCAACAAGACGTGCCTTGTACCGTTCAAGGGTGCCATCGGATCGCCGCTTAATTTTGAAAACCCATTTGCAACCAACCGTATTGAGTGAATTATTGGGAGGTACCAAGGACCAAGTCCCCTGATGAATAAGTGCATTATATTCTTCGAGCATGGCCTGTTTCCACTCAGGAGAGCGAGATGCTTGTGTGTAGCACGTTGGTTCAATATTCATGTCCACTAAGGCAGCAAAAACATGAGGGACAGGATATCAAGTAGAGAAGTTGGCCTGGTATTTAGGATTGGGCTTTAAAATACCAGATTTGGAACGAGTGACAACTGGACTGCGAGGTGGTGGAGCAACATCGGAAGAAGCATGGTCTGTAGATGACGCGGCAATAACAGGTGGCAGCATGGAAAGTCGCGATGCAGAGAGTGGCTGGTCAAGCAGGTCGCTGTGCTCAGGAATTTCTGTCGGTGTTGGCAGGTCAAAGGCTGCAGGTGCGGGTGGGAGGACAGCTGGAGTGTCAAAGGCAACAGGTGGTAGGTGTGCTGCGGCATCCGTAGGTGAGGATGAAGTTTCGGCAGGAAGACAACTAGAAGGTGCAACAGTCAATGCTTGCTGCAAGAGTGATGTCCCAGGGACAAGTGCACGTGGTGGCTGAGAAGATGGAACAAATGACAAGTCCACAGGAACAATGGCAAGCGGTGGAGATGAAACAGGTGTAGAGACAGCAGCATAATAAAATTGATCTTCATGAAAAATAACATGACGTGAAATATATAGGCGTCCAGTTGGTGGATGTACGCATCGATATCCACGATGTTGAGCATTGTAACCAACAAAAACACACTGGAGAGAACGAGGTTGTAATTTGTTAGATACATAATTTCCAAGATATGGATAACACATGCACCCAAAAATGCGAAGAAATTTATAGTCTGGAGTATGACCAAATAAGGATTGGTATGGTGAGATCCCTTGAAGAACAGGTGACGGAAGTCTATTAATTAAATAGACTGTCGTGCATAAGGATTCAGCCCATAAGTTGTGAGGCATGTGAGCAGTATGTAAAAGTGTACGACCCATATCAGCAATATGACGATGTTTGCGCTCAGCCAATCCATTCTGTTGGGGTGTATGAGGACAAGAAAAACGGTGCACGATGCCATTGGTTGCACAAAATTGCTTAAACTGTAGGTTGTCATATTCCTTACCCCCATCACTCTGGAATTGTTTAATAGACAAAGAGAATTGAGTTTTAACATATAAAACAAAAGTAGAAAAATGTCCAAAAACTTTTGACTTAAGACGCATGGGGAAAATCCACGAATATCGAGTAGAATCATCAGTAAACAAGACATAATAACGATAACCAGAGACAGACAGGACAGGAGACATCCACACATCTGAATGGATTAAATCAAAAAGTGCAAGAGAACGGTGTTCATGAGGCGAAAAAGAAAGTTTTATTGATTTAGATAAGGCACAATGGCTACAATTTGAATGCCGTAAACGAGAAGTAGAACCTAAAAATGACTTAAAAACTAGTGAAGCAAGCACGTTGTTAGAAGGATGACCAAAACGATGATGCCAAAGAGATGAAGAATCAGCAACGGAAGAAAAAGCGGTCTTGGGCCCAGTTAGGAAGGTAGGAAAGACGGGATAAAGGCCATCTTTACGTAGGCCCTGAAAAAGAATAACACCAGTTTGTAAGTCACGAATGTGATAACCCCAAGAAAAGAAAGTAATACTGACATGCATATCACGTGTAAATTGAGCGACCGATAAAAGATGTTTATGAAGAGAAGGAACACGAAGAACATCAGAGAGACGAAAGACATAAGTACCAGAGGAAAACGAAACTTTACCAGACTGAGTGATGGGGAGGGTGTCACTATTACCAATAACAACATTGTCACGGGGTGCAGAGGATATACCGGAAGGAAACAACTTAGCATCATGAGTCATGTGATTTGTAGCATCGGAATCCCAATACCAGTTAGGATCTGAAGAGGGAGCAACACGCATGCCGGCAAAGGGACGAGAGTAAGGACATTTGGCTTGAACATGTCCATATTGGTGGCAATGCCAACACTGAACCGCCTGACGAGGTGGAGGGGGACTGAGAAGACTTGAAGCGTTGAAGGGAGGGCGCTGTTGCCGAGAGATGTTCGGTGCAAGGCCCTGAAAAGAATGAAATGGTGGCCTATGGCCTGAGGGATCACGCAGACGGAATGGACGCTGACCACGGGGCGGACGTGTGGTGATCATGGCAGCATGGGAGGGTGTAGAATTGAGTTGAGCCGCAAAGGCTTGTTGCCCCTCAAAAGCAAGCAATTTGGTGCGAAGGTCAGAAGAAGGTGGAAGGGGCGGGAAATTGAGAAGAGCCGTCACAAGCATCTGGTAATCAGGTCCCAGACCACGAAGTACGTAAGTAACCAAGTCAGAATTGGACACAGGTTCGTGGATAGCAGTGAGTTCATTAGCCAAACTTTTAGCTTGAGCAAGGTAATCAGAAACGGGTTTGGAGCCTTTGGTAAGAGAGAATAGACGAAATTTCAGTTGTGCAGCATTGGCAAGTGACTGTTGAGAGAAATTTTGCTGGAGACAGTCCCATATATCTTTTGAGGTGGAGAACCCAATGACTTGAGGAAGGACGGTTTCAGACAGTGAGGCACGAAGGATACTAATTAGACTTTGATCTGTTTGAAACCAAGAGATGTAGTCAGGATTAGGCGTAGGTGTAGGAGTAGTGGTTTTGTCATCACTTGAAGAAAAGGCCAAAATGGATGGAGGACAGGGAAAAGAGCCATCAACAAAGCGCCAAAGATTTTGGCCTAGCAAGAAAGGTTTGACTTGGCTTTCCCGCACAAGATAGTTTGTATCAGAAAGTTTGACAGAGACAAGATGAGAGATATTGGGGATAGAGATAGGGGATAAAGCCGATGCACTACTTGAAGCCATGTCGAAAAAAAAAAATTAGGCTCTGATACCATGTAGAAAATGTGTATTCAATCTATTCATTTGAGGGATTACAGCCCATATTTATACATAAACTTTAAGCTATCTGCCTAGTGGTTACAATGAAATGGAAAGCTAATTATATCCTAATAAAAGCTAATAACAACATAACAGCTAAACAATAATGTATTGTTCTTGAATAGACTTAACTATGGTAACTCTTGTAACCTCCTAACAGAAACAGTGTCCCCCCAGATCCCTTCTTTGCAGTTCGCTGTGTGATAAGAAAATAAAGCAACTACAAACAGGAGATTCAGTGCGCAATACCTTTTAGCCGCAGCAGAAGAATTAAGATCGCTGAAAAGTTGCAATCTACAAATAGTTGTAATACCCAAATCTTCATTTAATGCGGGTAAAGGAGGTGGCTAACCACTTTCCCCAACCCCCTTCATTAAAATTGGTGAGGTGCAATTAATCACCAAGGGAAGCTCATAGAGGAAAAGTGAAATACGCACCACAACTCCAGAAGCAATAAATAGAACTATTAGGGATAATAATGGTTGAGAGATGGAACAAAACAACTAAACAAAAGAAATTAACTCTCACAGAGGAGGGAAAGGCACTCACAGCATGGTTGAATAAAAATTACTTTTCTAGATGTAAGTTTGCAATAGGTGCGGAACTCCAGCTTCTTGTCTACCCGGTCCCCCGAAAAACTTCTCTATTTCTACACTTCGCTTCTATATATGTCAATCGGCCCTAAAAGCTAGTGGTCAGTGCATAATTCAGTCTTTTGTTAGCAGCTGGGCACGGGCATCAAAACCTCCCTCCACTCTCTCTCTCTCTCTCTCTCTCTCTCTCTCTCTCTCTCTCATGGGTTCGTCGGCAGCTGACTCCTCCGAATTCAACGAGCCTCTAACCCCATTAGGTCGGTTCTTCCTCCAACCTGAAATGAACCAAATAATCCACTGCGCCATGGGCTTCACAAACCCTATAAACATAGATGCCGTCAAGTCCCACCTCAAAACCTCTCTCCTACTCTCCCACCCACGTTTCTCAAGCCTCTTGCTTCGCCAATCCAACGGCCCCCAGCACTGGCATAAGACCACCCCCAGCGTCGACCTCGACCGCCACATTGTCGTCATCAACAATCCTGTCCTCACCACATCACCATCCGTTGACCACGAGACTGCTGTCAATGCCTACTTGGCCGACCTTTCCACCACCTGTGCTGGAATACTAGGCACCGACGTCGACAAACCCCTCTGGGAACTTCACCTTCTCATGGCCCATAACTGCTGCGTCTTCCGAATCCACCATGCATTGGGAGATGGGATGTCGCTCATGTCACTGTTCTTGGCGAGTTTCAGGAAAGTTGACCAAAAAGATGACGAAGAAAAGGGTTTAGGTGGTGGGTTTGTGAAGGAGGTGAAATTGGTGAATGGTGAAGAAAAGAATATTAACATACCAACTTTGCCTTCTGCTGGTGGGAAGAGATCAAAGAGACTAGTAGGTTTCACTGGTGGGAAGAGGTCGTGGGTTTGGTTGCTAGAGTTTGTGGAGATGCTGTGGTTTAACATGGTATTTGTGGTGGAGTTTCTGATGAGGAGCTTGTGGCTTTCTGACCGGAAAACTGAGATAAGTGGCGGCAGTGGAGTTGAGCTGTGGCCAAGGAAGTTGGCCACGGCTAGGTTTGGCCTTCACGACATGAAGCTCGTCAAAAAAACTGTTCCAAATGCGGTAAGTGATTTCATTCGATAAGCAAACGAAACAAGTCGAGTACATAGAGTACGGTACGTAAAAGCTGTGGCCCTGAAAAAATCTTCTTTCCGGGTAAATCACTTGAAAAAAATTCCCGAAGTAAAAAGGGCCACTCATCCTAAAAAACAATAGAAAATTAAATTTTAATCATTAAATAAGACGAAAGTGTAAAATATATTTTACACGAATTGGATAAAAATATTGTATATAAATTGGATAAATTAATTTTAACTTCTAGACTCTATTTAATGTCACATATGCATTTAATCTCCTTTCTTTTGTATAATTTTATGGTGTCCATGAATTAAATTATATGAAAAATATTGTAAATTTTGGGGTATAGACCCTTCCAACTCTTATTTCTTATATAAAAACTCACCTAATTATAAACATCCAAATAAAACCCAAATTTAAAAGTGATTGCTATGTAGGAAAGTAATTGACCTATTAATACAAAATATTTACAACTTGTACCACAATATTCAAAATAAATTAATAAATATTATTGCTCACCTTAATTACAATGAACAAATAATTTATTGCATATTATTACCCCTAACACACACATATATACTGTCACAACCCGTCCCGGAATTTTAATTCCGAGGACGTGAAGTTATGAAAATGCCCTTAAACGGGACTAAGGGGCGTAAAATATGTTGTAACTTGATGATTTGGGGATTGGGTAGGATCCCACCTCCCTCAAATCTCTCCCTCATTCCCGTACCTTGTCTCTCTCTCTCCTCCCTCACAAATCTCTCATTCTCTGAGAGTTCTCTCTCTCTCCTTCGAACTCACACAGACCACCCACAAACCACCCCAAAACTATGCCAACGAAGGATCTAAGACCACCATCGTACTCCTGAAGACCACACGAACACGATGGTACCAATTTCAGGTGAGTTTCACTTCGGAAAACATGGATTTCAATTTCACTGTGCGTGTGCACTGTTCATGCACACGTAAAACTTGATGTTTTCTGGGGTTTTGAAGCTTGTAGGAAGCTTGGTGAGGTCCTAAGGAAGCTCGGAGTGCTTCGTTTGAAGGATTTGGACGTCGGGATCACGAACTGTAAGTTTGGCCGAATTTTCGTATTTTTGGAAAAGTTTGATTCCGTTGTTTTTAGGCCCTAAAACTAGTCCAACGTGGTAGATTATGTTTAGGGCTTCATTTTGGTATAAATTACGTGAAAAATGGACATAGGAACACGGAGAATGACAAGTTCAAAGTTTGGCCGGAGCTGTCGGGGCTTTTTCCGGCGAAACCACGGCGAGTTAGGGGTCGAGAAAGGTATGGATGTGTTCGTCTCGTCAATACCTTCAATTTGATATATAGTACGTCGAAAATGGTTAAGAAATGAAGAAGTTATGACACTTTGAAGTTTACCCAGAAATTCCGGCAAAACACCATCTCCGGCGAAACCAGTCCGGCGACGCGAGGAAGAAGACGCGCGCGTGGGCAGCGCGTGAACAGTGCGCGTGGGGGCGCGTGAGAGCTCCAAATTGAGTTCTGAAAATTGTCACGCGTTCGTGACGTCGTGTAGATCACCGTGGTATATTCATACACCCAAATTGAGTAACGTATGAGAAAGTTATGGACGAATGTTTGGTGTATGTGCGTTAAATAACGTCAATTTGGTTACTTTTTGTATAGGTGAAAATATTACAGAGGAAGAATGTAACCAAGCTAGGGGAGGTTCAGGGACCTATGAGACGTCGATGTGATCAGTGAGTGGGCAGTTATTTTTCAGTATATATATATATATACGTATGCTTGACATATTTCCCAGAAAACGTATTTTAAAAGAAATACGAATTATATATCCTGTCATATATGCATCATATTTTAATATGTGCATTACCATAATTATGCATACTGTTGCATGGTGCTGAGGAGGCACAGGTAAGTGCCAGGTAAGCGGTATTCATGTGGTTATGCATTCCTGTTTATTATGCAATGGTAGTTTGAGAGGTTTAGAGAGCTCATAATCTGCACCCCCGGTGTTAGTGCTCCCGTCCAGGGCCAGGGCACAGCCTTCACGTGTATGTTCACCAGCACCGCATGCTCGTCTTGGATCCAAGTTAGGTGCAAGCCTGTCGTAGAGATCACATTAGGTGGTTCCGACTTGTAGGTGACCCGCGATTTATCGCCAGCTTCACGTGATCGTAGCACTAGAGCATACATATATATTACACCCAACTTGTCGTGCAGACCACGTTAGGTGGTTCCAACTCGTGTGCAGATTCAGATGATGAGTTGAGATTGGAGCTCTATATGCAGCGGTACATGTCACGTTAGGTGACTCCCGGCTGCCAGATTATATGTTATTGATGTGAATTATGCTTGAGCATTTACATTTGATTATGAGATTCTGTTGTGGCATATTCTCGAGCATGAATGGCATATTGCAAGCATGATTGATATATCTTTGAGCATGACTGGCATATCTATACATACGTATATATGTTATTTTCTGGGAAACTATACTTGTTTTACAGCGAGGGGTTAGTATATGCAAAAGAGAAAAGAAGGTTTTGAATACGTTCGTTTTGCTGACCCACTCAATTTTGTTTTGCGCCCCTCCAGGTTCAAGAATTGCAAAGGTGTGGTGACTACGAGGAAATTCAACGGTGTTCTGACAGAATGGACAAAAATTAGGACTCACCTTTCGGGTGTTTCATTTTAGAAGTTGTATATCTTTAAAGCTTCCGAACTGTGCAAATGGTTACGTCACTCTCACGTGACGGCCAGCATGCCCTCCTTCGGGACGGGGTGTGTCAAGTTGGTATCAGAGCCTAAGTTTCAATCTTGGACATCTTGAGAAGTTCTAGTGAATTCTGTCAGAACTACACCGCCTCGTAGCAAACCACGTAGTTAGAGGAATTTAGTCTCCCTGATTTAGCTATTAAGGGAAACTATTATTATTTTGGTGATTCAGTATATTATCTAAAAGGGACATTTTAAGATGGGTTATGAGTTGAATTTGAATCACCTTATGAAATGATGAACCTAAGGGAACAAAGTGATGGATTAACCGATTGGAAAAGATGTTTTAGATTATGCAAGTTAAGGAAATCTGTCTTTTGAAGGTAAGTCAAGACGACTACCTGGTTTGAGTTATGAACTTGTATCCTGGTGGAAACAGGAGTATAATTCGTTGTCACCGAAGGAAACAGCCGATTGAGAATTGTTTAAGGACTTGTTTAAAGAAAAGAATTATTTCCTTTGGCATCTTATGATGGTAGAAAGCAAGAGTTTGCAAATGTGAGACAAGGAAAGCTGACGATCAATGAGTATTATAAAAAGTTCTCAGACTTGCCTCGTCCCATTTGAATATTGCTGCTATTTTGATTGAAGTGTTATATTGTTTTAGGCTGGGTGGCATAAGGCAGTGGTATTTTGGGTGACCACTATCCATTGTAATTCTTATCAGGAGTATACAAGATGTTGTTGAGCCTTAAGGACTCTGAGATTATGTCCAGCGATAATGATGAAGAAGAATAAAGGAATGGGAATCAGAGGAATGATGACAAGGATAAAGGCCAGTCATCTCGAGAACCTTGAAAGATTCAGAACTTCAAAAGAAGTGAAGCTAATTCTAGTTCTTTTGGCAAAGGTTTTAATGCCATTGACCAGAGGCGAAGTGATAGATGTATTGGTAATCCCAGATCTCAGAGACAAGGTGATTTTGGTAAAGGAAATGTACCTTTGTGCTGTAGGTACAATAATGGACACCTTTGAGAATGTAGGCGAGAAAGCATTGGACGCTTTACAAGTGGATAGATGGGACATAGAACTACAAATTATGTCCAAAGCCAACAGAAGCCCTAGCAGTCTTCTTTGCCACAACTGGCGCCGATCCAGCAAGTTCCTGGATATATTAATTATGGTCAGTTAGGCCGTGGTGTACACGAGCGAAGTATTTACACTAATAGAGGTTGTGGGAGACAACAACAAGCCCAGGGATGTGTTAACCACACATCACTGCAAGATACTCAGAATTATTCGGATTTGATTAGGAGTACGATAATTATTCTTAATGACTTAGCTAAAGTCTATTTGTTGTTAATGTAGAAATTTTACGTTATTATTGTTATGGCCTAGAAAGTAGTATTTAAACGCGGTTGAGACGTGTGTATGTATTTTCTAATGAGTGGCAAAATAGTAATATTACACCCTCGAGAGTTGTTGCTTACTTATCGAGACAACGATGATTTATCAGTATTGCGGGCTGCAGACCGTAATATTAATAACTTATTCGTGGATTCGTTAAGCAAGTAAACCGATAGGTTATCCTATGTTAGTATCGTACTTATTCAGAGTGCTCGATATTAGTAGAGTATGTATCGTTGCTAGCTACTTTTGTTCCATTAGATTGTAGATTCGATGTTATTCTAGAGCATATTATGTTATTTACAGTAATGAGTTGCAGACCACGCGAGGTGGTACTGAATGTGTGCAAGATATATTACGTATATGAGTATATACTTTATTTCCGGGAAACCAATTATTTTCCATCGGTCTGGATGACTAGAGATTACTTTTGTAAGTATGCAAAGTGGAGTAAGGCAGGCCGTTATTTATGCTGTGAGAGCAAAGAGATTATTATCAAAAGGCTGCCAAGGATATTTATCTCATGTGGTGCTAAGTGATGTCACTTCTAGTAGTGTGGAAGAAGTGGGAGTAGTCAAACATTTACCTGACGTTTTCCCTGAGAATTTACCTAGATTGCCGCCAGTTAAAGATGTAGAGTTCACTATGGATTTGTCTCCAGGTACAAACCTTATATTATAGAATGTTGCCTTTTGAACTAAGAGAATTGGAAATTGGTTGATAAAGGTTTTTATTCAACCTAGTACATTACGTTGGGGGAACCCCAGTTTATTGGTGAGAAAGAAAATGGACATTAAGGCTGTGCTTTGATTATAAGCAGTTGAATCGAGTAACAATTGAAAACCGTTATTCCTAACCTCACATTGATGGTTGTTTGATCAGCTTCTAGGTGGTTGTATATTTTCTAAGATGGACTTGAGGTCTGGATATTATTAGTTGAAGATTATCGATGAGGATGCCCTTATGATAACTTTCAGGATTCGTTAAGGTCATTTCAAGTTTGGTGATGCCATTCGGAGTGACGAATGCATCTACTACTTTATGAATTTGACGAATAAAGTATTCCAATGATATCTAGACCGATTTGTTGTTATTGCTATTGAAAGGATTGATAAGACTAGAGCAAAGTATGCTAAACATCTTAAATTGGTATTGCAAAGATCGAGGGAACGTCGATTGTATGCTAAGTTTAGCAAATGCCAAGGTTGGATGAATCAAGTAGCATTTTTGAGATATGTTATATCTGCTTCAGGTATTCAAGTGAATTCTTAAAAGGTAGCAGAAATTGAGAATTTAGAACAACCACGAATCGTGATTGGGATTCAGAGTTATCCTAGCTTAACAAGCTATCATGGACGGTTCGTGAAAGATTTTTTCAGTCATTGCCTTGCCATTGACGAGAAAAGAGGTTAAGTTTGAGTGGGATGATAATTATGAGTAAAGGTTTCAACAGTTGAAGTATTCCTCACTCATGCACGTATTTTAGTACTCCCAGAAGATAGTGGTAATCATAAATTTTTAGTGATATTTCTTGAATGGTATTGGATGCATGTTGATGCAAATGTTAGGGTGATTACATACGTTTCACGACAAAAGGAACCTCATGAAATGAATTACCCTACTGGTGATTTGGAAGTCATGATTACCATCCTTGCTGTGAAGTTATGAAGACATTATATTTGGTAAGAATGCAAGTTTTTTTTTTACGAATCCAAAAAGTCTCCAATATCCATTACTTGGAAGGATTTTGATATAAGGCAGGGAAGGTGGATTGAATTGTTTAATGAACATGATTGTACGACCAGGGTGATCGTAAAATTGTTCTAGCTGATGCACTTGGTGAAAAGACGGTGGTAAGAATTAATGTCTGGCACGCTTGCCAAGATTGTCTTCTTGTGGATTGGAAATCAACTGAAGTAAAGTTGAGAATGAAAGATTGAGAAGAAGTTGTAATTGCTAATTTTCAAGTTAAGTCTTTTTAGTAAGGTCGTACTCAAGACTCAAATGGTTAACGACGAAAATTAAGAATTAACCAAGGCAAAGAAAGAAGGGAAAAAGAAAGATTGCTGAGTTCGAGAATAGGATGGTTATGATTGAACTTGAAGTGATAGTTGATCAATGTACCAAGTTAGTACATTTACTCCAGTGTTGAGTAACAACCACAGTGCAACAGTACTTATATGTTTTATGGAGAAGAGATTTGGGTTACGGAACTGCTGAGTTTCTTAAGTATGTTGGTTGCACAGTTTCTAAAGTAACGCCATAAGGACCATGAAATGTGTCAATTTTTGTTGATTTGTGGAAGAAATATTTCTGGATAGAGAAGATTCGATCACGAAAGAGTTTTGGTAGGCCCTAAAACTATGGATGAGTCTTCTCAAATTATTCAGGTGATTAAGTTTAACCTGAGAGTAGCCAGGAATGGCAAAAGAGATTAATAGTTGAACATGTCACTAATCGAGTGTTTAACGTAGATGATCTTATAATTTTGAAGTTTTCACTTTAGAAAAGTATGATTCGGCTTGGAAAGGAAAGCAAATTAAGTCCTAAGTACATCGGACCTTATGTGATCATCGAAGAGTAGGTGAAGTTGCTTGAATTACTTCCAGAGTTATTGTAAGAGCATGATGTGTTTCATGATTCAACATTTTTAGAAATTTCATCACGAAAAGAAATAGTGAGATTTGGAAAGGAGACAAAATAAGTCTTAAACACATCAGACCGTTTTTGACCACTAAAGGAATCGATGAAGTTGCATACAAGTGGTGATGTCTTCAGAATTTGCTAAGGTGCATAATGTATTATATTTCGATGCGTTGTCACTAGGTGGCAGATTCGTCACATGGAGTTCCGGTGCAACTGTTGAGAATTAATCCGGATTAAACTGGTTGAGGAACCAAGGACGACTTTGGATTGGAAAAAGAATGTATTAAGAGAGATTTATTCGAAGCTATTGTATGAGTTTAGATGATTAAGTTGGTTGTTGGAATTTCGGGGACGAAATTCTATAAGGAGGGAAGGTTGTCACAACCCGTCCCGGAATTTTAATTCCGAGGACGTGAAGTTATGAAAATGCCCTTAAACGGGACTAAGGGGCGTAAAATATGTTGTAACTTGATGATTTGGGGATTGGGTAGGATCCCACCTCCCTCAAATCTCTCCCTCATTCCCGTACCTTGTCTCTCTCTCTCCTCCCTCACAAATCTCTCATTCTCTGAGAGTTCTCTCTCTCTCCTTCGAACTCACACAGACCACCCACAAACCACCCCAAAACTATGCCAACGAAGGATCTAAGACCACCATCGTACTCCTGAAGACCACACGAACACGATGGTACCAATTTCAGGTGAGTTTCACTTCGGAAAACATGGATTTCAATTTCACTGTGCGTGTGCACTGTTCATGCACACGTAAAACTTGATGTTTTCTGGGGTTTTGAAGCTTGTAGGAAGCTTGGTGAGGTCCTAAGGAAGCTCGGAGTGCTTCGTTTGAAGGATTTGGACGTCGGGATCACGAACTGTAAGTTTGGCCGAATTTTCGTATTTTTGGAAAAGTTTGATTCCGTTGTTTTTAGGCCCTAAAACTAGTCCAACGTGGTAGATTATGTTTAGGGCTTCATTTTGGTATAAATTACGTGAAAAATGGACATAGGAACACGGAGAATGACAAGTTCAAAGTTTGGCCGGAGCTGTCGGGGCTTTTTCCGGCGAAACCACGGCGAGTTAGGGGTCGAGAAAGGTATGGATGTGTTCGTCTCGTCAATACCTTCAATTTGATATATAGTACGTCGAAAATGGTTAAGAAATGAAGAAGTTATGACACTTTGAAGTTTACCCAGAAATTCCGGCAAAACACCATCTCCGGCGAAACCAGTCCGGCGACGCGAGGAAGAAGACGCGCGCGTGGGCAGCGCGTGAACAGTGCGCGTGGGGGCGCGTGAGAGCTCCAAATTGAGTTCTGAAAATTGTCACGCGTTCGTGACGTCGTGTAGATCACCGTGGTATATTCATACACCCAAATTGAGTAACGTATGAGAAAGTTATGGACGAATGTTTGGTGTATGTGCGTTAAATAACGTCAATTTGGTTACTTTTTGTATAGGTGAAAATATTACAGAGGAAGAATGTAACCAAGCTAGGGGAGGTTCAGGGACCTATGAGACGTCGATGTGATCAGTGAGTGGGCAGTTATTTTTCAGTATATATATATATACACGTATGCTTGACATATTTCCCAGAAAACGTATTTTAAAAGAAATACGAATTATATATCCTGTCATATATGCATCATATTTTAATATGTGCATTACCATAATTATGCATACTGTTGCATGGTGCTGAGGAGGCACAGGTAAGTGCCAGGTAAGCGGTATTCATGTGGTTATGCATTCCTGTTTATTATGCAATGGTAGTTTGAGAGGTTTAGAGAGCTCATAATCTGCACCCCCGGTGTTAGTGCTCCCGTCCAGGGCCAGGGCACAGCCTTCACGTGTATGTTCACCAGCACCGCATGCTCGTCTTGGATCCAAGTTAGGTGCAAGCCTGTCGTAGAGATCACATTAGGTGGTTCCGACTTGTAGGTGACCCGCGATTTATCGCCAGCTTCACGTGATCGTAGCACTAGAGCATACATATATATTACACCCAACTTGTCGTGCAGACCACGTTAGGTGGTTCCAACTCGTGTGCAGATTCAGATGATGAGTTGAGATTGGAGCTCTATATGCAGCGGTACATGTCACGTTAGGTGACTCCCGGCTGCCAGATTATATGTTATTGATGTGAATTATGCTTGAGCATTTACATTTGATTATGAGATTCTGTTGTGGCATATTCTCGAGCATGAATGGCATATTGCAAGCATGATTGATATATCTTTGAGCATGACTGGCATATCTATACATACGTATATATGTTATTTTCTGGGAAACTATACTTGTTTTACAGCGAGGGGTTAGTATATGCAAAAGAGAAAAGAAGGTTTTGAATACGTTCGTTTTGCTGACCCACTCAATTTTGTTTTGCGCCCCTCCAGGTTCAAGAATTGCAAAGGTGTGGTGACTACGAGGAAATTCAACGGTGTTCTGACAGAATGGACAAAAATTAGGACTCACCTTTCGGGTGTTTCATTTTAGAAGTTGTATATCTTTAAAGCTTCCGAACTGTGCAAATGGTTACGTCACTCTCACGTGACGGCCAGCATGCCCTCCTTCGGGACGGGGTGTGTCATATACACATATATACGTTCAAATGTATATAGTACTACCATAAGCTCAATATATATATATAGTTTACCTATATATATATATATATATATAGTACTACTATACATTAAAAAAAACATATATATATATATATATATATACTTACATGAGTAAAAACACCGTGACCAATTGTTTGTTTTTGGATATATTTACTTTTTATTTTTCTAAATCATGGCGCTCGTAACAATTTTCTCTATAGTGTTAAGTTGCCAACATTTTATATGTGAAAAGTCCTTAATTTTTTTTATCCATAATCATAATCACCGGGTAACGGATTCCTCACTAGTTAATGGTTATATCCATCTTCATCAATGCAAAAAATTATTCGTTACATGTTATAAATTAATAGATATAGGTTCGATCATTAAATATCCATATATAAAAAATATAACAATACTTTTTGGAAGTATTTATGATAATAAAGTAAGGTAAATTGGTCCAATGAAAAAGAAAAGGGATGATGAAGGCAAATATTCTTAATAGCCACTACAAGAGAAGACGAAACAAATTATCAAATAATTTCAATACTTATAAATATACATATATATAAATAATAAAATATATTATGTTATATTGTATGTATAATATATATTATTCGGGGTAGATTTGGTGACAGATACGGATCGAGGACCCCTATAGTCATATTTGAAATTGTCACCGAATATTATCGACATTTTTTCCACATATCTTCAAATCCGCCCATTCGTTCAATTATTTATGCGCGGTTATCGAGTTTAACGGTTTGAATTTTCATCCCTATGCATGACTGAACCAAGGTAGGTTGGTTATGAAAAAATAATAATTAATGTTTGAATGTGCCTAATGTCTAACTACAGCAATGTATTTTTACATATACAAACCACAAACTTATATTTGTTTTCATTTTTTTCTTGTTTGTTTAATGTAAGCAAACATGGTGGCGCATAGGGCGACTCGCTTCCGTTTTTCGTCATCGTGGTGTGTCTTTTTAGGATGAAATTAGTCCACCTTGATTAATGAGTTGTTTGTTTGAAGATTTTGTAAGTAATTGTTTTTAGAGATTTTAAACTTTAATCTTTAAAGAAAATTAAAATTTAATAAAAATTTGTTGTTAAATTACATAATAATTTTAGTCATTTTTCTACGTACTTAATTCAAACTTATATTATACTTTTGTTTATATATTTAATGAATATCTTATTTAATGTCTCTACTTAAATTTTAATTTTATTATTGGACACATTTTAATTCATTAATTTTGTTTTACTCCTATAATTAGTGTAACTAAATATCTGTATCATAATATATTTTACTGAATTTGTGTACTGGAATGTCGCTACCTAACTATATTATAATTAATAAGTGGCACATAAGAAAATATACAAAAACATAAGTGTACCGAAAAGTTTGTACCTAAACATATTATACCAAACTAGTGTACCAAAATGTCTGCACTTAAATATATTATACTAAACTAGTGTACCAAAATGTCTCTACCAAAACATTGTTGAATATATCACTGCCAACTCATCTCTGCCAGCTCATCAAAACAGTAGTAAAGGATTGGTTGATGTAATAGTTAGTTGAAAGAGTTAGTTAGTCCTCTAGTTAGCTATATATAGCTATTGTAAACAGATAGTACAGTGAGTTCATTGAGTTTAATACAAAAGCTTCATTCATTTCTTTCTCACATTTCTCTTCTCTCTGTAAAACTTCATTTCTTGATTTTATAATTGTTCATCTCTACTACTTCTCCAATGTAGTTAACAAACATATTATACTAAACTAGTCTACCAAAATGTCCGTACCTATACATACATATATATATATATATTATACTAAACTAGTATACCGAAATGTCCATACATAAATATATTATACTAAACTAGTGTACTGAATTGTCCGTATCTAAACATATTATGCTAAACTAGTTTACCAAAATGTTCACACCTAAATATTGTAATAAATTAGTGGCACATAAAAAAATATGCAAAAACATAAATGTACCGAAAAGTCTTTACCAAAATATTTTCTTATATAAGATACTTAACATAAATTGGTGTTGCAAAATGTGAGCAAATAAAAGCTCATTCATTTGAATCCAAATAAGTATTTACAGAAAATATGACTTTAACCCTTAAAATTTAATTTTCTCTACATAAAACCCGTCATAAGTTTTTTTCTCAAATAAAACCTATTGGCTAGATTCCACATCAGCAAATTCATTAATTATATTTGACTTTACACATTTAAAATTTTTTGATGCCCAAAACACCCCTATTTGAATGTTTGATGTACACAATTAGTTCCATACAGATTGTAAGGGAGAATTAATGGTTTACGAAAATAAAAAAAAACAATAAATTTATTGCCTAATATATAATAACAACAAAACATGCCTAATATATGTAATAATACATGCTTAGTTAAGTCAACAAATTATATTTTACATATAAATGTAGGTAAATTATTTCACACACATATATAACAAAAAAAAAAAAACATGGCTGGTATACGTAAAAATTCATGCAAAATAATTTACCTAGAGAAAATGTTATTTGATTCAGTGCACCTACTATTTGAATTTTAAAATGTTAGATTGCTTAAAAAAAAAGCAAAATAGTTTCCCCACTATATGTAAAATACATGCAAAATAATTTACCTACATAATAAAGCAAACCCAATGTATGCAAAATAATGTACCTACATAAAAAAAAAAAATTATTATTTTATTCAATACCATTTTACCCATTATTTTGTACATATAATAATAAAATGTGCCCAATATATATGATGATGCACACAAAATAAAATACCTACAAAATATATGTTATTTGCTCATCGTAAATTTACATATAGGTAGATTAATTAGTATAATATGTTTGATCAAATATGTAGTACTGTGCATGCATACATACATACATATATATATGTTTTTTTTTTAATGTATAGTAGTACTATATATATATATAGGTAAACTATATATATATATATATATATATATATATTGAGCTTATGGTAGTACTATATACATTTGAACGTATATATGTGTATATATGTGTGTGTTAGGGGTAATAATATGCAATAAATTATTTGTTCATTGTAATTAAGGTGAGCAATAATATTTATTAATTTATTTTGAATATTGTGGTACAAGTTGTAAATATTTTTTATTAATAGGTCAATTACTTTCCTACATGGCAATCACTTTTAAATTTGAGTTTTATTTGAATGTTTATAATTAGGTGAGTTTTTATATAAGAAATAAGAGTTGGAATGGTCTATATCTAAATAACCCTTTTTTTATGCCACCATGCAGACCATAAATGATGTTCTTGTTGCGGTTGTTTCATCTGGGCTATCAATATACCTAAGTCACCATACACCAAAAGGTATAATAATTTAAAGGCAATCCATTTTTGCAGTCCTTAATTTTCTTGTACAACACCGAAAGGGATCAGAATTTAAAGGCAACCCATATTTTCGGTCCTCAATTTTCTTGAACGTCTCATTTGAATTATATCAGTTCAATGGCATTCGATCACGTATCTTAATCTAAACCCAATTGTTCTTCTCGTCAGTTTTGTCGGAGGGACTTCGAATTACTGGGCTGGCCATGGTAAATTTAAGACAGCAGCCTGGAATGGAGGTTTGGAACTTTATATATTTTATATTTATTTTTAGAGTAACGTTACACATACCACCTATTTATACCATCTTTCTAAATACAAGTAGGTCACGCTAAGGTCTCATCTTTATCAGATAGATGGTACAAATAGATAGTAAGAGTAGCATTTTTGTTATTTTTTTATAATTAATTACATAGGTCTAGGTCGGTTGGCAAACCGTGTTTAAGTTATTGTGCTGCCACCAGCCGGCCATATATACACAATAATTTTAGAAAACCACGTACTGCCAGCCAATTGTTACCATACAGTTGTCGAAAATCGGTTCAGTCAAAACCGTTGGCCGGGTTCGATTGGTAAAGGACACAACTTGCAAGTAGCAACTAATATAATATAATAGTTCACTAACTGATATAATATAATAGTTCACAAACTTGGCTTATTAATTGAAATGCCTTCTGAAACTACCATTTAGTCTCAATTTACCCTTTGAAATTAGTTTTCTCACTTTGCCTTTTGAACCAGACATTTTCGACTGTCTTGGTCTCACTTCACCCATTCTGTTAAAGGGCTGTTAAACACAAGGGTATTTAGACATTTTATTTTTTACTCATTTGTTTACCTCTAACTTACACACTAAACCAATCTCAATTCCATTTTCTACAACTCTAATTAAGCCTTTTTAAATAAATTATTCAATTAATAGAAAATTTTCGAGCAACAAAATCATTATAACAATCAAAATAAGGGTTACATTTTTGTTCTTAGGGTCACTTCACTTGGAAGGCATCCAAGTATTGGCTCAAAACTTTGCACTTGAAAAATACTCATTACAATAGAAAGAAAACATGATCAGCCTATTTAAAGATCTTTATAATCGAAATTGGCCTAATCATAAGTTTGACCCATTAAAAAAATGATTTCAGATTAGTTGCACAAAATATAATCTTAAAAACACCTTTAAGCTATCATGTCCAAATACTCCCCAAACCAAAAAAAAAAAATCATCTAAAGCATTGCAACCGAAAGTTTTACATTGTTGCTCCGAATTTTTGTATTGATTGAATAATTATTTTTAAAAAGGCCCTCATTTACGAGGTTTGAATTAACGTTGTCAAAAATGGAATTGGATTGAATTTGAACAAAAATCATTTGCTGAATTTGGCTGTACAGTTATACAGTTAAAAAGCTTGAACATGTGATCAGGTATCCGATATGATGAAATCTTCTGGGTCAAGTTGGGGTAACAAATTCGGCATGTTTCACCTACCTATTCATTGCCATAAGAGCAGCGGCACTGATCCTCTTGAGTATCTGAAGAGAAATAAGGTGATGCTTGACAGGAAGAAAAAATCTGTGGAGGCTCATTTCTCAAACAAAATTGCATGCTTTTTTATGACCTACTTTGGACAAAAGGTGAGGATAACAAAAAGAGAAATGTTAAGAAAACTTTTTCAAAATCAAGACTCTCCCTCACTTTATATTTTTTGCACAATTCTCGTGCCAACAATATAAAATATTGTGCAAAAAATATGAGGTGGCGGACAGTCCATAACGAGTCTCACTTTGAGACCTACTCCAACCTTTAGGTCAAATATGAGTTTTAACCCAAAACTCATTTATGGGGCAAATTTAACCTAGAATTCCCCTGAGTTTTTTTTTAGTTTTATATTTATAGATTTGTTGAATCAAACGGCTAAGATATAATATGATCAAATTCAACAATAAGAAGAAAAAAAATCTAATGGTCCAAATTTAAATCCACCTGCTAAAATAATTAAAATATATATATTTCATGTGTTTCATATTCTTTCATATTGTTCCACGATTTTAATTGTGTCAATTTAGTAATTTTTCAATATTTATCAGAATCTAAATATTTTTATATTAAAATGTTCATAAAATTAAATTATGATAGTTTATATAATAATTTTTTTTTAAAGTTACTTTAAAGAAAAAAATTATCCTAAATTCATTTTTTAATAATCTCGATCTTAAAAATCCAAAAAAGTTGGAGCAAAAAAACTATTTATAAGTTAAAATTTTAGATTTTAACTCAAGAGTAGGAGATGGTCTTATAATTTCTCTTAACAAATTGCACTTTTTATCCTTTTGAAACAATTAATTAAATATTCGAGAATACCAAACAAAATTGGGTGGGTTAATTTTTTTTTTTTTAATATTATTAATATCCATTCTACTGCAGATTGCCACCTGGTTTCTTTACAGGCTTGTGTGCAATGCTAGCTTTACTATCTCAAATATAGTTGGCCCGCAAGAAGAACTTGCACTTGGAGGCAACCCTGTAACTTACCTAAGAATTAATGCATCCAGCCTGCCCCAGGTATGTGTGTGTGTGTGTGTGTGTAATCCCAAAGATTAACTTAAATATATGCAATGTGAATATATATGTGATAGAACATGAATGATTTTTCTGGCTGGTAATGTAGGCGCTTGTAATGCACTTGGTGAGCTATGTTGAAAGAGCAGACTTGCAAATTTTGGTGACCAAAGATATCATCCCTGACCCTGCATTTCTCGCCAGGTGCTTTGAAGAGGCCTTGCTTGATATGAAGGAAGCAGCTGCAGCCATCGGTAGAACCTAACAAGCACGACGTAACGTCTCTACGTTTAATGGAATGTTATATTGTTGTATGAGGTTGAACACAGTGATGGATAAGGGATACAGTTTTACATCCCATTAGCATGGACAAATTTTTCTATATTAACGTTTATTTGTGAACGTTTCCACTGGAAATCGCGGATTAATTGGTCGGCTAATGCTATTGGTGGAAAGAGGTTGAGCCATGCATGACGATGTGGGTTCGAACCAGTCAGTGGCTAATCTAACATTTAATCTAACACAATCCATCGTTTGACCAAAAACAAAATATGGAATTACAGATGGGTTTACTCAGATTATAATTATAATGCATCTTTAGGATTAGATTGAATTCATAACTGAAGAATAGGGGTAGATTAGTGATAATCTTACAGGCTTTCACACTTACAAAGACATACACATCAACTATACTTACAGTGTCATAGTTCTCTCTCACTCTCTCACTAACCCTACACAAGAAAAAAAAACCAAATCTCTCGGGAACCCGCTAAGCGTTGTCAAACAACCGAAAAGCATACGTAAAGTCACATATTTGCCTCAGTAGGCATGATGGCTCTTGGGCAATCATACTTTCGCCAAGGATTGGGGTTTCTTGGTGCTTCCTTTCTTTCTTCGCAGCAGTAGCCTCCTTAGCAAACCAAAACCTCCTTGTTTCTTACTCGGCACAATAGCCAGACTCCCAACTGCGCTGTTACCACCTTTACCCCTTGAACCTAGATGCCCTTCCGGCATATGTACCAGAGCGATAGGAGTGGACAAGGCATTGTGACTATCAGACTGAAAAAGGGATGGTTTCTGCAGATCTGCATCCGTTGTCTCATTATCTTTTGGAGACTTGGGATTGTCCTCAGCTAGCATTTGATCAAGCAGGGAAGAGCGCCTGTTCAGGTTACTGTTGGTGGCATTGGCTGCAGTGCTGGTTGTGGAGAACACCTTGTCAAAACGTTGTGCTTCCCTTGGTGTAGTCAGTGCCTTGATCTGTTTTCCTAGGTTTAGGATGGTTTCTTGACACTCTGCCAGCTTCACCGAAGCTGTTGTGATTTCCCATCCCTGCAAAATATAACATGTCACATTGCTGTGCCGAGTTAAAAGATAGTTTACAAATGTGTTCGGTTACTTATTTTCATATAATGATAGTGATGATTTCTACATTCCCGTGGACTTACGGATGGGGATTGTTTTTCGTCTTGGTTTATGCCGTGCGTTAGAGTCTCCTTCTCAGCACTGAGTTCAACATTTCACAAATCAGAGTTATCTCATCAATCAAATCAACACAAGCTTTACATAGTTTCGGCAGAAAGAAAAATCAGGAGACCGGAACTTACCTTTGTAGCTGGAGCTGAAGCTCAAGACATGTTGCTTCTAAATCTTCACAACAGTTATGTTTATCCTCCAATTCAACTTCTAAAGAAGAAAACTTCTGGAAGACTTGTTTCAACTTTGCTTTGGCAACAGTCAGTTGAGTATCAAGATCTTCATTAATCGACTTCTGATTTTCGATCTGGTCTACCATCACCCCCTCTGATTCTTTCAGACTCTCCACTTCTGTCATTAAGCTTTCAATTCTTTGTTGTGATTCCTGAAGTTGTATGACCAACGCTTTATTCTTTTCGGTTGCTGACTGCAGGCTAGCTTCCATATTCTTTAGTTCATCTTTCAATCTGCTGTTTTCTTCTTGCAGTTTATCCTGCACCATATTCAATTGAAGTGGAACATTTGTTTCATTTGAAGAAGCAGCTAAAGGCAGACACAAAAACTGCTCCGCAGATGCACCCTTCACTCCATTATCTCGTCGGTCTTCAGGCCAACCAAATTGCTTATTGATTTTATTCCTCATGCTTGAAGCATCTTGACAACGTTGGCTGCCACTGTCTTCCACTGAAGTGTCAATACTCAAAGCTCCACCAAAAGAATCTACAGGATCAGATTCTGCTTTAGGCCTTGAGACTGCACTTCTACGAGGTCCATTGTCGATTGGTGGATTTATGTAACCCAAGGCAATTTTGATGTCCTCAAATAGCTCATCTAAACTTCGTTTCGAAACATTCTTTTGCTCCAACATTGCTTTTAAAACGACCTGAAGCCAGTCAAAAGAATTCTCGGACCTTGAATCTTTTGACGCGCCGTGCTTTCTCTTGTCACTGTTGGAATTGACTTCAAGCGGTACAAGCTCCCTACCGGTAAAACAATGTTGATGCCCATTGTTAGGAGGTTTACCAGCAGAAACTATTGCCAATTTCTCCATCTCAACAAAATCATCCATTAAGCTAATGTCTGAACATTCCTGTGGACTTTTAAGTCTCTCGTTTTTAAAATGTTCCAACTCTGAAATTAGAGCACTAGCCCAAGATTCGGACGAGCTATCATCGCTGCCAATGTCAAACCTTGAATATCGTGAAATGTCATTATATGGTACCAACTCCATAGATTTCTGGAATTTAGAAAGCTCTCCAAGCTGAGTCTCGGCCTGTGACAATCTGGAAGCTGTTCGAGAATATGTGGTCCTTGAAGAAAGGAGTTCGGCGTTTTTCTTTGTTAAAATTTCTCTAAGAGTTTTGTTTTCTTCTTCCAAATCTCGTAATTGCTCAATCACGGGACTCATCTTCTTATTTGAAATTTCAGGAGAACTTCCCATGTTGGCATCTTTTACAACCATATCCCTTGTGGGATTCTGCTTTCTTCTTCTCATCTCGGTCTGATCCCTTCCCAGCATTTGAACCTCACTCTTCATATTCACCAAAGCAGTAGGACCTGGCAGCCGCTTTCGCATAAGGAGATGAAGTCTCTGACATTCTTGTTCTAACTTTGCGATTATCCTCACACTCTCCAAATGTTGTTTATGCGATTCTGCAGCTGACCGACGGTTGTATTCCATCTCCTCACTTCGGATCTCAAGTTCCTTCTCAAGCATGTGAAATTCATATCTTAGAAAAGCATTTTCCTTTTCTGTGGAATCCAGTCTAACCATTAGTGCACTGAATTCTGCATCAGTTTGAGACTTGTGTCTATTCAAATCTTCGATCAATTTGTCTTTTGCTCGAAGGGCTCTGTTCAAATTAGTATTTTCAGCAACCAAGTGTGTAAGCTGTTCACTTGTCTCTCTCAACTTCTCTTCTAACTTTCTCTGTGCCTTCTCATACTCTCTTGATGTCATCATAACTGCTTCATGTACTCTTTGCTCCTGTTCTTCCCGAACAAACTTTAGCTGCTGCATGCATTCGTTCAACGCATCATCTGAATGAGTTGATCTTTCATTTGTGGATACTCCCTGCCTCAAAGGTTCCTCTAATTCTTGCTTTAAAACCGACTCTCCTGCCTTCTCACTACCTGAAACAATAGTTATTTATACAATCAGCAAAAACTCAAAATGAGCATTCAATGAGAAAAATAGGGGTTTTACCGATGATATAAAAAACAACGAAGCTTGTAAAGAAAGATTTGTAAGCTGTGGAAAGAGAAGAATAACTTACAATCACCTGCTATAGCTTCTTCTTCCGGTTTTGCATGTTCTGGAACAGGATCTTCTTTTACAGTGCGGTCTAGGAGAACTGAAGCTAACTTCTCATTTAGATTTTTCCTTGATCTCTCTGTTTCGCTTCCTTTCTCAGCTGGATATGAAAATGTCTGTACCTAACATGATAAAACATCGGTAGTACAATAATCAGATTAAAACATCTTTGCTCCCCCAGTAAACTACTCCAATATATGCACATAGATGGATTGTATACTATAAAAGGCTCAAAACAAAAACAGCAGATGCACAAATCAAATGAATACATATGCTGCATATCCGCAGACAATTGCTGCGCACAAGACAGACAAAATGGGGGAAACAAAACGGTATTATACTCGGGAAACAAATTGGTTGATCCGAAACGCAAAGTGATTGGTTACCTCTTCTTCAATTCTTCCCAAAGGAGTGGCACCTTTGTTAGCTGCAAGAATTGTCTTCTCTGAAGATTTTTTCCTCCAAAGCCAAGCCTTGTGGTCCATGATTTCGGGTCACTATTCAAGAACAGAAACGGAGAACCAACTAAGCATGTAGAAAACTATCAGTAACTTATAAAAGAAACAAAGCATTAGAGTAACAAACAATGTCCTTAAAAATGAAAGTGAAATGAATTGATTGCCTAACTAAGACGCTGTTGGTAACACAGGGATAAAAACTCGAAATTCTGAATTTCCCTTGTTTAAACTATCCGGTATTCTAAAGTATTCTGATCTATGGGGAGGAGGATTCGAACTTGAGTGCAAGAAGAGGCACGATCCCTGACCAACTTGCCTAACCTGCGTCTGCTAGAAACAAAGCATTAGAGTAACAGTGTCCTTAAAAATGAAGGTGAAATGAATTGATTGCCTCACTAAGACGCTGTTGGTGACGCAGGGAGAAAAACTCGAAATACTGAATTGCCGTTCTTTTAACTATCCGATATTCGGAAGTATTCTGATATAGGGGGACCAAGATTCCAACTTGAGTGCAAGAAGGGGCACAAACCCTGACCATCTGGCCTAACCCACGTCTGCTAGAAACAACTAATGATCATAACCACAAAAAGGAAAGCATAAAACAAAGATTTAAGCACCGTAATTTTCTCCCAGTGAAGGCTCCAAAATTTTACATTCCGCTGAGGCTGCATGCAGCTGAAGAAAAAAAAAAGTAAAATAATGGAGGCATAAAACCTCTCAAAAGGAACAAGGGGTGATCAACCACAAGGTAACAGTGGCATTTCTCCGTCTCCGATCAACAAAATAAGGCAGAATTTTTAGCTTTCATAACCAAATTGCTATATACTCTATAGCAATCTAAACAAATAGACCATTTTACTGCTGCAAAAATATTTTTAAAAATTAAAAACAAATAAATTAGGATTAAACCATGGTGAGATTACCACCAAATTTGAGGAAACAAGAATTCTTGCAGTAAATCTAAAATTTCTTAGCATGGTAAGAGCAAGGAAGATCACGCATGAAGAAAATGAAGGTTAATAATTATCTGAAACCAAAAGTTCTCACCTGGGCAATTAAAAGAGAGACCAAAATGCTAAAACAGTGGTGCTCCAAGAACTGTTTGCACCATGCCTTACTGTGGAAGTCAAAGGAGAAGAAAACAACGACTTATAATATCACAAATGAAGAGAGAGTTTCTTCTTCATGAATCAATAGAATCATAGGATGCTCGCACTCCACCGACAGTTTACCTCTCCCGGTAACGATAATCAATGACAGAGAGAGGGAAGAGAGAGTAAAAAGAAAAAGGGCAAAAAGGAAAAGCCAAAGAGAAAAAGAAGTCAAAGAACAACGGGCCACGGGTAGAACAGGGGAGAGAGAGAGAGAGAGAGAGAGAGAGAGAGAGAGAGAGAGAGAGAGAGATGGGTTGAATGCTGTGTGAGTTAAGTGTGCTCGTTTGAGTTGGACAAGAAGAAGACGCTTAATTAATGGCATGACCAGTGGTCTTTTACCATAGTGGTAAAATGGTTTAGAGCTTGAATGTTTGACGTGAGTTCAAATTCTGTGGATGGTTAATCTAATATTTAGTTTAATAAAATTTATCGTGGCACTTTACAGCAACGGTGGAAAAGTGTAGAGCTCTTCTATGACGGCATGAGTTTAAACTCCATTGATAGTATTCTTCTACATTTATAAGTGAAAGATCTTAGGTTCGATTCTCGTCAAAAACAAATTTGAACTATATTATTATTAATTCATTGTGAATTAAGAACATTCATTCTCTCTTTAATGTAAATAACATTGTTTAAAAAATAAAATCTATCATTGGAAAGAAAAATTAATGGCAAGTGTCACGCATGGTGGAGGTGGGAAGAAGACAAATTAAAGGAGAATAAGACACGAACAGATTACCAGGTTTTGGTGGATCCAATCCAATTGTTTGTGTGTGCGTGTGTGTGTGTGTTTGTGTGTTTGTGAATGTATGGAGTTGGTACGTGCTATTAAGTTAGTGGGATGTGTGAGGCAACAAAAGTAGGTACAAAACCTTTGAACAATGATGATGTCCTTAGACGAATCATTACTTGTTTTTGTCCCTACCAAATTTAATTAATTAATAATCTTTGCATTTATTTCGGTAAACTTATGATTATTTAATATAATGCTTTGAGCTTGTCTTAGACTCTTACATTGCCACTAAGATTTTTTTGTGTTGTTAATGTGATTTTTGTTTTATAAGATAATTCAAGATATAATATGTAGGTTCTTGAGTGTAGGTTATTTCTTATTGTTATTAATGGCTGAAGGGGACCTCGAACTTCAAAAATTTGAATGAATTGGTGTTATTCATACACCACTTCGTCTTTTGTTGTTGAATTATATTAATTAAAGAGAATCAAACGACATAAATTAATAGTAATTGTGTGTGAATTAAAATGAAGTATGTAGATTAGTTCAAGCCAAACTTGAATTTGACCAGTATATTGAATTGGAACTTTAAATTATAAGAAGTGAATACACTTGGGACATTACACATTTTGGTAGAATTTAAATTCATTCACCTAAGACCATCTCTAATGGAAATATCAAATTATTAGTTAATACTGGATTTAATAAGATTTTATTGGACTTTGAAATCAAAGTGTAGTCAATTAGGATTTTAAAAGAAGATTTTAAAAGACATTGAAATCATGGTGTAATCAAAATAGGATTTAAGAGGATTTTAAAATTACATCCAAATTTATGGGTAGCCAATTGAGATTTTTATTGATTTTTTTAGAGTGATTATAAATTTATGTGAAGTGTATATAACAACGACCAAAAATAATCACATCTCACCCTCTAGGATTTCATATCTATATGTTCTTCTAACCCTCTCTCCTCATTCCTCACTTCTCACCCGTCACTGTCATTAATCCTATCTTCTTTGAGTCCAATTATGCCATGTCTCAACACCATGTTAACTTACAGCCCGTCTTCTCCAAACCAGTACCAGAAACACAATCAAACGTCAAATACAACCCACAAAAGAATATAAGAATGGTAGATATAGTTTTGCTAACTCCAAATGTATTTACATACAATGCTATCATTCGTGATCTTTGTATGCCAATAAAGTTTGAGGAAGCATGCTCCATGCTCAAAGTTATGGAATCCAGAGGCTGTGATCCGAATTTTATTGTGTACAACAACTTAGTAAGTTATTTGCAAAATGCTGGAAAACTTGCTTTAGCTTATGAAGTAATAATAGATATAATGGAGAAAGGGCAGTATACCCATCTACTTTCAAAGTTCAAGGAATATAGGAGATGTTAAAGTGGTAAATTCATTTATTTGCAATATTTACTTGTAATCTCATAAGAAGAACTTAACTGATTCAGTTCAGTTAACAATATGTAGCTCCAGGGTATCTGTAATACTCTGATTATTTTTAAATATGTGATACAGTTATGAAATTCAAATTAATTGACGATTATGAAATTTAAACGAGGAGAAATGTGAAATCTCATTCCTGGATTTTAACATTAAATATTTTGTAGTCGTATTTGGGTTACAACGCATTTATATTTACGGCGTATAATTGTTTCGATAAGTTTAAAAGGATGAAAATGCCCCTAGTTTATCCTTATACGTGGATGTACTTTATCCTTATATGTTTTGCTGTATATCTTGGCATATTTGGATAGAGGTCGATCCTATGAGTGCGTAGGCGAAAACCGTTCGTCAAACAGAGTTATAACGAAAGAGATATAAACGAGAAAAGGTAAAGGCAAAATGGTCATTTGACCATTTATTTAGAAGGCTCTAGCTTTGCTGAGCAGTCATATGGGGTGCCACGTGTGTGGCTGTTGTGGAGAGAGGAGAAGAGAAAGGAAGGAAATGAGAGAGTGGACAGGCGAATAGGAAGAGTAAGAAAGAAAAGAAATGAGGGAAAGGAGAAGGAGGGAAGCGGATCCACCCTCGACCCGGTTACTTGCACAACCCGACCCGACGGAAGCCATGAAATTCGAATTGCACCGAGCCACCACCTGGAAACTCATCCCCGATCTATTCTCTCCTAGTTCCACGAAAAACCCAAGCCGTTTTAGCTTTCTTTTCCCGATGACCAAATCCGGCGCACTAGCTAGTGTAGCGACGGTGATCCTCCAATTCTGGAAGCCTCGTAGTTGATCACCACCACTAAGGAACTTCGTATGAACCCAGGATCAAGGCCCAAGCCTTGGTTGAGGCGTCAGAGTCCGTTGGATGTTGAATCGAAGCTCACCCTTTTTTGGGTTTTCCGTCGGATTGTGGTGTTTTCAGGCCACTTCTCGGCCGAATTGGACTTCAGCCCATTTATGAAAATTATTCCCCTTGTTGTGTACTACAATTATGTGAAATTTGACATTTTTTAGAGTTAGTCGGAAAATTGGGTATCCATTCATCGGAAACTGCCACTATGACCCATGTATGAAAATTATTCCCTTTGTTGCTTTTTTTTTTTTTTAAGCTAAATTCAATATTCTGATTTCATATTTGACATTCGTTTGATGTGATTTGGTTTTTTGAATCTAATATCGTAACGTCCGCCACTTGAATATTTAAAGGATAAACGATTTAAGTATAACGGTGAACTACGAATGGTTTGATCCCCTTTAAGGGTACATATGCAGTCTAACAAGGAGGTTAGATGCAGCCATAAAGTAACCAATTTAATGTTTGCATAATTGTCAAGTAAGTTGATTTAACATGAATAATAGAGTAAAGATTAACCATGATTGCATTTTTGGCCTATCACTGTGTTTTGCTTCTGAATAAATTTTGGGTCGTTACAGTATCTCAGTTATGCAATGTATCCACACCTTGTATAAGTTGTCTCCGAAGGAGAAAAGTAATGTATGCACTAATTTGGCTAGGTGCAATTCAATAAGTGTTGGTTAGAAAATGGCTATATATGATAGTCTTTCTCTAAGAAATAATAAACAAGGAATGGGCATTGGTGGTTTCCTTCTTCAATTATCTATATGCGTCAATAAATTAAGATTTGGTTGGTCTCCACTGGATGTGGGTTGACAAAACACGAAAATGAGGAGTAAGGCGATGCCAAATATACAGCGGCAGAAGATGGTTGAAGAGGAAAAAAATGGCTACGAATAATGGGGGAAGAAAAGTTGGAGGAAAGATGTTGATCACAAAAAAAACAAAAGAAAAATCACTCAAACAACAAGTTGACCTTCTTTTGATGCAAAATCTCAGTATGTTTTGATAGTAACCAATAAAAATCAATCAAAATAATAAATCAAGTCCATAGAAATCCTTAAAAATCAAAATAATAAATCAAGTCCATAGAAATCCTTAAAAATTCATATGGAGTTTGTAGGAGTTTTCAAATCCTATCAAATCTATTACTTTTAAAATCTTTTAAAATCCTCCTATCCTATATTGACTACAGCCCCCTTCGAGTCAAATTCAATTAATGGCTGATGTGGCAATCTGAAATCTTATGTCAAATTTTGTGTTTCTCCAACCGAGTTGTCAAATATTAGTTTTTTTTTTTTAATTAATGTAGAGCTTTAAATGGTTATATTTATTTAAAAAATTGTTGAAAGAAAATTTTATTGGTTAAAATGTTAGTGGAATAAAGGATCCACTATAAAATTATAACAAAAAAAAAAAAAAAATTGACGTTGATGCCAAATTTGGCTCCTAAACATGAAGGCTTGAAATCCAGTCAGCAAATAACATTTCGGTTGGAAGGATTTTTGATGTCATATATCCACCTAGGATTTGACATGCTCTATTTTATTATCAAAGGGAATCTGATATAGAGAGCTGTTGTAAAATCAGTTGCATAATATCTTTTGGGAGTTGCCACTTAGTATTACGGTTAGGCCTGACAATTCCTGACATGACCCGATAACCCGACATGACACGAAATTAACAGGTGTTCGGGTCAACACGATAATGAATAGGGTCGTTATCAGGTAACTCGATAAGCACCTATTAAGATAACGAGTTGGTTTGGGTATACACATGGATACCACGATACACAATAAGCAAAATATTAATTTTATACCCCTAAAAAAAATACAATAATTATATATATATATATATATATATATATTAAATTAAAAAAAATTGGTGACCATTGGATTGGCTGAGATTTAATCTCAGCCGTCCATTGTGCATTAGGTTGGAGGCTTTCCTTCTCTTCTCTCTCATTCACTCTAATCTCTCCAGTCTAAACTTACTCCCGTTACAAATTGTTCTTCCCTAAGGTGTTCGTAATCCAACTTCAAATTAAGGCAGCCATGGATGACTCTGAAAGTTTCATGAATAAGATTGGAACTTACATGTACACGGAGTTTGAGAAGTATTGGTCAGAGTACAGTTTGATTTTGGCAATTGCAATCATCTTAGACACTTGTTATAAATTGCATTCTGTGGATTGGGCTTACACAAAGCTTCATGGTGTGAATTCAGTCGAATTTACAAAAGTTAATGACAAATTGAGTGTTCTTTTTGGTGTGTACTTGAAAAAACTTTCGCATCTTGATAATTCAAATACTCTAATGAATTCAGTGTCTTATCATCAAACAAAATATGGAGATGTTCTCTTTGAGGTAACCTAAGTTTGTTTTTATTTACTTTATATATTTGTAATAGTAGTACTATAAAAAGTGTTGATATTATATTTGAAATTGACATGAAGCATGATTCTTATTACGTTTTCGTTTTTATTTTTTATGATGTAGGATTTAGATAATAATTACGATGGTTCAAGTTCGATTGAAAAAAATGAATTTCAGAAGTATTTAGAGGATAAAAGAATAGATAAAAAAAGTAGACATAGATGTTCTTTCTTGGTGGCAAATGGAGTGTTTTTATTATTTGATACTTTCTTAGTTAGCATGAGGTGTGCTAACAATTCCCATTTCAACTATTGCATCAGAATTTGCATTTAGTATTGGGGGTAGAGTACTAGATCCATATCATTGTTCATTGTTACTAGAAACAGTTCAAGCTTTGTTGTGCACGCGAGATTGGCTATTTGGAAAATGAGCTAATTTATTTTTATATGGTATAGTACTATTGTTTTATTTCTTTTCATAATTATTTTGGTAAACTTCTCATAATTTGAATGGTTTTTAATGTTTGGTTTTTTTTATACTTAGTTTATGCGGAAGAGAGTTCTAACGTGGAAAACCCAGTGTTCTAAAAATCGGCCTAGGCGGCCGCCTAGGTGCTAGGCGGAGGTGTGCCGATGCGATTAAGTTCGAATCGTTAAGAAAAATCGGGGAGCTGTTAGGCGCCCGCCTAGGCGCTCTGAGGCGGCCTCCTAGGCGCTCTGAGGCGGCCTAGGCGGTCTAAGTAGCTATCCAAGCAGAGTGAAATGGTTTCCTGGGAAGAAATTCCAAACAGAAACCCAAAATCACAAACTCGAATTTAAACTTGAAATTAACATGCAGAGCATGGGTTAAGTTACCTGAGTTTCGAACGGGATTAATTCGAGTTCATGGGACCCCAAGTTCGACTGGTCCCTCACCGGAGCTCCACGCCAGAAGCTCAATTTTCAAAGGTTGTAGCTCGATTCCATTAGAGCAACTCTCACCGAGAACCCCTGCTTGGATTCTCCTACTTTCCATCACAGAATTTAACATGCAAAGGTACCATAGGGATCCCCAGGTTGCGCAAGTCTTGCATTTGGTGGTTTGGGGTCTCGATTTAATTGGAATTTGTGGTGATGGTGCTTGGAGCTCTCTTTGGCTATGGTGGTTTAGAAAGAAGGCAGAGAGTTCGAAGGGAGAGAGAGAGAGAGAGAGAGAAGAGAACCGGTTTTCAAAAACAAAAATGATGGTGATGTGTGAGTGATGATAAGAATTGGTGGTTGAATGTGTAGGTTTAGAGAGAGAGAGGGAGAGAGTGATGTGAGAGAGTGGAAAGTGCACGAGAACCTAGGGTTTGTGTGTCAGAGAGAGAGAGAAAATATGTGAGAGAGATGAGACTGATTGATATGAAATGGGGAAGGATGCATGCTCTGACTGGTTTTGGTGCTCAAAAGTTGAAAGTGTCACCAACCCAGATAAAATCATAAATAAAAGACCCATGCTCTAACCGGTTTTGGCTCCAAAGTTCAAAGTAGGACACCAATAAAATCATAAATAAAAGAGAGAGGATTTCGGGGATGATACCAATGGGCGTGGTTTCATTAAGGGATAACTGGCATGGCTTTCTAGTAGTTTCATTATTAACCACCCAAGCCATTACTTCAGATTTTTACTTTTATTTTTAAAAAATTTGATATAATCATTCAAAATGTCTTAAGTTATATGACATATGTGCTTAATGTGTTTTTAAATTTTAGACTTGTTGGATACTCTTTTTTTACTTTATCATTCTTTTATTATCTTATCCATGAATTTCATATAAGTATAATTTTTTATGTGTAATATACATTTATTTACAACATATACAAGAAATTAACTTAAATCCGCCTAGATCCGTCCTAGGCGCTAGGTGCTAGCTCGTCACCCGACTAGCGCCCAGATTTTTTTAGAACCTTGGGAAAACCTTACTGAAAACCTCATCAACATAACTCTTGAAGGCAATAGATCAAACCAAAGTTCCAAAACAATTTTCTCATGATGATCGATGAAAATTAAGAATTTTGTAAATATGCAAGTTTTGAGTTCCATTGACAAGGTTTAAACTTTTGAGAAAGACTTCACAACCTTAAAAACAAAAACATTTTCATTTTGCATATCCTTGCACATTTAATATTTTGTAATAGACTAGTAGTGTATGAATGTTTTTTTATTATGCTGTTATTTTCGAGTGTAGATATAGTACTTAAACGATAAATGTGTTTTAATGTTTTGAAGTAATATTTATGTGGCAATGTGTGGTATGTGCAAATTTAAGAAAAAAAATATATTTTTCTTAACGGGTCAAGTCACTTTACCCGTTAAGATAACAAGTGTTACACAAAAATGACACGAACACGATCCATTTGCCAGACCTAATTATGGTCTAGTGGTATTCCTCTTCATTTGTAAGTGAGAGGCTTAGGTTTGATTATCTCTAAATGCGAATTTGAACTACATTATTGTTAGTTCATTGTGAGACTAGCCCCACCCCCTCCCCTTAGAAAAAAAAATCTTTTGTGAGTTTATTGGGGGTGAGCTCAGAAGGATTTCTAGAATAAATGAAATAACACGATCTGTTTGCCAGGCCTAATTATGGTCTAGTGATATTCCTCTTCACTTGTAAGTGAGAAGCTTAGGTTTGATTATCTCTAAAGGCAAATTTGAACTACAGTATTGCTAGTTCATTATGAGACTAATCCCACCCCCTCCCCTTAGAAAAAAATCTTTTGTGAGTTTATTGGGGGTGAGCTCAGAAGGATTTCTAGAATAAATGAAATATAATTTGCTAAAAAAAGTAAATTAAAAAAAAAAAGTTGAGATGGGGTGAGAGAGGCTCGAACTCTCGACCTCAGGATAACTCAGAAGCTATGAGACCTACGCGCTAGCCAACTGCGCCACCACCCCGATGTTGTCAATCTTCTACCCATATCCAATTTCAACCCTGTTGTAAGTTAACCTTAACCTTCAAAGTTAATCACGTCACTCCTGACGTGATGTGTTTCGGGGACCGTCGAAACTTCCCGGTACCAAACGACCTCTACCTCCACACGCGTCCACGTCACCCCCACGAACACCTCCAACGTAAAATCACCGACATACCCCCAAATCAAATAAAGGCCCGCAGGGGCAAAGCCGGAACATAAAATATACTCCCCGCTAAGATTACCCATCGCCATCTTTTCCCACCACGACCCTAAAACCCACCCATCTTTCGTCATCATTTCAAACGCCCCCACCGAGGACCGATCGACAATACCCAACGCGGACTCCGACCCACCCCTGACCGACCCATGGAGATCGCCCCGGCCCTGCCGCCGTCCGCTGACCGGGACATCCCAATCGATACCGGCAAGACGTCGTCGTCTCAGGAGAACGAAGCGAGCGCCGCGGCGGCGGCGACGACGACGACCTCGTCTTCGTCGGTGGCGGTCAAGTACGACGATGAGGAAGAGGAGGAGGACGTGTGCCGGATCTGTAGAAACCCGGGCGACGCCGATAACCCGCTCCGGTACCCGTGCGCTTGTAGCGGAAGCATCAAATTTGTCCACCAGGATTGCCTCCTGCAGTGGCTCAATCACAGCAATGCTCGCCAATGCGAGGTTCAATTCTCTCTCTCTCTCTCTCTCTGTGATTGGATTTTGTTGAATTTTGTCCATTTCGGTCTCTGTGGGTGATTGAATTGGTGTCTGCAATCCCTAAAATTTTCAGATAAGAGTTTGGAATTGATTAGATTAGGGTTCTAGGGTTTATTTTACCCCTTTTGTTTATGATATTGGTAAGGGAGTCAAGCGGTGTCGTTTTGAGTAATCAAAACGAAGTTGAGCTTTTTATTCAACTCTGAAATCATTTTCCTGTTAGTTCATCATTGTATTATGGGGGTCTTAACTCAACCATATGATATGAGAACCACAAGATTATTGTATGCTAGTGTGCATGGGAGTGCTTCCGTTTACTAGATAGAAAACGAAAACGAAAGAGCAAGATATATTTGAAATTTGTTTAGGATTGTGTGGTGGGAGGCAATGGTTTAGAGAAGAAAAAATATCATTGTGTTAGTAAGAAGCTAAACTCCAGCATTACGCCCAGGTTCGAAGGGCAGAAGTTGCTACGTGTTAATATCCTAGCGGAGGTTTGTGAACTGTTTTGAGCTTATATCATTTATCTTGGACCTTGAATAATTTTTAATGACGCATCTAATCAAGATACAAGTTGCGTTGGATTTCATTGGGAGCTCCAACATTGTTTCTTATCTTTTTCAAATTGTCATTCTATCTGTGCTTAAGCTTATTGGTGATATAATTTTTATGTTCTCGGGAGCTCATGATTACTTTACATGCATTGCAGGTTTGCAAGCATGCATTTTCGTTCTCTCCGGTTTATGCTGAGAATGCCCCTGCAAGGCTTCCTTTTCAAGAGTTTGTAGTTGGGATGGCAATGAAAACTTGCCATGTTCTGCAATTCTTTCTGCGCCTTGGTTTTGTGCTTTCTGTTTGGCTCCTCATTATACCTTTTATTACATTTTGGATATGGCGGTTGGCTTTTGTGAGGAGTTTTGGTGAAGCTCAGAGATTATTCCTTAGTCATTTATCCACTACAGTAATCCTTACCGATTGTCTGCATGGGTTCCTACTTTCTGCTAGCATTGTGTTTATTTTTCTCGGGGCCACTTCTCTGAGGGATTACTTCAGGCATTTACGTGAGCTAGGAGGACAGGATGCTGACAGAGAAGATGAAGGGGAAAGAAATGGTGCCCGTCCTGCAAGGAGAGCTCCTGGACAAGCTAACAGGAACTTTGTTGGTGATGTGAATGGGGAAGATGCTGCTGGAGCACAAGGGATTGCTGGAGCAGGTCAAATGATTAGAAGGAATGCAGAAAATGTTGCTGCTCGGTGGGAGATGCAGGCAGCTCGTCTTGAGGCTCATGTGGAACAGATGTTTGATGGTCTGGATGATGCTGATGGCGCTGAGGATGTACCGTTTGATGAGCTCGTTGGCATGCAGGGACCTGTATTTCATTTAGTTGAAAATGCATTCACTGTAAGTTTTCGTTTTGCTCTTTTTCTCCTTCTTCTTTAGATTATGTTTTCTGATAATTAGTTAATGCTCTTATATTTCTATTTTTAGGTTGTTCTCTCTTTTTTATTGTCTTTCTCGTTTTGTTTCTGATTGCTCTGGCAACTATAGCTTGTTTATGCATCTGTATTGTGTGTGCTAATTGGTTGAGGTCAATTTTCAGTGGTAGTGGCTCATTTAGGAGTCTATGTTGTTTAAGGATTTTTTATGTAATTTGTATTAATACATTGAATGGTTCCAATTCTTTCTTCAGGTTCTGGCCAGCAATATGATATTCCTTGGCGTAGTAATCTTTGTGCCTTTCTCAATTGGTCGGATAATACTCTATCATTTGTCTTGGCTTTTCTCCACTGCTACTCGTCCAGTATTGTCAACGGTCATGCCACTCACAGAGTCAGCCCTTTCCTTGGCAAATGTGACATTGAAGAATGCATTAACGGCCGTAACAAATTTATCATCTGAAAGCCAACAAAGCGGTATGGTCGGCCAGGTTGAAGAGACCCTGAAAGCAAACATGAGTGGACTAAATGAGGTAGCAAACAATATAAGTTCACCACTTTCAGCAGACTTCCTGAAAGGGGCAACGCTTGGGACATCAAGGCTGTCTGATGTTACAACTCTTGCTATTGGATACATGTTTATATTCTCCCTAGTTTTCTTCTACCTTGGCATTGTTGCTTTGATTCGGTACACTAGGGGTGAGCCATTGACTTTGGGAAGGTTCTATGGTATTGCTTCTATGGCAGAGACAATTCCATCTCTCTTCAGGCAGTTCTTGGCAGCAATGAGGCATTTGATGACTATGATTAAGGTTGCATTTCTTCTAGTCATTGAACTGGGGGTATTTCCATTGATGTGTGGATGGTGGCTAGATGTTTGCACAATAAGGATGTTTGGGAAGTCCATGTCTCACAGGGTTCAGTTCTTCTCAGCATCTCCCTTAGCCAGTTCACTGGTCCATTGGGTTGTTGGAATTGTATACATGCTACAAATAAGCATATTCGTCAGTCTTCTTCGAGGGGTATTGTTCTTTGCCATTTTAGTTGTATGGCTAATTTGCTTTTCCAAACACCAGTTTTACATGTATTTTTTTGTCCTATGTTCTTCCTGCAGGTTCTGCGTAATGGAGTTCTTTATTTCCTTAGAGATCCAGCTGATCCAAACTACAATCCCTTCCGCGATCTTATTGATGATCCGGTGCACAAACATGCTCGCAGGGTCCTGTTATCTGTTGCGGTGTATGGGAGTTTAATTGTGATGCTGGTGTTTTTACCAGTTAAACTAGCTATGCGGATGGCACCTTCCATTTTTCCTCTTGACATCTCGTAAGATGACCCTCTATTCTTCCTTGTCACTTATTATTCTCTAACTGCTGTGATATTTTTGATATTTTATATTGTTCTCTAACTTGTGCCTTACTTTTTTCCCATTGGCAGGGTGTCGGACCCATTTACTGAAATTCCTGCGGACATGCTTCTTTTTCAAATATGTATTCCATTCGCCATTGAGCATTTCAAATTAAGGACAACGATTAAATCCCTCCTCCGTTATTGGTTTACGGCAGTTGGTTGGGCACTTGGTTTAACGGATTTCTTATTGCCCAGACCTGAGGACAATGGTGCTCAGGAAAATGGAAATGCAGAGCCAGGTAGACAGGATAGAGTACAGGTTCAACTAGGGGTACATGATCAGGCTTTGGTGGCACTTCCAGGTGCTGATGATCCTAATGCGGGCATTCTTGCATCAGGGGACTCAATTGTCGTAGAAGAGGATGACACAGATGAACAATCTGATTCTGAGTAAGTTTAGAGAATCCTTACAAATTGATTTCATTCGGATCCTATCTTTTATTATTGCAGGCTGATTTTCAAGAATTGTCCTTATTGTGCCTACCTGAATCTAATTTTCTTGGTTTGCTTTCCTGCTTTGAGATAGAAAACTTGTAAAAAAATTGCAGCTGTTCTTACTAAACAATTTTACGTCTTGACATCCTTTTTTTTCATATTCCTGCTTGCATCTTTGAACTGTGTTGTTTTAATTGATTTTGTTAACCAGTTTTACGTCTTCTAGTTACTAATATCTTTTTCTTTTTGTCTTTCAGAAGGTACAGTTTTGTGCTTCGCATTGTACTCTTGTTGGTTGTGGCTTGGATGACGTTACTTGTCTTCAACTCTGCCTTAATAGTCGTACCAACCTCACTTGGAAGGGCAATTTTCAATGTCATTCCTTTTCTCCCTATAACACATGGAATCAAGTGCAATGGTAATTTCTCTTCTAAACATTACGTTTCATACATCTGAGATACAACTGCTGAATTTTCATACCCTTTCTTTTTTTTAGATTTGTATGCTTTCATCATTGGAAGCTACATAATATGGACTGCTGTGGCCGGAGTAAGATACTCAATTGAGCATATTCGAACAAAGAGGGTTGCAGTTCTGTTAGGCCAGATCTGGAAGTGGTGTGCCATTGTTATCAAGAGTTCCGCACTTTTGTCAATATGGGTAAGAATCATTTGGTTTTTTACTCCTATAAATCCGTGTTTTATATCAGGTTCGTATGTGTTTTCATTCTGACATACATTTATTGTTTCAGATTTTTGTCATTCCGGTATTGATTGGGCTGCTCTTTGAGCTTCTGGTGATCGTGCCAATGCGTGTGCCTGTTGATGAAAGCCCAGTGTTCTTGCTTTACCAGGACTGGGCATTGGGCCTTATTTTTCTCAAGATATGGACTAGACTGGTACGTGGTCTTATAAAATAACCTGTTGCATAATCTGTGCAACTTCTTTACGTTGAGGATTTTCTATCGCAAAGTAGTTTGGTTTTTATTTTTATCGCTGGTGCTTGTTATGCACTTCTGCAGGTTATGTTGGATCACATGATGCCACTGGTGGATGAAACATGGCGAGTAAAGTTCGAAAGGGTGAGGGAAGACGGTTTCTCTAGGCTGCAAGGGCTTTGGGTGCTTCGCGAGATTGTATTCCCAATCATAATGAAGTTGTTGACTGCCCTGTGTGTGCCTTACGTACTTGCCAGAGGGCTATTTCCTGTTCTCGGTTACCCATTAGTGGTGAATTCAGCAGTTTATCGGTTTGCCTGGCTGGGATGCCTTTGCTTTAGCCTGTTGTGCTTTTGCGCCAAGAGATTCCATGTCTGGTTCACCAACCTTCACAACTCAATACGTGACGACCGGTATCTGGTTGGTCGTAGGCTTCATAACTTTGGAGAAGCCGTCGAAGAGAAGCAAAACGAAGCAGGGACATCCTCGGAAGTGCAGGGCTCTAACTTGGAGACCAACGGGCTAATCCGGTACGACCGAGAAGTTGATATAGGACTCCGGCTAAGGCACGTTAACCGAGTTGATGCCTGATTTCTTAGACAAATCAGTAGGAGGCCTTGGTCTTAATCGATGCCGGTTTATGAAGCTTTAGATATAAACGTCCCGATTTAGTACTGGTTTTGAACGTCGCCTCCGTGGGATGTGGATGGTAACAAACGGTATTCAGGTATCCTGTTGTTAGAGTTGTCTTCGAGTTTGTGCATATAATGCTTTCTTAAAATAGTAAATTAGAGTACATGAATGCAAAATTGTCTTATAAACTCATGTTTTTACCTCGCGTTTAGTTATCATCCATTGTTAGGTGTTAACACCCATCAATTATTCGCCTGTCATGCTCTAATTGATTTTTAGTTATGAAATTGCTTTGTTGCCCCTCGCATTACAAACATCGACAATGCGTTTCTAAAATACTGGGATTGAAATTATTTTTCATAAAATATAGAAATTTATCTGAGGTTTAATTGTAATAATTTGGTATTGTACTCTTCGTTTATTGTGTCGCACTTTCTTCACTGGAATACAAGCGTACAGTAATGATAACAGTCGTTATATGGGCACGTCTCGGTTCGGTCCGGTTTCATCCTCACATCTGAACTGAAATCGAGAAATATCAATAGTTCAGCTTGGTGTGGTTCACTTAAATTTATTTCTGAAACTGTATTGTTCGATTCAGGACGGTTACAGTTCGGTTCACGCCAGTTCATGGTTCTGAATAATAAATTGTTTGAATCTTGCAAGCATATATTTAGAGCACAAAAAAAATGTCAAACGGATTTTTATACTAAAAGATAGTAATTGAATCACACAACGAAATACATGCATGACCATTCATAAATGATGAACTACAACAGAAGAATACTTATGCCCACCCCTAAATATACCAAAAACTGAACAAGAAAATGAAGACAACAATCAATAGATCAAAAATGGATCGAGAAAATGAAGATAGCTGAATTTATGACTCCTCGCATAATAAATGATTTATGACACGAGTGCAATATTAACACAACATCTCGTGCCAATAACACAAAGACATGCGTTAGTCTCCCCATGTTCTTATATCACTAACACGTAAGCAACCGTGATGGTGTTCGCGTGTCATAAAAATTGCTCTCCCTTGCACAGTTATTTTAAATTTACATCAAGAATCAATACCTAGCAACCCAACAGCCATACAAGTCTCTTGTTGTTTCAGTCGTGTTATCAGATCCAAATTTTTTCCTTTCGTATCGTCCCCCATCAATTCTACTAATTTTTAAGTTTTTTAAGTCCAGTTTAGATGTGTAAAAACCACAACCCAACTGCTCGGCTGAGCAGACTCCACATCCTGAAGACGCTTGGGGAAAAGGAAGCCAGAATCTTTCCCGACTCGCCGCCGTAATCCCATGATCTTCTCTTGACAATACTTGGAACAATTTTACGTTCAAACCCACATCAAATTCAATCACAGGAAATGTAATTTGCAGAGTTGAAATTGTTACAGCCAGAGCAAGTCAAGTCTTGCATATGAAAAAAAATGTACTCGGATCATTTGGTGCTGCTGTAAATTGCTCTGGCCATGTAACAATTTCACTCTGGAGACAACACTTCTCAGCGCCATTCATTGGCACAAAATAATAAGGAAAGCAACATGTGCATAGAAGTATTTATGCATAAACGTCACAATCTCAAAATAAACTCCGAAAGCTCACGGAAATAGACCAAAACCAGCTTCTAACTGCGCAAGAAACTTCTCAAACTAATCCAAACCACACCCTACAAGTATCTCAATTCATGATTCCGAAGAGAAAAACTCTCAAGAAACAAGGTTTTCATTGAGTGACAATGAGCCAAGTTGATCAGCTGCATTGCCAGCTTGCTGTTGCTGAGCAACGTTCCTCAGAACATCCATAGCCTCAGCTACCTTTGCCTTCAAAGCTTCAGGCGACTCGAGCAAATGAAGAACTTCAGTCTGATCCATCTCCAGAAGCATGCCGGTAACCTTTGCTGCATTGTCAGGTTCCAGCTGTTCCACGAGCGGGTAAAGATTCTCACCCAGCATCTGCAAATTTCGCCCAACAGACGATTTAATAATAGGCATACAGCATAGTTGAAGAGGATGTATGAAAAGCACTAGGAACTAAATTTACAGAAACTATATTTCCATCTCAGGACAATGAATGGAAAAAGAAACACAAAAGCATACCGTTCTTTGCTGCTCTGGTGTGGCATTTGCAAGAGCAGTAGCCAAGGCCCCTATTGGAATTGTTGGCTGCGACAGTGCTGCATCACGGATAGGCATGCCACCACCGCCGCTGATGTCATATGGAACAGAAAACATGCCTCCAGGAACACCAGGCATGGGACCATCAGGTATACCGCGACCTGATGGGTAGCGGTAGATACGCCCCCTTGGTAGCATCTGTCAGTAAAAGGTCATCAGAATGTATGTTAACAAATAAAAATACTAAAGACTACATCAGGACAACATGCATCCAACCTGCTGTTGCATCATGGGAACTGGTTGCTGGTTTTGCTGGACAGAACCTCCACGTCTGCCACCAGGACGCTGCCCTTGCTGCCCCTGCTGAACCATTGGCACAAAGAAATTTGGCATTGGAGCCCCACCAGGCCTCATACCAGGAACAAGCTGCTGCTGATACCCAAATCCAGGCTACAAAAGAAAAATAAATAAAAATACAAAAAGTCAGGTAATTGGGGTAACACTTTAAATCTGTGTCCAATCATGCAAGTACATAATCAAAACCTGAAACATAATCATGCAAGAATCTGAGATTCTTTACCTGGGAGGGAATGATGGCAGGTGGGCCTTGACCATAGAATATTTGTTGTCCAAGACCTGGACCACCAGGAGGGTACATTGGCATACGAGAAGCAACTGGAGGTGCCATTGCAACTGGCCGCATTTGAGAAAACTGAGCCTGTGCAAGCAGCAAATGTCCATAACACAACAATACTAAAACGACAGTGCCACATGTTAAATAGTATAAGTATCTTCGAGATATTTTAGTCTGCACCCCACATTAAGGATCTTGTCGGAACATAACTTATTGCATATGGAAGAACTATTTATCAATTGATGTTAGGCCAAACTTAAAGTATGTTGTGCTGGAAGACAAATATAAGGCATACCTGTAGCCTTGCTCTTCTATCTTCTTTTCGTTGTGCAAGTGCAACATACAGAGGTTTGCTTACAATCATCTTTCCATTCATCTCCAATAGCTATAAAACAATAACAAAAATAAAATTTTATTTCTTTAACAGTAACAAGAATTTATGTGCTGGTCTTTCTGTTTATCTCCCATTCTGCTCATCCCACCCATATTTATTTTCACTAAACACTATTATTGAGGAATAAAAGGTGCGCGTACGCGCTCACAGACACACATTACCCATAAGAGCCCCCATATTCTACAATATTCATAAATCCTAACCCCTAATTTTTTTTGTGGGTTAAAAGATGAGGGCAACCATGAATCTCACTACCCATGGTTGGTCATGGCAGCAAAATTAATATGTTGTCCTTCTACAAAACCAAAATGAGGGAAGTTGGAATAAGACTATAGAAGCACTATGTTAACCCACGCAGGAAATCAACTTACAGCTCTATTTGCCTCTTCAGGAGTCGAGAATGCAACAAAACCTGATCCCCTACTAACTCCACTAGGGTCTCGCATGACCTGATCACATGTCAACAAAAAAAAAAATCATGTTAGGCCATACCAATACAAAACGATGATGGTTATCACACAAGTGCTTTGCACTTTGCAATTCAAAACAGGGTCTACACAATACACACCTTGCATGAGGTAATAGTCCCAAATGGAGAGAATAACTCCAGAAGTTTATCATCAGCTATAGTATCATCCAAATTTTTAACATACAAGTTCGCGCCTTGATACTTGTCTGCAGCCTCTTTCATACTCTGTTCAAATCGTTGTTTCAATTCATTTTCCCTTTCAGATTTCTTCTGGGCCTTCCCAACATACCACTCCTTATCATCAAATTTCTTTCCATTCAGAGCCTCAACAGCTCTAGCAGCATCTTCAGCCTTTTCAAAATTGACGAACCCAAAGCACTTTGATTTTCCATCTCCATCCCTCATCACAACTTCACTAGTGGTTATCCCAAATTCAGAAAAAACTTTTTTCAAATCTTCCTCAGTAGTTGACTCTGATAGATTCTTTACATAAACATTGTTGAATCTTGACTTGTCAGCAGTACTGTCCCTTTCCTGCTTCCGGAGGAAAGGACCAACAAAAACTTGCTTATCATTCAAAAGCATACCATTCAACTTCTCTATAGCCTTTTGGGCAGCTTCTTCATTGTCAAATTGTACAAAGCCATAGCCCTTTGACTGGCCAACGGAGTCTGTAGCCACCTTGCAAGAAAGGATGTTTCCAAATGCAGAAAATGTATCATGCAAGGCTTTGTGATCAATAGCTTTGTCCAAATTCTGGAAAAAATTAATGCAAGTATAGGTGTCAGGAAGGATATAAGACAAGTAAAACTAAAGACAACCATGACATGAAAGTATAATGGTGCTGCATAAAAAGTTAAAAAAGGAATACCTTAATAAATATGTTGCCAGACCCACTTTTGCGAATACTAGGATCACGATGAGAGTACATAATCCTAATGGGCCTTCCATTCACAGGAGTAAAGTTCAACACATCCAAAGCCCTAGCAGCTGCTATCAATTCCAACTAAAGATGTAAGTAAGATCAAAAGAAAAAAGAGTACTGACGAATCTAACACAACAAAGGAAGGGAAAAAAATACTAGGCATCTCTAATCTCTATTTCAAGAACAAAACATAAGATTACATGTATGTATGAAGCTACTTATGAGGCACATGTTACTGTAAAAGGTTTCTGTCAAACCTTTTCAACTCAATCCTTATGTTAATAAAAATCATAAGACAAAACAAAAATAACTCATGGTCCTAAGAAAAATGACACATAGCTGAATGAATAAGAGCAAGCATCCCAACTGATCCATGTTTTCAAGCTGTAATTTCAACTTTTTTCTTCTTGAAAAAGATACTGTACAAAAATCTTTCCAGCAAGTGCTGCTTAAATTTAATTGTTCATTGGCACAATTGTTTACAGGAAACCAAAGTATTCCCCCTTTTTTGGTTTCTAATCACGACGGCCTCCACATGATAAAGAAAAATTCAAAGTAAAATTTTAAGAGAGGCCTTAGAATATCCATCTAAACTGATCTTTGCGTGCAACAAAACTATAAAACCATGAAATAAAGCCAAAGAATTAAAACCTTTATTATCTCAGCCATAAAAGATAGGTAAGGGGACAAATTATCACCTAATAACAAAAGGTAACAATGAATCTTCCAAAGAGTAGCATGAGCATGGAAAATAAGGACACACTCTTAAAATATAAGCCCTTTTTGGGTCCGAGAATAAGCCTAAATATAGACCTAAACTACCTATTCCTAGTTAATACAGTGAGCTCATTGGGTAAATGAAAGGTCCTTTGCTAGAACGAACCATTATACAACAGTAGCTTAATGCAACTAGGTGCACGTCATAATCTTTCTTGTCCAAACCAAAATTGGAGCCTTTACTGAAGACCCAACTGAAAGTTGTAAAGCATAACCAGAAAACTTGTACAAGAGTCATCATCACAGCCAGAATCTCAACATTACAAACCTCGCCAACAGGCACCAATTCATAATCACTTAAACGCATCGGCAGGAAGGAAAACTTAATGACAAAAATAAGCACATTGCCAAATTTGAAACGTCGGTTCATAGGCAATCACAATTATACCAAACAATAAACACATGCTTGTATTCACTTTCCCCACCTAACAACAATCCCTGTTTGCAAACACTAAAGCTCTTAACAAGCAACACGTGGGCACATATCCATCACTTAGTTTCGTTTTAATTTGACACTTAATCGAATAAGCACAGTTAAACACAATCGGATCCACTCACCACACCTAAAAATTGTAACTTTCAGATAATAAACACGATATTGAGCTGAGTTTACTTAGCCTCCGCAGCTGCCAATCCGGCATGCACCAACAAATCTTAATTATGCATCCCTAATCAGCTATTAATAAGAAAAACCCATGATTTAAATCACATAATTGAGCTTAAAAATCCGTAATAAAGTGAATCAAAACCACTAACCATCTTGTGGGTTGGCGAAATTCACATAGCCATAGCCAAGCGACCTCCGGGTGGATAAGTCCCTGCAAACCCTAACCGAAACCACCTGACCCAGCTGGTTGAACAGGTCGTAGAGCTGCGAATCGGTGACGTTGGGGTCAAGATCGCCAACGTAAAGCGACGTCGTCACGAACTGGTTGGCTCCTCCGCCACCGTTCGCCGCAGCCGCCGCTGCTGCCGCGTTCGCATTCTGAGCCGGGACCTGCTGAACTTGCGCCATCTTCAACAGACAAAAAAACTAATTTTTTTTCCTTTTTTCAAATATTTCAATTTTTTTTCTTTCGTTTTTTAGATAATCCTCCCTCTCCTCTTTCTACTGAACGCTCTCCAACTGCTCGATAAAATTCCGCTGAGAAAAAAATAAAATAAAAGACTCGATTTTTTTTTTTTTTTTTTTGGGTTTATTGGGTAGGGAGGAGAGGGAAGGGAGTGGAGGGATAAATAGTCGGAGATCCGCCGGTGGGCGGCGGCGCGTGAGTGGGAGAGGAGAGAGATGTAGAGCGAGAAAGAGGAGGAGAGAAAATAGGAGAGATGGTTTTCATTCCTGCTGCGGGCAGCTGGAACTGCACTAAAGGACTAGGACTCGCGGCTGTGAGCCTGTGAGAGTTGATGTAGTGGGTGAGCTTGCGTGAGCCCTTGGATGATACGAGGGATGCGATCTGGACTGTTGTTTTGGAGGAAGTGAGCCCGCGAAGACGAGTTCGCTTGTGGGAGATCAACGGCTGGGATGCGCGAAAAGTGAGTTGTGAGGTACAACTACCGGTAACGATAGATTTTTTAGATAAGGTAGTTTTTGTCTCTGTGGGGTTGGCGTGGGGGCCGTCGGGTGGCGTGTGAGCGCGTCAGACGTAGGTTTATTGTGGAGTCAAAACACAACGCATTGATTAATGTTTAGACTTCATCGGACGGACGAAATTAGTAGTATAATTTAGTAGTATTTCTTTTTATTTGTAAAAAAGAGATTTAAAGTTTGATTCTGATTAAAATCGAATTTGAACCATATTATTGTTATTTATTATGTGACTAAGCTCACCTCCTCTCCCTAATAATATCGTTAAGGGTGATGTTATCCACACATCTGGTTTTATCTCTCACACATTTATCAATTTCAAGTCATCGGATCAAATTAACTTAAGAATATTAATGGACAAAAATTACAAGAGTGGGTGGGAGATAAAAAATGATGTGTGAATAGCACTATCCATTTGTCAAAGGATGAGTTTGGTTTATTCGATTCAATTTTTGCAAACTGAAAATCAAATCGAAATTACTATTTGGTTTGGTTTGGTTTGGGTTGGTTCGATTTGTATAATTTGTATCTCAATTCGATTTGGTTTCGGATTTAAAAAAAAAAAAAAAAATCTTTTTAACCTAGTAATTGGAGAGAAATGAAGAAAAAAAAATCTAGAAATTGGATGAGGAAGATCTCCTATTTGTGCTTGCTCGCAGATCATGGTGTATCAGAGGGCAGATTTTTGCTCTTCAACAACGAACCCCAACTTTTAAGGCTGCTCGAGCCGCTATTTCCCACTTGCAAGTGTGGCTTCGCTTACCTTTTCTGCCTTTTCAGATGTGGAAAGAAGTTCAACTTGCGGAGTTTGCTGGTTTAGTTGTCGAAAGAACGTATTAACATAGAGAGAGAGAAAAAAGGAAAAATAATGATAGGGTTTCAAAATTTTGAATTTTAACAAAAAAAAAATCATGTAATAATTTTATTTAATGTTTAGGATAAAATCCAACTTAAATTAGTTCAATCAACATGGCCCAACCAAAATAAGCTAAGGAGTTTCCAGTTTTACCTTGATAATTTTTAATTGTTCCGTTTGTTAGTCATCCATTTTTACCGCTGCAGCAGAAGCTTCATCAAAAAAAGAAATAAATTTCTCTTATTCTATTAGAAGGCTCAAAATCGTTGTACTAGGACTTGGAAGGAATCTTCTAGGTTGCCTAAGAGGGGCATCTTCACCCCCCACGTCACTTGGATCCTAGGTTTCTTACTTTTGGCTTATAATTTCGTGGTGTTTCATATAACTCTCAACCTCTTGGGAAGGATAGCTCGTCAGCTGGTTGAATTTAGGAATTAATTTGTTCAAACAAAGAATCTCAGATCAAATTTGTTTCTCACAATTAATACTAGCATAACTGAATTTTAGCAAACAAAATAATTTTGTGCAGATTTTCAAATTTACAGAGATGAGGGGGAGAGAGTTTAACTTCATAGTTGGACAGAGTAAAAGTTCTTGGCTTATTATTTTAATCACAAAATAGAAAGCCACATGGCTGGTTTTAATTTGTCAGGAACACCACCTGTAATAGTGAGGTGTGTGTTCCTGTCACTTCGAAATTTTTTCACTATTATGCTATAAAATTAATTAATGATTAATAGGGTTAAAAGAGGAATAGGATTTTGACACACCCCGATCAAAAATTCGGAGCGTGCTAGCCGTCACGTGAGGGTGACGGCCAGCACGCTCCGAATTTTTGATCGAGAGCACACCCCAAATTTTGGATCGGGGTGTGTCAGATTCTCTCCTCTTAATCTCTCCTCTTATTTTCTCTCTTATTTAAACGGTTACGATTAAGTTACGTTAACATAAATTATTTTATATAATATTTCTAAAACTAAACCAAAATAATCTACACTATTTCTAGAAGAGAACAAAATAAACACTATTTTTGAAACTATAGCAAAATAATGAACACTCTTGCTCAAACTGAACCAAAATAACTCACACTATTTTTTGAACTACAACAAAATTACGCATTATTTCTAAAAACTAAACCAAAATAACCCACACTATTTTTAGAAATGAACAAAATAAACACAATTTCTGGAGCTATAGCAAAATAACCATACTATTTCTGAAACTAAACCAAAATAAACCCACAATAATTTTGGAATTACAGCAAAATAACTCATACTATTTCTGAAACTGAACCAAATAGCTCACACTATTTCTAAAGCTACAACAAAATAATCAACACTATTTCTAAAACTGAATCAAAATAATCGATACCATTTTTAGAACTACAATAGTGGTAATACTAGTATTCAGTTTAAAAAAATAATCATTGTTCAGTTTACGAAATAATCATTGTTTAGTTCTACAAATAGTCAATGTTTAATTTTAGAAATAATGGTGCTAGTGCTCAGTTGTAAAAATAGTGGTAATGTTCAGTTTGAAGATTTTACATTTTGAAGACTTTTCATTTGTTTTATAATTGATAACTTTGTTTACTTAAGAAAATATTTTAGCTATTTGATCTTCTTTTTTTCCTTGAAGAATCTTAAAGTGTCAAATTTATAAGTTAACCCAAGAAAAGTAAACATGACAAAAGTTGAAGAGGTTACTTGTAATTTAGAAAAAAATGTACTAGGTATAAAAACAAAGAGAAGACAATAAAATAAAATAAAAATAAAAAAATTCAAACAAAAAGTCAAAACACATAAGAGAAATAGAAAAGGAGGTGAGGCATTGTCCACCACCATGTCTGAACAAGCGGGTTCACTTCCAAGCTTCCATTATAAGTAATAGTTTTAGTTTTTGGGAATTGTGTAGAGGAAAAATGATAGTGGGAAGGATCCTCTCCTAAGCAAATGGTGAGGATCCTCCTGACCTGGCCTATCGGGCCGTTCAAATTTTATCCAACAACTACAATTATTATAACTTTTAAAGAGGCTCCCTGTTTGTAGCAGTTGGATAAAATTTGAACGGCCCGAACGGCCTGGTCAGGAGGATCCTCACCATTTGCTTAGGAGAGGATCTTGATCCCAGTGGGAATGGTGAATGTCAGAGAAAATGGAAGTGAGGATGGTGGACACCAGCTCATCACTTACATGTTTAATAAGAGCAAGTCCACTCCTAAAAAAATACATCAACACCCAGCCTATTTAATCCACTCAGTGAACAATGATAGACCCCAATGAACAGTAATAAACCAAATATATTTCCACCCCTAACAAAAAATAGCCTAGTCAATTTTATTAAAATATTATTATTTATTATAAAATAATAAAAATAATAATTTTATTTATTAAAAAAAAAAAAAAAAGGGTAAGTCTGGAACCTCCACGGTTCCTATAGAACCCTCTATACTCTCCCTCTACATCCTCCTCAATTTGTTTCTTCAATCATCCCCAAACGCCAACTCTTACCATTCCCAACGCGTCAACCTCCCTTTGCATCTCTCTCTCTCTCTCTCTCTCTCCCCATTCGGATTTGGAACTGCGTCTGTTGGGTAGAATTTTTGGGCTGGGTTGGTGATGGGTATTGGCAGTCTGGGAGGTGCTGCAGTGGTATGCTTTGGTTCAGGGGTGGGGATGGGTGCGCTTTAGGTGGTTGAATCGCAGGAGGCAGTCAAAAATTCTAATGGGTTGCTCGTCGGCGCCTTCAAGCCCTAACTCCACCATAGCGCCGCCGCTGCTTTCATCCCTACCACCACTTATCTCCACACCTCTTCATCGTCCACTTCGTCCTCCCGTCCTTCTCCCTCCATGGCTTCTTCCATCCCGACACCCTCTCTCTCTTCGACTAGCTCTGCTCCTCAGCCTCCACACCAACTCCCTCTCTGGCGCAAAAAAAAAAAAAAAAAAAAGGGTGGTCGACATCACGCTGGCGTCAGCAGGACGTCAGATGGGCCGGTCCATGGCTCTATCGATTCTAGGCTGGCCTGGAGGCCAGCTTGGGTTGGGTGCCAGCCTAAAGAGTCCCCGGTGGAACTACTCTAAGGTAACAGGCTTGGCTAGTTTCCGTTAGGGGCAAGTTTGAAAAAAAATATTTATTGTGTACGGCTTTTAATTCAGCCCGTGAATATTTATGTTTGTAGGGTATGTGTTTATGAATAGTTTTATCATTATGATTAATTTTTAAGTTTTTTTGGTTAAATAATAGTTTTTGATAGTTTTTGGTTTAGTTCAAGCCATTTTCATTAAAGTTTCAAAAAAAAAACTATTAAACAAATTAATAGTAAATTATATTTGATCCCTTCAAGTTTGACTGCAAATACAACCTCATACATTATCTTTAAAACATTTTAATTGCATGCATTTATTATTATTTTTTGTGATGTGGAGTCAATTATACTATACTACGTAGAAAAAAAGGAGAACTTATAAAATGAAGAGTTAAATATTTAAATAAAGCCAAAATAAATTAAATATAAAATAAAAACAAAAACCTAAAAAATGAAAAATCCAAAAACCAATCTTCCCCGTCCAAACCATCTTATCTCCCTACCTCCGTTACCGTCTGGTTTTCCAGCGACCCGGCATCTCCCCTGCCCTTTGTTAGAGTGGAAGTAGTATTGAAGGAAGATGAAGCAAGGCAGAGCATATTAACAAAGTAGTACATGGCAAAGGCAGCAGCCAGCCCAGATTCATTTGTAATGCTTCTGCTTAAACCGAATGGTGCTTTTACTTGTTCTACGTGACTGCGCGCTGCCCCTCAATTCTATTTTCTTTCCTTCTCTCTCTACTGTGATATTAATATCGACTTTCTCTACTGTTCTTGTTGACGTCGTTCGATTGGAACGACATCGAGCCTCGTCAAATTGGTACTTCCAGCATCGACACCACCTGCCCAATTTGGGACATCGAAAAAGGGGGTCGTCGAGTCGCCGAGCTGGATCTGCGCCACCAAGCCGCCTCCTGCCTGTCATTGCTGCCTGAAATCGGACCCGCATCCTGCTGCAATTCCTTCTGCACCAACCCGCTCCAATACCCACATGCTGCACCAGATCACGGAAACTTGCCGTTCGCTGTTCTTGTTCGCATATTGTCGGAGTTCGATGAAATTCTTGGTACCAAGAACTCGGTTGTCACGGCTTGTAAAATGATCATGAGAGTTGAAGTTGAACATTTTGAACATTTTCTCTGGGTTTTGTACTAACATATGTGGGTTGAAGTTGAACTAATTAATTTTTGCAAAATTGCTGAAATTTGAATGAATTTGTCGATCTAAACAAGCGAGAGAGAGAGTTGCGGTGGTGATGGGGAAGGGGTGACTGCGGCCTGGGGTGGGAAAGATGTGGGCGTTTTTTTTTTTTTTTTTTAAATTAAATGAATTGTAATAATTTTTAATAATTAAATATGTTTTATTAATTGTTTGACTACGTGGCATAAGTTAGAAGCCATATCAGCATAATATGAAATTTATTTTTGTCATGTTATCATTTAACGGTTAATTTAACAGAATTTCTAATGGGTATATGAAATTGTAACTTACCCTAAAATTAAAGGACAAAACTTTTGACAAATTTTTTTACACCCATTTCTAGCCTATAGATTTTAGACATCAGATGTTCCTTATCGGTACTTAACACATAAAATACCCTATCTTAGAAATTCCCCCGTAAACTTTCGTATCCACGCACGTGTTAGGAGTAGAACTAGGGACTTCTTTTGATGAACCGACCTTATATATACATACATGACCGATCCATTCCATTCCATTATTTCTTTGAACCAACGAAACCATTTTTCTTTAACAAACTATAACATTAGTATGTTAAATATCAAAAAGGAAGGAGACTAGTATGGATCTAATCTGCACCAGAGTTCAAAGACACTTTTCGCCGCTGCGGTAAGGTGCATCTGCAAACCTAACACAACGTTGGTTGTTTGTGTCTCGTTTGTTTTGTTTCTTGTATATGAATCAGCCCGACACTATGGCGATGACTGAGAGATGTCTTCTAATTAAAATCACAGAGCTTGTCGAATCATATTGAGAATCGCTGGTGAAGCATCGAAATCCTAACCTAGTTTCGGCAATGCTTTGGATTTGGCAATCAAACTAAGCAAGGCATTTGTAATTCGTCTCTTGATCAGGTGCTCTCCATTGCTCTCTTCCTGAAGACGGTAATCTTGGCGATGTTCGGTTGCATATGTTTCGTTAAGCTTAGAGCTTCAACAATAAGGCTTTCTGAATTAATTGTCAAACGTTTCTTCTGTTCATTTGGTTTATCTTAATTTCTTTCTAATTTGTAAGGAGCTATACACATTTGATTCGATTCGAGTTCTTTTGGGTTTGGTATTACTCAAGCCAATTTGGCAGATGGCAACTACCCAACCAACTATTCAAATCATATGCTTTGCTAGTACGCAATGACATTATACATATACTATGTGTTGTATTCGATTTGCATGAAAAAAGGAAATTATATACGGCGTGCTGTATTTGATTTGCATGAAATTTCATACTCCAAGTGATGTTAAGATGCTAAATCGCCAAAAGAAATTTCTTTAAACGGTGCTTTTGTTGAATCCCATATTGGCCAGAGGGAAAGGAGAAAAGCAATTTAAATAAGATTATCTCACTCTAGCTAACACCGAGGCCTTTGTAATAAAACCCCACATTTGACAGATTGGGTAGGTGGTAATTACCAAGTTGGGGGACAATATCGATGTTGTTGGAGTGGGGCCATCGGTCTGTCGACTTGAAAAATTCAACATGGCATCAGAGTCAAGGGAGCTGGCGTGTAATGTACACCCACGTGATGGGTGGGTCCCCTTGGCCCCTCACGATGATGGTGGGTTTCCATGACCCCCCGTGTAGGGTGAGTCCTTTTGGCTCCACATGGTTGTTAATGTGTGGATCTCTCATGTGTGACCCAAGCGAGCGTGTATTGTACATCCATGTGATGGGTGGGTCCCCTTGCCTCACGCGATGATGGTGGGTTCCGTGGCCCCACGTGTAGGGTGAGTCCCCTTGGCTCCACATGGTTGTCGATGTGTAGATCTCCCATGTGTGACCCACTAATTGAGTGCCATGTGAGGGGCGTGTTGTATCCCACATCGGCCGTAGAAAAAGAACATTAATAGTTTAAATATCATAACCTCACTCTAACTAACATCGAGACATTTTGTGATAAAACCTCACACCTGACGATTGTGCATGAGGTAATTACCTAGTTGGAGACAATATCGGTGATGTTGAAAATGGGCCTATGACCCGTCTATCTGATAAGTCTACATGGTATCAGGGCCAAGGGATGGGCTTGTAGCACCACATGATTGGGTGTGTCCCTTTTGGCCCCGGGCAATGGGTGAGTCCCGACTTGGCTCCATGTAAGCCAGTAGTGCCACGTGATTGGGTGGGTCCCCATTGGCCTCATGTGTTGGGTGAGTCCTGACTTGGCTCCACGTGGTTGCCGATGTATGGATCTCCATGTGTGACCCACTAATTGGGGTTTCACATGTGCATGTTGAATCCCACATCGGCCAGAGGGAAAGGAGATAAGTAATTTAAATAAGATTACCCCACTCTAATACTGAGGTCTTTTGTGATAAAACTTCACACCTGATGGATTAGGCATGTGGTAATTTTCAAGTTGGAGACAATATCAGTGATGTTGGAGTGGGGCCCCCGGCCCGTCGACCTAAAAAATTCAACAGTTTTAAGCACACTAGTAATAATCCAAGTGGTGTTTCTTTCACGGAAATGATTTTCCAACACTTATTTTCTCTTTATGTAATCATATTTTTTATTTGTTTTAGACGTTGAATTGAGTGAATGAAATAGAATAAAAAAGAAATAAAGAAAGATGGAAATGACATCAGAAAATCACTTTATTTTTCTAAGGCTTTACATATCAACTCAATTAAGAATTTCATACTCACCATGTCATCAACTTTTTAATAGAAATTTAGATAATTTATTAAATAAATAGTATAAGTTAATACAATTTCAAAATTCAACAAAAAAACAATGTTAGAAAATTAAATCATAGCTCAATTTTTTTGAGTATCAATAATGCTCTGCGTCCAACCATTTGTATTATGACACACGCGTATTCCCAGTACACTTGCTAGAATAGCTCTTTGCTCTTCTGTTATTTCTATTTCGTCCAATGGCGGAGCTAGGAAATTTTCACCGGATGGGCTAGCTTAAAGATTTAAATCTTTATAAACAAAGAAACTTAATACTGTATTTTTCAGAGTATGCTCTAGCTTAAGAGAATTTCACAAGGTGAGCTGAGAATTTTCGTTATTAAACAAATACGTGTTAAAATTCAAACAAATCCAAACTTGTATGTGGTAGCCCGTTCGGAAATTTTTTAAAACGTACGCGTGAAAAGACGATTTTGCCCCTAGTGTGATGTTATTCGTTGTATGGTTGTTTTGAGCTTGGTGTGGCTGGTTTTGCACCACACACTTTCCCCACACTTTTCCTTCACCATTTCCTATCCCATTGTACGGACACACCCCAAAACCCATGTCATCTTCACAGATCGAAGGAACAAAGTACATATCCATGCTCGTGAGGTCCATTGGAGTTCAACCATACCCATTTCAGGTAGGTATACCTTCGTTTTCACGTCGAACTCGGGATACCCCGATTTTGTCACTGTTCATGCACACGTAAATTCTTATGTTTCTGGGAATTTCAAGCTTGTAGGAAGCTTGGTGAGGTCCTTAGGAGGCTCGGGGTGGTTCGTTTGAAGGTTTTGGACGTCGGGATCGTGAGTTTCGAGGTTGGCCGGAGTTGGTGGTGTTTTCCTGGTGGGATTTCGTGGCTTTTAGCACTTGAAAGTGGTATGATTTTGTTCCTCTCGTTGTAAGCTTCATTTTGGTACCAATTTTGTGAAATTTGGTTGAAAAACGAAGAAGATATCACGATTTGAAGTTTTCCCGATTTTCCGACGCTGGCGACGACACCGGAGCCTCGCCGGAGAAGACGACGGAATATTCCGTCAGTTTGGACGGAATATTCCTAACGCCGTTGACGAAATCCATTAAAGTTAACGGAATATTCCTGACGGCGTTAACTGACGCCGTCAACGTGCCAGGCACGTGCCTGCGTGTGGCCTTGCCTTGGACGGCGCGTGGGGGCGCGTGTGACGGTGAAAATTTTTTCTAAAAATATGGGGATGTTCCTGAGATTGAGTAAATCACGTTGGTGTATTCATACACCCCATTTGAGCATTGTATGATAAGTTATTTCATAAGGTTGGTTATGTGCTTTAAAATTAACGTTTTTATAGTTGTTTCGCATATAGGTGATACCTACCCCGAGGACGAGCGTGGTCACTCGAGGCAAGGGGGTTACGACTCTTCTACATACCAGTGAGTGGGCTTTTAGTTTTCTGTATATACCTATATACTTATACTTTTCCCAGAAATTGATTTAAAACGTTTATTCGTTTATATGCCATGCATTATATTGCCGTTTGTTTATGCATTGTTAGTTGCATATATATATATATATATGTATGTTTGGTGCTGCGGACGCACATGTAAGTGACAGGTGAGTATGATTATGTTTATGTTCAGTAGTGTGTTGAGATGCATATTGAGAGCTCATAACCTGCACCCCCGGTGTTAGTGTTCCCGCCCAGAGTTGGGCACAATCCTTCACGTGATGTTCACCTCCCGCACCACACGCTCATCTTGGATCCAAGTTAGGTGCACAGTCCTGTCGTATAGACCACTTCAGGTGGTTCCGACTCGTAGGAGCGATTATTCGCCCAGCCTTCACGTGATCGTAGCACTTGAGTGTACTTATATTACACCCAGGCCTGTTGTACAGACCACTTTAGGTGGTTTCGACTCGTGTGCAGGTATAGTTAGTGAGATGGAGATTTAAGCTCTAGATTCAGCCGTACAGGTCACGTTAGGTGACTCCGGCTGACAGATTACATAGCATTGATGTGATATTACCTGAGTACTTGCATTTTACATTCGAGGTTTGGCATGGCATATTTTCCGAGCATGATTTGTATATATGTATATTATATTTTCTGGGAAGTATACATGTTTTACGGCGAGAGGTTAGAACTTGTTTATGAAATGGTTTTTGAAAAGCTTTGTTTTTGCCCACTCACACTTTTGTTTTGCGCCCCTCCAGGTTCTAGTTGGCTAGCACGTTTGGTGGCTTCCCTGAGGATTTTCCCCGGCATATCTGACAGACTACCACCCGTGTAGGACCACCTTCGGGTGTGCTTTTGTTGTGTCGTTTTCTCCCGGACTGCATTAGGTTTTCGTGCTCTGAACTTAGTGTTCACACTTACGCTTGCACTTGTTCATCACTACCTTGTGTAAAACTAGTTTTTATTTATTCGTACTATTTATTTTATTATTATATTATTAGCTTCCGCACTGTGCACATGGTTACGTCACTTCCACGTAACGGCCAGCATGCCCTGATCTCGATCGGGGTGTGTCATTGTACATGTACAAGAAGCGATGAGAAAAATGATATAACAAAAGAGATGATTTGTAAACTGTATTATATAATTTTATATGGTTAAACTAAGAGAATTAAAGATTAGTGACTAAATATATAATGGGCTACATTTGAAAATCAATAAAAATTACTGTAAAATATTAATTTTTTACGGAAAGCTACCTGGGCTATAGCCCAGGGTAGCCCTTAACATGGCTACGCCATTGATTTCGTCGATTCCATTTCCTTGCGATTTTGTTCTCCACCTAATATGTAAATTTAAACTATTATTTACTTTTCATAATTGTAGTAAGTGTTTATAAAACAAAAAATAATGATACAAATTTGAAAAGTAATTATTAATCACTAAATATAAGTTTGCCATTTCTGTCAATCTACATCATGCCATATAGGAATTGAAATTTCTGATAGAAAACACGAATGCTATCTTTTTTTATTGTTATTGATAATATGAATTTTTTGACTCGTGAACTGGAGAAGCTCTAAAATATTAGCCATTTATGATTTTATTTTAGTTTAATCAATATGGGGAAGCTTTGGAAAGATATGCATGCAGAACAGCAGGAGTGATGGTTTTCCTACTTTACATTTACATTAACTACGGAAAGCTCTCCAATGGCGGGAGGGTGAGGCTGCCGCTGGGTGGCGGTGCGGATAAGAGTGGGTAATAGGAGAGTGATTCTTTTCGGATTTGGACCCCTCCGGATCCTCATCGTGAGGATCCTAGGAATTAGCTAGGATGAGCCGTTCACCACACATCCTGTAGTTACAAATCATTTTACCATGTAGATAGGATTGAAAATTCAAATGATTTATGACCGCAAAATGTGTTGTGAGCAGCTACAATGAGTTGATTCCTAAGATCCTCACAGTAAGAATTTGAAGGGGATCCAAATCCGTTCTTTACCTGCTGACAGCATGCTTTTTTAGTGTCTAAAAGAAGGGCTAAAAGTCTTCAAAAGATCGCAAAACTTGATTATTTTTCCAACTTTGCTAAACATTTTCTCAAAGATTGCCAAAAACTCCGCAAACTATGTTGGGATGCAGACATTTTCAATGGTTTGTGTGTGAGTGGAAGTGACAGCAGCATCTCGCTTGTGGGCAGCGAAAAACATGTGTTTTTACAAGCTATAGCCATCAAGTTGTCAACATGGATTGTTACTTGTACCATTTTGTCACGAAAATTCAACATCGTCTACCATTTGTACATCCACTTTGTTCTAATCTAATAAGAAATTTTGGAAAGAATTGCCATTATGAATTTAAGAATGGTAACAAAAATAGTTGAACTCAATTTTAATTTGATTATCGTATGGTGAAATTCTTCTTGCTTAAATTGATGTATCTTTCTAGGTCTACTACTTTTTTGGAATAAAAGAGTTGAACGTTTATAGTGGAATCGTTTTCTGCACTTGCTGTTCATTTGATTTTGCAAGATGGGAGTGACAACCTCTCTCTTGGTAAATTGATGCAGACTTGCAAGGATCAAGCAATTAAAAGTAGGAGTATTATTCTCTCTTCTTCTATTATCATCTCATTCTTTCTCCTCCTTTCACATATTGTTTTTTATCTCATTGTCTCTATAAAAAAAATCAATATAAAATATTGACGTGATTTAATCGTGACTATTCAAATAACAGAGGAGGGAAGAGGAGTGAGAATAAGAGGGGAGAGAACCCTCCTCCTTAAAAGTATCACATGGAAAATTGAAGATCCCTTTGAATTCATAAAAAAGTTGAGTAGTTATTAGAGTTCTTGTTTTGCCCTCTTGCCCTTCTATTTTATCGATTGATTTTCGAATTTGGCTACAATACTTGAATGTATTTATTACAGTTAATTCTTAATTATCAGATATTGATTGTATTAAACACATATACTCACTTTTGACGAAAAAAATAAAATATAAATATCTAACCATAAAAAATTATTTTTCCATAAATTATATTTACACTTTTCTTATATTCGAAAATACGAGCAGTCATAAGCGACCGAACGGCGGCGTGCTGCTCTCTCTCTCTCTCATTTCCCTTCCACGCGGAAAGCCAAAAGAGAGAGAGAAAAACAAACAACGACATGCTGTCTAGTCCCTCTCCCATAAATCTGCAAATTGAATTTTATAACCAAAATCATTAAAAAAAAATTATTAAAAAAAATCCCCAACAATTAAAAAATACCTCTTTTCTTTGCTAAACCTGAGATTTGAGCTCCATCTCATCGAAAGCTGCTGCTCTGCTCGGAAATGGTGGGCTCAATCTCAATCCCTACCCCAATCGCTTTCCCCAATTCCACTTCGCTCTCTTCTCCTTCAATCCTTCCACTCCGTCGATTCCCTCTCCTCTCCCTCTGCAACCGACGCCGCCGCCTCCAATTCCGGCCCCTGGTTCTCGTTTCCTCTGCCGCGGGTGTCGCCGCCAGTTCCGTCCCCAGAAATGGGTCCTACACCGTCGGCGACTTCATGACCACCAGGGAGTATCTGCACGTCGTCAAGCCCACCACCACCGTCGACCAAGGTATAATCTTGCCGCGACCTCGAACCCTCAGACCCACGAAGCTCGGGCTTTTTGCTTACTGATTGATTGGTTTTTCTATTTTTTGCAGCATTGGATGCTCTTGTGGAGAAGAGAATCACCGGTTTTCCTGTGATTGACGATGACTGGAAACTCGTAAGTCAATAAAAAATCTTATCTTTTTTGTTTCCCTTTTGTTATTTATATATAATTATATAAAATATGTAATTTGTTAAAATTTATGTAATTTTGTTTTTAACAAATGATATTCTCACCTGTTTGGGTTGACAACTTGGTATTGTCTGCATATGATTTTGTGTTGCTTGCTTACACCTTGATTTGTGGGTTTGTTTAATGTTCTGCAGGTTGGTGTTGTTTCAGATTACGACTTGTTAGCGTTGGATTCCATATCCGGAAATATAAAAGGTGTGCGTGTTTTTACATCTGAAGATTTAAAACTTTTATTTTCTTGCTTCCTGTTTTTGGGTTTGTTTTGACTCTTGAGGACAAAAAATTAAATTTTTCGTATCAAAATACATAACATCCTTGTTTGATATAACAAGTTAGTATATCTATTGAGTTTGGTCGGCTGTTAGGAAATCTTAATGTTGGTTGGTGACTTCTGTGAGAATGTTTAATTTTTTAGATCTTAAATATTAGGTTGATAGACGTGTCATGCTATCTGAATGCGTAAAGTTGAATCTTAAGAAAACCTGGGCTTATGAGCATATACTAAAGATAATGCAAATGTTAACGGAATCTCAAAAATAATTTTAGAGTTCCTTTGGATGCAAGGTATCTGAATATGTAAAGTTCGATTCTAGTTTTCTCTTGGTAGTAGTGTCAATAATTTTATCTTTTGAATGTCCAATGATTTACGGATTTGATAAAGAGGTAGACATTCACAAAGAAAAGGATTGAGGGGAGAATTGCATTATGCGAGTGAATATTTGTTATACTAGTTTTTGACATCAAGTAAATATATCTCCATATTCGTTTCTTCTTACCTTGAAAAAGGGTGAGAGAAGAACAGAATAATCAAGTAATCAACTTATCATCTGTTCTACTTGAATCTTTGGTCAACTCTTGATTTTCAGTACATTGCATCAACAATTGTAGTTTCATTAAAGATATCACTTAATTATTTAACTTTGCCAATGTAGTGGCGTTTATGCATTGTGGATTGCCACTTATGCCTGGGATTTTTAGTTAGGGGGCCTTGAGGTTTTTGCTTTTAGGGGCATTCAGTAAACTCCTAAAAGGGGGCCATGATACTTATATTAATATGAGAGGAATTTGAATTGGTAAGTACACTCCCCCCTCTCTCTCCAAAAAGAAAAAAAGTACCAGCACAAAGTTTGAGCAGTGTTCTAAAAAACGCCCTAGGCGGCGCCTTGGAATTGAGGCGATTTTGTGCAAAATTGCTGGAAAAATTGGGGTGGCTCTAGACGGCCGCCTAGGCGGCTGGGTTTTTTTTTTTTTTTTTTGTGAAATTTGTTTAAAGTCTAAGTTCTAATTATACCTTGAAATTTTGTTAATTTTATAGAATAGGTGTGTTGTGTATCAACTTAAATTCCGGGATGCTAAAGATAAGTATCTTACATTACTAAATTTCTTTATTTTCCTCTTATTTTCCATTTTATGTTGTTTTAAATTGTGAACTTGTTGTACACGTGTCATCCTACAATACTCCTCACTATGGTTATATGGCATATATGCTTAATGTGCTTTTAAATTTTGGACTTGTTGGATACTCTTTTTGCATTTTATCATTCTTTTATTATCTTATCCATGGATTTCATACAAGTATAATTTTTTGTAAGTGTCAATATGCACTTATTTACAAGATATACAAGAAATTTACTTAAATCCTCCTAGGCCGCCTAGGCTCACTCCTAGGTGCTAGGCGCTAGCCCGCCGCCTGACTAGCGCCTAGCGTTTTTTAGAACCTTGAGTTTGAGTATATGAATAATTACCAAGATTAGCTAAAAAAAAGTTCTTAAATAGAGTAAGGTCATAATTAACTTCACAAAAACATAAAAGATAAATATGGTCTTGTTGCTTTGTAGCTTGGGAAAACCCAGTTTTCAACAAGTGGAAACAAAAACAAAATAATATCAAAAGCTATACCACAAAGAGATGCAGCAATTGCAGCATAGAATTACTTGAAATATTGATTTTCTCACATATTTAGCTGCAACGTTTAGTCCTGAGTTTAATGAAGGTTGGACTTGGGTAGAGAGCCTAAAGTAATAAATTGGGGACCTAAGGCAAGTGTCTCACCAGGGGCCTGCCTCGGGGGTTTTTTGTTAGCTCTAACTTAGTTGTTCTTTTTGTTTTCTTTTTGGGGAGAAATGAAAGGATACTTATATAATTATTATTTTTCTCTCAGGTGGTGGTCAAAGTGACACAAACTTGTTTCCAGATGTTGATAGTTCTTGGAAAGTATGTAAGAAGTTGGTTTTTTACTACATTAGTTTTTAATTTCGTTTACAACTAATCTCTCCTGCACTGTCTATTTTGTTTCAAATATGTGATGGATGATATTTTTCTCGCTTAACGTGGATTATAATGTTGATTTGCAACTCTTGATAAATTTCATGAAATGCTAATATATATATGTCAGTTGTACACATGTTCGTCACGTGCGGCTTATGGACCCACAGTTGCACACTACCTCATACTGGCTTGCCTTGCAAGACTGTTGGAGTTGAGAATTCTTTAGAGATATGGATTTTATGGTTATAAATGGTAATGTTAGTTTGTGGTGCTGTGGTGGGAAAGAAATAGAAGAGTTTTGATGATCGAGAAAAAGCTGCGTCTTCATTATAGGAGAGAATTAGATATTTCCTTTCCCTTGGGATTCACTTTCTAGACATTTTTCCTTTCAGTTAAATCTTTTAAGTCTCATTTTGTGGGTTAAGGGTTATGTTAGTTCTTGGTCTAGTTTTAGTTTTGTGGGGCTTCGTTAGTATTAGTTTTGTAGTCTGTTTTTCTTGTATTATTTACTTTCCTGTCTGTTGTTATAAAAATATTCTGTCATTTGTAAGCTTGTTAGTATGACGCTGATTAGAATTAGCCTGTACCTGACATAGTGATAATCTTTTCCTGTGCTCACCACGATGATAGATGTTTTTTACTTCTTTTTCACCCGTACTATCCTTTCGTGTGACTGACTAGTGTAACTCATAACTCAGCATTCAGCAAGATGCCCAAATGTGGGATACAGTATGTAGCCTAAAATTATAACTGTGCTTGTGCATGTTACTTTAAGTAATGCGTAGATAAGTATATGTATGGTTAATTGCTTCATGAATTTCTTTCTAAATTTGGATGAGTGTGGCAGACTTTCAATGAGATACAGAAACTGCTTAGCAAGACCAATGGAAAAGTTGTTGGTGACTTGATGACAACTGCTCCGCTTGTTGTTCGTGAAACCACCAACCTGGGAGATGCTGCTAGGTAAAGGATTTAACTAATTTTCCTAATATCTTATTTGTGGTCAGAAAAATTTCTTGAAGCATAAATGTTAAATTTTCTATGACTACGTTTATTTGAGATTGAGAATATTGATGACAGGCTGAGATTTAGTTGGAGTAGAACTAAATATCTAGTACAAGTGGTCTAACTTGTTAATGTTATGATTCTGTCTTTTCATGCTAAGATGTGCTAAAATGTTATGCAACGTGCAGTTAGATGCAGTATAAGTTGTTAAACTCAACTTTAAACGATCTCTATGTTTTGGTAGGTTGTTGCTTGAAACAAAATATCGCCGACTGCCAGTTGTAGATAGTGAAGGCAAGCTGGTAATTATCCTTTTCTCTATCTCCCCTAAATTCGAACAAAAATATAAAATATCTTCTCTGTTGGATGCCAAACTGCTGGTAGTTGTTTTTGATTGCTTTCTTCTCCGTGTCAAAAGGTTGGGATCATTACGAGGGGGAATGTTGTTAAAGCTGCCCTGCAGATAAAACGTGCTAGTGAAAATAAGCTTAGTTGAGGGGATCATCGGTGGAGCTCACAAAAAGTCGCTTCAATATCACATTTATTTCTGCAATGCACACTATTAAGAGGCCGGCCGCTTATACTATTTGAAGGAAAGTTTATCATTTATGTCCTTCAGAAGGGTTGTATTTTAGTTTCCTAGGAACCATGCCTTAATATGTAGTATAGATTGCCTTAAGGCAGGGTACTTCCACTTGTATTTAGGGTTGTAAAATTATCAAACATAGTTTTGTGCAGGAGAAGAACCGACTTGCATTTGTCCCAGGCCAAATTTTGTATTGTTAGTCTTAAAGACGATGATTATTGATGTTTATAGTTTATAAGGAGCTTTCCCAACATAGCTCTTACTTTGGTGTTTGAGATTGCTCATTGTTCATGGTCATCATGCTCCCGACCACCCATTCAATTGGGTGGTTGAAAGAACACTGAATAATTTCAAGGGGACCCTTCAATCATGTAGATCCTCTGGGGATTTCGCTTATCAAAAGTGGCTTATGGCTTGTGGCTTGTGGCTTGTGGCTTGTGACGCTCCTTGTATTCTGTTTTGACATCATTGTATTCTAGCTGTGGTGAGGGATTTTCAAAGCTAATCTTGCTCCGACACTCTCAATTGGGAATTGTTTTTAGGGGATTCTGAAATATTCATTCTCTATTCAGCCCTCTCTTGTCGTTTTACTAGAGCCAATAACAGGGGTCTGGCTTTTAATACCATGTTCTACTCGGTGATACCGGAGGTCTAGTTGTGATGTATTAAATTGTATTTCAACTTGTATAGATTCTCAATTACTCTAGTGGAAAATTGGAAATAGTGGTTGTAAAAGAGTTTGCCTGGAAGTGCTTTTCAAAGTATTACTTCTTAAAAAAAAACACTTCAACTAGCTTGTTTGTGATTCCTTGCTAAAATCATTTTTCTAAAAGTGCTTCTAGCTCATATAAAAGCACTTTTCTGGAGACTATGCTTCTTTAGTAAGTACTTTCTAGAAAAGCGATTCCAAACGGAACATTCTTTTTGCTTCTCGAGAAAGCATTGAAAAAAGATACTTTTAACTCAAACGGTTCTGGTTTTTGTGTCAAACAATTGCTTTTACAATCAATTTCAGTCAAATATTTAACTAATTTCTCTGAATTTGTATCTCATTGCTGACTTGCCCCTTAAATTAATATTTTGACCAATTTACCTTACGAATAATGTTAAGAAAATCAAATTTACAAACTAAATAATGTGTCATCGATAAAAAATAAGTACGTTAATCAACACTTAAGTAATAATCAAATTATCAACATCTACATTATTTGATTTCCTCATGAATAATGCTAGAGAAATCAAATATATAATCAGATTTGCAAATCAAATAATGTGTCACTAATAAAAGATAAATACACTAATCAACACTTAAGTAATAATCCAACTTTCACATTATTTGATTTACAAAATTTTGTTTAAATATTTGATTTTCCTAGCATTATTCTTTATTGAATACTAAGAAAGGTCGCAATATTAGATGGCGTATTTAGGTTACTAAAGATGACATACGTGTGTACTCATAATTTTACACTTAACATGAGGATTGAAATAAAACCTAAGATGTGCTATCCACACACCTCTTGTTAATTTTTGTCATTTGAACTTTTTCAATTTATCCGATTCGACGATTAAAAATTAGAAAGGTATGTGAGAAGTAAAAAGGAGTATGTGGATATCATACCCCTAAAACCTAATGGAAAACTAGGGTTTAACAAAAAAGATTATATTATATGAGGATGACAAATCTAGCTTTCCATATAGACCTTTTTTTTTCTTTTTTATTTTTTTGAGCTAAAACTTTCTGTATAGAAAATAAGAAAACTGCTACGTATTACAAATATATCGATTTCCGGGGGGGTGGGGGGTGGTTAGGAAATCTTAATGTTGGTTAGTGACTTCTGTGAGAATGTTTAATTTTTTAGATCTTAAATATTAGGTTGATAGACGTGTCATGCTATCTGAATGCGTAAAGTTGAATCTTAAGAAAACCTGGGCTTATGAGCATATACTAAAGATAATGCAAATGTTAACGGAATCTCAAAAATAATTTAAGAGTTCCTTTGGATGCAAGGTATCTGAATATGTAAAGTTCGATTCTAGTTTTCTCTTGGTATTAGTGTCAATAATTTTATCTTTTGAATGTCCAATGATTTACGGATTTGATAAAGATGTAGACATTCACAAAGAAAAGGATTGAGGGGAGAATTGCATTATGCGAGTGAATATTTGTTATACTAGTTTTTGACATCAAGTAAATATATCTTCATATTCGTTTCTTCTTACGTTGAAAAAGGGTGAGAGAAGAACAGAATAATCAAGTAATCAACTTATCATCTGTTCTACTTGAAACTTTGGTCAACTCTTGATTTTCAGTACATTGCATCAACAATTGTAGTTTCATTAAAGATATCACTTAATTATTTAACTTTGCCAATGTAGTGGCGTTTATGCATTGTGGATTGCCACTTATGCCTGGGATTTTTAGTTAGGGGGCCTTGAGGTTTTTGCCTTTTGGGGCATTCAGTAAACTCCTAAAAGGGGGCCATGATACTTATATTAATATGAGAGGAATTTGAATTGGTAATTACACTCCCCCCTCCCTCCAAAAAGAAAAAATGTACCAGCACAAAGTTTGAGCAGTGTTCTAAAAAACGCCCTAGGCGACGCCTTGGAACCGAGGCGATTTTGTGCAAAATGCCTGGAAAAATTGGGGTGGCTCTAGACAGCTGCCTAGGCGGCTGGGTGGTTTTTTTTTTTTGTTCTGAAATTTGTTTAAAGTCTAAGTTCTAATTATACCTTGAAATTTTGTTAATTTTATAGAATAGGTGTGTTTTGTATCAACTTAAATTCCAAGATGCTAACGATAAGTATCTTACATTACTAAATTTCCTTATTTTCCTCTTATTTTCCATTTTATGTTGTTTTAAATTGTGAACTTGTTGTATATGTGTCATCCTACAATACTCCTCACTATGGTTATATGGCATATATGCTTAATGTGCTTTTAAAATTTGGACTTGTTGGATACTCTTTTTGCATTTTATCATTCTTTTTTTATCTTATCCATGGATTTCATACAAGTATAGTTTTTTGTAAGTGTCAATATGCACTTATTTACAAGATATACAAGAAATTTACCTAAATCCTCCTGGGCCACTTAGGCTCACTCCTAGGCGCCGCCTAGGCGCTAGGCGCTAGCCCGCCGCCCAACTAGCGCCTAGCGTTTTTTAGAACCTTGAGTTTGAGTATATGAATAATTACCAAGATTAGCTACAAAAAAGTTCTTAAATAGAGTAAGGTCATAATTAACTTCACAAAAACATAAAGGATAAATATGGTCTTGTTGCTTTGTAGCTTGGAAAAACCCAGTTTTCAACAAGTGGAAACAAAAACAAAATAATATCAAAAGCTATACCACAAAGAGATGCAGCAATTGCAGCATAGAATTACTTGAAATATTGATTTTCTCACATATTTTAGCTGCAACATTTAGTCCTGAGTTTAATGAAGGTTGGACTTGGGTAGAGAGCCTAAAGTAATAAATTGGGGACCTAAGGCAAGTGTCTCACCAGGGGCCTGCCTTGGGGGTTTTTTGTTAGCTCTAACTTAGTTGTTCTTTTTGTTTTCTTTTTTGGGAGAAATGAAAGGAGACTTGTACAATTATTATTTTTCTCTCAGGTGGTTGTCAAAGTGACACAAACTTGTTTCCAGATGTTGATAGTTCTTGGAAAGTATGTAAGAAGTTGGTTTTTTACTACATTAGTTTTTAATTTCGTTTACAACTAATCTCTCCTGCACTGTCTATTTTGTTTCAAATATGTGATGGATGATATTTTTCTCGCTTAACGTGGATTATAATGTTGATTTGCAACTCTTGATAAATTTCATGAAATGCTAATATATATGTCACTTGTACACATGTACGTCACGTGCGGTTTATGGACCCACAGTTGCACACTACCTCATACTGGCCTGCCTTGCAAGACTGTTGGAGTTGAGAATTCTTTAGAGATATGGATTTTATGGTTATAAATGGTAATGTTAGTTTGTGGTGCTGTGGTGGGAAAGAAATAGAAGAGTTTTGATGATCGAGAAAAAGCTGCGTCTTCATTATAGTAGAGAATTAGATATTTCCTTTCCCTTGGGATTCACTTTCTAGACATTTTTCCTTTCAGTTAAATCTTTAAGTCTCATTTTGTGGGTTAAGGGTTGTGTTAGTTCTTGGTCTAGTTTTTGTTTTGTGGGGCTTCGTTAGTATTAGTTTTGTAGTCTGTTTTTCTTGTATTATTTACTTTCCTGTCTGTTGTTATAAAAATATTCTGTCATTTGTAAGCTTGTTAGTATGACGCTGATTAGAATTAGCCTGTACCTGACATAGTGATAATCTTTTCCTGTGCTCACCACGATGATAGATGTTTTTTACTTCTTTTTCACCCGTAGTATCCTTTCGTGTGATGACTAGTGTAACTCATAACTCAGCATTCAGCAAGATGCCCAAATGTGGGATACAGCATGTAGCCTAAAATTATAACTGTGCTTATGCATGTTACATTAAGTAATGCGTAGATAAGTATATGTATGGTTAATTGCTTCTTGAATTTCTTTCTAAATTTGGATGAGTGTGGCAGACTTTCAATGAGATACAGAAACTGCTTAGCAAGACCAATGGAAAAGTTGTTGGTGACTTGATGACACCTGCTCCGCTTGTTGTTCGTGAAACCACCAACCTGGGAGATGCTGCTAGGTAAAGGATTTAACTAATTTTCCTAATATCTTATTTGTGGTCAGAAAAATTTCTTGAAGCATAAATGTTAAATTTTCTATGACTACGTTTATTTGAGATTGAGAATATTGATGACAGGCTGAGATTTAGTTGGAGTAGAACTAAATATCTAGTACAAGTGGTCTAACTTGTTAATGTTATGATTCTGTCTTTTCATGCTAAGATGTGCTAAAATGTTATGCAACGTGCAGTTAGATGCAGTATAAGTTGTTAAACTCAACTTTAAACGATCTCTATGTTTTGGTAGGTTGTTGCTTGAAACAAAATATCGCCGACTGCCAGTTGTAGATAGTGAAGGCAAGCTGGTAATTATCCTTTTCTCTGTCTCTCCTAAATTCGAACAAAAATATAAAATATCTTCTCCGTTGGATGCCAAACTGCTGCTAGTTGTTTTTGATTGCTTTCTTCTCCGTGTCAAAAGGTTGGGATCATTACGAGGGGGAATGTTGTTAAAGCTGCCCTGCAGATAAAACGTGCTAGTGAAAATAAGCTTAGTTGAGGGGATCATCGGTGGAGCTCACAAAAAGTCGCTTCAATATCGCATTTATTTCTGCAATGCACACTATTAAGAGGCCGGCCGCTTATACTATTTGAAGGAAAGTTTATCATTTATGTCCTTCAGAAGGGATGTATTTTAGTTTGCTAGGAACCATGCCTTAATATGTAGTATAGATTGCCTTAAGGCAGGGTACTTCCACTTGTATTTAGGGTTGTAAAATTATCAAACATAGTTTTGTGCAGGAGAAGAACCGACTTGCATTTGTCCCAGGCCAAATTTTGTATTGTTAGTCTTAAAGACGATGATTATTGATGTTTATAGTTTATAAGGAGCTTTCCCAACATAGCTCTTACTTTGGTGTTTGAGATTTGCTCATTGTTCATGGTCATCATGCTCCCGACCACCCATTCAATTGGGTGGTTGAAAGAACACTGAATAATTTCAAGGGGACCCTTCAATCATGTAGATCCTCTGGGGATTTCGCTTATCAAAAGTGGCTTATGGCTTGTGGCTTGTGGCTTGTGACGCTCCTCACAACAAGGTTTCTGTTTTGACATCATTGTATTCTAGCTGTGGTGAGGGATTTTCAAAGCTAATCTTGCTCGGACATTCTCAATTGGGAATTGTTTTTAGGGGATTCTGAAATATTCATTCTCTATTCACCCCTCTCTTGTCGTTTTACTAGAGCCAATAACAGGGGTCTGGCTTTTAATATCATGTTCTACTCAGTGATACCGGAGGTCTAGTTGTGATGTATTAAATTGTATTTCAACTTGGCTAGATTCTCAATTACTCGTGGAAAATTGGAAATAGTGGTTGTAAAAGAGTTTGCCTGGAAGTGCTTTTCAAAGTATTACTTCTTACAAAAAACACTTCGACTAGCTTGTTTGTGATTCCTTGATAAAATCATTTTTCTAAAAGTGCTTCTAGCTCATATAAAAGCACTTTTCTGGAGAATATGCTTCTTTAGTAAGTACTTTCTAGAAAAGCTATTCCAAACGGAACGTTCTTTTTGCTTCTCGAGAAAGCATTGAAAAAAGATACTTTTAACTCAAACGGTTCTGGTTTTTGTGTCAAACAATTGCTTTTACAATCAATTTCAGTCAAATATTTAACTAATTTCTCTGAATTTGTATCTCATTGCTGACTTGCCCCTTAAATTAATATTTTTACCAATTTACCTTACGAATAATGTTAAGAAGATCAAATTTACAAACTAAATGATGTGTCATCGATAAGAAATAAGTACGTTAATTAACACAAGTAATAATCAAATTATCAACATCTACATTATTTGATTTCCTCATGAATAATACTACGGAGATCAAATATATAATTAGATTTACAAATCAAATAATATGTCACTAATAAAAGATAAATACATTAATCAACACTTAAGTAATAATCCAATTATCAACTTTCACATTATTTGATTTACAAAATTTTGTTTAAATATTTGATTTTCCTAGCATTATTCTTTATTGAATACTAAGAAGGGTAGCAATATTAGATGGCGTATTTAGGTTACAAAAGATGACATACGTGTGTACTCATAATTTTATACTTAACCCGAGGATTGAAATAAAACCTAAGGGTGTGCTATCCACACACCTCTTGTTAATTTCTGTCATTTGAACTTCTTCAATTTATCCGATTCGACGATTACAAATTAAAAAGGTGTGTGAAAAGTAAAAAGGAGTACGTGAATATTATACCCCTAAAACCTAATGGAAAACTAGGGTTTAACAAAAAAGATTATCTTATATGAGGATGACAAATCTAGCTTTCCATATAGACTTTTTTTTTTTTTTTTTTTTTTTTGAGCTAAAACTTTCTGTATAGAAAATAAGAAAACTGCTACGTCCCGCGGCGCGCCGGGTGAGGGGGGGGTGTGGGGGGCCCGGAGGGGTGTGTGGGGGGGGGGGGTGTGGGGGACGCGGGGGGTGTGGTGGGTGGGGTGGGGGGGGGGGGGGTTGAGGGGTTGAGGGGTTGAGGGGGTGGTGTGGGGGTGTGGGGGGCGGTGCGCATAGTTCTACTTCAAGAAGCAACCCCCTGGGCCCTGAGGTCTCTGACATACCATCAACAAACTCTGCAACAGCAGATCTTTTGTGTATCTTACCATCTGTATATCGGAGTACTAAAGATATACAGAATTTTCTCCAGATACATGCATAATATCTTCTGGATAAGGATTATTTACCCTCTTAATTTATCTATCTCTTCAATTTGAACGATCACGATTAAGCTATGTTAACATCTTATATTGATTTTTTTATAAAAATAATAAAATAAAAAATAATGTGTGAGAGAAAAGAATGAAAGAGAATGAGAATAGAAAAGTAAAGAATCCTCCTCTATATCTTCCAAGCAGTAGAGCTTGGTACCACAGATTATGGTATATATATCAGGCTGACAGACTGTAAAGTTCTCCAGTAATTTCCCTGGTAGAGAGCAAAGCCACCCATTGTTTTGATTCGAATAGAAGCACTTTAGATGATCAAAAGAATTCATGTCTGAAGAACACTCACGTTTTCTAAACCTTTCACATAGAGTACTGTCAAACTAATGTGACAAGACACAAAACACACGCGCACACATCTTCACATAATGCATATAGCCCCACTCATTTGGTCTGCACTCTTTACAGCTGGTGCGTGTAAAGCTTTTTGAAAGGGAGATGGATTGTCTGCCCTCTCATTTTCATACTCTTTTCATACTTTTCTGTGATGTGTAATTACGATTAAGCAATATCAATATTTTATATTAATTATTTATAAAAATAATAAAACAAAAAGTAATAGGAATATAAAATGTTGACGTGGTTTAATCGTAACCACACAAACAGAAGAGCATAGGGAGAGTATGGAAATGGGAGAGCAGACAATTCACCTCTTTTTAGAATCCCATGTTTAATTTTGGATAAATATCAATAATCAATGTTAAATTTATAGATGTTAATAAATAATAAATACGAATAACTAACCTAAGAAAGTATGAACAACAAAATAATATTAAATAGATAAACTAATGATTGAGATTTACACACCGCAATATTCTTGAAACAAATATTTTGCCCTTACTTAGTGCCGCTTGTAGTTCTAGGGACGTCTCCTTCATCAGGATTCAACGATCTAAGTTAGAATTCCAACACCGGAAAACTGACTTCTGGCGATTTTTTATGTGGTTCTCTATGTAAGAAGGTTTATGATTGTAGAAGAAGAATTTGATATTTTTTGTATTCTAAATGCCATGCAGATGAATGTATATATAATAGGTTTATACCTGTTCGCAATAGGTATGAAAATGAGGTGCGTCTGTTGGAAATCATCTTTCATAGAGGGGTGCTTTGCTCTGGGTTCTTTCATCTCAACTGACTTCTTTTAAAAAGATGAGTTTGTTGATAAAAAATTAATTAATTAAATTCGAAATTAATTAAAGAAATTAATTTTTAGAACCCTAATGCTCAAGCACATTTTTTGATAATTAATTATATATTAATTATCAATTAATTAGTACATCTTAAAGTCTAACTTCAAAATTGAATCTAATTTCATTCTTTATGGTCTATCATTTCAATTCAAAATTTTCAACATTTAAGACACTTCATATATATAAGCTTCCATCAATTTTGGATCGTGCAAGAGTACCTCTATTCTTCCAAATATCTGCACTGCGGCTCTCACTTTTTTTCAAGGTAACCAAAAGACTGATATTGAAACCAGACTTTAAACACTACTAGTTGCTCTGATATAGCTGGAAGCCAACACCATTTCCAACCTTCTGAATTGATGTATGATTTGACATCTCACGTGCTCAAAACAAAACGAAGGAGGATTCCCCCTCCTCTTATTTTCATGATCTCATCCCCTTTTCTCCTTTTCTCTCCTATATTATTTTTTATTTTATTATTTTTATAAAAAAAAAATCAATATAAAATGTTGATATGATTAAACTGTAATCGTTCAAATAGAAAAAAAAGAAAAAGAGACAAAGATTAGAAAGGATGAGAATCTTTCTCCAAACAAAACTCTCCCTGCATGATTATTATGGCATAATACAGAAATGCTAAAGAAAATAGCCCGTGGACGCGTCAATATGTAGTAACCGTTCATATATGTGTAAAAAAATGTGAATTAATTTGTTACTGTAAATTGTGAAGTCTGTTGATCCATGATTTGAGGACTCGTATTCCAGTTAGGATGCTTGGTCATACATAATGACCAACCGTATGTACTTAAATACGTAAATTTTTGTACGTACATACGTAAATATTTTATGTAGGAGGCCGATATAAGCATATAGAAACTTTTGCCCGCCGTGCAGTCACAAGCTAAGCCATATCACCATTATTTCTGGTTCCACCAATAATGGTTCGTAGTTTGGACAATATTTGCTTCATTTTGTGTTGCTGTGATACCCGTACGTCAATCAGTGTACTCACGGTTCAATTGAAGCCAGAAAATGAAGGTACGTGTTTGACATTTTCGGGATGGTCCTATACGCATGCAAAGCGTGTATGCATTCTGAGAATCTATAAGGGGTCCTTGGAGATTTTTCTCTTTACTTTTTTTTTTTTTTAATTTTCCCTTTTGTAATGTCATATATATGGCATTTGATGATCCATCGTTTTAAAATATTCAAATCATAAACGGCTCTCGTTAGAATTTTTTAACTATATTATTTATATTCCAAACTCTAAATCATATAAAATGTCCTACGTATTGAGCGTGTGATATATATTTTATTAATATTTGTTTTCTAAAGAGAACTCAATAACTTTTTGAATAAATCATTTATATTAAAAACTTATTGATTGATCACAAATTCATGTAACTCGAAACTAATGAAACTCACATTTGTTAAAGAATTTCAACATTCAAAACATGGTACATATAATATAATTAATAATATCATTTTTCTTCACTTGTAAGTGAGAGGTCTTAGGTTTGATTATCGCTAAAGGCGAATATGAATCATATTGCTAGCCCATTGATATACCCTCTTCCTTTTAGTGTAGATAATATCGTTTGTTAAAAAATAATAATAATAATAATAACATCATTTTTCTTCGCTCCATTCATTAACATGCTTTTATATTCTAATTTTCTGTGCACCTACGGTTCACGTGTGTTAAGGAAGAAAAGGTATAATAATTAAGCACAAAAATAAGTGAGGGAACGGCAAATGGTGGATTTGCCTAACGCCTAGATGGCTAGGTGGGCGCTTGGGGCCTAACGCCTAGATGGCTAGGTGGGCGCTTGGGCGGCCTAGGTGGATTTATGTAAATTTATTATATATCTTGTAAATAAGTGTTTATTTACACCTAAAAAAAAACTATACTTGTATGGATAATAAAATAATGATAAAATGCAAATTAGGTACACCATTTCCATAAGTATTGGATGAACTTGTAGTAAATCCATCATTTGCAAATTAGGTACACCATTTCCATAAGTATACCACCATGAAACCAAAAAAGAAAAAAACACACAATTAATAAAAAAAAATATAAAAAAAATCGCCTAGGTGCCGCCTAGCTCTCTGCCTAGAAGCCACCTAGGCATGCCTAGCTCGCCTAGGGCCGCCTAGCTTCCAGTCGATTTTTCCAAACGCCTTGTCCAAAATCGGGGCGAGGCTCCACCACCCAGCGCCTAGGCTGATTTTTAGAACAGTGAGTGTAGTTAGAATACACTACAAGAAAAAAAAGTTTTCCAGATAGAAAAACTTTGTCAGCAAAAAAGCCCGTTCGTTGGTAGATGATTTACCAGACAGAGGTTTGTCGGCATAAGTTATTAGGGTCAAGCTCATTACACGACGGACACACAGATCTGGAGGCTAAGAAACGAATTGCCTGACGAGCACGTTTGTCGGGTGAAATAAAATTTACCCGGCGGACATATACTTAACTGACGATATAGGTAGTCAGTTGAAAAACTATTTACACGACGGAGGGGTACTTAAATGATGGCAAGGTACTCGTCCGGATGTCATATTTAAATAATGGTGTGAGTGGATGCTGACGGATAGCCCGTTGGGTGTTAGTAGTTTAAGAGACAAAACTTCCATCGGGCAAAGTTTTATAATAATAAAAAAAATTGAATTTATGAATTAAAAAAAATTAACTACAGAAAATAAAACATTAAATACCAAGAGTTAAATTTTTTTATTTGTAAAAATAGAAATAAATATATATAACCCCCAAAAAAATTGTTCGCCCAAATATATTACAAAAAAAAAAGAAGGGAAAAATGAATCGTAAACTATGGTGGGGTCTAGTCACTAGTGGGGCGGCTCCTGGAACGACAAGACCGGGGGATCTTGGGACGGTTGCTAGCAAGGTATTGGAATAGCGGCACAAGCTCAAAGGGCAGGGGAGGGCGGTGGAATCGTAATGCCAGAAGCTGAAAAGCTCTAGGATACAATTAAGAAGTACTGGCAGACTAATTCCCCTTGGCGTGCAAGCTCCTCATCCACCAGCTGAAGTCTGGAATTGGTCTAGGTTGCTGCAGTGGAAGCGATGAAGAATGTTGATGCACAAAATCGGCGAGGACTTTGGTACAACAAAAAGTGTCAAGTTTGTGACCTTCGCTAAGTTGCTCTGGTCATTAGTGTGGATAAGTATGTAAATGAATAGGGATAGGGAAGCAAACAACACAAATTGTACGTGGTTCACCCAGATTGGCTACGTCCACGGAGTAGAAGAGTTCTCATTAGTTGTGAAGGGTTTACACAAATACATAGGTTCAGGCTCTCTTTTAGTGAGTTCTAGTGAATAGTTTAGTGCAAATGACATTAGGGATTATTGTGGGAGAATGATCCCCTTTTATAGAAAAGAGTTTCTAGCTTTGTTCTGACATTGACACGTGTCGTATTGTGATTGGCCTTTGATATCAACACGTGTTGCGTTGTGATTGGCTTCTGATACCGACATGTGTCATGTTGTGATTGGCCTCCTGGTTGGAGGAAAAGTCTTGTGGGTCCTTGACGGTATGCTGTTGACCGGTGCTTAGTAGTTTCGGGATTGGTCAAGTATGGTACAAACAGTGCTCCCCTAAGTTCCCGAGTGAGGGAAGCTCCTCGGTTGGGGACTTGCAAGATCCAAGCCATTGAGTAATCACGAAACTTCCAAGTACGGAAGTGTGGTGTCGCATTCACTTGTCTTCTCTGTCCTATAAGTAGATGTAGCATATTCTCTTGGAAGTACTTTTCCTTCATCCAGGAGTGGTATCTTTAGTTGGCGTTAACGCATAAGGTAATGTATCATTTTCATTTGAAGCTTACTTGTAGTTTCGGGTTTGGTCAAGTGCAATACAAACTATATAGTAGGAGTCCCCCAAGTCTCTAAGCGAGGAGATCTGCCGAAGGAGGTGACAGACAAGGTAAGCAATCAGAGTTCTAAGCAATCAGTCTCAGATCGGTAGGTTGATCTTGGGTTCCGGCTGATTGTACTCATTTTCCCTGTCTCTCATTCAGCAATAAGGATAAAGAGAAGAAACAGGGAGAAGAAATGATATGAGGTACTCTTGCTTTTGGAGAAGACGGACGAATCGGCGTGTGCTTTGTTGTACTTGACTTTCCACAGGTGTATTCTTGAACTGGGCTAGAGGGTTTTCTGGTTTCCTCCAAATGAGCGAGCCGACTCCAGAATTTGAGGGTCAAAACAAGTCCGTCAGACCTGGAGTTAAATGTGGTATGGCGAAGCTTTGTTCTTCGACGATGGTGTTAGCAAAAGGCTGTTGAGGCTTCTTGATTTCTTTAATTAGAGCAATGATGCCGAGCTTGGATTTGACTTAGGCTCTTCCGTCTGGATTATGCGGTTCCACAAGAAAGGGCGTTGTGCTGTAGTGATCTGTTCTAGCTCGCCCTTGAACCTTCTGCTTCAATCTTTTGTATAGCAGAAATGGTGCGCAACCTTTGCATTTAAATAGTCCTTCAGAGCACTACTTCTCAGTAACTCATCCATGCTTGGCAGTTTTAGTGTAAAGAGCCAATATCGTACCAACTGTTCTGAGGTATTTGCCGAAGGAATTCATGACCTTGACAACAGTTGAGGATGAGTACTCGAGAGCAATGCTAGGCAAGCAACCAGGCAAAGGTTCCGGGCAATCAGTTATAGATCGGAAGTTTGATTTCAGGTTCCGACTGATTGCATTATTTCTCCTTATCCTGCAGGTAAGAGCAAGGGCAAAGGAAAAGACAGGGAAAAAACATGATATGGGATACTCTTGCTTTCAACCCTGATGATATGAGATATTCTTGCTCTGATGTGGCTGGTTAGCATGGGTATTATCGAAGGAGAAGAAAACGGAGTATTTCGAGATACTAGATTGGGAGTGCCATTTCGAATGTGAGGAAGTGTTGAGCATTTTTTATTTATTTAGTAGGTCTGCTTGGCTATGGAGGATGGAGGTCGACATATATAGGAATTGTCCCAACAACGAGTGGTAATGCTGTTCCTTTACCCTTCTCGGTCAAAACAATGTAGTGGTCGCTGCAAGGTTCACGTGTTTTAACTTTGTCAGAGCACTTTGAAAAAGTGGTCTGTGGTATCCAGAAAGCTGATGTTGCGTGTGAGGATTGTGGACAAATTTTATTCAATGAAATCCGACTTCTCGAAGTTCGGGGAGCGGTGCCTCTTCGATTTCTGAGCAGGCAATCTTGTTGGGGATATGGTTCTCGAGATTCGGAGAGCGGTGCCTCTTCAATTTCTAGGCAAGCAATCTTGTTGGAAGTGTTTCTCAGATGTGAAGAAAAGTTGGGCATTTTTACAAGTCTGCTTTGCCACGGAGCACAGAGGTTGACACATATAAGGATTTTCCAATAATCAAGCAGTGGTACTATTCCTTTATCCTTGTGGGTAATAATAGGGTAACTGGGCCTTCAACATTTACCTGTCTTAACTTTGTCAGAGTTCTTTGGCAAAGTTGTCCTTGGTATTCAAGGAACTGATGTCTCGTGTGGAGATTGCTAATAAATTTTAACCCAGGAAATCCGCTTCTCGAAATTTGGAGAGTAGTGCCTCTTCAATTTTTGAACAAGTAGCCCTATTGAAGATCTGGCTCTTTCTTTTATAGGAGCACCAGTTAAGTTCAAGGAGTCCGTTCTGAAAGTTATTGCTTGTAGGAATTTTTTCCATATCTTTGTACTTCTGAGACTTACTGTACTTCATTTATTTCTTCATCTTTTCTGAGAATGTTTGGCCTGTCCGACCGTCGTTTGGACTTGAATGCTGTAGGAGAGGTAGCCATGTCTCCTCAGGATAACATATAGCGCCCATCCTTCTTATCTCCTACTGGTCCCCTTACTATTGGGGACTCTGTGATGAAGAATGATATGACCGCTGCGGTGGTGGCCAAGAATCTTCTCACTCCCAAAGACAACAGACTACTTTCCAAACGATTCGATGAGTTGGCTGTTAAGGATTCTCTGGCTTTCAGTGTTCAGTGTGCAAGTTCTGTGTCTAATATGGCCCAACGCCTATTTGCTGGAACTCGCCAAGTTGAATCATTGGCGGCTGAAGTGATAAGTCTCAAACAGGAGATCAGAGGGCTTAAGCACGAGAATAGACAGTTGCACATGCTCGCACATAGCTATGCTACAACCATGAAGAGAAAGCTTGACCAGTTACAGGAATCCGAGGGTCAGATTTTAAATGATCATCAGAGGTTTGTGAGTTTGTTCGAAAGGAATTTATTGCCTTCGTCCTCTGGGGCTGTACCACATACTGAAGCTCCAAATGATCAACCTTTGGTGCCTCCTTTTTTTGGGGTTCTGCCCAGTATTGAGGCTCCAAATAATCACCTTCCGGTGCCTCCTATTTCTGGGGCTTTGCCGAGTGTTGAGACTTCTCCTGAGTAGCCTTTGTGAAGGCGCCCTCCTGTTTGTTTGTTTGTTTTGATTCATGTGTATGCACGTATTTGTAATTTATCGAAGATATCAATAAATAAGCTTTACTTCATTCAACGTGTTGTGTTAAATACACTAAGGTATCCTTCACTAAGTTCTTTGAATTTTTTATTTTGTTGAAGTTTGCATGTTGAAATTTCGTGGGTGGACCTTGTAGGTTAAAGTAGTGCTCCCTTAATTTCTTGAGTGAGGAAAACTTCTCGGTTGAGGACTTGAAAAATCCAAGGCACTGAGTAGTCGTGAAATTTTTGAGTACCAAGGTGTAGTGATATATGGTAGGAGTCCCCCAAGTCTCCGGTCGAGGGAGTTGACGAGGGAGGTGTCTTGCTAGTAGGCAATTTTCCAAACAAAACTTCACCATTTTCCTTTCTAAGTGGTTGCCCAAAACTTCACCATTTTCCAAACAAAACCTGACTTTCCAAACTCGACCTGCTTCTAGGCCGTGGACTTCTTTACGGCCAACCTCGTCCATTAGCATCTAGAGAGAAACCTTTGGGTTAGGTGTCAGCTCCTCCATAGGCACGTCAGGATGCCACTTGGAGAGATTGGCGAGGTACTTGGCTTTCTTTTGTACCATTGAAGGCTATTAAAAAAAAGAAAAAAAGAAAAAGGAATACGAAGTTAAATTAATTACAATTTAAACCATAATTATAGTAATAAAAATTATAATCGAAAGTTATGAAAAATACTTACATAAATCCCATCCTCGACCTCGTGCCTTAAATGGCGTGGGTCTCCCTCCAAACCACCACCTCCAGTGACTTTTCCTCAGCCTCTTGTAGTTCCTTGATCCGATAAGATAGGGGTCGAGAATTGAAGTGGTGCTCATACGACTTCTTGTCCCGATTCCCTTTATTTGCTGTCAAATTTTTCTGTACATTACAAAAAAATAGTTGAAATGAAGATGAAAAAATAATTAAAAATATAAATATAAATGTTTATTACCTTATACTTTTAACTCTCAAAATGAATGCGAAACCAATCTCACTCGCCCACCCTTTCCAGAAACTCCTTAGGAGGGTCCCCTCGCGCTGCCTCAGGTGTTGGACAAGACTCGTAACACTTGTGTAGCTTGTATTTCCACTCCTTAAAACTGCAAACCCTTGGTCTCGGTTGATGTATTCCATACAACCTTTATCCCGCTCGTTCCACAAAAAGTTGGACTGCAATTTTCACAAAGAAGAACAAATAATTAATTTAACACGACATTTAATTAATTTCTAAAAATATTAGGGAAATACTCAGAAATAGGACAATTTCTTAATCTTGGGACAGAAATAGAACATTTCAAATATGCACATGCCATGCACAAAAATCGGACAGAAATAGGATTTTTCCTACACCTTGAAATGAACAAATTGTCCTCCCATATAAATGGGTTATCCAGAAATTTCAGCTCTCATTTCTCATTTTGTAGAGAGCGAAACAAAGAGGAGAGAGAAAATATCTCTCTCCCCAATTCTAGTTCAAAGAACCCTAACCCACCCATCTTCTTCATCTAAGAGCTTTCTCTAACCCATCCATCTTCTTCATCCAAGCTTTCTCTCTTTCTTTCTTCTCTCTCTACATTTCCAATATGCCTAAGAGCTCCCTCTCTAACCCACTCATCTTCTTCGATTTTTACCTTTTCATTCGTAGGTTTTGTGAATTGGGTTTCTTAATTTTGCTTTTTATTGATGGATTTTTGGAGTTGAAGTGATTGGTTTGGTGTTCCTTGGAGGAGACCCAAATCCTTGATTTTTTATTTTTGATTTTTTATCATTTCTCTGATTTATATGTGGGTTTTCATTTCTTCTGTATTTTCCCTCCCTTTGTTCCTTCTCTCGATCCAAATTTACAAGCACTGAAATAGGGTTTGGCTTTTGCTTCAATTAAATGAAAAAACGTATTAAAGGTCAGTTGCCTTTTGGAAATGAGATAAATTTGAGGGGAAAAAGAAAAATCTGAGTGGAAAGAAGGAAGAGAGAAGGATATGGACGAAATTGTTTCACGCACTCATTCGCTTTCTTCATATTATGCTCGCTCATACATTGTATGTACACGACATGCACATGTTATGCTCACAGATTTAAGCTCAACCCAAAAACCCATAGCTCACAGCTCTCTCTTCGAAATCAGAAAAATGACCCTAAACTTTAAATGAAGAATCGAAGATTCATTAATTTGAATTTGGTATAAAATTTGATTGGGTTCAAATACTTCAAGGATTTGAAAAAATTGTAGTGAATAGGCACAAAAAGACCCAATTGAATAAAAGGAAATTGTTTCACGAACTCGTTCTTTTGTTTTTTTTTTCTTTTCTTTTTTTGCATTTGCAGGGCCTGCCTCTAAATCAATGGAAAAAGTAGTAAACTACGTTAATGCAAAGAGTATCAAAGATGTAAATACGCACCATCTACACATAATACACTATATGCACACCACATGCACATCATATGTACAATACATGCACATCATATGCACAAAACGAGAGATACTTTAACGGCAACATATTGGTATAATGGATACAATTAAAACATAATTGTTATGTATATAAGGTTACAGTGACAGTTTGAAAAGTCTTGTTACATATATCAACCTCCGCTTAACCGTGTATGTGGAAAACATGATACTTGCTGTTGTTATTTCACGAACACGCATGACCCTTAACGTCCTCTAAGTTTTTTCTTAATTTTATTTTTCCACGAGGCCAACTAGGTTGTGGTCATATTTGCTAAATTCTGAGGCACAACATACGTGCATCATAACTAGTGAACATTCCCGATTCTCATATTAAGATGTAGCCATGCACACCATATGCACACCACATGCACATTACAGAAAAATTTTCACAAATTTCTGCAATTGAACACTTGTATCAGAAATTGTTCCATCCCAGTCTTATAGTACGTCAAAACTTATTCCACAACCCATATGACCCAACATGAAACACAAACCCTAATTTAACTTCTAAGTATTAATTCATGTTACAAACAACCCATTTATTACATAAATCATTGATGAAGGAACTTGGAACTAAACACCCTACCTTACTATGCCTGCTGAAGCTTCAATGGCCAAAAAAAATGGAACTTTCCGACCAAAACAGAAAATATGTACAAAACCTAGCTCATTTTTTTCACCTTTCTCTTGTATCCCTTTGTTGGTATGAGGTGAACCCAAAGCCCAACTCACTCTTTTCGCCTCTCTTTGGACTTCCATCTTTTCGAAATCGGAGCTCAGAGATCTGAGGAAGGAAGAGAGAGTAGAGAAAGAGAAAGTGAGAGAAGAGAGAGAGAGAGAGAGAGGATTGGAGAGAGAGTAGAGAGAAAGAGAAATCAGAAAATGAGGGTGAGAAAATGAGGAATAACCCATTTATATGTGGGTATTTTATTAATTTCGATTTTGTGCATGGTGTTCATGGCTTGTGCATGGCGGGTGTGTCTTATTTTTGTCCCAAGATTAAGAAATTGTCTCATTTTGGGGAATTTCCCAAAATATTATGACTTTGACAAAGTAGTTGTACATTTACCGAAAGCTAGCGGTACATTTCTCGATGAACCTCTTACCTATGTGAAATCCATGAATCAACATCCATACGGCATTTGCTGTGGATGATGGCTCAGCAGTCATGAGTCAACAAACTGTTGACATTGGCACATGCTCAGCACTTTTTTTTTGGGGGGGGGGGGGGGTATACAATCTAGATTGGGGCCTAAGTGGTTCTAGTGATCTGGTTTATCTTCAAGCCTCGACAAATATGCCAAGTCTTCTTATTCCTTAGGCTGGTAGGGAGTTATCCTCATGTCTTCTCTCCGTCCATCGGGCCCAACGTAGCCTCTACGCTACCATAGAGGGTGAAGTGATAGTCGGGGGTGCTGGGGAGTGGCTGGTGGTGACGGGTGTTGTGGACTCACTGACAAAACGAAGGGGTAACAATAATGTGGTCGAACTGGTGCTTGCTGCCGACTCCGCAATTGGTGCTTAGATATCGTTGACCACCACAATACCACTGGGGGCCAACTGCTCAGCCTGAGCCGAAGATGAAGCAGACCGGTGGCTCATGATTTATCGGGAAGCCATTTGCAAAAATATACCATTTCAAATATTTCCTAAACTTATATGCATCACTTAACCCAATTCCAATTCAAAAACCCAAAAACATAATTCACAGATTATATTATCACCCAATTCTAATTTGTTGTTGACCCCATTTGATCACAAACCCACAATCCTAATTTCGTTGTAAAGAAGAAACCCCATTTTTTCACCTGCATATTCACAAATTCACATACAACTCCAAATAAAACCCTATCCACAGCTTCACACACAACCCCACATACAAACCTAATTCACAAATCTATATCATTTTCACAAATTCAATTTAAAAAACCCAAGCATACGCACAAACCCATTTCAATTTCAAAATTCCAAAACAAATTAGCAAATAAAATGAACTTGAAATAAACTTACAATTGCATAGTGAGAGTGTTGCTAGTTCTGAGAGCGAGGGTCGATGAATGGGATAGTGAGAGTGAGAGAACTAGGAGACCTGAGAGGGAGAGTGATAGTGAGAGAACTAAAAGCAAGAGTGAAAGTGAGAGTGAGATAGCATTGAGAGGGAGAGTTTAAGAGCACAGAGAGGGAGAGCTTGAGAGCACATAGAGAGAGGTTGAAATGGCAAGGAGGAAGATGCTAGAAGGTTATAACATTTTAAACTCTTACCCGACAGAAGGTTATTCGGGAGTTCGTTGGGTAGGTATTTTTAAAATTGCAACACGTGTTCGTTAACCTAACTTATTGTTGAGTAAACGATTCATTCTTCGGGCAAAATTCAAGGAAATTCAAAAATTTTGTTTGGTAAAAAATGGTGGGAAATATTGAATGCCGACGAAATATAAGCAAATTTCGTCGGGCAACTTAAAAATTTGGGGCGAATTTGACTATGAACGAATTTTCAAAAGGCTTTTTTTTTTTTTTTAACTTAACCGACGAACTGTCGTAATTGCCCGATGAAATATTAATTAATGGACCGTCGAATGATATGGTTCCATCGGGCAATGTTAAATTTTGGGGCCAATTTGATTTTTAAACGAAATTTTTTATGGCCTTTTTTTACTTTAATTGACGGATTATATATATGCTTCCGACAGGCAAAGATTAAAAAAAAAAGTGTGAGTGGTGGGAAGGTTTAGAGTGATGAGTTTGTTTTTTAAAGACATCATAGTGTGTGGATGGCCAGTCTAGATGTAATCTAAGGTGAGATAATTGTGGGATTTCGCATCAGCTATAAGATTTGGAATGATATTATTATAGTTGGGTAAACATTTTAAACTCTTACCGGACAGAAGGTTCTTCGGGAGTTCGTTGGGTAGGTATTTTTAAAATTGCAACATTTGTTCGTTAACCTAACTTATTGTCAAGTAAACAATTCATTCTTCGGGCAGAATTCAAGAAAATTCAAAAATTTTGTTTGGGAAAAAATGGTGGGAAATACTGAATGCCGACGAAATATAAGCAAATTTCGTTGGGCAACTTAAAAATTTGGGGCGAATTTGATTATGAACGAATTTTCAAAAGGCTTTATTTTTTTTATTTTCTATTTTTTATTTTTTTTAACTTAACCGTGGTAATTGCCCGACGAAATATTAATTAATGGACTAGTGAATGATATGGTTCCATCAATGTTAAATTTTGGGGCCAATTTGATTTTTAAATGAAACTTTTGGCGGCCTTTTTTTACTTTAACCGACGGATTATATATATGCTTCCATCAGGCAAAGATTAAAAAAAAAGTGTGAGTGGTGGGAAGGTTCAGAGTGATGAGTTCGTTTTTCAAGGATATCATAGTGTGTGGATGAACAGTCTAGATGTAATCTGAGGTGAGATAATTGTGGGATTTCGCATGAGCTATAAGATTTGGAATGATATTATTATAGTTGGGTAAACATTTTAAACTCTTACCCAACAGAAGGTTCTTCAGGAGTTCGTTGGGTAGGTTTTTTTTAAAATTGCAACACGTGTTCGTTAACCTAACTTATTGTGAGGTAAACGATTCATTCTTCGGGCAAAATTCAAGAAAATTCAAAAATTTTGTTTGGAAAAAAATGGTGGGAAATACTGAATGCCGACAAAATATAAGCAAATTTCGTTGGGCAACTTAAAAATTTGGGGCGAATTTGATTATGAATGAATTTTCAAAAGGCTTTTTTTTTTTTTAACTTAACTGACGAATTGTGGTAATTGCCCAACGAAATATTAATTAATGGACTGGCGAATGATATGGTTCCATCGAGCAATGTTAAATTTTGGGGCTAATTTAATTTTTAAACAAAATTTTTGATGGCCTTTTTTGACGTTAACCGAAGGATTATATATATGGTTCCGGCAGGCAAAGATTAAAAAGAAAGTGTTAGTGGTGGGAAGGTTCAGTGTGTTGAGTTTTTTATTTATTTTTTTTTTTTTTAAGGATATCATAGTGTGTGGATGGACATTTTAGATGTAATCTGAGGTGAGATAATTGTGGGATTTCGCATCAGCTATAAGATTTGGAATGATATTATTATAGTTGGGTAAACATTTTAAACTCTTACCAAACAGAAGGTTCTTCGGGAGTTCGTTGGGTAGGTAGTTTTAAAATTGCAACATGTGTTCGTTAACCTAACTTATTGTTAGGTAAACGATTCATTCTTTAGGCAAAATTCAAGAAAATTCAAAAATTTTGTTTGGAAAAAAATGGTGGGAAATACTGATTGCCGACGAAATATAAGCAAATTTCGTCAGGCAACTTAAAATTTTGGGGTGAATTTGATTATGAATGAATTTTCAGATGACTTTTTTTTTTTATTTTTTATTTTTACTTAACCAACGAATTGTGGTAATTGCCTGACGAAATATTAATTAATGGACTGGTGAATGATATGGTTCCATCGGGCAATGTTAAGTTTTGGGGCCAATTTGATTTTAAAATGAAATTTTAGGCGGCCTTTTTTTACTTTAACCGACATATTATATATATGCTTCCGTCAGGCAACGATTAAAAAAAAAAGTGTGAGTTGTGGGAAGGTTCATAGTGATGAGTTTGCTTTTTAAGGATATCATAGTGTGTAGATGAACAGTCTAGATATAATCTGAGGTGAAATAATTGTGGGAGTTCGCATCAGCTATAAGATTTGGAATGATATTATTATAGCTATAAGTTTGAAAAAAATATGATCGTCTTGTAAACTAGCTGAGAACTTTCTCTGTATCAATAAATGTGATGACCAAATGATACTTGAAACCCTTACATGTGGAAGAATAATAGAAATATTGAAGAGTATTAATGATAGCGTTATATTGGATGACAAAAATTTAGTTGATATCATGTACAAAACCAACCTACATTTGATACTTTACATGATTTCAGCTTAAGTTTTGTCTTCCAATATGGCTTTATTACTTATATTCCTCAATACCTCCGTTATTCTTTCACTTGGAAGTCATTAGATTATCTTCTGGTCACCACATTCACTGACACAGACAAATTACTTGACTAGCCTACACGACGAGCCTTACTTCCTTTCAAACCACTAGTTATAATATTATAATTCAAATATTAATGCAACTACGAGCGCCTATAATTAACTCACCGAAGATTACATCTACACTGCTCTTTCACACACTATTATATCCTTAAAAACAACCCTGTCACTCCAAACCCTCTCACCACTCACACGATTTTTTTTTTCCACCACTCCCACAGATTCTATATATGAAACTATTATATATATGAAGAGAGCAACATACTGATGAGAAAGATAAAGAGAAAGGAAGTTATTTATAGTGGATGAATAAGCGAACTTCCGTCGGCTAATTACTGCGTTAGTTGATTTTGTCCCCATGTGAGGTGGATATCAGTGACACATCGAAAATACAATTGGACTTTTGACCAATTAGACTTTACGCTGTGGAACTTTCGGGCAAGTTTATCTCAGTAGACTCAGGCCCGTGACTGGATGTCTGCGCACATTGGAAAATTAAATTTGACCTATAATCTATTACCCAACGAAGGTTCGTCGGGTAATACCTATGTTAGTGTATTCCTCTGCCCCTGACTGGATATCTGTGACACATTGGAAAAATAATTATGACCTGTTAGATTTTACTCGACAAAAGTTCATAAGGTAAACCTATGTAGTGGATTCATGCCAGTGATGGCCATTTGTGCCACTGTGTAAAAATGAGTTGGAAACTTTTGACCAATAGATAAAAACTGACGAAATTCTATCGGGTAAACCCTCTATCAGTAGATTCCCAACACAAGTGTTTGGCTTTACCTGTGGCTTTATGTGACAATTGGAAATTGGAATTGCATATTTGTGACACTTCGAAAATTATATATTCCTTATTCCTATCGTATTATATACCATATATGAATATAATTGGTAAAACTAATTTTGTAGAATTTGTTTCGACAAATGGATTTCATAATTAACACGTGGTCTTTTTTTATTTTATATATTTTCATTAATTGGAATGCAAATTTCCATAAACAAAAGCTCAGCCATATTGTTTACATCTTTACAATCCATAACAAAATATTGAAAATATAGAAAAATTTACATGAGATATACTCTGATTTCAGCTATTGCTTATGTTTTGAAAAGTTATAAAATATACCAAACATTTAAAATCAAAGCTTGACCGTGAAACACTTTTAAATCCAATTCCACCTGAGCTTTACAAACAATGCTGAGGTTTTTTTTTTTTTGAACGGCCTAGCCATAGGATTTAAGGCTTTTCGCCCATTACGGTAGTATCCTCTCCTTGTTCTTCCACATGCAAGAAATCTGAGCAACATTTGTTCACCATCTTCTTGGATCTTATGTTGGTATCATCACCATGTTCTTGCACATTACGGTAGTATCCTCTCTATGTACTCCCTAGACACCCCGACCACAATAGACATGCCTTTGCTAATGCTGTTTTTCATAAACTTGTGCAAACTTGGTTAGCGGGTACAATGGTGTTGAACCGAAGAAGAATGGGAAAAAGGAGAAAGATGAATAGGAGGGCACCAAGTATAAAGAGGACAATGAATGTCTGGAGGAGAAAAAGAAAGGGGAAGACACAAACTTATAAACTGATGAATAGATCTTTGCCCGACGAACTACTTCGTTGGGCAACTCTTAGGAAAGGGTCGAGCAAATTCCATGCTGGTTGAATTTATTACACGTCACTTGTGGACTTTTGACCATCGATAGTAGAGATGCCTAACAGAGTTCTTTGTCGGGTAAGTTTATCCTACATGACGAATGGTGATTTAATCGGTTAAAAAATTCCCCTCTTCGCGCCAAAAGTTTTCCTGACAACCTGTTTCTTAACCTACGAAATGTGTTCATCGCTTAAATGCTTTTAGTTGACCCAATATGTTGACTGATTTTGCCCTACTATCCGTTGGACAAATACATTTCAATCGGTCTGTCGGTTTAGATTTAGTAGGGCAAGCCATAATTTCTAGTAGTGATGGTGATATCACTTGTAATAAAGAAAAAAAAAATGAAGGAAAGAGAATGGGGTTTGAATTTTCGACGGTGATCAAATAGATGAGAAATTGAGAGTTAGGAGAGTTGTGGGGGGGGTGGGGGGGGGGGGGGGGGGGGGGGGGGGGTTGTGGTGTGGTGGTTGGTTTGATTTGCATTCATTTGAACTTCCCAAACCAAAAGTCTCCTTGTGATGCATCATTTTCTCTGTGTCGTGTTCTTGAAAACGAGTACTCAGTTGGAGTATTTAATCAGCAATTTATATTGGCAGACATTTTTGGTTCAATTTTTGTAACCAAGTTTCAGAACGCAGATGAAGGTTGTGGATACCATCTTTTTTCCAAAATAGGGAAGCACAAAACAGAATCCAAATGAATCAAAGGACTTTATTGTAGCAATGTATTTTGCAACCAATGCCACATGCATTCTACCGACCTCACAGAAGGGAAAAAGTTGAAAAAACATACACATGCATAAATCTTTGTCATACTATATAATTTTCTTTTTCTTTTTCCCGAAATGTTCACAAAGTCAGTCTCAATTGGTGACATATAGGTAGACTTGTATACTAATAGAACATTTATTTACCATAGTATTATTGACAACATCTCTCACGCGCTTATAAAACTGGGTTATACGTAGATTGATCTCACATACGAAACTCGGGTATATAGGCGGACCATACAAAAATTTCATGGTATATAATATATATAAATTCAAGTGAGTTTCACCATTAACAACATCAATTCTCGATGTGAGATTCATTTTTACAGACGGGTTTACATAAATCTCACTAATTACTATGAATATTGGGTTTAGGGTTTTAATGATTTTTTTATTTTAATTTTGTTATACAAGAGATAATCTACACTAAATTATCTAAATTACGAAAATGAGGATTCGAACTTAAATAGTGTTCAAGCTACTTTTTGGCATGCCAATTTGTTGGATAATTCCTTAATTGAAGTTTTAAACATTCCAAATGCTTTGGGTAAAACTTTGCATGCACGGGTCTCCAATTTTATTATTGATGGGAATTGGATATGTCCTGCCTCTCTCCATGATAGTTTACATCTTATTTGGGGTCAAATTTGTTCTATTTGTTTGCCCAAGACTACTGAAATTGATGATACTTTGATTTGGACTGATTCTTCTGATGGTCATCTCACGCTTTCTCGTGCATATAATATTAAACGAAGCAAGCAACCTTTGGTGGTTTGGGACTGTTGGGTTTGGAATTCTTGTTTTCATCCTAGAAATTCTCTTTTTCTATGGAAATTCATGCATGGGAAAATTGTTACAGATTCTTTATTACAAGATAGAGGTTTTGCTCTTCCCTCCATGTGTTCCCTTTGTGGCTCAAATGTGGAAACTCTGAGACATTTATTTTTTTAATGTTCTTTCTCACGTTAGGTTTGGTCTTCATGTTTAATTTGGTTTGGGGTGATCTCTACCTTTGATGATGTTATGACCTTCTTCACTTATCCTATTTGTAAAGGCTATGGCTCTTAGATTCAACTTCTATGGTGGGGTTTAATTGGAGCCTATTTATATTGTCTATGGACAACACGTAATAAGCTTCGCTTTGACGATATTTGACCTTCCATTACTGCTATTGTTTGCTCAATTAATTTTCAACTCCTTGAAATTGATTCGCTAAGCCAAGGAAACATGAAAAATTCTATGGAAGAACTTTGTATTCTTCGCGTTATTGGTTTGTCTGGTCGTCCTGCCAAGTCACCTCGTGTTTCCCTGGCGTTTGAGAGTTCATTCGTTGAATTGTAGAGCGTTACTCTCTTCTATGTGCATAAGAGTTACACATATTTTTCGCGAAGGGAATTAGATGGTTGACTGTTTGGCAAATTTTGAAGTGGACCATCCTGGGGTTTATTGATGGGACTCTTGTCCTCCTTGTGCTATTGATGCGTATCATCATAATCTTTCTCTTTGCCTCGATTATCGATTTTGTTCGGATGGGTTTTACCTTTTTTTGTTAGTAACTGGATTTTCGTGTCTCAAGCAGTTTTCTACTTCTTGTTAGGGTTTGGCTTCAAAAGTTGTTTTTAGCGGGTATTGACCTAGTTCCCCTGCTTGTATTACTTTTCTGTTTTTTCTTAATAAAATCTAGTAGAGAGGGGACGGGCGGGGGGTTTTTGGGTGCAACGGTCTATTCTCATTTGGGAGAGGGTTCATGCCTCGCACGTGATTGTTGATGAAGAGCTAATCTCGCCTAATCCGTCTCTACAAATTAAAAAAAAAAAAAAATACTTCGCTAAGCCCATGTCTACAATTCTTGTAGTGATGTTATAATCTTATACTATAAAACTCAAGAGATTGCTAAAAGCAAGTTTGTACCAAAATATGGGATCCATTTGCATATGGTTCCTAGATTTGAATATCAACAATCGTAATTAGTAACTGTGGTATAAATACGTTTCTCATATGGAGGCGGCAGAGAAAGAGCTATAACTATAAATTAGCCCAAAGGAGACTAGAGCTAGTTAGGTGCAAAACCAAAAAAATGGATTCTCAAGCCGAACCCAAGCTTGAAATTTTCTTTTTTCCTTACATACTTGGTGGTCACTTGATCCCCATGATAGACCTAGCCAGACTCTTTGCTTCTCATGGCGTGAAGGCCTCCATTGTCACAACCCCTCACAATGTCATCCTCTTCCAAAACCCCATCCTCAGAGACCAACAACTAGGCTATGATATCGGCTTCCTCACCTTAAATTTCCCGGCTGAAGAGTTTGGTCTCCCGAACGGTTGCGAAAACGAACTCACAACCACTAATGGAGACATGTTCATCAAACTCTTCATGGCTGCTATGAAGCTCCAAGACCCTCTCGGGAAGCTCCTTCGTCAGACCCGACCGGACTGTCTTATCTCGGACAGGCTTTATCCTTGGACTGCAGATGTCACTGACGGGCTTGGAATCCCTAGGGTTGTGTTTGATGGGAGTAGCAGCTTCTCTCACTGTGTGGAGGAAAGTCTCAGACGGTATGCTCCACATGAGAAAGTTGTGTCCGAAACTGAGGCTTTTCTCGTTCCCGGCCTACCCAACCAAATCGAGCTCAAAAGGTCAATGCTGCCCGATTATGTCAAAGCCGAAAATGTGTTCACTCATTTTCTCAATGAGGCTCTAGAGTGTGAGATTAAAAGCTATGGGATTGTGGTGAACAGCTTCTACGAGCTAGAACAAGCTTATGCTGATTACTTTCAGAAGGATATGAAGAGGAAAATATGGCACATAGGGCCGGTCTCAATGTACAACCGGACCAACATCGACAAGGTCGAAAGAGGCATCAAAACCTCCATTGATGAGCATAGTTGTTTGAGTTGGCTTGATTCAAGAGAACCCAACTCAGTTCTTTACATAAGCTTTGGAAGCATGCCAAGAATCACTTCAGCTCAGCTTTTGGAAATTGCTCATGGGCTTGAAGCTTCCAACCACCCTTTCATTTGGGTGATTGGGAGGATTTTAGACTACTCATCAAAAGAGAAGCAACAAGTGGAAAATGTTGTGCTTCCTGTGGGATTCGAAGAAAGGATTACGAAATCGAAAAGAGGGCTTATGATAAGGGGCTGGGCTCCTCAGCTTTTGATTTTAGAACACCCAGCTGTTGGTGCTTATATGAACCATTGTGGGTGGAACTCCATCATTGAAGGTGTAACAGCTGGTGTGCCAATGATCACATGGCCTTTCTCCTCAGAGCAGTTCTACAATGAGAGGTTCATTCTCAATGTCATAAGGGTTGGGATTTCAATGGGGAATGAGGACTGGGTTCCACTGAATGAGCTGCCTAGGGTGAACATAAAGAGGGACAAGGTAGCCCATGTTGTGAACAGACTAATGGGATGTGGAGAAGATGAAGTGGTTGACATGAGAAAGAGAGCAGAAGAGTTCAGAGACAAAGCCATGAAAGCTTTTGAAAAAGGTGGCTCTTCTCATTCCAATGTTCATGCTTTCATTGCCGAGATCAAGTCTTGCCGGAAAATTAGTCAAAATGGTCATTGATTTGTAAAGAAGGTCGAGATTTCATTCTAAATTCAGGAAAGTAGCTATTGGAGTTCGGGTCAAGGTTCAACTCCATATTTTCTATTTTATGTTTTTTTTTTGTTACTTTCCCCCTTGTATTCTATGTGAATTGTAAGAGCAGGGCTTTTAACTTTTTTTATTATGGCAGCATTGATCAATACCTGTCTAAGACCTGGTTTGGTACTGAGGTGATTCTGAAAAAAGCTGCTATAAAAAAAAGCTGGGAGCTGTTTTTGTGTTTGGTAAACACTCAGCTTCAGCTTTTTTTTACAGTTTTGGGTGAAAAAAAGCCAAAAACAAGAAGCTGCAAAACCCAGCTTTGAAAAACCGGCTTTTTTTCACATCTGTTTTACATAAAAGTTTACCAAACACTCTAATACTGCTTTTTTGTTTTTCAAAAGCACTTTTACAAAAAAGTTTACCAAACACTCTGCTATTTTATTTCACAGCTGCTTATTCTCACAGCACAGCAGAAGCATCTTTTTTTCAAAGCACAGCAATATCAAACCAGCCCTAAGTTTAAGCAGCAATTTGGGTCTTTAAATTATCTTGTTTTCAGAATAGTCGGGCCATTTTGTCCTTTTGAAAGGAGGTGGCCACTTTGGTACCGTTTGGCAGGCAAATAATTGGCGAATTGGCGAATTCAATCATTAATTTGACTGGAGGAGTAAGTTATGGGATTTACTTGGAAATCAATTGATTTCACCAACTCTTTTTTTTACTTATGCTGTTTATTTATGGGTTCTTTAAACATAGGTTCATACAACTCGTAATTTTTAAATTAAAATTCATCTATCTTTAAACATCCAATATAAACCCAAAATTCAAATATGTTGCCACATTAGAAATTAAATAACCTATTACTTCAGATAATTTACAACATATGCCACAACCCCTCTAATGTTTTCTCACACACAACCCTCCATTTTTGGCTTCAATCATGCCCACATAATATGGGCATTAAATTCTAATTACTCCTATTGACGTTTTTTTAGCCACTTTTAAATTTATGTATTTGAAATAAAGTAATATTTTTATATTTTGTAGGTAAACCATTACACACACACACACACACACACACACACACACACACACACATATATATATATTCTGTCACATTATTATTATGGTGTGTACGTAACATAATGTACCTGTATTTATATGTAATATATAGGTAAATTAATGGTATGGGTAAATTAATTTGCATGTATTAGTACATATGTTAGGCTTGGATAAAAAAAGTACATATGTTAGACACATTTTATTGTTACCATATGTATGTCTGTGTAAAGTAATTTACCTATATCTATATGTAAAACATAGGTTTTTAATTAACTTTGAATAAAATAGCATTTCTATATGTTGTAGATATATTATTTTACATGTATTAATATATATATATATATATATATATTGTGACAACCCATCCCTAATTTTATGTTTTTATTAACTTTAAAAGCGTGAATTGACGAAAATGCCCTAGAGGTAAGGACTTTGACTTCCGTTGACCATCGTTTAGAGAAACGTATGACTTATTCTATTGGCGTATTTGTGTAGTACTCGATGGTACGAACGCATAGGTGAAAGCCGTTTGCGAGTCCGGATTATAACGGTATAGTTACAAACGTTTGAAATAGATTACTTAGATTTTAGATTATAAATTATTTGAACTCCCACCTTGTGGGAAAGAAGCCAAATCGGTTTCAAGGAAAGAAAATAGGGACCAAACAGATAAAAGAAAAGACAGCCTTCAGCCAATCATGAAAAAGGAAAAAAAAAATAAGAAAAAAAAGGGGGATTTCTCCCCTCCATTCCCGTTGGCTCTTCTACCCATGCTAAACCAATTTCGACCCGGTTCCAAATCCAATGAATTTCTGCCATATTTCCATCGAATCACCATCATCCAACACCTCTAACCTCTCCCTCGATCTCTCTTCTACCATTTCCGCCCAAGATCGAAGGGTTTTAGATCCCATTTCGTGTAGAACTCCATTGGAGCATCAGAGGTGCTCGACGGCGATTCCTTCGTTCCGGCAAGTTTCACCACCCACCACCACTCCTAATCAACTTCCCTTGGACCCAGGAATAAGACCCAACCAGTGATAGGGGCGTTGGAACACCAGAGAAGTTGAATCGACGAACAACCATACTAGGGTTTCCGGCGGGTTCATGGCAATTTGAGGTTTTTTCTAGCCAAATTGGACTTGGAAATAGCCATAAAACTTGCTCTACTCATTGAGATCTTTATTTCTGTGAATTTGAGAATTTTTAGAAATGGTTGATTTTTCCAGTGAGTCGGGACGACCGACCGCCATATGTGGTAGCACATGGCGGCACTATGTGGGTCGAGACCCTACCTACCCATCCTAGGGTAATTTGGATGCCCTGATTCCATATGTGAAGTCCAATTAACGAAATTCCATTGTTTGGGTACAATTTCGCTAAGGTCCGCCACTTGGTCATTATTTGAATCAACGATCCGACCGTTGGATCGTCACCAAACTTTAGTAGTTATTATTCATAATATTTGAGGACATTGGAAACTTATGGATCAGGAATCTGACTTACGGATCTTCCCGAATTGGATATGTAAGTTCGTAAAATAAAACGTTGACCGCCTCTTGAATTTGCAATTGGCGGAGATTCAACCGTTAGATCGTAATGAAACTTTAGTATGATGTTTTAGAAGAATAATGAAGATCATTGGAAGTTACGGATCGGAAATCCGACGTGCGGATCTTCTGGATCGAGTTACGTAGGGTTGTGGATCTTACCGTTGACCTTTGACCGACGGTTGACTTTTAGTCAATGAGTTTCAAATCATTTTAGAATGTCCTTAGGGATGTGTTTTATGTAAGGTACGTGTCCTATCAATAAGAAATTTGAGATGTGATTTGATAATTGTTATAGAGGCCGATCGTTCGTGACGCCTCGATATTCATGCTAAGGAATTGTAGCACGGACCTCAGGTGAGTGAGTATTTTCCTTTTTATAGTGTGTGTGTGTGTGTGTGTGTGTGTGTGTGTGTGTGTGTGTGTGTGTTTTAAATTGATTTATGCATTTTATGCCATGTCTTATATATATATTTTTTAAAATACTATGATATGGTTGAGTTTGAGATTGCATCATGGCATATCCATATGCATATTACCCACATATAATTGTTGTGAATGCTTTGAAATGCTAAGGTGAACGTGGGACGTGCAGGTAAGTCCAGGTAAGGTTATGTGGTGGATTGAAATGGTTGAATCAATTTGGCATGCATATGTTCATATAGTGCTCATCATTGCTACACCCTGGTGTTAGTGCTCCTGCCCAAGGCTAGGGCAAAGCCTTCACGTGTATGTTCACCTCCTGCACTGCAGGCTCTCTTGGATCCAATTAGGTGCTAGCCTATCGTACAGAATGCATTAGGTAGTTCCGACTCGTAGGTGACTGGCGCATAACGCCAACTTCACATGATCGTAGCACTAGAGCGTTTATTATTACACCTAGCCTGTCGTACATGTCACATTAGGTGACTCCGAATCGTGTGTTAGCATAGTCTGTTGAGCGATAGGTGCAGTCGTACAGGTCACATTAGGTGACTCTGACTGACATGCTAGTATAGATTACTAAGCACATGATCATATCTATTTACTGAATTTACTGTTGAGCTATTATGTTGTGGCACATTTATGGACTTACAGTTAGCATGCATTTGATTTTCATACTTATACTTAGTATGATATTTTGGAACTATACATGTTTTACAGCGAGAGGTTATAACATTTTCGAAAAGGTTTTTATAAGAATTTATTTTCAAGCCTACTCACCCTTATTTTTCGCCCTTCCAAGTTTTAGATGCTGAACGGTTGCATCGACAAGGTTTTTTTAGTGAATCTCAGTATTGGTGGCTACTTCTGAGGGTATAATCCTTATCCACTCTACTGTACTTTACTTATGCTCTGACGTCATGTGTGAAATGGGTTCATTCCCGCTCACCAATGCACTCTTATATTTAGGCACTTTTAGGTTTAAATTTATTCACATTTTTCACATCACTATACTTTATGGATTCGTCATCTTTCAGGTGTCGGCCAACACAACTCGATTCGGAGTCCTAGTGGACATATCGGGTCGGGGTGTGTCATATATATATATATATAAGGCAAATTTTATTATTGTATATGTGTGTGTAAAATAATTTAGGGGCTTTTAGATCTAGGTCTAAAAACATAGATGGTTTTTAGGAGCGAGTCTAATTACCTAATTATATGTATTTATTTTTTTAATGGTCATTTTATATTTTCTAAAAATATTAAAAATAAATTAAAATCTTCTAATATTATGAATTTTCAACCCCAAAAAATATAATTAATATCTTATAACAAAAAAAAAATATATATATATTGACATAAATCTATCTGCAAATCATTCTACCCTAACTCAAGTAACAAATATATGAATGTATATCATACCTATAAGTAAGATATGAAACTTAACTAAGAGGGAGAAAAAACATAATATATCTACAAGCAAGACACATGAATCTTACTTGATTATAAAAAAGAATCAGTCATATAGGTAGATAAATATAATTAACCTATGATATAGGTTGATTATAAAAATAAAAACTAAAATCTATAAATGGGGTTTAAAACGGGATAAAGAACAAGAAAGAACAAAATAAATAAATAATCAAAGAGATAATTAGGAAGAAATTTGATTTTTATAATAAATCTTATCATTTAAGAGATAATTATTGATAATAAAATAATAAGATTTAAGGAATTGAACTTATTTTAATAAATTGGACTATTCCTACTATTGGCTCAAAAAATTGGACCTATATCAAGTTTTTCCAATAATTTACCTATATTTATATGTAAATTATTATTATTATTATTATATGTATGTGTGTAAAATAATTTACCTATATTTATATGTAAAATAACTTTGAGGCAAATAACATTTCTTTATGTTGTAGGTAAATTATTCTCCATATATTAGCACAACTATTAGGCACATTTATTGATTCCCCACATATTTATTAAATTACATCATATATATTGTGATCGAATCACAATATGAATATTAATGCTTATTTCTCTTTTCAAGAATCATTAATCAACCCTTTTAATTTTTTAGGTCAAAAATGTAATTAAGGGTATATTAGGCATTTAAAAAATGTACAATGGCGAAGTCAAGCATAGTTAATGAATTTGCTTGTGTGGAGCCTAATCAATGAGTTTTAATCAAGTAAAAAAATTATGTCGAATTTTACGTAATGAAAATTGAGTTTCAAAGGCTAAAGTCATATTTTCAGTTTATTTATTGTATTAGTCCGTTGTGAAATAAGAAAATGTTGGGAGCCTATCTGCACTTTCATTAGGGCAAATATGTTATCAAATAATGTGTTATTTATTTGTAAAATTGATCTCGAGTTGAGTGGTTGACAATCATAAATAGAACGTGATTTTTACATCCTTATTTTTATCTTCTTTTTATCTCGTAGTTTAATAGAGAGAGAAAAATTATTTATTCTTGGTGATAGTAAGCTCCAGTTTGGCATTGAGATGCTTAATTAAAAAGCAGTTTTTTTTTTAAAAAATTTTGGATCCTTCTAGCGTTTGGTAAGTGAAATATAAAACATCTTTTTCTTGAAGCGCGGTGATAAAAAGCAGAAATCAGGAAGCTGCTATGACCCCGATTTCAAAAACCGCAGAAAACTGCTTCAAAATGAAGCATGCGAAGCTACAGTGAAGTTTTAATGAATTTTCTAAAGGCCAATAATACCCTCGCCTTTTTTACTAAAAGGCCATCTTTGTCCTCCATCTCTGTAATGTCCTCCATTTTTTTGTGCTAGACACCGCTAACCCACCCACCAACCCCGACCACCCCAGCCACCACATCTACCCTCTACTAACACCATTACCACCTCTCCGAACCCACTGGTCATTAATTTTCACCCTTCAAGAACGCAAACCACCATAGCCGCAACCCACATCCTGTATTTTCTCTCGAATCCACAACCACTGCGAAATTCAAAACGACTGCTATGGACTCGCCTTCAGCGACGGTGTGGAAAGCCGTCGGATTTGACCGATGACTGGTGAATACTCGCTTTTGTCTTAGGGGGTGATGAAGCTGTAGCCCTTGGTGTTGCTGAACCCCTACACCTTCTCGAATTTTTGAGCTTCATCAACTCTGAGTCGCTGAACCCTCACACTCCAAACCTTATTATCACCAAATCTGCATATGCTTTTGCTGCAATTACATAATCGAGCCCGGCCAAATTTAGAAAATAAATTATCAAATTTGGGGAGATCATCTTGGTCTCAAGGGTGCTACGGTGGTCTCAAGGCCTGGAAGATGTGGAAAGGGGAAGAGGGGGCAGAGAGAAAATTGGATGCTTCTAGAAAGAGTTACATTATGAATTAAAAAAAATATAACATCTAACATCATACCTTTTTCATTATTTAACATCGCTACAATAGTTTTATATAAAAGTTTACTAAATATTTAAACAAATTATTATTATTATTTTTTATTTTTTGTTAAAAGGATTTTTTCAAAAAAAGTTACCAAATACTCTGTTGCTTTTTTTTACAATTGTTAATTTTTTCAGTACAGCAGAAGGAGTTTTTTAAAAAAGTACAACAATACCAAACCAGCCCTAAGGGTAATCCAGTTCAGGTGAGGATTGGGGGTATTATTTTAGATCATTTTGGCAATTGTTAATGTTGTTTTGTGGCTTCTATTGAGTTGCTTCTTGTATGGAGAGATAGAGTTGCATGAACTTAATTAATCATGTTTGGATTTAGCTTCGACGACTGTATTTGCAGAGATGAGCTTTCTCTATAAGGGCTCATGCCCCTCGTGCTCTTAAAAGAAAGCAAGACTTAGGATACATTTTGTTCATAGAATATTTTACTCCATGTGTGATGTATGTGACATATATAATAAAGATTTATTTATGGATGTATTTGACAACAAACGAGCATTGAGTCAAATGAATCATATTTATATATAACACAATATTCACTTCTTAAATAAAATTCAAACCCTCTTACCTTTTACTTAACCAAAGAGATAAATATATACCGCACCTGGTGGAGAGAGTTATGCACGGGGAGCAGTACGTACCATGTGTTCACATGAATGATGTACGTACCATACAAAAACTTTCAAATGATTTGAGTTAGGGCATGTGAAGATAGAATTGGTAAGATCTATCATGTCATGGAGCAGTACGTACCATGTGTTCACATGAATGATGTACGTACCATACAAAAACTTTCAAATGATTTGAGTTAGGGCATGTGAAGATAGAATTGGTAAGATCTATCATGTCATGGGTCCTTACTTGTGTTTGAAACTCAAGTAAACCCAATATGTTTGAGGTCACAAAAGTACTGTCAAATTCGATCAATTCACTTATGTAATGTATCTTAAATTATAAACCGATTCACAGCTGGCTAATTTATTGGGGTATTGGTTCTTTCTGACTGCCTATCAAATGCTAACTTTGTTTTTTCAATTCTGCAGCCCAAGGCAATCCTAGCTGCCTTGGGGCAAGAGGAAGAAGAGGTTGTTGATGCCCTAGTTTTGCAAGGAGCTACAAGCAACTAGGTAAGGGGCTGGCCCGAGCTAAGCTTTTGGAGAGGCTGAGAACATCTCTGAGATGTTCAGTGAATCTGAGATAGAGGCTGGACCTAAGGCAGAAATCAGAACATCCCGTCGGGCCAATCCTAGGGTGGCATAGTCATCTGATTTAGAGCTCGATGAGAGGTCCAAGTTTAAGCATGATGCCCTTGCCCCAAGAGCCACTCTAACCAGGAAAAGAACAAGGTCATAGACTTCTCAAACGTCTCAATCTCTTACTGCTCTTCAATTGAAGCGGGCAGAAAGAAACAGAAGTCTATCAGTAAGCACTTCATTTTTAAATTTCTCCACGTAGCCTGGTATTGTAGTCCAATTACCAACTCTTATGTAATTCGACTTGCCTAATATATTATCATACTTTCACTAAAATAAATAAATAAATAAATAAATAGATCATATATATATATATATATATATATGTACATCTCCTTACCAAGTGTTTGTATGGTATGCTTTTGGTAGCAATTTATTCCCTTCTCCTTCCTTTCTCTCCTCATGCATTATATATATACACCGATCTAAAAATCCCCGTCTAGCACCTAGGTGGTGCTAGGTGGTTGGCCACCACACTAATTAATACCTAGGCATTTAAAAATTAAGAAATGGCGCGTAGACCTGCTGAGGCACTTACCTAGACTGCCTAGGCACCTGCCTAGACTACCTAGGCACCCGGCTAACCTGCTTAGGCCTGGGTTACGACTAACTTTGACAGAAAATAGATTAACTTTTATTTTGCATTATTTATTTTTAATAAAATGTAAGAGACTTGTTGAATACTTAAATGAACAAGCATTATATGCTTGTTCTCCATGTTTTCATTATGTTCCAATACTTGATAATATATATTTCAACCTATTTCATAGTTTATGATATAATTATATATATTTTTTAAGTATAAATAGACACTTATTTACACGAAATATAATAGATTTACTTAAATCCGCCTAGGTGCTAGGCTCCAGCTTGCCGCCCGACTAGCACCTAACATCTTTTGGAACCTTATATATATATATATATATATATATATATATATATATATAATGCATGAGGAGAGAAGTGAAGGAGAAGGGAATAAACTGCTTTCAAAAGCATGAGTGCATTTTTGCTAACCATCATTTAGTGTGGTGTATGCTCACTACTTTATTTATCACCGTTAGATGAGTTTGAATTTTGAGATTTGTGCTTATCCACTACACGAATCTCGAAATTCAAATTGCTTATCCACTACACGAATCTCGAAATTCAAACTCATCTAACAGAGATAAATACGGTGGTGAGCATACACCACACTAAATGGTGCCCCAAAAGCATACCATACCAAGGCTCTCTTCAAAGAGCAGGTTAGCAATTATAATAGGAGGTTACTCGAACCACTTGTTCTCCATGTTTTCATTATGTTCCAATACTTCATAATATATATTTCAATCTATTTTATAGTTTATGATATAATTATATATATATATATATATATATTTTTTTAAAGTATAAATAGACACTTGTTTACACGAAATATAATAGATTTACTTAAATCTGCCTAGGTGCTAGGCTCGAGCTTGCCGCCCAACTAGCACCTAACATCTTTTAGAACCTTGTACACATATATATATATACATATATATATATATATATAATGCATGAGGAGAGAAATCAAGGAGAAGGGAATAAACTGCTTTCAAAAGCATGAGTACATTTTTGCTCATCATCATTTAGTGTGGTATATGCTCACTACCTTATTTATCATCATTAGATGAGTTTGAATTTTGAGATTTGTGCTTATCCACTACACGAATCTTGAAATTCAAACTCATCTAACAGAGATAAATAGGGTAGTGAACATACACCACACTAAATGGTGCCCCAAAAGCATACCATACCAAGGCTCTCTTCAAAGAGCATGTTAGCAATTATAATAGGAGGTTACTCGAACCAATTACAAATATTACCAATCTACAAAGCAAAACAAACTAAACGGTGGCCGGCTTCATTGGCTTGGTGTTGCATATGGGATGAAGAAAGTCTAGTGATAGTTCCCTCTATTTGATTTTGATTTGTTATGAAGCAATGATAAGATCGTAAAAGAAAACAAGTTTATGTGATTATTGATATCTTTCCTGAAAAAATGAATAAAAGAAATTTGAACATGCATCTAATTTCTTTGGGCCAGGTGCATTTCACACCTTTTTTTTTTTATATTTAGAAAGAGACATTCATTAGAAGATCGAATTAATAGGTACATAAGAGGATAGAGTACATTATCCGGGCCTTGATAAAACTTATTGGAGATTTTAATCTTGTCAAAGAGAAAGGAGTGTCTCGTACCAAGAATTTTAGATTACAACTATCCTCAATTAAAAGATCCGCAATCACACGGAGGTTCTTTAAACCGTGTAAAACTTGATCCAAAGACAAACCCGATGATGCAAGTGGAGGAGCAATCTTGTTTGCCTCCCGTCACCTTAAAATTTTAATTTGGAGTGATTTTGAAATGGGTCACGGAATTTCAATTTTCTCTTGTTGCACCGCAAAGTAATGAAATCGCACCAATTTATGCCTTCAGTGTGATTGACTGTTTATGATTCATTAAATTGATGACATATTATAGGACCTATATGTATGAACTGGCGTGTAAGCAACATTTGCACACATTAACCAACAATGAAAATTCATCAACAATCAGAAGGTATAAATTAATTGGTAGGAGATAAAATATAACTGCTTCCCTTGAGGGCTGCCCTTTAGGACTCGCTATGAACTTCCTTCCCTCTGGGTAGATAGGCAAAGGCCTCAGTCTCCTAAGGTCAGGTTTTTATTACTTAGATAGGGTTATCTCATCATTGGTCCCTCCTTGGGGCCAATGAGGTTAAAGAGTTAGAAGTCTTATCCTCTACCTTCTTTCAGGCAATCCAATCTATCAAGAAGTGCATCTTTTAAAACCTCACGGTTCAACATGAAAAAATTAGAACCTGATAGCCTATTTGTATAAACATGCACGTATACGTTATTGGTTTTTATAGTTGGTGCGGTTAGGGCCGTTCTTGAGTAAGGGCGGGAAGGTCAACCACGCGGAGTCCCTCGGTTATTTGGGACCCCAAATTTAGGTGTTTTAACGAAATACTCCTGGTACTGTTCATTTTGATTAAAACTCAAAGTTTTCAATTCATTTTCATTAGTTTTCCTTTATTTTTATTAGTATAAATAAATGAAAAGACATGTACAATATTTAATATTAGAGTTATTGTGGGCCTAAAAATTAACGCTGAAGCAATGAACCACTTCTCATGGATCCTAAATTTGAAGGAGTCGAGCTAAATAAAGGAGTACTATATCAAACACTTCAATAAAATAGAACATGGAGAAATAGAAGAAAAGTAGGATTTGGAGCCCAAGACTTGAATGTGTGTAAAAGGCCAATAACGTCACTAGCATAGGGGGAGGGGAAGTATGAGATCGCTTTATAATACTGCAATCATCTTTAACAAAAACTGATTTGAGTGTCAGAGTGTTTTTTTGCAGGTATTCCTCTCTTCAAATTTATCTTCTCTTCAAAATTCTCTTAAGATCCTAACCTAGTTGTAGATAATATAAGAAACTAGGAAAGAGGTAGTTTGATTGAAGTGGTTGAAAAATTACTTTAGGTACACGTGAAAGGTTAAATAGATCATCAATCTTGTGCATCGAGAAGGATATGTTGTAAAGGCTTAACTTTGTAAGTGTGATTGATGATATTTTAAATAAACAATATTATTTACATTAAGAAGGTGGAGGAGTGAGTTAAACCTTACAACAGCCAGTCATAATAATTTAGTTCAAATTCACCTTTAGCAATGAATGTATTCTTATAAAATTTATTTTAGAAAATCTTTTATGTATTAAGCCTATAGAAGGGATAGAGAAAAATTCATTCATTAATTTTTATTTTTCTTGTGAAAATAATGTGTCTTGTTTTCACCATAGGCCATAAAAACTCAGGAACGACCGTGGTTGTGGTTGGCCCAATTAAATAGTTTACTAAGCACTTGTTTTTTTGTCTTGGGCCAAATTTTAAAGGAACTCACTGGTTAAATGACATTACGGCTTGCTAACAATCATTCACCGCGTAAGAAGATGATTGGAATATGATATTTTTGATAAATTTGCTTTTTTAATTTATTATCTTTTTTTGTTTGGGTAAACATATTTTTCATAAATTTGATTGGTGCAAAACACCGAATTTAAACAGATAAATACACTAGAAATTGAAAGAAATATAAATAAATAAAATCAAGGGGAAAGAGATCATAGCATGATGAAGGTTGACGAAGATTGTTGGATATGATTGATGCTTGATGGAGTTAAGCACACTGATGGAGTGAAATCAGAGATTCAGAGATGACAGGATGCAATTAACACATATTAGAACGATTTGAATACTTTAACATAAATAACCAGACAAAATGACAATGACAGGATTTGGTTGTTCCTACTCCTACTCGTGAGATTTTGATTTTAAACATAGCTCAGTTGTCCCAAATCACATTTCTGGTTTTTCTAGTTCGGCCAGTATTTCACTTTTGTCTCTGTCATTTTCAATTTGACAATTTTAAATTTGTACAGGAGAGAATAACTTGTTTTATTTGTTTTATTTGGATCAGATCCTCTCCTGACCCTTAAAAATTGAGCTTGCTGAGCAGACAATTGTGATCGTTGAAATTTGATTCAACGGTTACAATTGTTATAACTTTTAAAGAATTCTCTATTTGTTACCGTTGGATCAAATTTCAACGACTACGATTACTTGCTCAACTGGCTTAATTTTTTAAGGTAAGGAGAGAGGATCCTGATCCGTTTTATTTCAACCTGCACGTAGAGAAAAATGGTGTCTGACGCCACAATTACATGGATCGGTAGGGCAAGTTTATCCTTTTTAAGCGCATGGATGACCTAGAGTTTAGTTAAGAAACACACGAGGGCTTTAACTAATGCCAAATGGCCCCTAGCCAAGAACTTGACTTTGGCATCCCATCAAACAGTTGCGGTCAAACTCTCTGCCTCCTATCTTCTCTCTAACCTAAAACCCCCACATCTCTAAACCCATTCCTCAATTTCTCTATCGGTGCATCCATGGATTCTTCAGAAACTCCAGTCGTCATGTACTTCTTCCCATTTGTAGGCGGAGGCCACCAGATTCCTATGATCGACATGGCCAGAGTCTTCTCCTCCCATGGCGCCAAAGTCACAATCCTGAGCACCACTCCAGCCAACGCCCTCCGCTTCCGAAACTCCATCCGCCGCGATCAAACCCTCAACCGCTCAATCACCATCCACGTCCTCAAGCTCCCAGACGACGACGCCTCGGCCGACTCCTCCATGACCTCAGCCCCCCTCACTGACACCTCAGTCCTCCAAGAATCCCTCAGGCAATTCATCGCCCAAAACCTACCCAATTGCATCGTAATCGACGTCTTCCACCGTTGGGCGGCAGAAGTCATCGATGAGCTTTTCATCAAAAGGGTGGTGTTCAATGGAAACGGGTTATTCTCCCGCTGCGTCAGTGAGTGTATCGGCCGATTCTCGCCGCATCAGAATGTGGGTGCTGATTGCGAGCCATTTCTAGTGCCGAACTTGCCCGATCGGATCGAGTTGACGAAATCTCAGCTGCCTTCTTTCGCGAGAAACAGGCCAGGGCTTCCTGATAAGGTGGGAAAAGTAGAGGAGAAGAGTTTTGGGGTTGTGGTGAACAGTTTTTACGAATTGGAGTCGAAATATGTGGAGTATTTCACGACTGAGTTGGGGAAGAAGGCATGGCCGATCGGCCCGGTTTCGCTCTACAACCGAAGCAATGCCGATAAGACTGGCAGAGGCCAAGCAGCCTTGGTCGATGAGCAGAGCCTCCTGCATTGTCTGAATTGGTTGGATTCCAAGGAACCTGATTCGGTTGTTTATATCAGTTTTGGGAGCTTGGCTCGGTTGTCTGCAGCCCAACTCGTCGAAATTGCACATGGGATTGAATCTTCGGGGCATAATTTCATTTGGGTAATGGGAAAAATCTTCAGAGCGGTGGAGGACGGTGGTTGTGTTAGAGACAAAGAGGATTGGATTCCGGCGGGTTTTGCAGAGAGAATGTGGGAAATGAAGAGAGGGGTTGTGATAGGGGGGTGGGCCCCGCAGATGCTGATACTGGAGCACTGCGCTGTTGGCGGGTTTGTGAGCCACTGCGGGTGGAACTCGACATTGGAGAGCGTGAGCGCAGGGGTGCCCATGGTGACTTGGCCATTGTCGGCGGAGCAGTTTTACAATGAGAAGCTGATAACTGATGTGTTGGGCATTGGGGTGCAAGTGGGGAGTAGGGAATGGGAGTCGTGGAATGTGGAGAGGAAGGAACTGGTGAGGAGAGAGAAGGTGGATGCGGCGGTGAGAAGAATGATGTGCGGCAGTGATGAGGCGGCGGAAATGAAGAAGAGAGCGAAAGTGCTTTCAGAGAAGGCGAAGAGAGCTGTGGAAGAAGGTGGGTCTTCATATGTAGGGGTGGATGCTCTGATTTTAGAGATCAGATTATCGAGGAAGAATTAGACACAAAGTTTTTGCCATGCAAATTACAAAAGAAATGTCTCTGGCATACGTAAAAATTTCTCGTCATACATAAATAAAGTGATTACAAAACAAACTAGAATTGAAAACCGTATGATTAATTTGGTCACAGTTTAGTCTTTGTTTCCTAAGTCGTATGTTCAAGGGTTTCAAGATCTATGAGGGATCTTGTGTTCCTATTGATGTCGCCACACATATAAGAAAGATGACAGGCAAAGCGGAAAGATTGGTAGGGCTCTCAGCTCGGCAATGGAGGTAAACATACTGAACCGCGTGAGCAAATGCTTTGATAGATAGAGCCAACTATTCCATAAATACGGGGGAGAGAGTACTGAAAACCATGTAGAACCACCGCAACCTTCCCCTCCACCTCATCACAACTCTTTCCTTTTTTCTCTTTAGAATGAGCTCCAAAATGCAAGAGAATGTGGCCGCAATTGGGAACAGCAAACCAAGTAGTGCGTAGAGAGGCTTATACATGGAGGAAAGCTGATAAACAAATCTCCAGGCAGAAGCCAGTGAGTAAAAAGCTCCGTTCAACTACTGAAGTAGCCTACAAAATTACAGATATCACGAAATTAATTAGTAATATATCAGTTAAAAATAAATTTAACAAATCTTGCAAGTGATGCGGTAGACTGACACACAAATTAAAATTCCGCAGAAAATGTAATTGTAGTAAGAGCAAAGCAAGGATTGTTCTATTCCGGGATTAGAAGTTAGAAGGGCTGCTAATCAACACAGACTAAATAAACAAAACTAAATCAAACAAACTAACCAAGAATGGGGTATTTGAATGAATTGGATTATAGAACTGAAATCAAATTAACAACTAAACAAAGAGTAAACAACAACAATGAATTAAAATTTGAGTGATTGATGGATTAAAGGCTAGCTAAATGATTCTTTTCCACACACTAAACATATGCAGACAAAGATTTCTAGTTATTCTTTCTATAAACTGTGAATGACAATGCCCCAAATTAACAGTGACACACTCACTAACCCTAAGATTTTCCTAAGCTCAATAAAAAGGAAGACACTTCACTCCTCAAATTATTCTTATCAAGACACTTGTCTACCATCAAATATCATTAAGTTCCTTAAAAATCACAAGCATTGACAAGACAATCATAATGACACATGATACTCTTGCAAAGGAGTTACTTAACTCAATCATGACTAGTGACTTTTACTACCTGCCAATACAAGTTCATAACGATTTAGGTGAAATTCTCTTGTATTCTAGCATCAAATTCCATCATGCAAGCTGAGTTGCACCCTTAATAAACATATAAGAATAAGTTCTTTATAAACCAGATAAGTAAATTACATTTACGTTTTATGAAACAATAATTGTATGTAAGCAATTTATATAAAACATATGTTCATGGCTTCTAATTCACCTCTAGCTAAAAACAAAACTTAGTTACACATGTTCCTCATAATTGAAAAACAATTTACAATAAACATTGAACCTAATGAAAAGAACTCTGGATTTCCAGTGACTTAAATGGATGAATGGATGACTCCCCCCCCCCCCCCCCCCCCACAAACAAATGAATGGATAAATTGTTATGATTATAAGCTGCAAAATTATGAAGGAATGTTTGTAAGACTCAATAGAAACAGTCGGAAAGTGTTTAAACTTGATTAGGACTCTTTTTTGCAGCTAGAGATAGGATAAGATAAAGTGCACATCCGCTACCTTATTTGATGATGTTTCACTCCAACTAGGACTCTTTCTCCTCATGCAAGTCCTTTGTCTGCCAAGCCTGAACTTCATATCTCCATATTTTGGCACATGTTTAACACCAATTAAACTCTAAAAATGTCTAGCCCTTGTGCAGTCCACGCATTCTATCAAATCCAAGTCCAAAACTGCTCTTATTGGTTTTATTTGACCTCCAATTGTCAACTTTTCCAAATTGACCCAAATAAAATGAAAATAAGATAAAACACTATAACAAATGGAAATTAATTAAGTAAATGCAAAGAAATAAGATAACAAAATCGCATAAATATGCTCCTATCAAATTCCCCCACACTTAGCTTTTGCTAGTCCCCGAGGAAAAAAAAAAAAAAAAAAAACAAAGACCTAAACCTTCCAACATTTGCCTCGGGGAATTGCAATGGCTCATGACATATTAAAAATTATTACTTAAATAGATTTTAGCTATCCTTACTCTTAAACTATACTTAATTGCAACAACCAATCACTAGTGCACATTTAATCAATTAAATAAATTTGAAAGTAGTAACATACCTTAAAGAATTCACTCAATTCATCATCAGATATACTCTCTATTTTCACACAGATTTTCTGATTACAATTATGTGAGAAGATTGGTGTAACATGCAGACTAATACTCACATATGTTATAACAAAGAAGACACTTCCTGGAATTATATATATATATATATATATATATATGATCTCATGAAAGGAATGCCATGACTTAGAAGCAAGAACCAGGGATCCAATCTGCTCATACAAATTTCAGACTCCACATATAGAAACACAACAATCGAGACAAAAGTTAGGGTTGTAACGGGGCTAAGGTACTGGCTAACAAAAGTTCTCAAAAAGATAGTAAGCAATGTAATGAAATCAACAACATAGAATTCACCTCTTGATTGCATACCCAACTATAAACATAAATGAGAGACTCATACAAAATTTAGGGTTAGATTTCACAAGATGGACTCTTCTTCAACATACAACGCTTTTGAACTCTTTTCGTTTTCTTTTTATACACTTTTTTATTTTTATTTTTCTTTTTTTTTTCCCGATTCTTTTTTGTTCTTTTTTCTTTTCAACATTTTTTTCTCTTCTTTTTGTTTTCTTTTGAATGAAACATAAATTCACAAGATACAGGAGACCAAAATAGATCCCTCTCCCACACTTGTTTTTTTGCAAATCATAAATCAAAGGGAGTTCTCAATAAGTAATGCTTCATTATTCTTTAAGAACAAGGGTATGGATAGACCTATACTAGGCTAGGTAGGGATTATGCGGGTTAACAAAGAAAAATTGGCTTAATAAGGCTCAATGAGAGTTAAACCTACAATACATATGCAAGGGATAAGGATATTTGGCTTTGGTGGTAACTAGATAACTTCATCTTGATATGTTTGTTATGTAATCAATTTAATGCTTTGAACGAAACAGGCATAAGTTCTAGTATTTTGAAAACAAGAAAAGAACTAATGAGATCATGCAATGACTTTAGAAAAAAAAGAAAGTTCACAAATTGATAACTCTTCAGACAAAGTATAGGCTCAAGTCTCACATAATTGTAGCGTTAGTTTGAGTCTTCCTTCAAGCATGTTACAAAAGCATTTTTTTTTTCCCTTTCGAGACTACATGTGAATTCACAAACAACTACTACAACTAAGTATTAACCAAAGAGCATATGAAACTTCCACCAATGTTTGCAACTTTCTTTAATAGTCATGCAATTAAAAATCAAATCCCCATCATTGTGTTGGAAGGTACTCTAAGACAAATAAACAAACAAACTAATAAAAACGACTCTTTTTGGTTTTTTCTAATTTATTCCAATTTTTCTTCAATTTTTGTTTTTAAATTTGGAATTTAAATAACACACAATAAACAATTTAGAACAGTGCACAACAATGTTAATAGTGATCGGTGGTGAAAATCGAAGAAATTCATGGAAATGGCTCACCTATGTGCTGCGACAAGACTCAAAGGCAGCAATTTACTGTGAAAATTTTCAGGGTTGTTGCTTTCGGCCTTGGTTGGTTTGAGGGCAGTGGCTTGTCATGTGATCCAATCTAACTCCTTTGGTGATGGTGGTCTTACATACATCCCTATTGAGGACTGTTGAGCGTTCCTGCCGTAAATTTTCAATCACATCAATGGCAAAAAAAGAATGGTCATCATTAGTATACTTGACAGATTCAGAAATATTAAAATTAATCACAACTCCATCAAACTCCATGGTTAAAGGTCGGCCAAGTAAGATTGACAATGGTGTAGAAGAAGCTGAATCTTCCATTTTAAGCACATAGAAATTAGATGGAAAAATCAAACGGTCAACCTGCACCAAAACATCTTCTAAAACTCCTTTCGGATATGCATTAGATCGGTCAGCTAATTGAATAATGACACCATCATTTTTTAGCTCTCTTAGATTCAGGGATGCTTAAATGAAAGATGGCATGACATTAATGAAAGCACCTAAATCTAACACGGCACGTCCAAATCTAGCATTACCTTAACACAAGGGATAGAGAAACTACTTGGATCTTTGCATCTAGGTGGAAGTTTTCTTTGCAAAACTGCAGAGACATTCTCACTTACATGTACAACTTCATTCTTCAGAATTTGTCTTCTTGTTTTACAAAACTTCTTCATACTTCGAAACTTGCTTTATTTTATCAAGAAACGAGATATTTACTTGTACATTCCGGAAGGTTTTTAAGTTGTCTTTCTCATTCTCTTCTTTCTTGGACTTAGCAAACTTGCCAGGGAAAGGTGCATTTGATAGAATATGGTTAGAAAGAATTGAATTTGTAATAACCTTACCTAAGTTGGGAGGCAAAGAAGCATTGGTGCCTGCATCATTGAGCTTACTGGTGGCAGGGAATTGCTACAAGGTGTTCTTCACCCTTGTCGTGGCTGGATCATTCTCCTCATTCGTAGGTAGTAAATGTTCATCCCCTTTTTGGCTATGTTTGGACATCTTTGATTCACCACCAACCTTTTTACCACTTCTCAAAGTGATAGCTTTAGCAATTTCAAAACCTCCCATCGGATTGATAATAGTTGAGCTAGGGAGTTTTCCTTGTTCTCGGATTTTTCCCATGAATTTTGCCATTTGACCAAATTCATTCTTCATGTCAACCATCTTTTTAGCTTAGTTTTGTAGACCCTGAGTCAAAGCAGTTAGTGTTGGAAGAAATTTATCATAATATATGGACGAACCTAAATTTGGTTGGAATGGTTGTAGGGGAAGCTGAGGTTGTGCATCACGTCTTTGATAGAACCCCAGAGTTTGCCGTCAATATTCTTATTGTTGTTAAACTTGTTGAGGCTTCCTCCACTTGAAATTTATAGGATCTCTCTAGCCTGTATTGTATGTAGGGATGATAACAGTTCGGTTTGAGGATGAAAATGCTATATCCATACCCACAACCACGAAAATTAACCATATCCATAACTGCCAATTAACCATCGGGTATTACCATAACCATACCCATCGAGTAACGGATTCCCCATCAGTTAACGGTTATACTCATCTTAGTCAATACAAATACAAAAAAAATATTCATTCAATTGACACATGATAATTTAGTAAATATTAATTTCGTAATTAAATATTTGATGTATAAAATGATTTAATGAATGGATCTTTGATAGGAGCATATTTATGCGCCTTAGTTTGCTTGTTTTCTTGCATTTATGTTGCTAGTACTTAGTAATTTTAGTACTTTAAGCTATTTTCGTGTGTTTGTAGGTCCAAAGGGCTAAAGGAGCAAAAAGATGCATTTTGGAGACTTTTAGAGCACTTTTGGGCTAAGGATGGATAGCTTATGCTTGGAGCCAAAGTGTTGGACGAAATTGAAGACCTAATTGAAGACCAAAGTGTTGGAACCTTGTTCCCTTTAGTTTTAGGACATTTAAACCTTTCCTATACCTTTGTGCCGTTACACAACCTGCCATCACTTATCACAACAACAACCTTGCACATGCACTTCCCCCTTTAACAATCCCACACCTTGACATTATTCTTTCATCAACAACACCACTCATTAGCCGTGCATTTCATTTCCAACCTAGCAGCATTTCCACATGCATTCCTTTAATCCACATTCATCTCCATAAACCATCAACACATGCACCCATCACACAACACTCACCTTTGCCGTGCACTTTCATACCCTTTCCAGCATTCCACATGCAACTCTTCATCATTGCACCACAAATCAGCCAACACATGCACCCTTTAATTCATTTTCAGCACAATCACTTCAAAGCCGTGCATTACCCCTTCATTTCCAGTCATTGCACATGCATTCATCATCATCACCCTAGCTTTAAGCCACATGCACATTCAACATTCTAGAAATCAGCCAACCCGTGCATTCATTCACTTCTCAACATAAACAATCAGCCACATTTTAATCATAAACAACCTAGCTGTTTTTCCATTCATCCACTTCATCATTTCAGCTTTCCACCATCAACAAAGAACCATTCATTAACCATTTACTCTTTAATCATTCACTCACATGCATTTCCAACCTAGCATTCCCATTCTTTAATCCAATTTCAGCCACATGCACACAAAACCCATCTTGTGCCGTGAGTTCCCATCAGATTTCCAGCAGCCACATGCACTTCCCTCTTTAACACATTCACCCACATGCACCATTTATTCTTTCATCATTACAGCCACTCCACATCCCTCACCAAGAAATCATTCAACACATGCATCCATAATCATTTCTCCAACCTTGCCGTGCACTTCATCCTTGCAGCCATTCCACATGCATTTCAACTCACATGCACTCATCATCATAACCTAGCTGTCATTCCACTTCATTGCACATGCATCTTCAATTAAATCAGTCACATGCATTCATATTCCCCTTGTGCCGTGCATCCACCATCCCAGAAATCCACCCATCCCATCATCATTCACACAAACTCAACCCTTTGCCGTGCACATCACCACACAATTCCAGCTTTCCAACCTAGCCACATCCACATGCATTCACTCATAATCATTCACTCACCTTGCAGCCGCATTTCCACCCACCTCCTAGCTGTCATGTTCCCTCTTATTTACCTATAAATAATCATCCATTGCAGCCACAATTGTATCATTCTCATTCATACACATTTCAGTCACAAACACCAACCATTTCCTTATTGCCGTGCCTTCCCTTCCAATCCAAACACCATCCACAAACCCCCAAGGCCGTGCCTTACCTTCCATTCATTTCCATCACTCCTCATCCATTCCACATACAAACACCATCACACAACCATTCCTTATACCTTGTGCTACAACAAAGAGGAAGAGAAGCGGGCCTAAACGTTCATACAATTCAAGTTTGAGTTGTTGGAATGTTTAGGTGTTTCTTTTCCTTTGAATTCAATGTTTAATTTTAATTCTCTTTGTTTTGTACGTATGAGGAACTAAACCCCCCTTTGGCTAGGGGGGATTCGAAATATATGTTTATGCTTGCATTTTGATTTGATTACTTCTAATTGCGTTTCATAAGTTGTGGATTCAATTTGTTTAACTGTTTGATTGATAACTTATTTATGTATGTTTATTGAGAGTGATCATTCAAACTCTATGTGGTGGGAACCTCAACATGTTCAACAAGGAGTATATTGGCAGCCATATGAGGAGTTCTATCCAAGACCTATGCAGCCACCACAACCTCATATTCAATATGCCCAACCAAACTCAAGTTCGTCAATAGATTATAATCAAAAGCTTAATGAATTAATTTGTTTGGTGCAGGGCTCACAAAATCAAGTCAAGGAGACTCAACAAGGAGGATATTGGCCGCCATATGAGGAGTTCTATTCAACGCCTATGCAGCCACCACAACCTGCCCAAAGCAATGGAGTCCAAACTCAAAACAAAGAGAGCCAAAATTAAGACAAAAGGTTGGACCACTTGGAAAATCAAATTGGGCAGATCGCGGAGTTTGTAGGACTATTTTGCGACCAAGGCAAACTCCCTAGTTCAACCATTGTAAATCAGAAGGGAGAATTTGAAACCACCAATGCTATCATGTTAAGAAGTGGCAAGGAGGTTGGAACGGACCCTCAACCATCAAAATCAAATCACAAGGAAGAGGAATACACCCAACCCACGGCAAGGGTGGAAACATCTTTGCCGGAGGCACCTATTGCTCCTATGCCATCTAATTCAAGTAAGGTTGTTCCAAATTTAATTAGTTCTAACCCCATTCCACCTAATATCCCTATTCCTTGCAGGTTCATGAATTCCAAGGAAGAAGAAAGTGAAAAAGACACCTTGGAAGCCCTTCCAAAGGTGAAAAGTAGGGAATATCATGAATTCATCAAAGAGGACGTTCTTGAGATAAACAAGCCCAAAGAAGTTGAATTTTATGACACAAGACAAGGACCAATCCTCACATCAAATCTGACCAAGTGCAAAGTCCCTGAAACGTTCAAAGAAGGGGTGTTTATTCTTGAGTTCTTATTGGATCACATAAGTAAGCCACCTCCTCCAATTTCAATTTTCTTTTATACTAACATGTTGTTAATGATTCAGGCACCCAATCTTGAATTTGAACTATTACCGGATCATTTCAAGTATCACCTTCCATTCAAAGATAAATTCCATGCCATTTGATTCAAAAAAAAAAAAAAAAAAAAAAAAAAAAAACATGGCAGAATGATGGAGCCTTCACAAAGGTTGTTTACGTGAAGACCCACTATGTGGCAAAACTCTAGAAGTGGAAGGCATCGGAGCGGAAGGCATCGGAGTGGGAGGCATCGAAAATAGATCATTCGAGGCCTCAATACTTGGTGGAACGCTGGATGACCCAGGAAAAAGGTGCCTCTGGAGATAAGCCGCAAGCTTTTGACGGTCACTTTGAATTCGACCTTCAGATTCTTGCAGCTCATCAAGCTTCCTCTTCATGCCCGACGAATAGTTATTTGCAAGCACATGCAAACTTCTATTCTCGTACTTAAGCTGCTTAATCTCTTGCTTGAGACTTTCCACCTCTGCCATCAATGATTCCACTTGACGGGACCGAGCAAGTAGGCGTTGGCCCATGTTGGACACAGAGCCCGCACACTGAACACTGAGAGCGAGGGACTCTTGAACGGCCAACTCATCGGACCGTCTTGAAAGCAGCCTGCTATCCTTAGGAGTGAGGAGGTTCCTAGCTACTATCGTAGCTGTTGTTGCATCCGTCATCATGGAGTCTTCACCTGAAAGAGGACCATTAGAAGATAAAAAAGAAGGGCGCCATACATTACCTTGACGGGGCGCAACCGGATCGCTGCTGAGACTCAAATCTAAGCAAAGGTTCGATGGGTTAGTCATTTTTTCAAAGGTGTTCAAAGAGAAGGGGTGGATGGAGTTAATTCTCAAAGGGTCGGAGTCGATTTTCAAGAATGGGCAATCTTCAGAGTGTGTATGTTGGTGGTGATCGATACCTCTATAAAAAGCCAAGGCGCCACGACTACCGATTCAAAGAGCCGGATTTTCCTGCGTAAAGTTCGGTGACGATCTCTCGGCTTTTCAGAAAACGCGTTCAACTTTGTCAAAAGATCTCTGACAAAGTTGAAAAACACGTGGAGGCCATCATCGCAACTACACACTTTTGCCGACAAGCGCAAAGTTCGGCGACGCTTTCTCTGCTTTTCAGAAAACGCGTGCAGCTTTGTCAAAAGGAGCCGCATCCGCACTACTACGTGTCGTTCAGAAATCGAAGGGGCGCCTGCTCAGAAATCAAAGAGGCGTATTCAAAGATCGAAGAGTCGTCACTATTTCAAAATGCCGGATTGGCGGGATCAAAACGTTTGTCGACAAGGGTAAAAGAACAGTACCACCACTTGCTATTGGGAAATCCCTATATATGTCGACCTTAATCTTTTATGGCAAGGCAGACCTGAAGAAAATGCCCAACTCTTCCTCACCTCTGAGGGCGCACTCCCAGCAAAGCCTTTCGAAATACTCAATTTTTTCTTCTTCCCCAAATAAGATACCAGATGCCTGGAGTACAGATGATCCAGGAGGAAACGGCACAACAAATACATGTGCTGATTCATTCACCGCTTCTTCAAAAGCAAAGGTATCTCATATCATCAAGGTCAAAAGCAAAAGTATCTCATATCATGCTCTTTCCCTGTCTTTTTCTTTGTCCTTGTTCTTACTCGCATGGCAAAGTGAAAGAAGCAATCAGCCGGCACTTGGAGTCAGTCTTCCGATCTGGAGCCGACTGCCTGGAATCTATTCCTGGTTGCTTACCTAGCGTTGCTCTCGAGTAGTCATCTTCAACGGTTGATACACTTCCAGAGAAGGGACCACTTCTGCAAAGATTGAACAAAGAAACAGATAAAAGGGGTAAGCTCAGACCTTCGGGGGAGAACAAAAGAATCCTCCAGCCCAGTTCAAGAGTAGCACAAAGGAAAATCAACGAGTAGAGGAGACCAAAAGAATCCTGCAAACCAGTTCAAGATTAAGCCTGTGGAATCACCAAGAACAACCCATGCATTCAACAAAGGAAGACCGAGAAGGCACTCCAATTCCAGATTTGCGTCCCTAAACTCTTCTCTTTGTTAGTTACATTCTGCCATGTTTAGTATGTTTAAGTGCTTTTTATGTGTTTACTTATGTTTTGTGTGAATCTATGCTTAAAACATTGAGGACAATGTTTGATTTAAGTGTGGGAGGGTAACTAAGTATATTTGATGCAAATTCGTGGGATTTTATCACCCATAACTTCAAATGTTGTTCCTTGCTGTTTTAAAGTGTATTTAAGCTATTTTAGAGTGTTTTAGAATGTTTTGTTTTATAACTCCGAAAATCACATAAAAATTTGAAAAACATGTTTTGAAAAGCCTAAAAAGAGTGTTTTGAGTCGTTTTTGTGTGTTTGTGTCTTAGGGTACCTTCCAACACAATGATAAGGATTTGGTTTGTAATTGCATGACTGTTAAAAAGAGTTATAAACATAGAGAAAAGTTTGATTTACTCTTGGTATATGCTTGGTTATGGTTATAATGTATGACTTCACATGCAATCATAAAAGGAAAATTCGTTTTTGTAACATGCTTGAAGGAAGGAACTCAAACAAACGCTACAACCCTGTGAGACTCGAGCCATTACCTTCTTTGGAGAGTTATAATCTGTGATTCTTTGTTTTCTAAAGTTGTTGCATGATCTCATTATTCCTTGCTTGGTTGCTACTTAGAATGCAATTGTATCATGGTAGAACTAAATGCTAGAACTTATATCCGTTTCATTCAAAGCATGACATTGAATTGCATAACATATATCAAGATGAAGTTGTGTAGTTGCCACCATAGCCAAATAGCCTTACTTCCCATATTTCATATATGTTGTAAGTTTTAACCCCGTTGAGCTTTGTTTAGCCTTTATTCATTGTTAACCCACATTATCCTAACCTAGCCTAGTTTAGGACTGTCCACACCCTTGTTCTTAAAAGATAGTGAGCATGACTTAAATGAATTCCTTTTGAGTACATTATGAAAGAAAATGAGTGTGGGGGAGAGAATGTTTTGTTCTTAAGTGTTTATGTATGTTTTGAGAGTCAAAAGAAAAGAAAAAAAATTGTGAAAAACATATGAAAAAAGAAAAACAGAAAAGAAAAGAAAGAAAGAAAGAAAAAAGAGCTTGTTCTCCCTTTTTGTTCAAAAGTTGAGTTTTCATTCAAAAGGGAATTCTAAGTGCCTAATTCAATACTTTGCTCACTATTGCTTTAAGAATGTTTGTTTATCCTTCACCTTTCATTGTTAGCCAATACCCTAGCCCCGTTACACCCCTTTGACTTCTATCTTGATCGTTATGTGTTCAATAATGTGGAGTTTGGAATTGATATGAGCTTATGGAATCACTGGTTCTCATTCTAAGTAGTAGCATTCCATTCATGAGATCATATTCATGTCACTATCGTAAATCCAGAAAATGCTTCCTTTGTTATAACATATGTGAGATACTAGTCTTTCATGTTTACATCAATCTCTCACATATAACTAGTGTAGGGTGTGTAGTCAGAAAATCTGTGTGAAAATAGAGTGCATTCTAGTAAGGAATTGAGGAAATTCTCTAAAGCATGTTACTACATTCGAAATGTGTTTTAAATGCTTAATTGTGAACTAGTACGTGGTGACTATGATTAAGAATGTACTTAAGTATAAAGATGGCTAAAATATGTGGGAATAATGATTTTTAACTTGTCATGTGCATTGAAAATCCCTGAGACGATTGTTGGAAGGTTTAGGTTGTGTTTTACTTGTTCAGTGTCGTTTTGTTTTTGGTTTCTTTTGTTTTGTTGCTCGAGGACTAGCAAAAGCTAAGTGTGGGGGAATTTGATAAGAGCATATTTATGCGCCTTAGTTTGCTTGTTTTCTTGCATTTATGTTGCTAGTACTTAGTAATTTTAGTACTTTAAGCTATTTTCGTGTGTTTGTAGGTCCAAAGGGCTAAAGGAGCAAAACGATGCATTTTGGAGACTTTTGGAGCACTTTTGGGCTAAGGATGGATAGCTTATGCTTGGAGCCAAAGTGTTGGACGAAATTGAAGACCTAATTGAAGACCAAAGTGTTGGAACCTTGTTCCCTTTAGTTTTAGGACATTTAAACCTTTCCTATACCTTTGTGCCGTGCAATCACATACACAACCTGCCATCACTTATCACAACAACAACCTTGCACATGCACTTCCCCCTTTAACAATCCCACACCTTGACATTATTCTTTCATCAACAACACCACTCATTAGCCGTGCATTTCATTTCGAACCTAGCAGCATTTCCACATGCATTCCTTTAATCCACATGCATCTCCATAAACCATCAACACATGCACCCATCACACAACACTCACCTTTGCCGTGCACTTTCATACCCTTTCCAGCATTCCACATGCAACTCTTCATCATTGCACCACAAATCAGCCAACACATGCACCCTTTAATTCATTTTCAGCACAATCACTTCAAAGCCGTGCATTACCCCTTCATTTCCAGTCATTGCACATGCATTCATCATCATCACCCTAGCTTTAAGCCACATACACATTCAACATTCCAGAAATCAGCCAACCCGTGCATTCATTCACTTCTCAACATAAACAATCAGCCACATTTTAATCATAAACAACCTAGCTGTTTTTCCATTCATCCACTTCATCATTTCAGCTTTCCACCATCAACAAAGAACCATTCATTAACCATTTACTCTTTAATCATTCACTCACATGCATTTCCAACCTAGCATTCCCATTCTTTAATCCAATTTCAGCCACATGCACACAAACCCCATCTTGTGCCGTGAGTTCCCATCAGATTTTCAGCAGCCACATGCACTTCCCTCTTTAACACATTCACCCACATGCACCCTTTATTCTTTCATCATTCCAGCCACTCCACATCCCTCACCAAGAAATCATTCAACACATGCATCCATAATCATTTCTCCAACCTTGCCGTGCACTTCATCCTTGCAGCCATTCCACATGCATTTCAACTCACATGCACTCATCATCATAACCTAGCTGTCATTCCACTTCATTGCACATGCATCTTCAATTAAATCAGCCACATGCATTCATATTCCCCTTGTGCCGTGCATCCACCATCCCAGAAATCCACCCATCCCATCATCATTCACACAAACTCAACCCTTTGCCGTGCACATCACCACACAATTCCAGCTTTCCAACCTAGCCACATCCACATGCATTCACTCACCTTGCAGCCACATTTCCACCCACCTCCTAGCTGTCATGTTCCCTCTTATTTACCTATAAATAATCATCCATTGCAGCCACAATTGTAAGCATTCTCATTCATACACATTTCAGTCACAAACACCAACCATTTCCTTATTGCCGTGCCTTCCCTTCCAATCCAAACACCATCCACAAACCCCCAAGGCCGTGCCTTACCTTCCATTCATTTCCATCACTCCTCATCCATTCCACATACAAACACCATCACACAACCATTCCTTAGACCTTGTGCTACAACAAAGAGGAAGAGAAGCGGGCCTAAACGTTCATACAATTCAAGTTTGAGTTGTTGGAATGTTTAGGTGTTTCTTTTCCTTCGAATTCAATGTTTAATTTCAATTCTCTTTGTTTTGTACCATGAGGAACTAAACCCCCCTTGGCTAGGGGGGGATTCGAAATATATGTTTATGCTTGCATTTTGATTTGATTACTTCTAATTGTGTTTCATAAGTTGTGGATTCAATTTGTTTAACTGTTTGATTGATAACTTATTTATATATGTTTATTGAGAGTGCACGCTTAATTTTCATGCATGAATATGACGCTAGAATATAAGTGAGTTTCACCTAATAGTTACGAACTTATATTCACATGTAGTGGAGGTTGCTTATAAACAATCGCGTTAAACGAATTCTTGGCATAAGTTTCATGCAATCATAGTAACGAATGCCTCGTCAACACTTATAATTTTCATAGAGCGTAATGATTCTTGCTTGTATCTCTATTATGCAATCATGTAGGGGACTTGTGGGGAATGTTTTGGGTTGTCGCATGCAATCATCCAATTCAATAACGTTAGGAAGATTTGAAGGTTAATTAGTGCATCACGGTTAACTTGGGGTGTTGAGAATTCATGGTTTATTGAAATGCAATTGAAAATCGTTTTATTATGCAAGTGTAACATATGTGGAGATGAACCCCTTAGCTAGCCTTCATTCCATTCAATTCTATCACACATTCACATTTACATTTTGCTTTAATTTACAATATGTACATTTAGTTTAATTTCGTCAAAACCTAAATCCCCCTTTACTTTATTGTCCAATTTAGTTAGAAAGTATCTTAGTTTTTGTTTATAAGAGTTTTGATTAAATTTATTTCCCAATTTCGTCCAAATTCACCAAAGTGCTCAAAACTGCCCAGAAAGTGTTTTTAAGGCAGTTTTGAGTGTTTTGGGTGATGTTTGAGTCTTTTGGTTTGTTTTAGTGTTTTAAGCGTTTAGCTTCACATTCCTTGAGTTTAGTTTAGTGTTTTAAACTTTATTTTACGTTTTTGAGTCAAATCCAAGTGATTAACAATCCCTCCTAATCCCCGGTCCAGAACATCCCTACTTACATACTTACTACAATTGATAAAAAGAGGGTTTAATTTGTGTGCGTAAAATTCACGCATCAATCTTGTGGAGCATACAAATTAAAGCTAAAAATTGATAATGTTGGCTGATCTTTGATATCTCCCATAAATACTATTGGTCTGGATTCTTATAGATTTTAATTCATATCAAAACTTTTTAACTTGCCCACAAAATGGAGCTCACACATTGCAACTTTTGTATTCTCAAGGTAATAGATTTGGTGAATAATAAATAAATATATAAATAAATTATATAATATATAATTCAATTATATTATATATAATAATATATAAATACAATTATATTATATATAATTCAGTTCGGATACGAGGATGGATACTGATTAGGGACCCCTATAACCATATCCAAAACCATAATCGGACATTATTCACGGTTTTTTCCTATATCCAAAATATATTAGAATTTTGATACCCAAATCTAATCCATTCAGGTGGTTATTCACAGTTATCGGTTTTAGCGGTTAGAATTGCCATCTCTAATTGTATGTATTAGAAAACAGGTCATTCATGAACTGATTTTGACCTTGGTAACCCATGACATTCACACTTTCTCAACTCCTGTTCTCAGTTAATTGAGGACATTGACCAGTATGATGTCCTTGCGTAGATCACATGCTACATTCAGTCACACTTTGCACTTTTAACCCTTCAATAAACTGTGACATAAGAGAAGCAAGATTAGTTATTTGAGCTTCAAGATTTGGATTAGTACTTACCTCATTGATATGATGTAGGCATGCATATTCCTTTTCTCTAACTCCTTCATATTGTTGAGCATTCAATGCACGAATAGCTAACAAAGTCTTTGCATTAGATGGCGTTTTGTCAACCAATTCACTTCCAACTGAAGCATCAAGCATTTGTCTCTCAATTAGAAAGTAATTCTTCATAGAAATATTGAATTAGAAGCTCCTCCTTCATTTGATGTTGTGGACAAGATGCAATTAGGGTCTTGAAACACTTATAAGACGCTAGAAAGGATTCTCCTGGGCCTTGAAAATACTCCCTCAAAAGCCTAATGTCGGAAGGCTCAACCTCTATATCATAGGGTTCATCACAATGAAGCTCAGTAATGAGGCAAAAGCCGAATCGAGTCACTTCACAGTCGATTAAATAGGTGAGTTCCTCTTGGTCTTTCACCTCTTGATTAGCCACTTTACGAAGCGACAACTCATGCACCAATTGACCATTGAAGGCTAGTTTATTTACATGCTCTAAGTGTCCAAGTAGGATGCCCTAAGGGTAGCAATCTATGAGTCATTAAACTTTTGACGCATGACTCCTAGCATGTGACTTCTTGGGATAGGTTGTTAACTATTCTCCTATAGGATTTTTTTTTTTTTGGTTGCTATTGAACTCCCTGATTTGTCATCTCATGTAGACATAACAATACAAGCATTCAACATAACCAAATCCAACTACATATATACTTAACACAACCTGTGAACAAGTTTTCATAACAATATATAAACCATGAACAAAGCATCATGACTTAAGCAATCTTAAGCTAATTCATAAAATTTAAGAAGAGTTCATTAAGACAAATCAATTCCAGCCAAACAATCTAACTTCAACAAAACAAAATTGAACGATATAAGCCCTATACACAACCTATAAACAACAATTCATAAAACCAAATCGAATATCACATATGCAATAGAAGGATATATAAAACTCCATATTTCAATCGTAATATATGACATTGCCTTCTTGTATCCTTCTATTGGACAAGACATATAAAGCTCCACCAACTTATATTTTAATTAGCCAATAACCATGTATTCTTGTATCCTACTATTGTAAACGTCTAATCTTGTTTGCATTCCTGCTTTAATCCTCCTCCTAGTGTTATTACTTACATGTACAATGTCATGTTCCATTCCAAAGTCTTAATTATTTACCATGATCAACTTCATGTTCATTATATCTAATGATTTAATTATTTGCCAAAATGTAATAAAAGTATTTTATAGTTTCACTAAACATGGATGAAAGAAAGATTATCGCATTCTTCATTGTTAAGTTGTGGTACATGAATATTGTGACTTGGTTGATGATGTGGTTCATGATGAATCATAATTCTGCTAGAAGAAGGAATCGATAACTTGCACTTAGAAATTGCACATTTGTTAGAAGAATGGTAGGGTCAGCCTATTTAGACAGCATAATAAGATATGATGATGTTCATTATGTGAACGAAATTAGAATGGATAGGAGAACTTTTCATTCTTTATGGCAGATGCTCTATGACCATGGTAGAGTAAAATTGGATGGTGTAGTGACAATGGAAGAACAAGTTTGCTTGTTTTTGCATTAACTTACACATCTTGTAAACAATTGTTTGGGAGTAGGTTTTGTCGATCAGGGAAGACCATAAGTAGGTATTTTAATTCAATCTTACATGAAGTGTTAAGGCTACAAGGTAGACTTTTGAAAGTGCCAAAACCCATTCCTAATGCCTACCCAAATCCTAAATGTAGTCGGTATTCTTCATATTTTATAAAAATTACTTCTAAAATTAATGTAATTAAATATATTGAGCTTACTAATGTTAATGATTTTCTTAGAATTGCTTGGGGCAATTGGATGAGACTTACATTAAATTTCATGTCCCTAAGCGAGATAAACCAAGATACTGATCAAGGAAGAGAGATTGCGACCAATATGTTGGGAGTTTGTAATCTAGACATGAATTTTATATTCGTGTACCCATGTCAGGAAGGGTCAGCCTCTGATTCTAGAGAACTCTGAGATGCGAGAAGTAGACCACCATGATTAAAAGTTCCCACGAGTAACAATAGATTATTTGTTCTCATACTAGTAATTTGAATCCTCAATTTTCTTATATATTGTAACATACATTTTTTGGTGTGTTAGGGCGTTACTACCTTGTGGATGGTGGGTACACAAATGGTCCAGGATACCGTGCACTGCATAGGGGAGTGCGTTACCATATCTCGGAGTGGAGAAATAGAAGACTCCCGATTAATCATGATGAGTATTTCAATATGAAACATGCTGCAACTAGAAATGTCATTGAGGGATGCTTTGGATTACTTAAGATGCTCCAATTAAGAGGTCCGTCATTTTTCCCAATTAAAACACAACTTAGGATTATCACAGCTTGCTGCCTATTGCATAATCTTATTAGAAGACATATGTCAGATGAACCAATAGAAAATGAAATCCTAAACTTGGATGAATCTGAAAATGATGAAGATGAAGAAGATATGATTGAGACTGTTTAACCTACACAAGAATGGACTGCATGGAGAAACATTTTGGCCATGAATATGTACAATGAGTGGCGTGCATAAGTGTGATTTGATTAAATTTTCTTATATATGCATGTTGTGATTTGGTTATGGTTTGTTATTTGAACAAATAGTGATTTCTTATGTATTGAAGGACAAAGTGTGATTCGATTATGAAACTTTATTTGAACAAAATGTGACCTGGTTATGTATTTATTTAAAAAGTGTGATGATTTGCTTATGATTTTTATCACTTACTATTGATTATATGCTATCTTCTTGTGTATGTAATTGTAGGAATGGAAAGTGAACAAAGTAGTCAACCAAAAGGAAGTAGAAAGGTTTGGAAGCAATATGAAGAAGATGCATTCTTGTCCATACTTGAGGAGGCAATTGTTAAGAATTTGTGATGTGATAATGGTTGTTTAACCTGGAATAATGGCTCAGTTTGAAATAGCTATTAATTTGAAATGTCCTGATGCTACAATAAATAAAGGCACAATAGGGTGGAGTACCACACACCTCACAATTACACATCTTTCTCTTCTCTCTATGTGCCGTCGGCCATCCCTTATCTGTCCCTTATAATTGTTCAGTAAAATATGCCTACAACATGTTATCAGCACGCTCTTGATGTTGCGCTAAAGAGAGTTTAGTCTTCAATTAGGGGAGTATTACATTTTAATCATTCTTTTTATGGTTAATTTATTATTTTATTGAATTGTTCTACATGCTATTGATTCAATTTAATTTTTTTTGTGTTGAATGTGATACCAACGCATTAGAGATGCAATTCAAAGGCTCAATAGTTTTTTGGCAATCAAAGGCTTTTATTATTTCCTGGAAGATTGGACAATGCCAGAGAGTTTATATTGAAGGTTTTAGATAAGTATTGCATTTCTTTTGGGTTTATAATTGGACATCAAATTCCCATGTTCACCCTAAAACAGCCTCACAGAGTGATCATAAAGCACAATTTGAATAATCACTCTAGACCTTGGTGAACGCACCAAGCTTTCAGTTTATGCCTAAAGTTATGCAATCTTGTGCATAACTATGTTGGTTTGCCTTGCGACCTATTACCACCCAACCCATTTGAAGTTACAGTTGGTTACTGGGTATGAACCCGACGTTTCGTACTTACACATTTGGGTGTGCATTCGATGTGTCCTGAAATAAGGATGTGAATCTTTTTTTTTCATGATTCTCCTTCAAACTAGCTCTTTAGAACCCTTGCAAACGATCTATTTACTGCTCATTTGCATATTGTCATTTCAATTATAGCCATCCCGTTGTTAGGGAGAGATAAGAACGTCAACGGTCATGTAGAACGACGTGAATTTGCATGGATGTTGCCCACTATGTCTCATCTCAATCCCTGTACCGCACAAGTGTGATAAGCAAGTGTGATGTATTCTAGCTTTCAGGATGTTGCTCCAGACGTATTCCTCTAATTTAGCTAAAGTGACGAGATAATATAGTAGTTGTAAACATGTCTGTAAGGATAGACATCCATAACGGACGTCGAGTCAACATCCTCGAAAGATGTGCTGCCTTTGAATGATGGTTTGGCCTCCTATATTGGATGACCCGGTACTTCAACGGATATCCAATCAATCTGTCTCAACCTGAAGCACGACAGATCACTCAGTTCATATGATTCACTTCCCTAGAAGAGGAAAAACACGACACACAATGAATCCATACTTGTTCACTGTCTCAACCATTTCCATCTTATATGATTAAACTGGATTACTCTTGAGACTTGAAGTTCTTGGTCCAGTATACTAGTTCAAATAAGATAATGGAATTGGAATAAATTATCATTGATGATTGTTTTCACTTATATGGTATATACTGAGACAAATGAAAAACGATGATATCAAACTGCGTTCCATTGATTAGTAACAAAGTAGAACTAATTGGATTACAATCCAGGTTTAATTCCTTACCAAAGTTTGTTTGGACCTATTGTTCTTACACTACCCAAGGTAGCTTTGTTGTGTTACAAGTGGGAAATGAAGTGTAATGAGATGAATGAAATAATGCAATATGATGCACGCCTTATGGTGCAAGGTTTCTCTCAAACGCCCTGTGATTAATTGCAGCATTGCAGATATGGTTAATGTTTCTCTATGGCGATATAGATATTGAGATTTAGTTGTAAGTTCCCAAATACATGGATTGGTTCAAATAGTTCCAAACCACAAAACACCCTCTCAACTCGTTTGAGGCTTTCACTTTACGGATTGAAGCCATCCGACGAATGTGGTATACCCTTCTAAGTGATTATTTGATTAGTTAGGGATATGAATTATGCCCTTGCGTGTTAAACTATGAACTCTTATTTTGAATTGTTATAGTTACAGTTTACATCTTTTTAAGACTCTTGAAGAGCTTGAGAAAACTACCTTACACCTAAAGACGAAATTTGAGATGAAGGATCTTGGGAAAACTCGTTTATGCCTTAACCTAAAGTTAAAGCGTTGTTTTGATGGTATTTTGGTCTACCAGTTGAACTACACCCCAAAGGTGTTACCTTTGAGTATACCTACGATATTCTAACACTATATGAAAATGAGACCCTTGAAGAGATTATGGAATCCAAAGTTCCATATCTGAGTTCAACTTTACGCTTTGTTGTACTTAACCCATTGCGTTAGAAAAGACATCTTCCCTGTTGATCTATTGGTAAAGATGTAGCACTGCACCTACACGCAACCCCTGAATTAGTATTAAAGACATTTTTTCACTGCCATGAAGGTACTACAGACTTGGGCTAATCCCAATGCATCCCGAGTAGATCCGACCCCCTTGATCCTCGGAATGATGCTTGCATTGTTTGTTATGCTAATGTTGGTTACTTATCAAACCCGCAAACACGTCCCCAAATGGTTATGTCTTTACCGTTAAGGATGCCGTAATATCTTGGAGGTCCACGATATGACCTTAGTTGTGAAATCTTCAAATCGTTCTAAGACTCACTGCACTTTACTACGCGACATGTGAAACATGGTTGAGAGCTCTTGTTAAGCATATTCAAAGTACTTCCTATTTTCATCTATTGTTGGGTCCTAACAATGATACATGAAGACTATGTTGTATGTGTCCAACCAACCAAGACATGATGCATCAACAAAGTCAACGCCAAGACATATTGCGTCGACATCACATCAGCAAAGCATCATGAGATTAAAGTCATGCAAGCTGATCTCATACAACCTTGCCAATCTCTACACGACGTCACTACTGAAATTAACTTTCCAGAAGCTTGTTTGAGGAATTGGCATGCCTAACTATTCATATGTAATGCTTGTAGTTCTCATTTGGAAGTTTTGTCAAACTCAGGGGGAGTATCCAGAAGTATACTTACTTGATCTTAATGTATTATTTCCCTTACGATTAGAAGCATTTTTCCTGCTGGGTTTTTGCTACCTAACTAGGTTTTGATGAGGCACCCATCCTAAGCTGATCATACCCTTATGAGCTCTTGTACTTGCATTAGTACAAAAATATGTTTGCGCGATGGCAACTTGCGCAACGCAACAAATTTTGTCACGCAAAGTATGTTTGCGTGACGCTTTGTGCGACGCAAAACACAAAACGTCATGCAAACATGATCTATGCAACGACACTTTGTGCGACGAATACTAGCATCGCACAAAGTGTCGTTCCGCAAATCCCGTTTGTGCAACGTTTTGGGCGTCGCGCAAGATTGTGGCGCCAAACCAAGAATGTTTTACCAGCTTTGCGCGACGCAGGTGCATCTACGTTGTGCAAAGTGTTTTTTTTTTCCTTTTGCTTTTCTTTTGGGGTTCTTGCATTGCCTTTTTCTTATGTGGTATCCACTTGTGTAAATGTTTTAAATTGACAATCGAATTAGTTCATTGTATTCATGTAGGGTTAAGGAGTGTAGCTGCAAAAAAAATCATCAAAATCGGAGTAAAAATAACCGTTAAATCGTGATTTTTCGTTTATATCCGTCGAAAAAGTTTGTCCCTTTACTTGATATCTGAATGTTTGTTTTTTGCGATTTTTGGCGTATGCGATCTCGAAGCATATACAAACAAGCTTGATGGTCGGATCGTTGAAACTAGTTTTGTACAATGCGTATCCCATCAAAACAATAGATTCACTAACACTTAGAGTTTATTTATACTTTCATTAAGTATAACATAAGATTTTGTGGTATCCACTTGTGTAAATATTTTAAATTGTTGATCAAATTAGTTCATTGTATTCATATAGGATCTAGGACTATAGTTGTAAAAAAATCATCAAAATTGGAGTTAAAACTACCGTTAAATCATTTTTGTTCGTTTATAACCGTCGAAAAGTTTTGTCTCATTACTTGATCTTTGCATGTTTGTTTTTTTGTGATTTTTGGCTTATGCGATCTTAAAGTATATACAAACAAGTCTGACGGTCGAATCGTCGAATCGTTGAAACTAACACTTGGAGTTTATTTATACTTTCATTAAGTATAACATAAGATTTTGTAGTATCCACTTGTGTAAATATCTTAAATCGATGATCGAATTAGTTCATAAGCAAAGGGGAAAAAAATAAAAACTTTGCGCGACGAATGTAAACCTTTGTCGCGCAAAATAGTTTTGCGCTACGTCAGTCTTCGTCGCACAAAGTTTTTTTATTTTTTTTTATTTTTTTAAGGAAAACTAATGAAAAGGGCTTCAAAACTTTGAGTTTTAAGGATAAGGACAAAATAAAGGGTGAAGTGAATAGTATCAGGTTTGACTTTTTAGTGTAAAAATGTGGTTTTTTGTTAAAGTAAACAGTACCGCGGGCTTTTAGTTAAAACTCCCTAACCTTTTGCTTTTCTTTTGGGGTTCTTGCATTGCCTTTTACTTTTGTGGTATCCACTTGTGTAAATATTTGAAATTGATGATCGAATTAGTTCAATGTATTCATATAGGGTTAAGAAGTGTAGCTGTAAAAAATCATCAAAATCGGAGTTAAAATAACCGTTAAATCGTGATTTTTTGTTTACAACCGTTGAAAAGGTTTGTCCCGTTACTTAATATCTGAATGTTTGTTTTTTGTGATTTTTGGCATATGCGATCTCAAAGCATATACAAACAAGTCTGACGGTCGGATCGTTGAAACTAGTTTTGTACAATGCGTATCTCATTAAAAATGATATATTTACTAACACTTGGAGTTTATTTATACTTTCATTAAGTAGAACATAAGATTTTGTGTTATCCACTTGTGTAAATGTTTTAAATTGACGATCGAATTAGTTCATTGTATTCATATAGGATCAATGAGTGTAGCTGTAAAAAATCATCAAAATCAGAGTTAAAACTATCGTTAAATCGTGCTTTTTCGTTTATAACCGTCGAAAAGTTTTGTCTCATTACTTGATCTCTGCATGTTTGTTTTTTACGATTTTTGGTGTATGCGATCTTGAAGCATATAAAACAAGTTTGATGGTTGGATCGTTCAAACTAGTTTCATACAATGTGTTTCCCATCAAAATGATAGATTAACTAACACTTAAGAGTATATTTATACTTTCATTAAGTATAACATAAGATTTTGTGGTATCCACTAGTGTAAATATTTTAAATTGACGATTGAGTTCATTCATTGTATTCACATAGGGTCAAGGAGTGTAACTGTAAAAAATCATCAAAATTGGAGTTAAAATAACCATTAAATCGTGATTTTTCATTTATAACCATTGAAATATTTTGTCCTATTACTTGAGCGCTGAATGTTTTTTTTATTTTTTTATTTTTGGCATATGCGATCTTGAAGCATATACAAACAAGTTTGACGGTTGGATCGTTGAAATTAGTTTTGTAGAATTTTATAATAATTTTTTTTAATATAACTTGAACGACACCTAGATGGGGTCGTTGGGCAAAACCACTTTGCTTGACGTCATAATGTATACATGTGTCATGCAATGTGTTAAAATAGTGAGGGTAGTTTTGTAAAATTAGGCGCTTTTTTTTTTAAAAAAAAAAATCCCCAAATTTGGACAAATTTGGACAAAATGGGAGTGTAAAAATTTGGTCTCTCTTCCCTTTCTCTCACTCGGTGTCTCACATCTCGCGCAGCAGCTTGAGCCCTGAGCCTTGAGCCTCCTCTCTCTTTCTCAGTCTTCAATCACTCTCTCAAACTCCTTGTCTCTCATTCCCAACACTATCTCTCGATTTCTCTCTATTTCTGCCTTCATCCAAAAAATTTCACATGCCTCCATCTTGGCCAAGCTCGCGCCGCTGTCAATTTCGATGTCCTCTTCAGGGTCACACATTCAATCTCATCATTTGCATATTTAATTTAATGATTGTGCAATTAATTGTGCTGTAGAGGGAAGAAATCAAATCCATGGTTGAAAAGGATGGGTTTGCAAAGGGAATTGTTTTCAGCCAGTTCACATCGTTCTTGGATATTTCAAGGTCCAACCCGAACCCCAAATTATGTTTCTACATTGTTTTAGATTTCTAGGGTTTTCTATTTGTGTATGCAAATTGGGATTTTTTTTTGCAGGCATATTTGCGTCGTTAGCGGCGCTGATGTTCAATTGCATAAAAAGGTTGGACAAGAATGTGAGTGGAGGTGAGCAATTGAATGCACAACTCAGATATTGATTACTCATATAACTGCATATGAAATTAAAAACCTACCCAGTTGGTAAGCCATTTGATTCTCATGTTTGATTTTTTGGTTTATCTCTCTATCTTTCAAAGTTTTCTTCGTATATATGTTCTCGAATCCAAATCGTCAATTCCTTACTCTCTCCTCCTTTAATTTGGCAGATGGGTTTTTCGATTTAATTCTCCACCCAAGACAGAGAGTTTGTGTGTAAAGAGAGAAGGCAAAGAGGGTCTGGAATTTGGGCGGTGACGGTTGAGTTGCTGCTGCTATTACTACTATTGCTGCTCAAAAAATTGATTGCAATAATGACAAGTACATATAAATACCCCTTCTCATTCTTTCTCCCATTTTAGCTTCTGGGTACTTTCGGATGTGGGTTTTTTGCTTTCTGATTTACTTGGTAGTTCATTGTTTTGTACTTTTAGCATAATTTTTGTACTGTATGGCTTAAAGAAAAATGCCCAAATGCGGATTATTATATTCTGGTAATTTAGCTTAATATTTTATGTAGTTGAGTTGGTTGAGTATCATTAAAGTAAGAAATTAGCGGTGCTATAGCGGAAGAAGAGGGAAGAGAAACAATTGAGTCATCCTCTTTCTGTTTTAGGTAACATAGTTTCATCACTGATAGGAGCATATTTATGCGCCTTAGTTTGCTTGTTTTCTTGCATTTATGTTGCTAGTACTTAGTAATTTTAGTACTTTAAGCTATTTTCGTGTGTTTGTAGGTCCAAAGGGCTAAAGGAGCAAAAAGATGCATTTTGGAGACTTTTGGAGCACTTTTGGGCTAAGGATGGATAGCTTATGCTTGGAGCCAAAGTGTTGGACGAAATTGAAGACCTAATTAAAGACCAAAGTGTTGGAACCTTGTTCCCTTTAGTTTTAGGATATTTAAACCTTTCCTAATCCCAATCATGCCATGCATAACACACCAACAACAACCTACCGTGCATCCCATTCAACTTTGCACATGCATTCATCATCATAACCTAGGTGTCATTCCACTTTAATCCACATGCATTCCCTTCATAAATCAGCCACATGCACACTCAATCACTCAACCCATCCTAGCCGTGCATAACATTCCATTTCCACCACTTTCCAACCTAATTCACATGCATCCCATTCTTTAATTCAGCCACTTAATCATTCAACCACATTCACATTCATCACCACTTCATCACATGCAGCCACACATCCATTCTAACACATTGCCGTGCACATGCACCCTAGATTCTAATCAGCCACTCCACATGCATTTCCAACCTAATCCACATGCATTCATCATCATAACCTAGCTGCACAAGCCACTCCACATTCACCCTAATCACTCAAATACACAACCTGCCATCATTCCAGAAAATCACCATCATTGCCGTGCATCCCATTCCACTTTCCAGCCATTCCACATGCCATTGTCATTCCACTTCATTTCACCTTGCATTTCCAGATTATTCCTTCATCATTGCACCACAAATCAGCCACACATTCACCCACATGCACCCTTTAATCATTCAACCATAAAGCCACATGCAATCTCATTCATCCACCACACATTCCAGCCCATTTCTAACACATTGCCGTGCACATTCACCCTAGATTCTAATCAGCCGTGCATTTCATTTCCAACCTAGCAGCATTTCCACATGCATTCCCCTTACAATTTCTGCCATCCCACTTCATCATTGCACATGCATTCACCCTTTAATCCATTGCAGCCACATGCACTCCCATTTTCTCCCAAAACATTGCACATGCATTCATAATCATTCACACCTTGCAGCCACTCCACATGCATTTCCAGCTTTCCACCAAGTTCCTAGTTGTCATGTTCCCTCTTCTTCACCTATAAATAAGCATCCATTGCAGCCACAATTCATTCATTCTCACTCACTCTTCCATATTCAGAAATTCATTCATTCAAACACACATCCACACAAGCCTTGGCCGTGCCTTATTCCACCATTCCATACATTGCAGAAATTCAACCATCACACCAATCCTTGGCCGTGCCTTCCTATCCTACCACCCCACTCCATTCTACATCATCCATAATCCCCAAAACTCACCTTAGACCTTGTGCTACAACAAAGAGGAAGAGAAGCGGGCCTAAACGTTCATACAATTCAAGTTTGAGTTGTTGGAATGTTTAGGTGTTTCTTTTCCTTTGAATTCAATGTTTAATTTCAATTCTCTTTGTTTTGTACGTATGAGGAACTAAAACCCCCCTTGGCTAGGGGGGATTCGAAATATATGTTTATGCTTGCATTTTGATTTGATTACTTCTAATTGTGTTTCATAAGTTGTGGATTCAATTTGTTTAACTGTTTGATTGATAACTTATTTATGTATGTTTATTGAGAGTGCACCCTTAATTTTCATGCATGAATATGACGCTAGAATATAAGTGAGTTTCACCTAATAGTTACGAACTTATATTCACAAGTAGTGGAGGTTGCTTATAAACAATCGCGTTAAACGAATTCTTGGCATAAGTTTCACGCAATCATAGTAACGAATGCCTCGTCAACACTTATAATTTTCATAGAGCGTAATGATTCTTGCTTGTATCTCTATTATGCAATCATGTAGGGAACTTGTGGGGAATGTTTTGGGTTGTCGTATACAATCATCCAATTCAATAACGTTAGGAAGATTTGAAGGTTAATTAGTGCATCACGGTTAACTTGGGGTGTTGAGAATTCATGGTTTATTGAAATGCAATTGGAAATCATTTTATTATGCAAGTATAACATGTGTGGAGATGAACCCCTTAGCTAGCATTCATCCATACTTTCATCATATTCATATTTACATTATGCTTTAATTACAATTTGTTCATTTAGTTTAATTTCGTCAAAACCTAAATCCCCCTTTACTTTAAATGTCAAATTGCTTAGAATCTGTTTAGTTTATGTTTTAAAGTGTTCTGAATCAAGCCATAATCTTAAATTCGTCCAAAATTGGGTTTAAGGTCAGAAACTACCTAGTTAGTGTTTTTAGGCAGTTTTGAGTCTTTTAAACTTGTTTTGAGTCTTTTGGTTTGTCTTAGTGTTTTAAAGTTTAGTTTTGCATTCTTTGAGTCTAGTTTAGTGTTTTATATTGTGTTTTTACGTTTTTGAGTCAAATCCAAGTGATTAACAATCCCTCCTAATCCCCGGTCCAGAACGATCCCTACTTACATACTTACTACAATTTGATAAAAAGAGGGTTTAATTTGTGCGCGTATAATTCTCGCATCAATCACTTTCCATTTTTCCTTATCTCCATGATCTCTTACCTTTGAGATTAATCCATTTTGGATCATCTTACTTCCATTTCAAAATGGCAGTTACTAAACACTATAGGTTTCACTTTATGGTTAAGAAGTTCAATCTGATTAAGTTAAAAAACCTTGTAGGTTTAAGAACTCTGATGCATTCATGCTTATAAGAATAGTACATGGTTTTTCTTTTTTATATAAAGTTTATGAAAAGATGATTGTTGCTGAAGCTAGATGCTTTACAGTATCGTAAGAAGAGTTTGATGATAGTCATGTCAAATAGTCAAATATGTTTTGTATTGATCTGTCTTCTGTAGGGATTGGATGTCTTATCATATATGCATATGTGTTTTAATCTCCATTCATGTGCTACCCTTGGATCTCTTTCCAAATTGGTAAATTATGAAACATTAGCATATATCTAGAATTTTTAGTGAAGGCTTAGACCCATAGCCAAGCCTAGAATTGTAATTTATGAGAGAAAAAAAAGCATATGTAGTTGAAATAGCAATGACCTATTGTGCTGTTATCTTGCAGTATCTTATGTCCCTTTATGACCAGTTTTATAAGCTTATCTGACGTACAGCCGAATCAGACTTTAATTTAACATTGATATACCCATTTATCGTAGTTAGAATTTTTTTAGGTCAACTTTCGTTTTGTTCAATGATGTTTTGCCTGTGTGGTTTCTATGTTTGGTTCTTAGAACTTAGGAATACCTTGTGGCTGACTGCTTACCTCTAAATTCATCCATTGCTTGTCTAGATTTGCGGATAAACTAGTCTTTGCGCCTTCTCGTGTCTGCCTGATCAATCTAGTTTTAATTTTCAACCCCAGATAAATGCATTGGTGCTTATACATCAATTTCCATCCATGTGTAAGTGCATAATACACTCATTTAAATAACCCCATTATGAGGACTTATCATTTTCTGTTCATCTACAGGACTTTGATGAGTGCATCGATTATATTGACGAAGCTACAAGATCTGGTGGTGGTGTGTTGGTTCATTGATTTTATCTTCCAGTATAGGTTGTTGCTTTCAGGTTGTCTTCTTTGCTGTCTTAATTTAAGCTATTGGTTAAGTGAATCCTTCAAATAAGGTTCTGTTAACCTCTTTGATACAACATGGATAAGAAATAATGTTTTAGCATAAATTTTCTACGATTTTGCGTCTCAATTATTAATATTAGAACAGAAAAAAAATTTAGGGCTTTCAATTGCTGGTTTTAACTAGTTAAAGGTCAAGAGTTATGTAGTTTTGTTGCCTAATGACCAATTTTAGATATCTTCAAATTTGCACTGTCTCCAATGACCATTCTCAATTAATATTTGACATACATATGCACATATACACCACACAGAGGACATAGTCCGACTCTCAGAAACTTTGTTCGAGTATTAAGCTCTAGTGATATGCCACAGGATACAGTTTCCATATCATAATCAAATTTTTGAGGTTTTGATTTAGAGGCAATATATGCATTAACGTTAAGGCTTATGTGATCAATTAATGCCATTGAACGTTAAGGCTTATGTGATCAGTTAATATCTTTGAACGTTGAGGCTTATGTGATTAGTTAATTTCTTTGAATTTCATCATATCTTGATTATTCTAAGTAGCCTTCTTCAGTTGAATACTTGAATAAGATATGTGGATTAAACTTTGAAGGTTGACATTTCCAAAGGGACTTCATCCTTGAAGAATAATCAAATTTTCAAGGTTTTGATTTAGAGCAATATATGCATCAACGTTAAGGCTTATGTGATCAGTTAATATCATTGAACGTTGAGGCTTATGTGATCAGTTAATTTCTTTGAATTTCATCATATCTTGATTATTCTAAGTAGCCTTCTTCAGTTGAATACTTGAATAAGATATGTGGATTAAACTTTGAAGGTTGACATTTCCAGAGGGACTTCATCCTTGATCCTTCTTAACTGAGAAAAGATAAGGTGAAGGGTGCTAACATTAGGTGGCTTTACCCACATTTGTCTGTCATACCAGCCACTCTCTTCGTAAGGTATAACTGTTGATAGTAGCCTGTCACCAACATAACTTCATCCCTGCAGTACGGTAATTATATGATTAACTTGCTTTAAAGATTCTACAATGAGAGACTTTCTACTAAACAAATATTAAGCATGAAAATTGCTTGGATGTGCTTTTTTTCTTTCTTATTGCTTACAATACTACTGTTTAATGTCTCATTATGAAATTTCAAGCCTTGCAGTTGTTTTCGTGCAGTCTATACATACCGGGAAACCTATAGTAATATATGTTCTCTGGTATTTGGGGCTGGTAGAATTGAATCCATGGCTATTTAGCATGTTCATAATCTATCATATGTTTATCTTTTCTCAAAGAACCCCCCCTTAATATAATTTTTCAAGAGTTCTACCTATACAAGTACAAATTTTTTTTCTTGATCCGTATGCTTATGTCCATGCAGATAGAGAAAGAAGCAATAATTGCTAAGGCTCAAGCATTAGGGGCAGTAGTTCGCTCTCAAGGTCCTTTGTTTGGAGGTGTTCAAAAAATGTGAAGTCTTCAAGTGACAATGTCCTTGTTTGTTGGAGGTCTCTAAATAGTTTGATATTTCTTTGTATATCTTATCGTTTTGTTGTTTACTTTAGAAGATTACTTCTTGTTGTTTTTTCTTTTTATTCGGACATCTTGTATGTACATTTTTATATATTTTATAATTAAATACTTTTTCTTGGTTTATTAATTATTGTTTAGAATTTAATTACAATATTTAGTAAAAATTAAATAAAAAATATTTTTGCCAAAAAAAAAAAGGGTTTGCGCGACGAAGACTGGCTTTTCGCGACGCAGGTCTTACATCGCACAAAGCTGTCTTTGCGTCTTTGCGCGACGTAGATATGTGCGTCGCACTAAGCCTCTTTGTGCGACATATGTTTCTTCTTCGTCGCGCAAACCCTACTGTCACTGCCTTGGCATGACGGTTAACATGCAATGAAGGTTTCGTTGCGCTATTTTTCAAGCAACGATTTTTGACTTTGAGCGACGAAGGTACCTACGTCGCGCAAAGTGTTTTTTCTACTAGTATTGCGTCTAGAAGACATTTAGTTTTGACTTAATGCAACTTCTCACTTGTCTCCTTAGTCTATGAGTTTTTATCCCACCTTGGGTTTTACCATTGCGAGGTTTTGTGAGTTTTACCTTTTATGCATTCTTTTGTTGATTTGAAACTCGCATTTGCTCATTGTGCCAACGACTTCATCAACTGAACGTACTTCATCGCTGAAGACCTGATGCGCCCTTTACTTGAGTATTTACACACCCAAGGGGAAGTGTTGCAGTCATATTAGATTATGAATGTGATTGTGTAAATCTTACCATATCTAGAGATATCCTCATTGGATTCTACAATATCTTAGACTTTAGATATTATAAGATTAGAGTTATAATCATATTGGGGTAAGAAATTTATCTTCCTTACTACTATAAATAAAGGCACAATGGGGTGGAATACCACACACCTTACAATTATACATCTTTCTCTTCTCGCTATGAGTTACTAGCCATCTTTCTATCTGTCTCTTATAATTGTTTAGTAAAATATGCTTATAGCATAATGTTTTTTGTCCAATACAGCGCCTTCAATAATTTTTGAACTGATTCTTTTTCTCGTTCTATCTACCATTTGTAATTTTTAATTATCAGATTAAAAATTCAAACGAAGATAATATATATAATGTAAGACGATTATGTAAGAAGAAGAAAAAATGTTAATTATAGTTTTTCCCTATCTGCTCTTGTTGTTTTGTGGACTTTTGACTCCTTGAAAGGTTTGTTCTGATGTGAGTAATAATGTCACTTACAAGATTCCAAAATTATACAAGCATCAAGACTCATGTATGGCTTGTATCTTCCTTGGTTGATCATGCAACTCACCTCGTTGAACGTTAAAGTGTTGCAAACTTTACAATTCGGGTGTGATGTTTTACTTTAATGTTAAGATTTTTATCACAAATGGTCTTTGAAATTAACCATCACTATCAAAATAATTTTTGAAATTAAAAATTAATCAATGTAGTCTCTAAAAATAGATGTTATAAATTAATGTGATCATTCCGTCACAATTCTGTTAAAAATTCCGTTAAGTGCTGATGTGGCACATAAATGGGCCCCACAAGATTTACGGGTTTTTATCACAAATGATCCCTGAAATTGACCCAAACCATCAAGATGGTCCTTGAAATTGACCGACACCATCTGTATGGTCATTGAAATTGAAAATCAATCAATGTAATCCTTGAAAATAGGTGTTGCAAACTCATATGATTATTCCGCTACAATTCTGTAAAAAAATTTGTTATATGTTGATGTGGGTTTAATAATTAATTACAGAAAGTTGTCTAAATACCTTTTTGCATAATGAATTTTTTTTTTCTTATAGTAGGGGCTTACTTTGAAGAGAGATCCCTTTCATAAATTCTCAAAGGCATAAGGCTTAACCAAGGCCTAAGAGAGGGTGTGGAAATAGTTTTCAACCAACAATGGACGCACCTCGATTATAACCTCATTATCTCAAGGCAGACCTCATCATTCTTTGCATCACCAGACCACCAGGGAAACACCGAACAAGATCTCTAAGATTAAGGTTGTGAGGATGTTGATCGCCTAAATGTTAACGGTGATGTCCTAGTAGTCGTTGCCAATGGGCCAAGCTATCACCAAAGGTGATCTCGATCCATGTTCAATTTAGTGAAGAGTGTCGAAGTGTGTAAAGATGGGTGTATCGAGAGTTTTTTTAGAGAATAGAGAGCAAATGAGGTAGAGAAATGTGGAATGGAATTGGAGGTGATTGTATGACTGGGTTTTAGGTTGACCATTTTTTTATTAACTATTAAATTATTAAGCCTATTTGTAATTTTTTTTTTAATTTAATTAGATTTGTGTGATCCATTTATGTGTTCCATTAGCATATAACAACATTTTTGATAGAATTGTGACGGAAGGACTACATTGATTTGAGACACTTACTTGGAGGACTACATTGTTCAATTTTCAATTTCAAAGGCCATTTTGATGTTGCGAGTCAATTTCAGGGATCATTTTGATGTCGGGGGTCAATTTCAAGGACTATTTGTGAGAAAAATGACTTATGGGGCCCATTTATATGCCACATTAACACTTAACAAAAATTTTAACAGAATTGTGATGGAAGGGCCACATTAATTTGCAAACCTATTTTCAAGGACTACATTGATTGATTTTCAATTTCAAGGACCATTTTGATGGTGATTGTCAATTTCAGGGACCATTTGTCATAAAAATACTTAATGTTATTATAGAAATATTGTTATAACTTATAATATGAGTGAAATGGGTTGATATTTGTAAACTAAAAGTGTAATATTGACTATTTAGTAACTGTTATGTTTTTAATTTTCAGTTTTGCGCTCTTTTGAAAATTGAAGCCTGAAATCTTATTTGATAACTATTTTCAATTTTCACTTAAAAATAGTAAAACCTCATAGCCAAAATTTTAAAACTTAAGAAAACTGAAATTTGAAATAATTATCCAACGACTCGTAAGAGTAAATAAGTCTGATAACAATATTATTTAGAGTGAGGAATCTCTGAAGTTGCTTTTTCATTTAGGTTGACAATTTGGATGGAAACTGAAATCAATGAACTCGTGTGCAGCATACGTATCTCATTGTTTCCACATGACCCTTCAGAGAAAGTCCCCTTAACATTTTCCTGAAAAAAATCACTCAAAATGTCATTATATGTCCACTCATGTAACCGATCGTTGATGTACATGACATACCGGCTGACATGTACAATTGAGGGTGAAAACTTTTCTCCTTCTGTCAATAGTGGGAAGAGCATCTAAAGCTAAACGAGGAACATGATGCTCCCACAAATGACAACCAGTTATTAGATGACCCTGACGAGCAAAGACATCAGTAACAAAGTTTGTCTCGCTAAAGATATGGTTCCAATATAATTTATATTCTCAATTGATGTTTAAGAACGTATAAAACTCATTAAATTTAATGAACGTTGAACGAAAATATAAACATTACATTGCAAATTTTCTTCATGAATTCTCTATCATATACCTTCACTTGAACAAAACACACAGATTAACGTTTATATTTTTATTCAACATTCATTAAACCTAATAAATTATCAAAGACAAACTAATTCTAGGGGACCCTTAAGAGAAAGTCCCCTTAACAATCTCCTGAAAAATTACTCTACTTAACCAAGGTCTTAGACGCGATTCTTGTCAAAAGCGATTTTGATCTACATTATTGCTAGCCCATTTTGAAGTTAAGGCCACCCACCTAGATAATATGATTCATTTAAAAAACAAAAAAACAATCGTTGTTGTACATGACATACCAGCTGACGTATACAATTGAGTGAGACTGACTTTTCTCCTTCTATCAATAGTGGGAAGAATCAAAATCTGCACATACTCCACTTTTATATGTTTGAGCTTTCATGCATCACAACACAACGCCCCCGCCACCGCAGCCCTAAGACATTACTTCATCCATCTTCATTTGTAAATCCCAATAATCATGGGTAGAGAAAATCGTGATTTCCACATCTGTTTCTTTCCTTTCATGGCTCATGGCCACATGATACCGATCTCCGACATGGCCAAGCTCTTTGCATCCCAAGGAGTAAAAACCACCATAGTCACCACTCCTCTAAATGCCCCAATAATCTCCAAAGCCACCCAATCAAGTAAAACCTGCTCCAGCGGCGTCGAAGTCAAAATCAAAATCATCAAGTTCCCTTCTGTAGAAGCCGGTCTGCCAGAAGGGTGCGAGCATGTCGACTCACTCCCCTCACCAGAATTCAGGACCAATTTTTACAAAGCAACAAGCCTTCTCCAAGAACCTCTAGAGCATCTTCTGCTCCAAGAAAACCCTAGTTGCCTTGTGGCAGACGTTCTTTTTCATTGGGCAACTGATGCTGCTGCAAAGTTTGATATTCCAAGGCTAATTTTTCATGGCTTTAGTTTCTTTGCCATGGCTGCGTCAGATATTGTGACAAAGTATGAGCCGTTCAAGAACACTTCGTCGGATTCGGACCCTTTCATGATTCCGGATTTTCCTGGTGAGATTACGATGACACGAGCCCAAGTTCCTGATCATGTCAAGGAAAATATCGAAAACGACTTGACCCGGATGGTCAAACGAGCCAAGGAAGCTGAGAAAACGAGCTATGGAATTGTTGTGAACAGTTTCTATGAGCTCGAATCGGTTTATGCAGATTATTACAGAAACGTGCTTGGGATGAAAGCTTGGCATATTGGCCCTGTTTCTCTATGCAATAGAAACAATGAAGAAAAGGCACTTAGAGGAAAAGCAACTTCCATCAACGAGCACGATTTCTTGAAGTGGCTTGAGTCAAAAGAACCTAATTCGGTTGTTTATGTATGTTTTGGAAGCGTGGCTAAATTCAATGCCTCTCAGCTTAAGGAGATTGCAATGGGGCTTGAGGCTTCTGGGCACGACTTCATTTGGGTTGTGAGGGCCGGACAAGATTATGACATGGAGAAAGAGGAGTGGCTACCAGAAGGGTTTGAGGATCGGATGGAAGGGAGAGGACTAATCATAAGAGGGTGGGCCCCGCAGGTTCTGATTCTTGATCATGGGGCAGTTGGCGGGTTTGTGACTCACTGTGGGTGGAACTCGACGTTGGAAGGGATCGCTTCCGGGTTGCCGATGGTGACGTGGCCGGTGGCGGCCGAGCAGTTTTACAACGAGAAGCTGGTGACCCAAGTGCTGAAAATTGGTGTTGGAGTTGGTGCTCAGAAATGGGTTAGGGTTGTGGGGGATAGCGTGAAGAAGGAAGCTGTTGAGAAAGCTGTCAGGAGGATTATGGTGGGTGTGGAAGCACAGGAAATGAGAAGCAGAGCTAGGGAACTTGCGGAGCAGGCAAAAAGGGCTATTGAGAAAGGAGGATCGTCACACTCTGATTTGAATGCTTTAATTGAAGAGTTGAGTTCCCACTAGTTAGAGTTGGAGCACACATTCAGATGGACTTCACTTTCTGAATATTTCAGATTGATAATGTTTTGTACAAAATCTAAGTAAGAATAGTTACTCATAATTCATAAACGAATGATTAATGTTGAGGATAGTGACTAAAAGTTTAGTTGTTTTTCTTTTGACCCAGATTAGACTTTCACGATGCATTTTATTTATCTTTAAGGGTCATATATTTGCCCAGCCAAAGAAAATAATTCTAAGGGTCCTATACTCTTTTCTTTAACTCTCCTTTATTGACTTGTGAGTGTCACACACAGCTAGATATAATGAAATATGGATCTGATTACATAACAAAATCTTCTTTATAATATAATTTACAGGTAGTTCAACATAAAATCCTAAACATGGCATTGGTTGGATTGCAGAAGGGAGAACTTTAGATTATAAACTAGCAGTTGGGCTTGCACGATGCCGTGGGTTTTATAACTATGTTAAACGTGTAGAATATATTAAATTCTATTTACATCCATATCAAACTATATTTACATCCTTATGTTCAATAAGGAACAAAAGATGGGTGTCTGTAGAATACATTACATAGCAAAAAACTTGGAGATTAAGATGTTCATATAGATGTAACACACATAAAAGTATCTTTGTTTCACATGTCCCAACTTTTCACATTGTTCCTCACGACTTCACTCTTCTTTCTTCTTCTTTGCCAAAAAGATGTTTTTCTTTTACCATTTGATTTATTCAGCTATTCCTTGTCCTTTAAAATATTGCGTGAATATAATTGAAACCTCAGACAACAGATAGATAACTAGGAAAGAAAGAAACACATGCATGAATAAAACAAGTTTTCAACCACACCTAATATATAATTAAGCTAAGCAATGAAAACGAAATAAACAAAATATAAATTAAAGAAGAAAATTGGGGGAGCTAGTTTGAACATACACCAACCCACATTCTTACACTCTTCTTCCAGTTTTCTCGAGATCTTTCCAGACATCAATGAGAACTTTTGTGCAATGAAAACAGAATTTCTATAATACTAATTGCTTCCATCCAAGACAACCCAATGACGCAGCATTAACTTACATGGTTGATCCTCAAGTGGAGCATTGTTAAAAAATTCATGCACTGGAGCATCTTTTGAGTTTGATTACTACCACTTAAGCATTCTAAAAACTGGCCCTAAACTCTAAACCCCAAACCCCAAACTCTATTTAGATTCATGATCAGCAAATAGGATATGGTTTGGCGGTTCTATTGCCATTGTTCTAATATTCGCATCCCTTACAATTGAACTCCTAACTGCCCTTTTATTAACATAATTAGTTACAATAAGCAAAAGTGAATCACATATAGTATTCAGCAAGAAAAAAAAACGTAGGCATTTCCAAACAGAAGATTAAATATTACACAATAGTGAGTCACATGCGTATTCGAAGGGGGGCAGGGAAAAGGCTAATGTCCTCCGACGGCGAATTAGTGACGCATACGCACGTTTCAAAGCCAATGCATAGGATGATATGTTTTGACCATTCAAGTCCCTAAACACACCAAATAGGATGAAAAAAATTAAACTAAATAATGGTCAGAAACACAAATATTAGACCTTCACCAAAGTTATTTTTTCCTTAACATTCTTCAGTTCTTCTACACAACTGTACCTCCCTGGTTATCTGGATTTATTCGGAAGCCTTGAGAGTTGTGACGCAATTGATTATGTGACCTAAGAGCAAGTTCACCTGTTGTAAAAGGGGAAGGTCAAGAGCTCGGGAATTGCCCTTCAACCTCAAAATGCATTTCTAGCGCCCAAATTAGAGAGGGCAAGTTGTGGACCATGCAAAGCCTGCCCAAATGCCCGAGCAATTTAAGGGCTGGTTTGGTATTGCTGTGCTTTGAAAAAAAAGCTGCTTCTGTTGTGCTGTGAGAATAAGCAGCTGTGAAATAAAGCAACAGAGTGTTTGGTAAAATTTTTTTGTAAAAGTGCTTTTGAAAAAAAAAAAAAGCAGTATTAGAGTGTTTGGTAAACTTTTATGTAAAACAGATGTGAAAAAAAAGCCGGTTTTTCAAAGCTGGGTTTTGCAGCTTCTTGTTTTTGCCTTTTTTTCACCCAAAACTGTGAAAAAAAGCTGAAGCTGAGTGTTTACCAAACACAAAAACAGCTCCTAACTTTTTTTGATAGCAGCTTTTTTCATAATCATCTCAATACCAAACCAGGACTAAGTCCGGCCTTGCGCCAGCATACGTTCTCCCTTTTTTTGTGTTGGTGTGTGTAAAACACGCACATCATGAGCAAGTGGGCTGACAGCTTCTGATATCTTTTGGTAAAATCACATGTATGGAAGTGTGCACATCACAAAAATAATTACTAAATTTGCTTTTTGCTTTAAAACCCTAAAAGAAAAAACAAAAAAGGCCAAATACCAAATTCCATCCCAAATGTCTGATTATTAGCCCAAGTTTCCACATGGCATGAAGATTGGCAATTGGGCTCTAGCAACAAATATATGGAGTAGAATTCTTTCCGTTCTTATTTTTATCCCCCCAAAAAAAAATCCAAAAACCCATATATACAGAAAAGAAAAACACTTGAAAAGATCTCCTCTATATCGTTGTTAAAAGTGCGAGACAGCGAGGGGAGTTGGTAAACATTGTAGAACAGTTCTGAGTGTTGTTCAATAGTCAACTAATTGAGTACAAACTTAAAAATTTGACTCTCATGTTTGAAACTCAAACACTACCGTTGAAACAATATCGTCCCAGTAGAATATGCTTTACAATCTTCTTAGCAAACATGATATTAGTAGAGGTTTCTAACTCATTGAAATCAAATGCCAATCTAATTGTGCTTACGAATTTCCCTAAAATTTGTTGGATAACAGTTTAAAACAACTACAGTTTTCACAGGAGGATCTTTCCAATTTAATTCTTGCTTCTCTTCGCCGCAAATATAATTTATCTATAATCCCTATTAAGCAAGTTCTAAATTATAACAGACCTCACAAACCAATCAAAACTAAACAATGGGGTGAGTGTGCGAAATGCTGCTCTCAACAATTGGGTGATGGTTTTGCCACTTATGTCTATTTGGTTTTAATTTTGAGGGTATTTATATCTATTTAAGTGGACTTTCTATTATATTTGAATTTTTTATATAAAAAAGTGACATTTATAAAATTGAATGTTAAATTTTGGCTATTATTTATAAAAAAAACTCTTTTTTCCCCTCCTGTCACAGTTTTCTTTTCGTCTTTCTCTCTATTAAAAAAAATTAATACTGGATGGTGGCGTGGCTTAATCATAATTGTTTAAATAGAAAGGAAAGAAATATAAAAGAGATTAGGAGGGAAAAAATCTTTCTCCCATCTCGTTGGCACCGAGAGACCGAAAATTGCCCTTCAACCTCAAATTACATTTCTAGCGGACCATATTACAGGGGGCAATTTACCCGAGCAATTTAAGTTCGGCCTTACGCCAGCAGATGTTTTTTTGGTGTGTGTAAAACATGCACATTCTAAGCGAGTGGATCGATAACTTTTGATATCTTTGACAAAATGACATGTACGTAATTGCGCACATCACAAAAAAATACTTACTCAATTTGCTTTTGCTTGATAACCCTAATAGGCTTCTTAAAAGAACGCCAAATACCAAATACCAAGTACCAAATTCCATGCCAAATGTCTAATTAACCTAAGTTTCCACATGGCATGAAGATTAGCAATTGGACCCTGGCAACAGACACCTTGCTGGCACTGAGAGACTTTTGAGATGCCAAAATCTATTGCTTTTGAAATTGACGTGTAGAGATTTTTCAGTGTGACCGGTACATAGGGTTATATACTACGTGTCATTATATAAATAGTGAAACAAGTGTCATTATATAAATGATGATATATGTGTGTTAAAAAGTTAATAACTTAAAAAATAAAATTTCTCATCACTTATATAAAAGCACGTGTTGGACCACCCGTGTTCCGGTCACAATGAAAAATTTCTCATTGACGTGGGCAATTTCAAGAGCATTGTAGATGCTATTAATACATCGTTATCATAAAGACAATATAATTTATATTCTCAATTTATGTTTATGAACGTATAAAACTCATTAAATTTAATGAATGTTGAACGATAATATAAACGTTAACTTACGAATTTTATTCAAGTGATTATTATTATTTTTTTTTTAACAAACAACATTATTTACTGTAAAGTGGAGGGAGTGGTATAAGCCTTACAATGAAATACCAATAATATGGTTCAAATTCATCTTTAGCGAGAATCGAACCTAAAACTTTTCACTTATAAGTGAAGAGGAATACTACTAAATTATAGTACTAAGTGATTATAAAAGATGGAGAAATCACGAAGAAAACTTATGTCTCGTAATCTCAATAAAAATTGTAGAATTAAAAGGAAAAAGTTTTCTTCACAAATTCTCTATTTTATATCTTCACTTGAACAAAATAAACAAATTAACGTTTAATTTTTATTCAACATTCATTAAACCTAATAAATTTTCACAAGAGAGAACTTTAGGTTATAAATTTTTGTCTCTTTCTTTGTAAGGGTGTTTCTAAGATGCGGACTTTGCGTCCGAACCTTGTGCATGGACCGGAATCCAACTGCCATGATTTGCTGAGCTCTTGGTAGAACCGAGGTGTTGGTATTTTTGTTTTGCAGTTGCGTTTAGGATGTGGTACTAGACTGCCTACGTATCCTTGACAGAATCTGTCACGCCCCAATCCTGACATACGTCCAGAATTAACACGTGACGTCACCAAAAATCCGTATCCAACATACACCGCCTCCGGAATATGGGCAAAGCACAACTCAATAATCGAATCGCATAGAAATTTTTTGTATGCCTTATGGCTGCATCTAACCTCCCCGTTAGATTGCCTACGTACCCTAAGCAGGGATCAAGCCATTCGTAGTTCATCATGCACAATAATTGACATATATCACAGTCCGATTAGGTCGAAAGGCATAACATTTCTCAATCAATCAATAGAACTTGACAAGCATGAAATTACTCGACTCAGGGTTACATAACAACCCACCGGAAAATCATGATTTCCCCTCCATCTATATATAAATCATTATGTCGCAACATGATACCGCAATTCACAACATATATCATTGCAAAGAACCAACAAAGCACAATACCATTCTCTGGCCACATTTATCAACAAGTCTAATCATAACAATAACAATGATATCCAACATAACAATCCCACATGATGATTAACATTTCCACTTCATCCATCACATAATTCATCACGTTTCCCACATAAAGTCGCATTTCATAGTGTGTAACATAGTTAAGAATTAACAAAGTACACATTATTCTCTAGAAATATTAATCAACTAAAATACTCATGATAACCACACTCGTATCCAACGTCATTCCATAATCACATCAATCAATAATGTCAACCATCACATCATCAATAACACATACAACATGTCAAAACGCAAGGCTAGAGCAACACAATTCGGTTGAAGACTACATCTTTAGAAAAGGGGATTTTGGACCACCCAACAGACCGAAGCACCAAAGGGGATTCCGGACCATCACTCAACAAAATCCAAGCAAAACTCAGTTCCAGACCACCCAACCGAATTGAACGGAAGTCCAAGAAGCATAACAACGGCTCGAAGGAACAAGCATGATTCAAGTTACCCAATTCACGAAAACTCAACGAAATGAAGCAATATCGAACACAAATCCACATCACAATGGGTTATCGGTCAATTACTAGACCTCACATCTCCCAAGCAATTCAATATGCATTTCAATCATATGTCACAACCATTTCCAATACACAAGTCAAATCACATTTCACTTCATCATACCAATCACTATGCTTCCAACATTATATCTCAATACATAGCTTGTAACATATCAAGGAATCACGAAGCACAATATTAATATTTATTTACGTTAATCAATCAGTGAGATAACATATCATTTCACGAATTTAATTAAAGAACTCTACATAATTCCCAACTTAGGTTATGAATAATAACATGGTAATTCTAATTTATTTTCACAATATCTATTGGGGGTAATTCCCATCTACTCGAATTTAGGATTCTAAGATCACCTTACAGAATGAATAAGAGCAAGGATTCCGGACCACTCAACAGAATCCAACAACATTGGGTTTCGGACCACTCAACGGAACCAAAATATCAAGCGGTTTCTCATAATCTACCCAGACCTGACATATGTAAAGTCAATGTCAATATTATGGAATTGGTGCACTGGCAAATCAGGCACTCAGATAACCTAAGAGGCTCGGGTGAGGGACAATAAAATAAGCATGTGATACAATAATAAAACCAGCCATCAATCACAATTTATAAACCTTGAATATAAATCTTTCATAAGAAATCAATACCAAACTTTTGAATACTCTGAGGGAGTCACCCAGACATCCAAAAGTTCATTTCAAACAACCATAACATCTCACACCCATATTCATATACACACAATGAAAGTAGAATTAGGGCGACACAGTTCATCCAAAGGCTACACCTTTGCAACCATTTCAAACTAAACTCAATGAACTAAGCTGGATACAATCCCGGACCATCACTCAACGGAATCGCAGAGTAGAGTAGGAAGGATTCCAGACCATCACTCAACGGAATCCAAATCAAGATACGATTCCGGACCATCACTCAACGGAATCGCGGAGTACATTGCATAACCACCAATCAATGAAACAACACATGAATCAAGTTACTCAAGTTATAAAGGCTCAATGAAACAAGAAATGAAATAATGAAACGAGCATTGACACATGTTTCGAAGCAACAAACCCCATTACAATGGGTTAACGGTCCACCACTAGCCCTCACCTTCATCAAATCAAGCCAATTATACAAAACAAACCATATTTCCAATATGCACGTCAAATCCCACTTCATATAACTACATCATTGGCTAAATATAAAAATTAACAATTTATTGGAAAAATGATTATAAAACCATTTCATATTCACATATATTAAAGTCACTCACATTTCATCATATCATACCATCTATGTAAATCAACCACCTTTCGAATATGCACGTCAAATCACATATCACGATCATCATCAGTACACAAGCCAAATCATGTTTAATAAACATAGGTCTATGGCCAAATATATATATATATATATATATATATATATATATATATATATATAATCACATTTCAATAGAATCACATTATAAGATCAAGTCAAATTCACAGATGTTACCAATATAAGAAATCAAGGTAATAAACATATCACATATGTTCAAGTCACTCTCTAACCAATGTAGGCCCACTAGACTTCACTTAAGTCTCCCATAGTACTAATTTTATTATTTAGAACGTTCCGAGACATGTTGACCACAATTTAACTCTCGGTCAACGATGGGGTCCACAACAATCCGCAAATCAGATTTATGATCCATAACTTCCCAAAGTCCACATTATGCTTCGAGAATAACATACTAAAGTTTCATTATGATCCAACGGTCGGATTGTCGTCAATCACACAAACAAGTGGTGGTCCAAATTGATCACCACACCAAACAATTGAATCTTTGGAAACTGAGCTAGACATAGGTTCACATGGTCACTATAAGGTATTTGAAACCTAGACAACACTCGTGAACGATCCCACGTACCGCCACACATGGTGGAAGTTAAGATGGAGGGTTTAGAAACCCTGAATTTTCAACATTAACTAGATGAGCTCAAATTTACATGGTGCTAGAGCTCAACAAGGGAAACATTTTTCACAACTAGGCCGACGATAAATTCTAACCGGAAACTATTCAAATTCACCGGAGAAAACCGGACTTCTAGGGTTCTAAACACCCAACTCTAAAATGAATACAAAAGCACAAACTAAGCATACCAACTTGAAGATTATGAAGAGTAGATGAAGTTTCATACCTCACTCGAAGGAAATCGTTGCCGGAATCGCCGAAAAAATGATAAACCGCTGGAAAAGTCGTGGGCTTTGCAACATCGAACTGCAAAGATGGAAAAGAAATGTGGAAATCTAACATCACAAATATGTAGGGCTCGTCAAAAGCTTTCCATGGACACCAAGATCACCCAAAACGGAGCTCGAATGAAGAAGATACAAGCGAGTCGAGTTTGGTGGGTTTATGGGTCCAAGTCTCCCTAAAATGGGTTAGTAACAGCTTTTTTTCCCAATTTTCAGAAACCTCCCCCTTTTCTGGAGGTTTCACTCCCATGTATAGCATTTTGGTAAAATTACCAAAATGCCACCAACTTTAAACAACTCTAACTTCTTCGTTTTGACTCGGAAATAAGATTTGTTTACACCTACGTGCTCATGGAATCGAACTCTACCTAACCAATTCAAGAGTTGACCGAAAAGGTCGAGAAAATTAGAAATGACTAAAGTACCACTCACTTCGTTTTTCTTAAATTTGGGAAAATAAAGAACTAGTTCCAATCAAATCTTCGAAATACGTCAAGAATAAAACAAAATAATAATTTTGGGGACGGGATATCACAGAATCAAACCAACGTAGTTCGTGGTTTTCATTGATCAGTCAATAACCCACTAAAAAACAAAAAATTGTTTGCTTGGATTTGGTGTCTTGTGCAGTTTCAGCTCGTGCAAGCAGGGAGTGTTTAAGCCTTGTGTAGTTTCAACTCGTGCACATAAGGACTTTAGGCCATTTGGAGCATTTAATGCCTTGTACAGTTTCAGTTCGTGCAGTCAAAGACTTTGTGCCATTTGGAGCGTTTGATGCCTTGTGCAGTTTCAGCTCACACGGCTTTGTGCCATAGAGTGGGGGCAACATCCCATGTGAGCAGCATTCCTCATAAAATTGGAAACTTTTATTAAAATAAACACACACTTACAAACAAACAAAGGCCAATTTATTCCTATAAACAAACAAAGAATGGGCCTAACAATAATGAAAACACAGAAAATGAGCCCAACAACAGTGAAGCCCAAACACAACAAAACTTTCGAGAACCATCCACTGCACTCTCCACCGCCGATCCGAAAATCAGCCAGCCATCTAATTCTCCATCCATCACCGATCATCACCTCCACAGACGCCACCTCCGCACAGCTATCAACAAGAGATAGTCGACGACAGAGAAGCCAACCGTCAGAATAAAGCTCTGGGAAATTCTCGTGCAACACAGCCAGAAATGACAGACAACAAGGAGAACGTGGTGGTGTGGGAAACACCCGAACCAGATAAAACTCGAAACTCTACACATGAACTCAACAGAAAACATGGCTGAAAATCGAAGCAAGGAAGGGCCGTGAAAAGGGATACCCACGGGGGTTAAGAAATTGGAAAGGTCAGAGAGGAAAATTGGAAGAACCATCAGCAGATGTAAGGGGAAAAGAAGGAAAAGACAAAAATAAAAGACCACCCACCGATCCTAGCTCCAGCTAGGATCGGCAAGCACTAAACTAAAGCACGATCGGGAAATCCCTCACACGAAATGGTAAGAAACACCCTCAAGCAAAGGGAAGGTCTCTCACAGGGAGAGTTGTCTCATCACTTCTTTCTTTTTCTTGTAGAATTTACAATCTCTTTGGCAAGACGATGCCCAAATTTATGAAAGAAACTACATGATTTCCACATTAGAGAGCTATGGCTTTTTAATGGGAAAGACACTCACGTGGCAACCTTTATTAAAAAAAGTCTTTTTATCCAAAATGATCTCTGAGATTTGCATAACACATCATTTTGGTCCATGAGATTGAAAATCGATAAAAATGGTCCCTGAGATTGTCCACCATCCATTATTTTGGTCATTCCATTAAAAACTCTGTTAAGTGTCCGAGACCTCTTGGCCGGACGTTTGGGCAATTTTCAAAACTTTGTAACTTAATCGTTTCTTAACCAAATTCGACCCATAATATATCAAAATGAAGATAGGAAAGTGTAGAAAAATATTATACCAATTTGGAAGCCCCATGGTTGCCGGAGATGACCGGAAAATATCCTGAAAGGTGACTGGTCTGTAGAAAAACTGAAAAACTTGCCGAAAATTGGGTAAACTTTAAACGTTCATAATTTCTTCAATAATCAACGAAATCGAGTGATTCAAAAACAAAAATCATACTTTTTGACGACAAAAAGATAATGGTACATTTTATGATGCTAAATCATCGTGGTTTGGCCGAAAAACTGCTCGAAAGTGACTAACTTGACAACCAAGACAACCACTTTCGAGCATTTTTTTCGGACAAACCACATCGAATTAGCTTTATAGAAAGGTACCATGCTCTTTTTCTTGTCGAGAAGTATCAGTTTCATTTTTAAATCACTCGATTTCGTTGAGTATTGAATAAGTTATGAATGTTTAAAGTTTACCCAGTTTTCGGTGAGTTTTCCAGTTTTCCCTCAGACCCTTCAGTTTTCAGGCTAGTTTCCGACCATCTCTGGCAACCATTGGATTCTAAATAGGTATAATCTTCTTCTGCACTTTCCTATCTTCATTTTGATATATTATGGGTCAAATTTGGTTAAGAAATGATTGAGTTAAAAAGCTCTGAAAATTGCCCAAACTTCTGGCCAAGAGCTTCGGGACACTTAACGGAGTTTTTAACGGAAGGACCAAACAATGGATGGTGGACAATCTCATGGACCGTTTCTATTGATTTTCAATCTCAAAGACCAAAGTGATGAGTTATGCAAATCTCAGGGACCATTTTGGATAAAAAGCCTTTTTTTTAATAAAGGTTGTCACGTGAGTGTCTTTCCCAATTAATTTGGACAGTTGTTAGAAAGCTTTTTTTTTCTTCTCTGTGAACATCATATAAGCCCCTCCTAAAGCTCTAAAGCTATTTAGATTTTGCTTTTTTCGTTTTTTTTTAATTTTTTTTAAGGACCCCACTTGCGGTATACTTTGGACTTCTGAGAGCCTAATCATTCTACAAACGGGACCTGGGTTGTGGGGGACCACGTGAATAATAGGACCTTCATCCTTTTTCTTTATTGCAGGTCGTCTCTTAGCATTTTTAATCCTTGAATTAGATAACAACTTTGAAAGCAGTAGCCTACACTAAACAATTTCATTGTCTTTTCCTCATATGTTCCAGTGAGAGCCCACTTTGACTTTATCTTGGTTTGGTGGGAATGAACTGAATATCCTTTCTTCTGCACATTTGGTGATTTAAGGAAGAACATGCGGCCATTGACGTTTGGAATCAAATGAGATGCGGTGGGGACTGTGTCTCCTTGTTGTTATAGTAGGGACTAGTGATGACATTGTCATTTGGCGGTTGCTTCCTTGTTCTACATGAGATGCAGTCTTCAAACCATCGTGGCCCATAGAATTTCTTCATAGTGTTTAGCGTACAAATGTCATGGTGTAAAGATGTCAATATCCTAGCACCTCCACGTCCACGTATAGACTTATTGTACCGGAAATTCTTGACTAGTAGATTTCGACCTTTTGTGCTGAGAAAATGCTTGACGAGTAGATCCGAGCCATTGATTTTGAACATCTTGGAGGAGTTCACTTTCTAGCATGTCTGTGTCTACGTGCATACATTCTATACCGAGACAATTCTTGACGAGAAAACTTCGACCATCCTTCTATGCAAACTGGTTATGTTCTTCTGAAGAAAAAAAAGGCAAGAATTGTTATGCTTTTCTTTTGGCAGGAACCATTTTTGTTCTTGCATACCGAACTGCTACAATCACCGGAAAGCTGATCTTGTTGGTCTAATTTTGAAGTACACTTTGATAGCGGAGAAGGGTTTGTTAATATAGGAGAATCTAATTAGGATTCTCATGGGCTAGGTTTTGTAAATCCCTATGGACTTTAGATTACTTGTACTCCTAGTCAATTGACTTGTATATATTTGTATCCTTCTGAGATCAATTAAATCAATACAATATAAATCTACATGGTATCACTTGTTTATGTTTCATTTTCCTGGCAAAACCCTAGCCTATTTTTCCTCCAAATTAACTCCTAGTCCTCCCCTATCCTCTCTTCTTACCGTGCCCTGGCTTCTCTCATGGCTACTAGGCTTCGTCATCCTCCACCCATGTTGGGCCTTCTCTCTGGTCCCAACGTAGCCCACTTTCTCAAACTCACTAATTCTAACTACCTACTTTGTCTTAGTCAGATGAAGTCGTTTTTTCTGCGTCATAATTTATTTGGCTATGTGGATGGCTCTATTCCAACCCCTGAGACCACTCTTCATTCTGCTGACATAGAGCATGTTGCACCAAATTTTGCTTTTGCTACATGGTTCCAGACTGATTAACTAGTTGTCAGTTATCTGACTTCTACACTTTCCAAGCCTATTTTGTCCTTACAATTGGGAAAACCTCCTCTAAAGCTATTTGGGAGTGTCTTCATGCACACTTTTCTCATAAATCTGTCACCAATGCCACGAATCTTCGATTTCAACTTTTGGCACTTATGAAAGGCTCTCGTGCCATCTTGGACTACCTTAAACATGCTAAGTTTTACGCTGACTCTTTTGCTTCTATTAATCAACCTGTATTTAATACTGATTTGGTGAGGTCTGTCCTTAAAGGTCTTAGTCCTGATTATTCTATGTTTCTCACAGCTATAATTAATTCTCCACCCTTCCTGAATTTCCCTGACCTACATTCTCAACTCTTAACTTTTGAGAACCAACCTCGGCCTACTCCCGCTGCCAATTTTATGCAACAGTCCGTGGGCCAACCTTCTCTGCAATAGCCCGTGGGGTAGCCTCATCTACCAGAGCAGCCCTATTACCAGCAACCTAATCCTCCCCAAGCTATTGCCTTTTAAGTGGAAGCCCATGATGCCGTGCAGCAGCAAGGCCTGCCACGTGCCAGAAATTGAGGTTGTGGTGGGTTTCACCAGCATTCACGTGGGGTCATGATAACCATCGTGACGGTGGCAGTAGTGGTTGTGTTGGATTACAGCCCAATAATTGTGGGTTTAATCCTTCTAATTAGCAAGGTATCTTTAGTGCTCTTCTTGGTTTTTGGTGTAGTTATTGTAACTCACATGGACACCATGTCTTTACTTGTCTGCATCGCCCTGTTCCCCTCATTGCTGATTATCATGTTGTTCCACCTAGTGTGGCTAATGATCCTACTTGGTACTTTAATACGAGAGCTCACCAAATGACCAACAATAGGGCCGCTCTTCATGACTCGTCTCCTTATAATGGTAACGAAACTGTCCTCGATGGTAATAAAGCTTTTATTCCTATAACTCATATTGGGTCTTCTTCTTTCACATTAGGTTCTCGTCAGTTCAAATTAAATAATGTCTTATATGTTCCTTCCATTAAAAAAAATCTTATCTCTGCCTCTCAGTTTACTCAAGATAATTTTGTTGTCGTTACTATTCATCTATTTCGTCAAGTAATTTCTAATTTTTATTATGGTTCTCTGTTGTTTCAAGGCCGCTGTGAAGATCATCTTTATCCTATCGGCCCATCATGTCAATTGGCCTTTCATGCCATTTCCTTCTCCTTGTGGTACTCCCATCTTGGTCATTCGTCTTTAGGTTCTATGTCGCAAATAAATAAGGCCTTTTGTAAGCCATGTGCTCTTTCTAAGTCGCACAAGTTACCTATTAATTCCAATACAGTTATTGCTCCATTTCCATATTATTTAATTCATTATGATGTTTGGATATCCTCTACTCCATCAAATTTTGGATTTCGTTATTATGTATTATTTATTGATGATTATAGTCGTTATTTATGGATTTACCCCAAGCGGGCTAGATTGGAGGTTTTAATGCACTTTGAAACCCTTTATCATATGGTGCATAATATTTTTAATTATTCAATTAATTTTTTCCAAATGGATAGTGGTACCGAATATGTTAATCGCTCCATTAAAACATTTTGTCAACCAACTAGAATTGTTCCACATGTCTCATGTCCCCACACTCTTGAACAATATGGCTTGGCCAAACGCAAGCACCAACATATATCCACTGTCACCCGTCTTCTCCAAAACATTGCCCACGCCGCCCCTTCCCTTTAGGTTGAAGCCACCCTCCCTGTTGTCTTTATTATTAATCATCTTCCTTCTTTGGTTTTGGGTTGGTTAGTCCCTATTTACGTTAATTTGATCGTCATCCCAATTTGTCCCACCTTTGTACGTTTGGTTGTGTTTGTTACCCACATTTAGGAGCTTATATCACTAACAAATTGGAACCTCGTTCCAATGAATTGTTTTTCGTAGGTTACAACTCTCAACATAAAAGTTATTGTTGTCTAGACCTAACCATTAATCAGATTTTTATCTTTCATGTCACGTTTGACGAGAATAATTTTATGTTTGCCAGACCTGCTGCCCTTGCAGCTTTGCCTCCTACTGTTCAGCTTCTCTTCGAACCTGCGCATGCACCTTTCCATGGATCCTAGCCTAGTGCGCCTCCCCCTAGAGCCCAACCCATCATGCCTCCTCATGAAACTCCACCTATGCATCCAATCTTGCAGCTCAGCAAACTTCTTATCGCGCCCAGCCCAATGGTTCATGCGCCCAATACGCCTATTTCTGTCCCTCCGACCAATGCTCCGAGCCACGTGGCGTCAGTTTATATGCCATCTCCACTTGCTTCTGGATATGGGTTAGCCCCATCAAGCCCAAAATCTCTACAGCTTCCAGCTAACTTTTGTTGAGTCCTTAGCAAGCCATTATACCAGTGCCCTTCTCGTCTGCCCCCGTTGGGTCTTCCTTACTCCATCCTATAAAGACTAGATCACACACTGGCCACTCTCAACCCAAACAATGTGTCCAACGACACTGTTTGTTACCCACTGCCTCATTCACTCAGAGTGTCCAACTCTAATTCCGTTGAACCCACTTGTTTCACTCAGGCCTCACATCCCCTTGAGTGGCGTACCGCTATGACCGAGGAATTTAATGCTTTACTTAAAAATGGTGTGTGGTCTCTTGTTCCCTCTCATCCCTCTCAGAATTTAGTTGGTTGCAAATGGGTTTTTCGGATTAGGCATAATGCAGATGATTCCATTGAGCTGTATAAGGCTCGTTTAGCTGCCAAAGGCTTTCATCAGCAATATGGTTTTTATTATGATAAGACATTTAGTCTGGTTGTCAAGCTTACCATCATATCTGTAAACTGCACAAGGCTCTTTATGGTCTCAGACAGGCTCCTCGAGCTTAGTTTTAGCACTTCAGTACATTTATCCTCTGTCAAGGCTTCATTCAAAGTCTTGCCGATCCATCTCTCTTCATATTTCACCATGGTACGACATATCTCATTTTACTACTTTATGTCAATGATATTGTGTTAACTAGCAATGATTCTGTAGCTCTTTGACGATTTATAGATCTTTTGGGCCATGAATTAGAGATTAAAGATCTTGGGCCTCTTTATTATTTTCTTAGTTTTGAGGTTTGTTCTACTTCTGTTGTCTCCATCTATCTCAAACCAAGTATGCTCTCGATTTGTTCATGAACGGGTCAAGTTGGGTACTCACAAAGTCCAGTTTATTCCTTCCATTGATCAACCTACGGATGTTCCTACTAAAGGACTCTCTACGCCTTGTTTTGATTATCTTCGTTCCAAGTATGAGTGGCTTGTCAGTGTAGGAGAATCCATTAGGATTCTCATGGGCTAGGTTTTGTAACCATGGGCTTTAGATATTTGTACTCAAGTCAATTGACTTAGTATATATTTGTATCTTTATGAGATCACCGGAAGGTTGCTTCTAGAGTGGAGCGATTGGCACCATTTTGATTTGTTATAAAGAGAGGTCCTTCATTTGAACATTTCTTTGTAAGAGCACGTGGGAAACTAACTTTGCTTCGATGGTCCTGTGCCATGAGTGGAGATTTGTGTAAGGAAACAAATAATAAAGAAAAATAAAAATTTCACCTTTGATTCTTCTTCCTCGTGAACATTCTACATAATTGCAATCCTTTGCTCCTTTCTTCTCTTTCTATTTCTACGGTTTGCATTCGTCTCTCCTCCGCTACACTCTCTACTCTCTCTCAGCTTTTTGCTCTCTCCTCCACAGTTCAGAGATCATTTTCCATTTTTTGTTACGTGTACCACTTTCTTGGGATGCAGAGAGGTTGAGAGAAGGCCATCACTTAGTGGAGAACGTGGGAGGGCAAGGATAAGAGCTTGGAAATTGCCCTCCAACCTCAAATTGCATTTCCAGAGGGCCATATTGAAGATGGCAATTTGTGGGCTATGCAAAGCCCGCCTAAATGCTTGAGCAATTTAAGTCCCACCTCGGACCAACAAGTGTTCTCTTTTTTTTTTTTTTTTTTCTTTTTTTTTCTTTTTTTTGTGGTATGTGTAAAACATGTGCATCCTGAGCGACGGGTCGACAGCTTCTAATATCTTTTGGCAAAATGACATGTCTGTAATTGTGCACATCACAAAAATACTTACTCAATTTTCTTTTGCTTGAAAACCCTAATGGGCTGCGATCTTTTAAGAAAAAAAGGCCAAATACCAAATACCAAATGTCTAATTTACCTAAGTTTCCACATGGCATGAAGATTAGCAATTGGACTTTGGCAACAGACACCTCGCTGGCACTGAGAGACTTTTGAGATACCAAAATCTATTGCTTTTGACATTGACGTGGGCAATTTCAAGCGCATTGGAGATGCTATTAATACATCGTTATCATAAAGACAATATATATATATATATATATATATATATATATATATATATATTCTGCTAAAAGAATCATATAATAAAAAAGAAACTCTCGGATACAACTATTCCAACAAAATCAAAACGAAGAGCATGTGAAGCAAAATCAGGAATATGATGCTTCCACATGTGACAACCAGTTAAGAACCTGACGAGTAAATCCATCACCAATAAAATTTGCCTCTTTAAAGATAGGGTTCCAATATAATTTATATTCTCAATTGATGTTTAGCAATGTACAAAACTCATTAAGTTTAATGAATGTTGAACGAAAATATGAATGTTGCCTTGCAAATTTTATTCAAGTGACTATAAAAGATGGAGAAATTACGAAGAAAACTTATGTCTCGTAATCTCCAAGAAAATGATAGAATTAAAATGAACAAGTTTTCTTCACGAATTCTCTATCTTGTAACTTCACTTGAACAAAATATACATATTAACATTTTTATTTTTATTCAACGTTCATTAACCTAATAAATTGTCAAAGACAAACCAATTCTAGGTGACCCTTAAGAGAAAGTCCCCTTAACAATCTCCTAAAAAACTACTCTACTTCTTTTTTTTTTTTTTTTTTTGAAATATTATCTACATTAAAAGGGTGGTGTTGTTGGGGGAGGGGGGGGGTTGGGCGCTAAGTCTTACAATAGGCTAGCAATAATAGGTTCAAATTCGTTTTTGGTGAAAATTGAACCTAAGACCTTTTACTTACAAGTGAAGAGAAATACCACTAGACTGTAGTACTAAGTGGGGAAAAATTACTCTACTTAACCGGTCGTTGTTGTACATGAAATACCGGCTGACGTATACAATTGAGGGAGACAAACTTTTCTCCTTCTGTCAATATATAGTGTGAAGAATTAGAATCTTCACATGCTCCACTTCTATTTATTTGAGTTTTCACATATCACAAACAACGCCACCGCCACCGCAGCCCTATTGAAATCCCAATAATCATGGGTAGCGAAAACCGTGACTTCCACATCTGTTTCTTCCCTTACATGGCTCATGGCCACATGATACCGATCTCCGACATGGCCAAGCTCTTTACATCCCAAGGAGTAAAAACCACCAAGTCATCACTCCTCTAAATGCCCCAACATTCTCCAAAGCTACCCAATCAAGTAAAACCTACTCCGATGGCATCGAAGTCAAAATCAAAACCATCAAGTTCCCTTCTTTAGAAGTTGGTCTGCCAGAAGGGTGTGAGAACCTCGACTCACTCCCCTCACCAGAATTAAGCGCCAATTTTCTCAAAGCAATAAGCTTCTCCAAGAGCCGCTCGAGCAACTTTTGTTCGAAGAAAGGCAGATGTGCTTTTTGTCAGAATTTTAGAAATATATTAGTGTATTTGCAGCAATTTGATCTTAGAGAAGAAACAATTGAGGGAGGAATGAGAGATAGAGAGAGAAAGTGATGAAAATTCTCACAGAGATCCAATGTGCTATTCTGCGTGCTTCATTCCTTCACAACCATTTTCATGACCGTTAGAAGGGAAGAGAATCTAGGAGAGCCTATGTGCTCATCCAACCATTCATTACAAGACCCTATGAGATCTTGCCACTTGCTCACATTTGAGCCTAATGCAATTTGATCTAATCTCAACCTTTGATCTCTAACAACTCACTTTACTCAAACTAACAGCTTGCTAAAATAAAAGAAATCACAGTTTAGACCTTAATTAGCTAACACTCCCTTCTAAGGTCTTAACTGAGATTACTCCAAGCTTGTCTCTCATTTAGCTAAAGCCTTGGTGAAGATGTCTACTAGTTGCTCCTTACTTTTGTAGAATTGCTGATCAATTGTTCCTTCGTGGATTGCATCCATGATGAAATGAAACTTCTTCTTGATGTGTTTAGATCTTTGATGAAACACAGGATTCTTTGACATGTCAATCGCAGATGTGTTGTCACACGTCAAAAGGGTTGGTTCAATCTGTTCTTCACCAAAATCATGCAACACAAATCTCAACTATATGGCTTGAGTAGTAACTTCAGAAGCACTCATATACTCGGCCTCTACATTTGAGAGTGCAACACTTTGTTGCTTCATAGAGGCCCATGAGAATGCACCACTTCCAAAGCTCAAAACATAGCCAGAAGTAGATTTTATGTCATCTTCATCCCCACTCTAGTCACTATCACAGAAACCTATGAGCAAGGCTGCATCTCCCTTCTTATACTTGATTCCATAATCCACAGTTCCTTGCACATATCTTAGTATCCTTTTGGCAGTGCCAAGATGCTTGGTGGAAGGACAATGCATGTATCTGGCAAGTACACAAGCTGAGTACATGATATCTGGCATTGTTGCAATCAAGTACAAAAGACTACCAACAATTCTTCATCTACAGTTCCACTCTCATCATCTTTCCTTAGCTTATCAGTGGAAGGTAAGGGAATTAAGACAGATTTGCGTTTTTTTCAACCCAAACTTGTCAAGTAAACTTAATGCATATTTCTTTTAGTGAATGAAGATACTCCTTTCATGTTGAATAACCTCAATTCCCAGGAAATGATGTAACAGTCCTAAATCTGTCATCTCATACTTGCTCATCATGTCACATTTGAAATTTTCAATCATTTGTGGACAATTTACAGTGTAGACAATGTCATCCACGTATATAGAGACAATCAAAGTTCCATGTCCTTCCTTATGCTTCACATATAGAGTAGCTTCACTCGGACTTTTTATAAAACCACACTGCACTAAGTAGATGTCAATTTTGCTATACCAACCTCTAGGAGCTTGCTTCAGTCCATAAAAGGCTTTCTTTAGCTTGTATACCTTGTGTTCTTCCCCCATGAACAATACCCATTTGGTTGATCAATATACACCTCTTCTTCAAGAATTTCATTCAGAAAGGTAGACTTCACATCTAGCTGAAACAATCTCCACCCTTTCTGTGCTGCCAAAGCAATGAGGGTCCTTATAATGTCCAATTTAGCCATAGGTGCAAAAGTCTCATTAAAATCAATCCCAAGCTTTTGAGTGTACCCCTTGGCAACTAATCTTGCCTTGTGTTTATGTATAGTGCCATCCAGATTCAATTTGGTTTTGAAGATCCATTTTACCCCAACAATGGGTTTGTCACTTGGTCTATCAACCAACTCCCCGGTACCATTCTTCTCTATCTTAGTGATCTCATCTTCCATTGCTTTCTTCCAGGCTTCATCTTGAGAGGCTTCGTTGTAGCTTTCAGGGTCAATGACACTAGGTCTACACTGAGCAAATACTTCATTCAAATTCCTCCACTTCTTTGGTGTATTGTCATAAGTCTCTGTGAGTTGGATCTCACCCTCTACATTCATAGTTTTAGAAACATCAGTGTGTACTTTAGCAACATTACCAACACCTATGTTTAGAGTTTTTGACTCAGAAGAACATATGTTAGATCCATCACATACCCCATTTTCAATCACAGTTACGTTTACACCTTCATTAGCTTCTGTATAGGGCAGATGGATGTGAATTGTCTCCATATTCTCCCAATTGAGCATTTCATCTTCATCAAAAATGACACTTTTGAAAACTATGATCTTGTTGCTTTTCAGATTATACACTCTATAACCTTTCTCTCTTGTCCCATATCCAACAAACACACATTTTTGTCCAGTTTTTGCCTTAACTGAGTGGGAACATGAGTTTAGCACACAGAACCAAAAATTCTCAAGTGTTTTACCCCTGGTTTTCTACCACAAAACTCTTCAAATGGAGTTTTGTTCACCAATGCCTTTGTAGGACACTTATTAAGTAGGTAAACAGCAGTGTGAACTACTTCACCCCAGAACTTGAGTAGTAGCTTCTTTTCATAAAGCATGGTTCTCGCCATCTCTACAATGGTACGGTTTTTTCTTTCAGCAATGCCATTTTGCTGGGGAGAATAAGCAACAGTTAGTTGCTTTTCAATAGCAACATCTTCACAAAACTTCTCAAACTCCAGGGATGTATACTCTCCTCCTCTATCACTTTTGAGTTTCTTCAACTTGTATCCAGTTTGCATTTCAACCATGGCCTTGAACATTTTAAATATTCTGAATACCTCAGACTTACACTTCAAGAAATAGACCCAACACATTCTAGACTTGTCAAGAAAGTATCTGCTACCACCAAGTGTTTCACTCTTGGGTCCACACACATCGGAGTGTACAAGTTCTAGTGGAAATGTTGCCCTCCATTTCTGTTCCTTATTCAAAACTTCTATGTAAGCCTTTCCAATGGCACACCCTTCACACTAAGTGATTGTGTTCTTTGAGATAGGGTAAACCATATACCATGCATTTTTCTTGCAACATCCTCAAACTATCATAGTTCAAATGCCCAAATCTTTTGTGCCATTTCCATGTACTATCTTCAATAGTTGCTCTATTTGCCACATTGTGATCCACAGATTCAAATATTAGGGGAAAACATCTATTTCCCTTCATTTGCATAGTAGCAACATGATCTTGTAGTACTCTGTCACCAAATATGGGAGCCATAAAATCACCAAATACAAGCCAATAGCCATGTTCAACCATTTGGCCTACACTGAAAAGATTTTCGTCTAAACTAGGTACAATCATGACTTCTGGTATGAACCTTGTTCCTCTCTTAGTCTCCACTACCAAAGTTCCTTTGCCAATTGAATCAACTAGATCTCATGTGCCCATTTTCAACTTGCACTTTATACTCCTTGCACTTTATACTCCTATCAGTGTTGATAAGTAGTGATTCAGTACTAGTCATATGGTTACTACAACCACTGTCTAGATACCAAACACCACTGTTTTCTTGCACAAAGGCCTTATGACAAGCATAGAACATCATTGCATTGTCCTAAACATGGTTCAAATAGTTGGCAATATAGGTTTTCTTGGGCTGATGGCAATCCTTCACTACATGTCCAAATCTATTGCGGTTATGGCATTTAGGCTTTCCCCTAAACCAACACTCTCCATAGTGAGCCTTATCACAGATTTTGCACTTTTGTTTAATACCCTCAGTGATCACACCCTGTCTCTCAAGCTGGTGAGTTTTGTTTTCCCACTTCTTAGACTTAGATTTTCAATCCTTCTTTCCCTTACTGTGATTTCCCTACACAAATGGCCTAGCATGTGGTTTTGACACAAGACTCATACTAGAGAAAGCATGCTCTGAGCTTGCAGCATCATCTTCATGTCTTGTCAACCTAAGTTCTTAGCTCTTAAGAGATCCGACCACTTCTTGTACAGTCACATTATTCAAATCTGAAGCTTTTTCAATCATAACATAGATTGGATCATATTTACTAGACAAACTTATCAAAACCTTTTAAGCCTCTCTTTGGTGAGTGAGGATCTCACCATAAGATTTTATCTGATTAATTAGTTCAAATAGTCTAGTAAGATAGGCATATAAAGATTCATTTTCTTTCATCCCCATATATTCAAATTCATGATGCAAACTTTGAAGTTTGACAAACCTTGCTTGTTCATCACCACGAAATTCCTCTTGGAGTAGATCCCAGACACCCTTGGATGTCTCTTGGTTCACATTCCGAGGGAAGATCTCCTTAGAAACAGCACTCTGAATGATTCCCAGTGCTTTAGCATCTTTCAGGAGCTGATCATCCATGTGAGCATCAAACTCGTCGTCGTCTCCTTCATAATTGCCCGACGAGGATGAATCTTCCTCGCCATCCTCCTTTTTTGCTTTTCCTTTTTCTTTCTTCTTCTTCGATTCTGGAACAACAATTCCTTTGCCTACCAGTTTCCAAATTCCATATGATTTGAAAATGGTGACCATCCTCACTTTCCAGAATTCGAACTCTGTTCCATAAAAAACAGGAGCTCGTAAATCGCTGCTTCCAAACCCAGCCATCGTAGCTTGAATAGGAATGAATCGAGAGTTTTCTCGTTGGATTCTCTCACATAATTTCACAGAAATCGACGCCCAGTCTGAAATCGAACCTAGGCTCTCAATACCATGTTAGAATCTGTAGAAATATATTAGTGTATTTGCAACAATTCGATCTCAGAGAAGAAAAAATTGAGGGAAGAAGAGAGAGAGAATGATAAAAATTCTCAGAGAGCCAATGTGTTCTTCTGCGTGCTTCATTCCTTCACAACCATTTTCATGACCATTAGAGGGGGAGAGAATCTAGGAGAGCCTATGAGCTCATCCAACCATTCATTACAAGACCCTATAAGATCTTGCCACTTGCTCACATTTAAGCCTAATACAATTTGATCTAATCTCAGCCCTTGATCTCTAACAACTCATTTTACTCAAACTAACAGCTTGATAAAATAAAAGAAATCACAGTTCAGACCTTAATTAGCGAACACTTTTTCCTTGGGCAACTGATGCTGCTGCAAAGTTTGATATTCCAAGGCTAATTTTTCATGGCACTAGTTTTTTTGCCATGGTTGCCTCAGATATTGTTAGAAAGTATGAGCCGTTCAAGAACACTTTGTCAGATTCGGACCTTTCGTGATTCCGGATTTTCCTGGTGAAATTACTATGACACAAGCCCAAGTTCCTGATCATGTCAAGGCAAATATCGAAAACGACTTGACCCGGATGCTCAAACGGTCCAAGGAAGCTGAGAAAACAAGCTATGGAATTGTTGTGAACAGTTTCTATGAGCTCGAATCGGTTTATGCAGATTATTACATAAACGAGCTTGGGAGGAAAGGTTGGCATATTGGCCCTGTTTCTCTATGCAATAGAAACAATGAAGAAAAAGCACTTAGAGGAAAAGCAGCTTCTATCAACGAGCACGATTTCTTGAAGTGGCTTGATTCAAAAGAACCTAATTCGGTTGTTTATGTGTGTTTTGGAAGCATGGCCAAATTCAATGCCTCTCAGCTTAAGGAGATTGCAATGGGGCTTGAGGCTTCTGGGCATGACTTCATTTGGGTTGTGAGGACTGGACAAGAGTATGACGTGGAGAAAGAGGATTGGCTGCCAGAAGGGTTTGAGGATCGGATGGAAGGGAAAGGACTAATCATAAGAGGGTGGGCCCCGCAGGTTCTGATTCATAATGATGGGGCAGTTGGCGGGTTTGTGACGCACTGTGGGTGGAACTCGACGTAAAGGATCGTTGCCGGGTTGCCGATGGTGACATGGCCGGTGTCGGCGGAGCAGTTTTACAACGAGAAGCTGGTGACCCAAGTGCTGAAAATTGGTGTTGGAGTTGGTGCTCAAAAATGGGTTATGGTTGTGGGGGGTACCGTGAGGAAGGAAGCTGTTGAGAAAGCTGTGAGGAGGATTATGGTGGGTGAGGAAGCAGATGAAATGAGAAGAAAAGCTAGGGAACTTGCAGAGCAGGCAAAGAGGGCTATTGAGAAAGGAGGATCATCAAACTGATTTGAATGCTTTAATTGAAGAGTTGAGTTCCCACTAGATAGAGTTGGATCTCACATTCAGATGGACTACACTTTTTGAATATTTCAGATTGATAATGTTTTGTACACAACGTAATTAAGAATAGTTACTCATAATTCATAAAAGAATGGTCAATGTTGTGGAGAGTGACTAAAAGTTTAGTTGCTTTTCTTTTCACCCGGATATTAGACTTTTATGGTGCATTTTATTTATCTTAAGGGTCGTATATTTGCCCAACCAAAGAACATAATTCTAAGAGCATTGATGAACAAATTATATTTCTCACAAGTGTATGAATAGATATGATAGTATAGTAAGCAAATACGAGTGTCGTACCCACAGGGATTTGTAAAGTCACCTAATTCAGTCTAATTATGTAGTACCCACAAGAATAGAAATAACAAAAACAACTAAACTACGAAGTTTAAATAATTAACCAAAGGGAAGTTGATTAAGTAATCTAAAGTGCAGTAAATTAAAAAAAGAATGTGTGTAAATAACTTCTAAAAACAATGGTTGAAACACTAGGTATCCGATTTCACCAAATCAATCCAATTCTATGTCATTAATTAACTTAGTAAGAACAATTCAATTCAGGTTCTAGGGTTCGTTATTTCTTTATTATGATTGTCCGTTAGGCTTCCGGGTGTAACCAAATACTTTTAATCATCAACTTAACCATGGCTTCTAGTCTAAGCCAATAATAAAAAATCCATTAAGTACAAGAAGAACAAAGAAAACCAAAAAGTGTCTTAGCATGGCGTCTACATCAACAACAATTCATTCATCCAAGAGAGCTATCTCAAGGCTAAGTATATTGTATCTACTATAACCTTGTCTCATACATCTAAAAATTCATATTAAAGGTAGCTAATTAATAACATGAACACAAAAAATGATTTTAGCACAATGAATGAAACTAGAAACCTTTGAATTGATAAAAGAATAAAGTTAACTAAGACATAGAATCATCATGAAGGCTACATCGAATCTCTAATAAAGAATTTAGTTACTCATAGCCATCAAATTATAGGAAATCATAATTATGAAAGTCATAAGGACAAAGTCTGAGAAAGATATTGAAAAACCCTTAGAGAACCCCTTGGCGTCTGGCTTCCTCCTTAGGTCAATCCTCTAAGCAATCTGATGATGTGAGTTTCCCTTTCACGATGCTACTCCTCTTCCTTTTTAATAAACATCCAAGGAATGTAGAGTTTTGGTAAACCTTTGCTGCAATTGTTGAATTCCAGCCCAAACAGGAGTTCCAATATCATTAGACTTCAGTTTCCTAACTCAAACTGGACTTCGATTATTCGGAATCGCATAGAATTCCTGAACCGACCTTCTCGCACTAAAACAGGTATAATTTCTTCTAGAAGCATCAGAATCATGATCTATAAAATTCTACTGAAACTAGACATCCAGAGCTTTCCGTACATATGTGGCACAACACCTAGTTCGTCCTGATGAATTTGTGACGTCCCAATGAAAATGACAGTTCTGCACAGCACCTTCCAGCTCCAATTATAATTCCCAAACAGCAGCCATTAAATTGCGGATTGAACAAATTAGCATCTGCTGATCATTGGAATACTTCTTGACTTCAATTCTTTACAGCTTTGATCCTTTTTAGCCTTGAAATCACCAAAAGACTCCAAAGTCTTCTCTACGGTCCATTATCTACAAAATACGTACTAGACACATCAAACAACCAATTTCATAAGAAAACATAGCATAAAACTTAGGAAACAGGGGCAATATAAATGTATAAATATTGTGTTATCAAATACCTCCAAACCTATCTTTTGCTAGTCCTCGAGCAAAATTAAAACACGACCCAACTAAAAGCTAAAAAAAAAAAGAGTTAATCTAAGCCACTTTTGTAGGAAATCACGATGGCACTCAGCATATGCCACAAGCCTTTAAACCCCTAGGTGTCCCTAGTTGGAGGAGTTGTGTCTCCTGAGGGTTTACCAGTTACGTTACCCACAAACGTTTTACTACAAAACAAAGTGGTTAAAGTTAGCACTTCCATAAATTAATGAAAACCAACGTATGCCAATCACACTTCCAAAACTAAATTTATGCCTTTAAAGCCAGTACACCACATGAAAAAGTATGTAGCCATCTCAAGCACTCAAGTTTAAAAGAATCTACACTCGGTGTGTGTACAAATTCGCCTTGACTCTAATTCTCACTTGGATATCTCTCAATTTTCTCTCAAAACCTAAGCATTCACTCTTAACAAGTATATGTGATGAAATTATGTAAAGGGAATCAAAATATAATCACATATGAGTAATATTAAAAAGAATGGCAATTTCTGAAAATAGATCTCATGAAAGGAATCAAATACTAAGAACATAGGTATTTATCTTTACCATTAAGCAAAGCTTCCCCATAAATCCATTAGGTCTTTACAATAGTTGTAATGTAAGGCTAGGGTAAGGGCTATGAAAGAAGGGATTGGAAACTAGAACTTGAGATATACCAAGATTTTTCATATGCAGTTTGGCTAGCCCTCATTTGAAACTTGACATATGATTCTTGGCGTCCAATGCAATTAAACTAGTTATCCAATGAATAACCATGACATGCAACTATGAATTTAATTGAAAACACAATAGTACTCTTATAAACAGAAATAACACTCCCACTAATTTAGCATATCAATAACTTAATGTCTAAAAGACTTTCCTATAGCTATAGAATTAGCCAATTATTCTAACTGGTTAGCCACAAGTATTCTTTATTGCACACATCCTTTAAACAAACCAGAAGGAACCTTACGGCATATGCACGTACATTACAGATTAATATGCAAGATATAAGACAAAACAATATAATTAATGAACCCATTAATCTACAACATCATATCTTGATTGCAGAAAATTCTTTTTGATAAAATTTTTGAAACATGCATTCTTTGGTAGCACGTCAATCAGTTTGTACAAAAAACCATAAAATTTCCATTGCATGCAAATTAATCACAATCTCAATGAAAGAATATGACAATCTTTCCTCCACAAGATATCCCATCCATTCCTCAGCATTCGTTTAAACATGTTAGATGGATACCCAAAATCATACCAAAAATAATCCAACAGTAAGAGCTAATAAAACCAATAGAAACGCTAGCTGCTGCCATCATGCATTGTTTAATATGCATGTATAAATGACTTGCTAGTTACTATTGCACAGAACAAAACCAATTCATGCAACTGTCTCTAAAGTAATGCTAATTATAGAACTTGTTACAAAAAGTTCTTATGCACATTTTAGGAGATGTATCAATAATTTTAGGTCTTATTACCTGCAAATTCATTATAAGGATCAACATGTAATCATCCAAGTGCATTCTTAATCATGTTGTCGTCATAGAAGGGAAAACAAAATACATATGCATTTAAAAACTTTAATTCACTTTCAACGTGACTAGGACAATACAAGAACAACTCCCACGTATGTTTAGAACACAATGCCTACAATTTAATGAGTGTGTAGCCCAAAAATTTTTACTTTTATTCTCCCACTTGGGAAAACACTCATTGACCAAAATTACTCATAAAATACATATTCAACAGGTACTAAATTATCAGAAAATAGCAGGAAGTACGGTGTTGGAAAGACTTGCGCCAGTGGTAACACATTGTCAAGAGCTGCACTGAGTTTTGGAAGAGCTTGCGCCCAAATGGAAAACGAGTGTGGAGTTCTACCGAAAACTCTTGGCACACAGGGTCAAAACATATTATTACTATGACTCATTAAGTGAAAACTAAATGCAAATACATTTCAGTGGCCGGTATCCTACAAATGAATTTTATTTTATTTTATTTATTTATTATTATTTAAAAAACAATGTGTATCTTTATTAATCCTTGATTAATTTTCATGGATCCAAGAGCATAACATGAGTTATTCGGCATATTTTGATTCCTATAAATATGTGCATCAACAAATCTCATGAAGAGAAAAAGAAAATATAACATGATGCAACCGATTTTCATGTCATAACCCACAAACCAAAACATGTTAATCCTTTTACTAAAATTATTCAATGCATAAGATATATAATAACCAATAAAGGTTAGGTCAGAAAAAAAAAAGGAAACACTTGGTTTCATACCAAATACAATTTCTATATCATGCTTCCAATAAAAATGATCCCCAAAGCAGCGGAATCATTGGTATAAAAAACATACCCAAAAACTATGAACTTCGCCTTCTCCATCAGCTCTGCTATATTAATTTCCATTATTCATGCATGATTATGTTACACCTTTGGGTAAGAAACATAATCAGCCATAATTCGATAATAGATTATGTAACCTTATTATATAACAGTAATGTAAAAAATTAAGAAAACAACCAAGATTTCAAGTCTCTGGACAAGAAAACAATTAACTTAATTCTCTTAATAAAAATGTATACCCATCTCAACTCTTTCATACAGTCCTCTCTTTAGAGAAGAATATTGACATGTTATGAGTTTTTTTAAAACCATAATTTACATAATCCAATTCCTGGAGTCTTTTCACTTTGGTGAAAAACATATGTACACAAGTCTGCATTGCGAAACCTCGCTCATATATTTTTCCTGAAGAAGTAGAGGTTAGTGCAGAAAATATTATCATAGAAGACTTCATTTTTATACAATTGACATTGATGTCTTAATCCGTTAACAATAAAAACATCAACCCTCCTTGCAAGTTTTATTTTTCAGCCTGCTTTTTAGCCAAAATGGTTTCTAAGATTTGCATAACTCATCACTTTGGTCCTTGAAATTTGAAATCAATAGAAGTGGTCCATGAGTTTGTCCATCATCAATCATTTTGGTCATTCCTTGAAAAATTAAGGGCCAAATGATAAAATACCCTCAATTTAATAAACAATGGGCCATAATGATTTGACAAAATTTGAGGGTGTTTTTGTCATTTTATCTTTATTTAATAGAGATTTTTTTGTGACAGCCCGTTCCGAATTTTCGAACTGTAGGGGTGAAATGACGATTTTGCCCCTATTATTGTTGGTTTCGTTGTGTGGTTGTTTTGAGTTTTGTTTGGCATGGTTCTGGACCATACACACCTTCCCACATCCCCTCACCCTTTTCCCTGTCTTGCATCCCTCTCCCGAGCCCTTTCTCTCTCCCATTTCTATCCTTCTTGTACGGACGACAATCAAAACCATCCAAACCTTCACAGATCGAGGAAACAAATTACATATTCGTGCTCGTGAGGTCCGTAGGAGTTCAACCATATCCATTTCAGGTAAGGATACCTTCGTTTTCATGTCGAACTCGGGATACCCCGATTTGGTCACTGTTCATGCACATGTTAATTCTTGTGTTTTTGGGGATTTCAAGCTTGTAGGAAGCTTGGTGAGGTCCTTAGGAGGCTCGGGGTGGTTCGTTTGAAGGTTTTGGATGTCGGGATCGTGAGTTACAAGGTTGGCCGCAGTTGGTGGTGTTTTCCCGGCGAGATCCCGTGTGTTTTGGTGCTTGAAAGTGGTATGGATTTGTTCTTCTTGTTGTAAGCTTCATTTTGGTACCAATTTTGTGAAATTTGGTTGAAAAACGAAGAAGTTACAAGGTTTTAAAGTTTTCCCGATTTTCCGGCGCCGGCGACGGCGCCGGAGCTTCACCGGAGAAGATGACGGAATATTCCGTCAGTTTGGACGAAATATTCCTAACGGCGTTAACGGAATATTCCTGACGGCATTAACTGACGCCGTCAGTGTGCCAGGCACGTGCCTGCGCGTGGGCGGCGCGTGGGGGAGCATGCGGCGGTAGAAAATTTTTCTAAAAATATAGGGATGTTCCTGAGGTTGAGTAGATCACGTTAGTGTATTCATACAACCCATTTGAGCAATGTATGAGAAGTTATTTCGTGATGTTGGTTATGTACTTTAAAATTAACGTTTTTATAGTTGTTTCGCATATAGGTGAGACCTATCCCGAGGACGAGCGCGGTCACTCGAGGCAAGGGGGTTACGACCCTTCTACATACCAGTGAGTGGGCTTTTGGTTTTCCGTATATACCTATATACTTATGCTTTTCCCAGAAAATGAATTGAAACATTTTTACGTTTTTATGCCATGCATTATGTTTGCCGTTTGTTTATGCATTGTTAGTAGCCTATATATATATATATATATATATATGTTTGGTGCTGCGGATGCACAGGTAAGTGCCACGTAAGTTATGGTTTATGTTTATGTTCAGTAGTGTTTTGAGATGCATAGAGAGCTCATAACCTGCACCCCCGGTGTTAGTGCTCCCGCCCAGAGTTGGGCACAGTCCTTCACGTGATGTTCACCTCCTGCACCACACGCTCATCTTGGATCCAAGTTAGGTGCACAGTCCTGTCATATAGACCACTTTAGGTGGTTCCGACTGGTAGGTGACCCACGATTATTCGCCCAGCCTTCACATGATCGTAGCACTTGAGCGTACTTATATTACACCCAGTCCTGTCGTACAGACCACTTTAGGTGGTTCCGACTCGTGTGCAGGTACAGTTAGTGAGATGGAGATTTGAGCTCTAGATTCATCCGTACAGGTCACGTTAGGTGACTCCGGCTGACAGATTACATGGCATTGATTTGACATTACCTGAGCACTTGCATTTTATTTTGAGGCATTTGGCATGGCATATTTCTAAGCAAGACTTATATATATGTATATTCTACTTTTCTGGGAAGTATACAGGTTTTACGGCGAGGGGTTAGAACTTGTTTATGAAATGGTTTTTGAAAAGCTTTGTTTTTGCCCACTCACACTTTTTGTTTTGCGCCCCTCCATGTTCTAGTTGGCTAGCACTTTTGGTGGCTTCCCAGAAGATTTCCCCGGCATATCTGACAGATTATTACCAGTGTAGGACCACCTTTGGGTGTGTTTTGTAGTGTTGTTTCTTCCAGACTGCATTAGGTCTTCGAGCTTTGAACTTTGTTTTTCACACTTACGCTTGCACATGTATGTTCCTACGTTGTGTATAGCTGGTTTTTATTTATTCATATTTTTATTATTATTTTATTAGCTTCCGCACTGTGCACATGGTTACGTCACTTCCACGTGATGGCCAGCATGCCCTGATCTCGATCGGGGTGTGTCATTTTTCAAGAAATGACCAAAATGATTGATGATGAACAAACTCAGGGACCACTTCTATTGATTTCAAATCTCAGGGACCAAAGTGATGAGTTATGCAATTCTTAGAGATTATTTTGGCTAAAAAGCCTTTTCCAGCCTAAGAACTAACGTTGATTCTTTCTATAGTACCATGGACACATCAAAAAATTCATTTACAATCTCAATTTCATTCTTTAAACACAAAGATAAATATAAGTGCCCGGTTTCTAAGTAAACCTTTTTGCCAAGCTATCACTAAAACAACAAATGCCAGCTACATACTGATTATGCCCAACCCTTGCATTGTAAGAAGATATATATGACTCAGTACATTCACAACTCAATTTAATTGAACTTAGGGTTAGCCACATGCATAGACTACAACTCAACATAATTGCAGTTTATGGGGGGAAAAGGAGCAAAGAGCAAACCCGATGAAGCCAAATAGTTGATAAAATATTGAAAAGACATAGCAATTTAACACTTTTGGGCATGATACACAACTGCAATTTATGCATATCATATTGATATGCACACTTATTATGTAGCCTTTTTAATCGAAGTTCAAGTTTCAACTAATACTCTAATCTTTGGAAAAGAATATAGTTGGCTCAAAATTCATTAAAAACCCATATGATGATTTATAAAACCAACCAGCCAACATGTTACCCTTTGTGGATTATGAACCACAATTCTATGCAGCCTCCTTAATAAACAAAATTTCCTTAAAACCTCACTTTGGTTGTCTAGTAAGTCATGTTGCTGCCTTGGCATCATTCTTGTTGGAGCTTGATTCCTTTTTCTCTCTGCCTTCTATATGTCCTCTCCGCTTTTCTTGAAATTCCACCGAAAGGAAAGCTCCACAGAAACTCCAACAATTCCTGAATAAGTCTTACAAAGAAAAGCATTAATGTGAACAATTAGAATTATAAATATTAATTAATGAAATCTTCTTTGTCAACCAAAAGAGGGTAAAAAGACTACTTAGTCTTCTATCACACAAAAAAAATGATGGGCAATAATGTAATTTCATAGGTCCAAATTTTACTGTTTTTTATTGAAGCCTCACCTATAAGTGATGTTAAAATACCTCCAATATTAAAAAATAAAAAAAAACCTCTCACTCCTCCCACGTTCTCTCTCTCTCCCTCTCTCCTTCTCATTTTCTAAAAAAATGTGTTCATACACACAAAGTGTGTAGGTAAATGCTAGTTAAAAGCAATTATAATCAAAACCAAAGAAAGCTTTAACCAAAAAACCATTAAAGCCAAGTACATTAGTCCCCCAAGCTTGTGTTATTCGTGACACCATAGGCAACCAAGCAATCTTCCAAACCAACCCCATTGCTGCTCGCCTTTTGCTGAGTTTTCTTCCTCCTTCGCGATGCCCTTAGCGACGCCGCTGTTGTGCCTCGGCTCCCAAATTGAAGGCGTTAGTTTCCTTTATGATTAAAGGATGAGCACTTGGCATGCCTTCCCTCATTCTCTCCATTTAGTAAAAAACAACCGTCTGACTTTTATTAATCCACAAAGTCACACATGCATTATTCCATGTGTTTACGTGATTAACGTTACTGCTTCTTTCCTGCTTTCGACTGCTTCTTGAACCCTTTTACTTTGCACGCCTACCACTCCAATCAATTTGGTCTTCGGTCTTTAATTGTTGCCAATTCAATTACATGAGCCAATTAATCACAACATGCCGCCCCCCACATTTTCGATAGTTGACTCGCGCCGCTGACGCTTGCGTGGCCTGGTGCTCTAAGGTGTACGAGACCTTTTGATACGGACGCGGTCACGGTTTCTGTACCGAATTCTTTTACAATCTCGGTCTCTGTCTCGTTCTCAGAGAGTTTATGTTTTTGAAGAAGAGGCCCAAGTTGATTCCGGTGTTTTCACCATAGTATCAAACGTAATCACAATACCCAAAAGAAAAACAACAAACATTAATCAAAGAATTATAGTGCCCAGGATCAAAATATAATCAACGACAATAGTAATTAAAAGAATTGAATTTAGGGTGAGCTAATACATGCTCTGATACTAATAAATAACTTCTCACCTTTGGCTGTTATATGTCTAATAAAGCTGTGAGACGGTGAATAAGGAAGAATCTTCTACTCAATGGGGACCTTATGTTCTCACTAGAATAGGGCTAGTTTCTATATAGAACGTTTTCCTCTTGACCACAGACCAATCCATATATAGATGTTAATCCAAACTACCTTCCACCTATTACGGACAGCAGTTGGTAACTGAAAGCACTACTCAATCCTTATAGGCGTGGGGCTTTCCATCAGTTCAACATGTTTGCCTTACGGTTCTACTTTAAAGGAAGGAAGTTAACCTAATAATTAACTCTAACTGATTATAATTATAATGTGACAATTAATCCTTATCATGATTTGTAGAGTCTAAATAACATTCCAACACCAATACCCAATAAAACTATGTCACACATAACTTAACTCATCATAAGCAGACGTGTGACTATTTGTGAGAAAGTTAGAGATGGCACCATAAATTATACTAGCCTTTCTACATTCGCATACACGCATGCAAAAGGCCTTCTATTTATCACAGGAGCTGGACGCCCTTAAATTTTTTAAATATGTTTGATAAATGTGAAACGAAATAACATTAATATGTTTAATCATACAATGTAGGTCACGTTTCTTCAAGATAACATGACCAAATTCTGGTATGTTTTGATTCATTGATTGAAAACAAATGATGAACAATATGTACATAAAAAAAAAACATAAAGTTAACTTGTAATGTCATGGTTCCATTAATAAATCGTGGCCTCTTTAATCATGGTCTGTTTAATGGTTTAGTCTCATTAATCATGGTCCCTTTTATGTCCACTTACAACTATATTTCCCAGTTTTTTTTCTCGCATACTATGCTATCTTTACCAACTAAACAGCCTAAAAAGTTTGTGACTCATTGCACCTGTGCAAAATATTTTCCTTCACTTACAGAGTGGCAAGAAGAAGGCACCACCCAACTGAACATAGTTAAATAAAAAAAAAAGTATACCACATTTTGTAAAACCACCTGACAATAAAGAAGAAATGTGACTGCCCTTTGAAGCCGATTTACACACGGTGCACGAATGAAGAAATACACAACAAAAAAGGCCACCTCCGTCGAATGACCTGAGAGAGGAAAAGATCAACTACAAAACACAGACAGAAAAGAGAGGGGGGAGGGAAAAAATAAGAACAACTTTGAAATCAACACACAGCCCGCAGAGAGAGAGAGAGAGAGAGAGCGCTTAGGACATAAACCCTAACATTTTACCTGCAAGCCCAATGTCTAAGATAACGACACCAAATCATTGTATCCCTTCAGAAATATAACATGATGCTTCACCTTGACCCAGTGCTCAATGAGGCTGGGCAATAACACGTATACATCAGAGAAAACAATACAATAGGTTACAGAGACTAAGAAGGAAAATATAAACTGGTTGTATATTGAAAGCAATCATTACAACCCCTCTGGCTCCAAATCATTGAAGAAGAAATATCTGCAGTAGTTTGGAAGCATGAAACTCCACGCAGAAAGTAGATTAACGGGGTTCAACTACATCTTCATGGTTCCAAGAGAACAACCACAATGGTATTGCTATTCATAGGAATATGGAACACTACATAACACTCCTTTGTACAATATACGAACTGTTAAGGATTGATGATTCAGTCAATTTTGAAGCAAAATAAAAATTCCAAAACAAATAAGCATTGTTAATACCTTGTGAAATTGTAATGCGATTTTGAAACCGGAAAACCCTAAAATGTTGAGCGAATGAATGAACGTGTACTTCCGTACCCCAATCCTTTGTCATGAATCTGCAAGATAAAAAAGGATAATTACCCACTGTAGAAGCAATTGGGAGAACCAAAACAAAAATCAAAAGGAATTATTAAATTATGAATTCATAAGTAAACCTAAAATTAAAATAAATAAATAAATCCAAAACCACTGCTCGTCTCTTGAAAGCTTCTAGTCGAGTTTATGAGGCTAGATAGAACCCTTTTTCTGCTGACAGTTTATTTCCTCTTTATAACCGTTCCACTCTATTTGCAAAGCCAGAGATGTAGAGGAAATACTGATGTGGGAGTGACAAGTTGGGGGAAAAAGCAATGCTATGTGCGCGATGGAAACGTTGAGGTTTGAATCCCACGTTCAATTTTTTCTTTTTTTTTTCTCTTTTATTTATTATGTTGAGGGAATGAATGAACGTGTACTTCCGTACCCCAATCCTTCGTCATTAATCTGCAAGATAAAAAAAGATAATTACCCACTGTAGGAGCAATTGGGAGAACCAAAACAAAAATCAAAAGGAATTATTAATTTATGAATTCAGAAGTAAACCTAAAATTAAAATAAATAAAAAATCCAAAGCCACTGCTCTTCTCTTCTCTTCAAAGCTTCTAGTCGAGTTTATGGCGCTAGATATAACCGTTTTTTTTTTTTTTTTTTCTGATGACTTATTTCCTCTTTATAACCGTTCCACTTTGTTTGCAAAGCCAGAGACATGGAGGAAATGATGATGTGGGAGTGGGAAGTTGGGGGAAAAAGCAATGCTATGTGTGCGATGGAAACGTTGAGGTTTGAATCCTACGTTCAATTTTTTCCCCCTTTTTTTTTTCTTCTCTTTTATTTATTATATACTAGCATCTAGCATATAGACCCACACAAAGTGTGTGAAAATTTTTTATTTTTGTTTTTTAGATAGAAGGAGGAAGAAAGTGATAGAGAATGTCAGAGAGGGAAGTTTTTTTTTTTTTTTTTTTTTTAATTAGACTTATGTTAGGATTACATGTAAGACCATCTCCAACAATGGGCTAAATGCCAAATTTCCCCTCCAAACCATCTCCAACCCATGCTAAAACATTGGGCTAAATGCCAAATGTTAAAGTTGGGCCAAATACCCCCCAGAATTCCCCCCCCCCCCCCCGCGCGACTGGACTAGCTGGCCCAAAGGCCAGTCTCGGCCCGTTCACTCGCCAACGCGCCCCACGCGGAGCGCTTGCAGTCCGTTCCCGACAGGTTAGGCCCCGCTGTCAGCGGGTTGTCGGCCACCCAGATCACCTCCAACGGCTACTTTTGCAATCCAACGGTTGCGTTTCAAGGACCGTTGGTTGATCCAACGGTCCAGATTCAAATTTGATTTTTTAAAATATGTTATTTTAAAATACATTGAATCCAACGGCTGAGATCAAATATAATCAAATCTAACGGTAAAAAAAAAGATCTAACGGCCCAAATTTAAATCTAACGGTTAAAATAATTAAAAAAAATTATTTAATTCAAAATTCACCCAAAAACCACGATGGCTAGATTCGCCATCGTGCTCAAATTGCATAAACGAGTTGATAAGTTCAACTTCAGCATTGAACAATTCTGCATCCTCAATCTCCATCCTTGCTTGGTATTGTGCCATCTGCATTGCCATACTACGCCTTCTTCTATCACCCATTGATGAGATATTGAGGATTTTTAGGAAACAAAAACTCTTTGAAAGTTGAAATATTGGTGAATATAGAGGATGATTGAAGGTTGAAAGGTTGTGTGATCAACAAATATTGGACATATGTTTATATAGAGGATGATTTCTGAAAGTTTGGTGTTGAATGGTTGGTGAAAGTTGAAAGTTTGGTGTTGAACAGTTGGTGAAAGTTGAAAGTTTGGTGTTCAACGGTCGGTGAATTGAAAATTTGGTGTTGAAAGGTTGGTGAATTGAAAGTCAGCCCAGGGTTGAAAGATTGGTAAAAGTTGACGGCTTGCTTTGTGGGAAATTTAGTGATTTTTCAATATTTATCGGAATTTAAATTTTTTTAGATTCAAATGTTCATAAAATTAATTTACGACAATCTACATATTTATTTATTTTTTTTAATTTAATTTAAGAAAAAAAATAGCCTAAGTTCATTCTTTAATAATCCCGGGCTAAAATTTTAGGCCAGAACGGTTCGAGTAGAAAAATTGTTTTTGGGCTAAAAGCTAAATTTTCCGGGCTAAAATATTTGGCTTTTAGCCCAACCATTGGAGATGGTCTAACTGAGGCTTTAAAAAAAAACAAAATTTGGTTGTGTGAAGTTACATTTCTGCCCATATTTCTTATTCATGTTCTATTTTAATTAAAGGGTTGAACTGGTAATTTCATAGGATTTTAGTTGACAATGAGTGTTTTATTAATTAGTAGAGATTTTACCTTTTAGTTTGAGAAAAATAACCATCCTGAAATATTCATAAATTCCACATAGCTTTTGACACACCCCGACCGAGATCGGAGCGTGCTGGCCGTCACACAAAGGTGACGTAGCCATGTGCACGTGCGGAAGCTAATAAAGTAATGATATATAAGTATGAACAATTTAAAAACTAAACTAGCATACAAAGTACTAAATACGTGCTAGCGTGTGAGTCACAAATTCAGAGCCAGACAACAGCAGTCCAAAGGAAAATATGCGACAATAGTTCACCCGAAGGTGACCCTACAATGATAGGTGTCTGTCAGAAGTGCCGAACAAGCCCTCTGGGAAACCACCGGAACTGCTACTCAACTAGAACCTGGAGGGGCGCAAAACAAAAGTGTGAGTGGGCAAAAACAAAGCTTTCGAAAACCATTTACAAAATACTTTCTAACCCCTCGCCGTAAAACCTGTATACTTCCCAGAAAATATATACACATAATACATAAGCCAAACATGCTCAATTAATATGCCATGCCGAAATCTCATAATGATATGCAAGTGCCCAGGTATAAACATATCAATATCATGTAATCTGGCAGCCGGAGTCACCTAACGTCACCTGTACGGCTGCATCTAGAGCTCAAATCTCAATCTCAATATCTAAACCTGCCCACGAGTCGGAACCACCTAGAGTGGTCTGTACGACAGGCCTGGGTGTAAATAAGTGCTACGATCACGTGAAGACTGGGCGAATAATCGCGGGTCACCTACGAGTCGGAACCACCTAAAGTGGTCTGTACGCCAGGCATGTGCACCTACCTTGAGTCCAAGGTGAGTATAAGGTGCGGGAGGTGAACATCACGTGAAGGACTGTGCCCTGGCCACGGGCGAGAACACTAACACCGGGGGTGCAGGTTATGAGCTCTATAACTATCTCAAACCATTACTGAAACATAAACATGCACAACGCTTACCTGACACTTACCTTTGCGTCCACAGCACCCAATATGCATATGTATAAATATATGCAACTAATAACGTACCCAACGATGCACGAAAAACGATAATGTAATGCATGGCATAATGAATAAACATTTATTCAAGTTCTGGGAAAATATAGTATATAGGTATATACGGAAAACCAAAAGCCCACTCACTGGTATGTAGAAGGGTTGTAGCCCCCCTGCCTCGCGTGTGCACGCTCGTCCTCGGGGTACGTGTCACCTATATGCGAAAAAGCTATAAAAACGTTAACTTTAAAGCACATAACCAACTCCTCGTAATAACTCCTCATACATTGCTCAAATTGGACAAATGAATATACCAACGTGCTCTACACAACCTCAGGATCACAACAATATTTTTAAAATAATTTTTGGACCCCTCACGCGCCCCCACGCGCCGAAATAGGCACGGACCTACGCGCCCCCCACGCGCGGCCACGTGCCATGCACACTGACGGCGTCAATTGACGCCGTCAGGAATATTGCGTTAAAATTTGGAATATTCCGTTAGAATTAACCGGATACCGTTAACGGCGTCAGGAATATTCCGTCAGAATTGACGGAATATTCCGTCACCTTCTTCGTTCAATCTCCGGCGACGTCGCCGGCGCCGGAAACTGGGAAAACCTGCAACTTGGGTTTTCTCGCTCATTTTTCCACCATTCTTCACGTTTCTTGCACCAAATTAAAGCCCTAAACTAGTAGAACACAACCATACACGTTTTAAGGTCTAAAACTCACTAGATTATACCTGTGCAAACTCTCCAAAACCGGCCAACTTAGAACAGGACGATCCCGACGTCCAAATTTGTCCAACGAAGCACTCCGAGGCTCCTTGGGACCTCACGAACACAACTACAAGCTTCAAAAGTCCAAAAACACGCTACAATAAGTTTGCATGAATAGTAACTAAAACGGACCTCGTCGAATCGACGTGAAAACGGCTACAACCTTACCTGAAAATGGTACCACTGGACTCCTCTCAACCTCACGATCACTACAGCACCCTTGGTTTCCTCGATCTGCTAGGATTTGGTGGGTTTGGTGTGTGTCCGTACGTTTTCAAAATGAAGAAGAAGGAATGGGGTTCTCGGGGGAAAGAAAGAGAGAGAGAGAGAGAGACAGAGAGAGACAGTGAGAGTGAGACAGTGTGTGTGTGTGTGGCCCTAAGCTTGCCAACACCACACAAAACAACCAAAAACATAAAGAAAACAAACTAGGGGTAAAATTGTAATTTCACACGTGCGTTCCAATAATCCCGGGACGGGATGTCACAACCTTCCCACCTTAATAGAATTTCGTCCCGAAATTCAAAACAACAAGCAGCAACCCCTAGTGGCCAAAGAACAAACGAGGATACAAATCCCTCATCCGGTCTTCTGTCTTCCACGTAGCTTCCTCAACTGAATGGTTCCTCCACAAAACCTTCACTAAGTTCACCGTCTTGTTCCTCAGAACCTTCTCTTTCCAATCGATGATCGTCACCGGTTCCTCGTCATACGTCAAATCTGGATTAATCTCTAATGGTTGAGGAGGTATCAGGTGAGATGGATCAGCAACATAGTGTCGGAGCATAGACACGTGAAAAACATTATGCACTCTAGCCAACTCCGGAGGTAACTCCAACCTGTAAGCTACCTCACCAACTCGTTATGTGACCATGTATGGTCCGATGTACCTGGGGCTCAACTTCCCCTTCTTTCCGAATCGCACAACACCTCTCCACGGTGAAAGCTTCAAAAATACCCAATCTCCGACCTCATACACTCTGTCCGTAGCATGCCGATCCGCTAGACTCTTCTGCCTGTCCTGAGCTGTTTTCAGGTTAGACTTAATTACCTGAACATTCTGAGTAGTCTCCTCGACAATCTCTGGACCCACTAAAACTCTTTCGCCGACCTCTGACCAACACAACGGTGTGCGACAAGCTCTGCCATACAAGGCCTCAAATGGCGCCATGCCAATACTCGAATGAAAACTATTGTTGTAAGCGAATTCCATCAGATCTAACCGCTGGTGCCAAGCATCACCAAATTGCAACACCGAAGCTCGCAGCATATCCTCCAAAGTCTGAATAGTTCTCTCTGACTGTCCGTCTGTCTGTGGATGATATGTCGTACTGTAAAGTAATCTCGTACCCAAAGCTTCCTAAAAAGCCACCCAAAATTTAGATGTGAAACGTGGATCACGATCCGAGACAATACTCACTGGGACACCATGATACTTCACCACCTTCGAGATAAACAACTCTGCTAAACGGCTCAAGGAATACTTCTCTCTCACAGGAATAAAATGAGCCGACTTAGTGAGTCGATCAACGATCACCCAAATGCCGTCAAAGCCATTTTATGTACGCGGCAACTTGTACACAAAATCCATGGTGATATTTTCCCATTTCCACTCTGGAACGGGAAGCGGCTGCAACAACCCAAACGGCTTCTTCCTCTCTGCTTTAACCTGCTGACACACGGCACACCTGCTCACATACTCGGCTATCTCCCTCTTCATACCCGGCCAATAATAAAATGGTCGAATGGTATGATACATTTTAGTAGCTCCTGGATGCATGGCATAAGCCGAGATATGTGCTTCATCGAGAATTTCTTTCTTCAACTCCACACTATTAGGCACGAACATTCTACCATCTAGCATCAACATGCCATCCGAATCACGAACTCTGAGATCTTGCCTCCTTCCTTGATTTCGAGCTTGGATTAGTTCTTGAGTCTTCTGATCAGCTACTTGAGCTTCAAGTACCCGATCAATAAGAATTGGCCTAACTTGGAAATTAGCAAGTAACGCCACTTCTCGATCTTCTGCTTCTAACCTTACTCCCGTAGCACGCAAGTCAGCCAAAAGAGGAACACGACTAGCGTACAACGCGTTAATACGGCCCTGTGACTTCCTGCTAAGTGCATCAGCCACTACGTTCGCACGACCAGGGTGATAATCGATCGTGCAATCGTAATCGCTGAGCAACTCTAACCACCTCCGCTGACGAAGATTAAGCTCCTTCTGAGTAAAAAGATATTGGAGACTCTTGTGATCTGTAAAGATCCTGCACTTCTCTCCGTAAAGATAGTGTCTCCACAACTTCAACGCAAAGATGATAGCAGCCAACTCCAAATCATGTGTAGGGTAATTCAACTCATGAGATTTCAACTGCCGCGAAGCATAAGCAATCACCCTACCATGCTGCATCAATACACATCCCAGACCATTCAAGGAAGCATCGCTATAAACCTTGAAATCACCACTATCGTCTGGGAGTGCCAAAACAGGTGCATGAGTGAGACAATGCTTCAACTGCTGGAAACTCTGCTCACACCTATCATCCCACACAAATTTAACATCTTTCCTCGTTAATCTCGTCAGTGGCAAGGCAATCACCGAAAAATCCTTAACGAATCTCCGATAATACCCTGTCAAACCAAGGAAACTTCTCACCTCGGTGACGGTTCGTGGTTGCTCCCAACTCTCCACAGCTGCCACCTTCTGAGGGTCAACCAGAATACCCTGAGCAGAAATGATGTGTCCTAAGAAGACGACTTAATCTAACCAGAACTGGCACTTGCTAAACTTAGCATATAGCTGGTGTTCCCTCAACCTCTTCAACACCAAAGTAAGATGTCGAACATGCTCCGCTTTCGACTTAGAATACACCAGAATATCGTCAATGAAGACAATAACAAATCTATCCAGATAAGGCTGAAACACCCGGTTCATTAAATCCATAAAGGTAGCTAGTGCATTCGTCAACCCAAATGGCATAACCAGAAACTCGTAATGACCGTAACGAGTCCTGAACGCCGTCTTAGGGACATCATCCCTACAGATCTTCAGCTGATAGTAACCAGACCTCAAGTCTATCTTAGAAAACACACAAGCACCTCTCAGCTGATCGAACAAATCATCGATACGAGGCAATGGATAACGATTTTTAACCGTCACCCGATTCAATTGTATGTAGTCGATGCACAGCCTCAAAGTTCCATCCTTCTTCCTCACAAACAGAACTGGAGCGCCCCAAGGCGAAGTACTAGGCTGAATAAATCCCTTATCCACTAACTCCTGCAACTGAACCTTCAATTCCCTTAACTCCGCGGGAGCCATATGATAAGGAGTTAAAGAAATGGGATTAGTACCTGGAAGCAACTCAATAGTGAACTCCACATCTCGATCTGGGGGTAAACCAGGTAAATCCTCGAGAAAAACATCAGGGAAGTGTCTGACCACTCTCACATCCTCCACTCTGTTAGGAACAGCCTCATCTAGCACCACATGAGCTAGATATCCCTGACAACCCTTAGATAACAACTTTTTCGCTCGCAGCGCCGAGATAACGCCATGTCTCACCCCACTCTGCTCACCCACGAAAGTAACCACAGGTAGTCCAGGTCGGTGAAACGTAACTACTTCCCCGTAACAGTCAATGTTGGCACGATAGAAGTGCAACCAATCCGTGCCCAGAATCACATCAAAGTCCACAATATCTAACGGGATAAGATCGGCTGACATAGCAACACCCTCTACGATCACTGGACATCCTGGGTACACACAATCTACAACACATCTCTCTCCTCTAGGCATAGCGAACTCTAAATCGTACCCTAGAGGTGTGGGGCGAGGTTGCGTCACTTGAGCAAATGTATGAGAAATTACGGAATGTATAGCTCCACAATCAATTAAGACTCTAGCAAAACAACCAAGAATGTTCAACGTACCCATAATCAAGTCTGGGTTGTTCTGAGCGTCCTGCAGAGAAATATTGTGGAGACGCCCCTGTCCCTGCTGACGCCCGCCGCGGCCTCTGCTAGCCTGAACGTCGCGTCCCTGAGCACCACGCCCCTGACTGGGCTGGCCCGACTGTCTCGAAGACCCTGCACTGCTAGTGGCAATCTCCCCCTGCTGATACTATCCTCCCTGATACCACTGAGAACCACCCGCTGGAGCTGGAGGATACGGCATATAGCCGCCCGAATACTGAGGATAGCCACCCTGGGAATAGGGATCCTGGGGATACTGATACTGCCCCTGAGCATAAGGGACAGCATCACCCTGATAGTGGTATGCACCACTTCGACCCGTCTGGCCGTAGCTACTAGGACCTTGGATCTGCTGGAGTGGTGCAGGTGGTGGCATAAAGGTCTGCTGTGGTTTCTGCTGTTGCTGACCCTGGGGACAATTCGCCGCTCTATGTCCCACCTGTCCACATGTGAAGCAACCGTTGCTACCACGTCTACACTCACCGAAATGCCGGTTGTTACACCTGCGGCAAATAGGGGCTCTGCCTCGACCACCATCGCCCTGCCTCTGGCCTCTAGCGCCACCAGAAAATCTACCTCCTCGACCCTGTCTAGTGGCACTGAAGCCACCACTCGAAGAACTCGAGCTAGCACCACCCCTCTTGAAGTTCTGAGTCTGACGGGGCCCGAGCGATGCCTGACCTTTGCCTTTGTCATCTTTCTTCTGGTTGCTGTCCTTCTCTTCATCAGTGTCGCTCGACATATTCTCAGAGTCCTCGATCCTCAACAGTATCTCATAGAAGTCCCAGTAAGTCTCGCTGTGGACAGTAGACGCCATAGAACGCCACTTCTTCCTGGTGCCCAAACGGAAAAGACGAAGCATCTCCGCCGGATTACCAGCGACATCAGGGTGATAACGAGACAAGTCCGTAAAATGCGATAGTACTCATTCGCCGACATCTTCCGCTGTTTCAGTTCGGTAAACTCCTGCTTCTTTCGGTCAATGTACTCAGGGGGCACATATCTCCTCTTGAACAAATCCGTAAAAACATTCCAATCCGTCATCTGATCTGGAGTCAACCTACGGAGCTCCTGCTCCCACCAAGCTGCCGACTCCGTATCCAGAAACCATGAGGTCGTCTCGACCCACCTCTCCATAGGCAAGTTCCCCTGATTATGCAGCACACGGAAAGTCTTCTCTATGTGTTCTAGCCAGCGCTCTGCGCCCTCGTGCCCCTCACTACCCTTAAATTTATCCAACTTCAGATTGTACATAGTCTCCAGAGGAGTCTTCTGGGGAGGGCGCATCACAGACTGAAGGGCTGTAGCAAAAACTTCCCCCAACTGAGCAACATCGAGGAAGTTAGACTCAGAAGTACGACGTGGTTCCCGACGAGGAGGCATAATTCTGACAGAAGACACCAAAATCATTAGAATACTCACAAGGACACAGGACTGCCAAACCTAGGCTCTGATACCAAACTGACACACCCCGACCGAGATCGGAGCGTGCTGGCCGTCACACAAAGGTGACGTAGCCATGTGCACGTGCGGAAGCTAATAAAGTAATGATATATAAGTACGAACAATTTAAAAACTAAACTAGCATACAAAGTACTAAATACGTGCTAGCGTGTGAGTCACAAATTCAGAGCCAGACAACAGCAGTCCAAAGGAAAATATGCGACAATAGTTCACCCGAAGGTGACCCTACAATGATAGGTGTCTGTCAGAAGTGCCGAACAAGCCCTCTGGGAAACCACTGGAACTGCTACTCAACTAGAACCTGGAGGGGTGCAAAACAAAAGTGTGAGTGGGCAAAAACAAAGCTTTCGAAAACCATTTACAAAATACTTTCTAACCCCTCGCCGTAAAACCTGTATACTTCCCAGAAAATATATACACATAATACATAAGCCAAACATGCTCAATTAATATGCCATGCCGAAATCTCATAATGATATGCAAGTGCCCAGGTATAAACATATCAATATCATGTAATCTGGCAGCCGGAGTCACCTAACGTCACCTGTACGGCTGCATCTAGAGCTCAAATCTCAATCTCAATATCTAAACCTGCCCATGAGTCGGAACCACCTAGAGTGGTCTGTACGACAGGCCTGGGTGTAAATAAGTGCTACGATCACGTGAAGACTGGGCGAATAATCGCGGGTCACCTACGAGTCGGAACCACCTAAAGTGGTCTGTACGACAGGCCTGTGCACCTACCTTGAGTCCAAGGTGAGTATAAGGTGCGGGAGGTGAACATCACGTGAAGGACTGTGCCCTGGCCACGGGCGGGAGCACTAACACCGGGGGTGCAGGTTATGAGCTCTCTAACTATCTCAAACCATTATTGAAACATAAACATGCACAACGCTTACCTGACACTTACCTTTGCGTCCACAGCACCCAATATGCATATGTATAAATATATGCAACTAATAACGTACCCAACGATGCACGAAAAACGATAATGTAATGCATGGCATAATGAATAAACATTTATTCAAGTTCTTGGAAAATATAGTATATAGGTATATACGGAAAACCAAAAGCCCACTCACTGGTATGTAGAAGGGTCGTAGCCCCCCTGCCTCGCGTGTGCACGCTCGTCCTCGGGGTACGTGTCACCTATATGCGAAAAAGCTATAAAAACGTTAACTTTAAAGCACATAACCAACTCCTCGTAATAACTCCTCATACATTGCTCAAATTGGACAAATGAATATACCAACGTGCTCTACACAACCTCAGGATCACAACAATATTTTTAAAATAATTTTTGGACCCCTCACGCGCCCCCACGCGCCGAAATAGGCACGGACCTACGCGCCCCCCATGCGCGGCCACGTGCCATGCACACTGACGGCGTCAATTGACGCCGTCAGGAATATTCCGTTAAAATTTGGAATATTCCGTTAGAATTAACCGGATACCGTTAACGGCGTCAGGAATATTCCGTCAGAATTGACGGAATATTCCGTCACCTTCTTTGTTCAATCTCCGGCGACGTCGCCGGCGCCGGAAACTGGGAAAACCTGCAACTTGGGTTTTCTCGCTCATTTTTCCACCATTCTTCACGTTTCTTGCACCAAATTAAAGCCCTAAACTAGTAGAACACAACCATACACGTTTTAAGGTCTAAAACTCACTAGATTATACATGTGCAAACTCTCCAAAACCGGCCAACTTAGAACAGGACGATCCCGACGTCCAAATTTGTCCAACGAAGCACTCCGAGGCTCCTTGGGACCTCACGAACACAACTACAAGCTTCAAAAGTCCAAAAACACGCTAGAATAAGTTTGCATGAATAGTAACTAAAACGGACCTCGTCGAATCGACGTGAAAACGGCTACAACCTTACTTGAAAATGGTACCACTGGACTCCTCTCAACCTCACGATCACTACAGCACCCTTGGTTTCCTCAATCTGCTAGGATTTGGTGGGTTTGGTGTGTGTCCGTACGTTTTCAAAATGAAGAAGAAGGAGTGGGGTTCTCGGGGGAAAGAAAGAGAGAGAGAGAGAGACAGAGAGAGACAGTGAGAGTGAGACAGTGTGTGTGTGTGTGTGGCCCTAAGCTTGCCAACACCACACAAAACAACCAAAAACATAACGAAAACAAACTAGGGGTAAAATTGTAATTTCACACGTGCGTTCCAATAATCCCGGGACGGGATGTCACAACTTTTGTATCTGAAGTAGTTGAATTTATCATTTGTTTTTCTTCTTTATTTTCTATTTTATCATATTATCACTTTTTTTTATTTAGACAAATCTATCCCTTATCAAATTTCTTTATAATTTATTGCATGAGTTAAGTTTTTTTGTTTGAGGAACTTTTACGTTCAATTATTTTTTGTGAAGCCTTGAGACACCAAAACTCACTTTTGACTTTCTAATATTAGAGAATAGAGATTTGTCAGTTTGGACAAAAATTGCAGGCTCTGTCCACCAATGAATACTACTCCTTTTTATCTTTTATTATTTTAAATTTTTTTGGTTTGACCAGCTCCAGTAAACAGTACTCCAGAAATTCCACTATTCAACCAAGGGCCATATCAAATGAAAACTGAAAACAAAACTTTTTATTTTTTTGTCGGAAAACAAAAAAATTATCTTTGAAAAAAATGAAAACAAAACAAAAAATACAACTAAAAGTACTCTTGTAGAGGCATCACTTTATCTTGTAGTCTTGTAGATGGTTGAAAACTTGCCAAGTGTTCGAAAATAACTGAAACACTCGTACATCAGTCTTCTTGTACATAACTAGAAGACTAATGCTAGGAAATTAAATTTTATAAACTAAATAACTTCAAAGTTTATAATTGAATTATTACTTAATCGTTAATAAACGCGTTAATTTTTTTATTAGTGACACATCATTTAGTTTGCTAATTTAGTCTATAAATTTGATCTCTCTAATATTACTCTAAGAAAAAAAGTTACGTCATTGTATTTTGGTACAAACGAGAAAAAAAGTTACGTCATTGTATTTTGGTACCGCTCGTTTGTGTCTGGTGTCTTGTTAAAACGTTTGGACTGAAAAATACCCCCTCCCATGCAACTATCAAAGGCACATCTAATATCCACTTGCACTGGTAGGTCTCATAATTCAAGAGCTCAGAACCACCATGGGAACCAAAAACCAAGAGCTTCACATTGCTTTCTTCCCTTTCATGGCTCAAGGCCACATAATCCCCTTCATGGACTTGGCCAAACTATTTGTCTCCAGAGGTCTCAAAGCAACCATAATCACCACCTCTCCAGATGCACCCTCCATTCAAACCAAACTTCAAAACTATTCTAGTTCCCAAATACAAATATTCACAATCAAAGTCCCGACTGCAGATGTTGGATTGCCGGAAAACTGCCAGAGCTTGCACTGTGCCACCAACCCAGAAATGCATTTACAATTTTTGACGGCAACCGGCTTGCTTGGTCCGCAGATTGAGCAGTTCTTGCAGCGTAAGAAACCCAACTGCCTTGTGGCCGACATGTTCTTCCCTTGGGCTACCGACTTGGGTTCTGAATTTGGTATTCCGGTGCTCCTATTCCAAGGAATCGGTTATTTCCCCTTGTGTGCTATCCTATACGTGCACCTGTACAAGCCTCACCTGTACGTCTCATCGGATTCGGACCCTTTCGTGATCCCCAACCTACCGGGTGCGATTGAGCTAACAAGAAAAAAGCTGCCGGATTTTGTTACGAATGGGGAAGAAAACGCGTTTACGAAGTTGTTAGGGGAAGGTGTGAAAGCGCAGAAACAGAGCTATGGGGTTCTGGTAAACAGCTTCTATGAGCTCGAAGCTGCTTATGCTGATCACTACCGAAATGATCTGGGGATCAGAGCTTGGCATGTGGGCCCACTTTATCTAGCCAATGAGAGGCTGGTTGAAGAGAACAAAAGCTCAATTGAAGAACAACACGAGTGCATCAAATGGCTTGATTTGAAAAAACCCAGTTCAGTTATTTATGTGTGTTTTGGGAGCTTGGCAACTTTTGTGGATGCCCAGCTGCTGGAAATTGCAGAGGGTCTTGAAGCTTCAGAGCAAAATTTCATTTGGGTTGTGAAGAAACAAGCGGGGGAAGATGGTTGGCTGCCTGAAGGGTTCGAAAAGAGGGTCGAAGGGAGGGGATTGGTGGTAAGAGGGTGGGCACCACAAGTGAAGATTCTGTCGCACGCGGCGGTGGGAGGGTTTGTGACGCACTGCGGGTGGAACTCAACGCTCGAGGCGGTGGCTGCCGGGGTACCGATGGTGACGTGGCCGATTTTTGCGGAGCAGTTTTACAACGAGAAGCTGATCACGCAGGTGCTTGGGATTGGGGTTTGTGTGGGGGCCAAAGAGTGGATGAGGGTTGTGAGGGAGAGTGTGAGGAGGGATGAGATAGAGAAGGCTGTGAGGAGGGCAATGGTGGGTGAGGAGGCAGAGGAGATAAGGACCAGAGCTAGGGTTTATGGAGAGTTGGCTAGGAGGGCTGTTGAGGTTATGGGATCATCTTCTGAAGATTTGGATGCTTTGATTCAAGAGTTACGGTCTTATGATATTGCTCAAGAACTATAAAAGATAACAATTTTAAAATTACCAAATTTGGCCTTTTATGTTTCAATTTAAGATTGCATCAACTATTACTTTGACAATATTTTTGCAACTCTGGCATTATATTTTAGTCAACTTCACTTTAAATTGAATAATTCACAAATCTTTAGGCAAGCAAGAAAAAATATGGTTTTTTTTTTTTTTTTTAAACAAATGATATTATCTAGTGAGGAGGAAGCTAAACTTCCCACTGAATTAGAAATAATGTAGTTCAAATTCGTATTTAATGAGAATCTAATCTAAAATCTTTTTAAAAAAGAGTGCAAAACAAACAAAATGTTAATGTAATTTGGGCCACGCAAAGATGGACCATCTTCGACTGCCTCGTGTTCCATCTTGTACTCAAAAAATCTCATCATTTGAACTAACATTGAAATCCGAGATAGTATGGCAAGTTTTAGCCTATGCTTAGATCAATTGTATATTGGAAGTCCTCTGTTTTAGTGTTTTGGGTCCGTCTTGTAACTGATGATCGGCTTAGAACTTCGATTTTCAAGTATTGCTCTATTTATTTACTTATATTTCGGTGAATAGACAAATAAATAGCAACAAAAAGGGAGTGTTGTAACGGTGCAAATGCCCGTCATAAATGTGAGCAATCAAGTATAACCATACTTCTTAAGGAATTTTAACGAAAAGTTATTGGTATTGTTCACTTTAACAAAAAACCATATTTTTACACTAAAAAGTCAATCCTGGTACTATTCACTTTACCCTTTATTTTGTCCTTATCGTTAAACTCAAAGTTTTCAAATCTTTTTCATTAGTTTTCCTTACTTATTATTAACCACTTTGCCTATAAAACAATCATCCAAGCAAGAGAAAAAAAAGAAAAAAAAAAGAAAAAAGAGGAATAAAGAAAATACAGAAAAGAAAGAAGAGATAGAGAGAAAAATATTGAGAGATATCTTTGTATTCTTCTTATTTTAGATACTGCAAAAAGTACTATTGTTGCTTCGAGAACATAAGCACACTTGCCGAACCTCGTAAACATTATGTCTTATTTACTTTATATTCTATTGCACACATATTTTTAATTTCAAAACACGTTATCCGCAGTGGTATCACACGCCGCCACACATTGCTGTGTGGCCGCCGTAGCAAGTGAATGCGCCCCGTAATCGCCACCACGGTTCAGCGAGTAAAGGTTGCACTCGCTGTCGTTGATGCTACACGCCGGTGCCGGAGAGAGTTAACATAGTTAATGGAATATACCTGCTGAAAGAGCATATGCCGTTAAGTCTAACGGCACAGTTGACATCGCTGTTAAGTCCAACAGAAACCGTCATTGACCGTTGCCGGCATCGTCGCCGGAATCTGCAGAAAATGCAGAAAACGTTCAGGGCCTTCCCCCGAGTTCAAATCAAAGGTTTCTCAGTTCTAAACCGACAGAAAATTACAATAAAGGCTCAGGAACATACTCAAACACGTTTTAGGGGGAGTGGAGGTCCAACCAAACCAACCGGTTCGGTTTCTTGGTCCATTTAGTTTAATAAACGAGACTAAACTGAAATATTGGTTTTGAATTTTACAAACCGTGAGTTAATGAACCCAAACCATTTATAATAAAATAATACATGATATAGTATTAATATAAAGAACACACATATAATGTTATATATTGAGTGCTGATATCCCCACCGAGTATTTATCATTAATAGCCAAAATTTAACACTCGATTTCATAAATATCATTTTTTATAATATCTTTCACGTATAGCAGAAAGCTCACGTAAATAGACCTAAATACCCTAAAAATCCAAAACTCATTTACATAGAAAAGCCAAAACACTTGAATGGCTCTTCTTGGCATTGTTGTTCAAAGTGCGAGGCTGCTAGCGAAGTTGGTAATATCAAACTTGTGCAACTTGGACAAGTTTCTTAAAGATCAATCCAGACCGGGTTAAACTCTAAAGCAAAAATTGAATTCCAGAAATAGCATTTTCAATCCTAACCTGCTTAAACTCTAAAGCCCTTGTTGTTCCTCTTTCATATAGCCTTCTCAAACTTTCGTCCCTTAGACTGCACATAAGTTTTAGTGTGCCTGTGTGGCACACCAGGAGCTAGACCGAGTCACCGAAGTGCTTCACTGCTTCACGAGAATTCTTAGGACCTTTGAGGAGAATCACGTTATGGTGCTTTCAAAGCAAGCTGGTCAAATGTCAAGCACTATCCTCCTGGCTTCTTAAGCCCTCGCAGTCTCTGCGAACCTCAATGTTGTAACCTTCAATTGCGGTACTTCATAAATCCTAAATTTGATGACAATCCCCACAACCTTATCAATCTTGTTGTCCTTTCCCTGCATATACTTAATTAACCTCAAGAGAGAAAGTGGTGCCTTGTTGACTTTGCTCATGAACAAACGTTTAAGAATGTCTACATTCAACTTGCTTCCAGTCCTTCGGACAAGAAAGCGGTACAGCTTGACAAGAAGCTTAAGATAGATATCATCGAACTTGGGCACAGTGCTTTTTGTCTTCTTGCTCTTACCTCCTGCCACGAGATCAATCGCTATTGTTGCTGCATGTGTTTATTTGGTTTTAATTTTGAGGGTATTTAAGTCTATTTAAATAGATCTTTTTGTTATTTTTAAAATATTTTATTAAAAGTGACATTTATGAAATTGAGTGTTAAATTTTGGCTATTATCAATAAAAACTCATCCCTATCGCTATGTCTTATTTTCTCACTCACTTGTTAATAGAAAATTTATTCACAAGTATACCTATTGACAAAATGACGTATAAGGACTTAGAAGCCTGAAAAAGTGCAACACTTTGATTTTTACTGTTTCAAAGAACTACGTTGCTCTCTCCAGCTCCTTTTTTCCTCATCTCCCTCATAGTATTATCCTCCTTTTCTATTTCCCCATCCGATTTGTTTTTTTTTCTTTCTAATTTCTTTTTTATGCTTGTTAGTCACTCGTTAATTTCTAGATTTATGTTTCTGCTGGTTGTCGAAACAATGAGGATGATTAAGTTTCCAAAAAAAAAAAAAAAAAAAAAAACAATGAGGATGATTATGGTAGGCTGGGTGGTGGTTGTGGGGTTGTGGATTTGAATAATGTTAGGGAGACCAAATTTTTTAAATCAAATTGCAAGCCAAATGATGTGTCACCAATAAGAAACAAGCACGTTAATCGACACTTAATTAATAATCTAATCATCTACAACCATATCATTTAGTTTGCAAATTTGGTTTAAAACAAAATTGGTCTCCTTAACATTACTTTGTGGATTTTGTCTGTTTTGGCTAACAGTAAGAACATAGCAAGCACTCTTTTGCTGGGTTTTCCCACAAAATCTATATTTCATACAAATCTAAGCTAGTTAGCAGACCATTGGATTGGATTTATAACTTGATTTAGGATTAAGTTTAATTCTCAATTTCAATTTCAAAATAATCGCTTTCGGATATATGCACTAATTGGAAATCCTTAATTAAAGTATTGATTAGTCTTTTACTCTTTTTCCAATAGTTGTGATGTATGTCCTCATAACCCTATTCAGCTCAGATGGGGAATTGAGATGCAAATTTGAGAGAGAGAGATTGTTTGTTAGGATACAAGTCTTTCAGTTTCAAGCAATAACAACTTTGTATCAAATATGTATAATGAAGCTCAAGATTTTAGCTTAGAGTTTTTGAGGAGTTGTTGTGATACGAGGTTATTTTAGGAATAATAGTGGGTGAGGAAATAGGGTTTCAATTTTTTAACTTTTGATGGTGGTGGGGTTATAATATAGGTGGAGAAATAAGACATTAGGGTGGATCTAATAGCACTATATATAGTTTAGTAGTTTACTTAAGATCTTGGAGTAATGAGATTAGAAGTTTGAGAATTTTAATTGAGTTATGAGATTAAATATTTTTAAGTCATGGAATTGCAAATTAATTTATGAAGTTGACAGTTTCACGATGAAATTTTATAAATTGATGGGTTTGCAATTGTTTATTTTATAATATTTACTTGTACATATCTCTAAAATTTTCAATTAGATGCGTGTTCAATTGCAACTCGAACCACAGCAAACCACAATATTGGCAAATGATTACATCAACTTGAACTTGAGATCGAATCTACTTGACTTCAATCTTTTAATACTCTTACCGATGAGATAAGAAGAATTTCAGCGTAATATACTTTGTGAATTTCTAAGATATTGCGGTATTCTTAACGTTAAAGACATTACCTCCATGAAACGTGTCTTGTACGGGTTCGATAAATAACCCACAGTCCCACTACGTGGGTTTTTCTTTTTGTGAATCATTTTTTATTATTTATTTTCTTAAATCCCTAATGAGAGAAGGGTAATTTCAGTATTAAGAAAGCTTCACTCATTTTGTCATCTCTCTTTATATATAGATAATTTTTTTAGGGAATTGCTTTTGGCACTCAAAATTCTCATTTTCCACTTCAAACCTTTAAAAAGAAAAATACACCTGTGAAGAGTAAAAAAATAAGATTTTTGGAGTGTTGATAACTGTTTTTTTTCTTTAATTGTATTGAATATAGTTTTACCAATAAAGAAAAACAAATTCTAGCCATCCCTATGATGTTTTTTCTTTTTTTTTTCTTTTTTCTTTTTTTTCTTTTTTGTTCACAATTCAAACCAGACGCAACCTTAGTGGCCAGCATTGTGCAGTGCGATATGGTTAGTTGCAGGATGAGGGTGCGGATTGGAGTTTTGATTTATTTCATAATGCAGTGCGATATATAACATATGGCAAGGACTGAGGTATGAAGTCTATAACATATATCTTCGATTTACAGTGTTTGAGTGGATGATATTATATATTGTGTGTTGGGATATGATTTTTGCTATTCTCTCGATGTGTTTCTTTGATTTGTATGATAAATGGATTTGTGGGTTTGAGTATTTCGTAGGGTTATAGTATTGGGAGGATGATTTGTATGATAATTGGTTTGCTTTTTTTTTGTCAATTTTCTTTTTATTTATTTGTTATTATTTTTAGAATTTAAAACTAGGTGATTTTTTTTTAATTCATGTGGGATCCACATATATGCCACATTAGCACACTAACTGAATTCTTGATGGAAATATAACGGAATGACCACAATGATTTGCGACATCCATTTTCAAAGTCTACATTAATCGATTTTCAAATTCAAGGGTCATCTTGATGATATGGATTAATTTTAGAGACCATTTGTGATAAAAACTCTTCTCTGTACTATTTTTCTATTTCATCATTGTGCTCCACAGAGAGAAAATTTGAAGTTTGGAATCACATACCACTTGTACCAAAGTTAGGATTGTGACTGCTAAAGCTACGCGAACTACAGGATTATATGTAATCCTGCGATCAATGAGCAATTTATGGTATTTTGAATGCTTCGTCATTTTGAGGTTTCTATATATATATATATATATATATATATATATATATATATATATAGACTAAATACTCAAGGACGGAGCTAGTGTAGACCTATGGGGCAGATGCCCCCACTCATTAAAAAAAATGTATGGTTGCGTTCTAATTCTCAATAACCAGCCCTAAACTAGTCTACCATTTTGGATCCCAAATGCCCTACCTAATGATAATTTAATTAACAATTAATTTAATTGTGCCTCCCCGTTTTTCTAACCCTAGGTCGTTAATCCACACAAAACTCATCCTACCACATACAGCAAAGCAGTTCCAGTCCTCAACTTCTCCAGATTTTTCCTCCCCTTTCTTTCAACCAAAACTCAATTGAATTTGGAGTGTTATAGACAGTTGGAGTTCAAGTAATCAATTATCAAAATTCAACACAAGAATTTTACTCCACAAGGTATTTTATACGACTTTACTTCATTAATTTGTTTTTGGCATTTCAATTTAGAATTTAGCTTTCTAATTTAGAGATCAATGGATGAATGATAAAATGATTATTTTTATATAAAGAGATATTTAATGATATTGTTATGGCAACGCTTTCAAAACATGAAAACGATTCGAGAAATATTGTAATATGTTGTATGAAAAACTTTATGGATTAATATATTAGTATTTCATTCAATAAATTATTGAGATTTTTAATTGTGACTTTATTGTTTGAGGATGCCCTTACTCACACAAATCTCTGGTTTCGTCCCTGTAAATACTCATAAACACATGCTTTGAAGACGAGATGAGAGATGAGCAATTCAGATTCCCCCAAGTACAAGATTGTTGTGAAGGTAGGAAAAGGATCCTAACCGGATCATTTTCCTAGGGATTCTAGGAATTCCATGATCGTCACCGTTCATTGTACATCGTGCGATCAGTTTTCATTAAGTATTATTTATATTTAACTTTAAAATTTAAATTTTGAAATGATTTCTGACCACACGATGTATGATAAACGATCACGATCACAAGATTGTTCGAATTCTTAGGAAAAGGATCCTACGGGAAGGTACAATAATTGCCCACCAGAGCTATCTAGAGATGTTTGGTGTCTAATGGTTGCAACCGAAAGGAAGGTAAAAGTTAATTTACCTGACATGATATATAGACAAATTGAGATGATTACTGCAACATCATTTACTTATGACTTGTTTGCAGGAAAAGGATCCTCATTGGATCATTTTCCTAGGGATCCTAGAGATCCTATGATCGTGACCATTCATCGTACATCGTGTGGTATAAATAGTACTTAACGAAAACTGACCGCGCGATGTACAATGAATGGTCACGATCACAGGATCCCTAGGATCCCCAAAAAAAGGATCCAGCGAGGATCCTTTTCCTTGTTTGGAAATATTGTCGGTTGATTATGCTTTTTTCTTTTTGAGAATCTAAGAATGGAGAAAAACTTGTGTGAGGCTTTGCTGGTCATTGGACGTTACTGAGTGACACTATAATCCAATCAAAACTCGTCACATAGCAAATCTTTTTTTGAGCACATTGATATTTTTACACTAAAATGAGGGAGAGTTCGGCTAAGTCACACAATATGAAGCCTAATTATCTTAAATATAATATTTTGTATTTTTTTATATTTAAAACTTCCATAATTATTTTCCTACTAATTAATATACACTATAAAATTTAGTTAGTGGTTTTTTTTTTTCCCTCTTCTCTCTCCTTTTAATTTCTTCCCAAATTTTCTCTATCGTCTTCTTCCCTACTACGTGTTTTTTCTTCATAAAAATATGGTCACAAGGGCAACAAAATGGAGGCAGATGTTTATGCTTGAATCATAGCACAACAAATGAGGGATTTCATTCCTGCAATAAATGTAATAATTCGATTTACTACGAAAGCATTTATACTTGAATCAAATATTATGACAGTAGCTAATTTAAGGAACATAACAGAAGATGAGCTATCAATTTCCGAATGTCTCGTTGAAATGCCTTTTGGTCAAAGTGATCGATGCTACAGTTTACGATTACATATCCATATTTTACACAAAATATCTTTTCACAACTATTTTGTTTTTTATCATTGTAAAGCAGACTTCTAATTTAACTCCAGAATCGTGAGAACAGTATTTTACCAATTCTTGATATTGTGGGAGATTGCCTAACTATGGAGCTTCTTCATAATTGATTGCTCCAAAATATACTTGAATTATTAGATAAAAAAAAAACTCATTTACTTAGCAGAGCGTTAAAAGACATTTCAATTTAAACACTCATACCTCGTTTGGCAGTCCGTATAAAGGATCGGATAGGATAAATAATACAGATCCGAATGTATGGCACTGTTACGTACTAAATAGCATCCGGATTAATTATACCGGCCCCACATGATTTATACGGTACGCACCTGTTAATTTATCCTCCCTAAAACCTAAGGATTATTAGTCGGGTGGGAACAACGCTCGCTCTCCCTCTCTGTCCCTCTCTCGTCGCGTTCCTCTCTCGCATCGTTCGCAAGACTCATTGTTGTTGTCGTCGTTCAGCCGTCGTCATTCTTCTTCTACTTTTCTCTGTTCCGCCCTAAATTATTGGGGAAGTTATAGCTCCCTTCAAATTAAGTTTTAGAACTCCATAATTTCTATAAAATTCTGTGAAATTACTGAAGGTTGGACAGCTTCTTGGCTAAACTCCTACAGCTCTTGGCTCAATTTCTGCGTTTACCGACCCACCACAATGGAAATCCAATTAATCGATTTGGTTAACAGGATCTAAAACCCAATGACCTGCAACCGCCCTTTCGCCAGAATCTGGAGCAGATCTCATCGATTCCCGGAAAACTTCAAGAGCCAAAGGCTCTGTCAATCCTCGCCGACGTGGCTGGACCGTCGTCTCCGCTCGAAGCCGCATCTTCACAGTGCCTCAATTTGTCGTGAAACTGTTGACTCTAAAAATTACAAAACCTACGTGGCGCGCAGGCCGAGTAACTAATAAGCTAACTACGTCCTTCGGTCGAATGCGGGGCGTGCCAACTCGTCGGCCGAGCCTGGCCGAGGAGTAAAATTTGTTGATGTAGCTTTGAGCGCGTTGCTGACTTCTTTAACTTGCGATTGCGACCGAGGAAGGAACACTCTCGGTCTCTGGGTTCTACAGCCTGAAGACAAGGCTGCTAATTCTGCGGAGTTCACAAATCGTCCGAGCCCGATTCGGTCACTGTGATTATATTCGTGAGAGTATAAGCACGTCGAATCGAGACCAAGGTGTATGGGCACAGGTACTCGAACGTGATGTATGTCTTGATGGTAAACGTAGTTCGGCCGTCGGAATGCCGAACCCTGAAACTCACCTGTGAGTATCCAATCATAAAACCACTCGGCGACCAGTACGCCGAGCAATGTAATTCGTAACACCTAACTATGCCGAGAAAGCTTAGCAAGGTGACCTCTGCCAACAAAGGTTCGAAAACCTTTCTCGACCGAGACTTGGATAGATAATCGGTCGACCTCGACGCAGTGCTGTTTATCCAAACTGAAGATGCTTCTCGGTCAGCTGATTCTGCGGCAGCAGTGCTGTTTATCCAAACTGAAGGTGCTCGCCGGGCGCTTCCACAGTGCTGTTTATCCAAACTGAAGGTGTGTCGGCAGAAAAAGAAAAGGAAAAATCTCAAGATGTTGAGAGGTTTTGCGCAGGGCAATTGTATGCTGATTTCAAGGTCCTTTCTGTTTGCATGATTTCTTGTATTTATAGTGCCCCATTCCTTGAAACTGACTCCGATTTGGGTTGGGAGTTCTTGTCCTATTTCGCTTCTTCCTCGATCAAACCTACTCCTACTGGGATTCTGAATTTTCCTTCTTTTCGGGACTTCATTCCTTGCTGGTCGAGAATCCTGGTTGCAACAAGACTCCCTCGACCTTTCTATTTATCTGGACTATTTATGATAGGATTTGGCCGACCCTGTTAGCTGACCCGGGCCTTATTATTCGGCCCATAGTTTTTATCATCTCCTTGGGTCGAGCACATCCTGCTGCTCGGCCCAGTAATAATATTTTGGGTCCAAACATTGCCCCCTCGCTTCTGAGGTCGCCGACCATTAACTCTTGGTCGGGCCTCGACCTTGCAGAAGCGAAAACGTTTATTGCTTTTGGAACTTTACTTAATGACCGTTATTCCTGCGTATTTATGAGGCATGATTGCACTTTCCTCGTTGCCCCCAAAGCGTGGCCACGTGTTGATTCTACGCCGTTCTCAAAACTTTCAATCGTGGGCCTCGAAACCGTGCACTAACTGGAACGTCTTATCCTCATTAATGCCTTAAAACTGGCGTCGCACGCAATCGTGCATCCTGGATTTTCGACTCCTCGATCCCCTCTTCGCAGGTTCCCAAAATATTCGAAATGATTGGGAACTTTTCCCGGTTGAATTTTCCCCCAATTTCGAATTCCAGTCGTTTGATATTCATTCTGAAAAACCTATAAATGCCCACATTTCTGCCATTCACAACTTACGCTTTCAGAAACTCCAAAATCCCAATTTGTTCACACTTGTTTTAAGCCAAAACCTTTCTAGTGCTTCCTTCTGCGATTTCTTCCCCAGTTTTCCTTTCTGCAATTTCTTCTTCTTCCAATGGCCTCCTTTATCTCAAAACTCTCTGACGAAATCAACAAGTGCAAAGACTTCATCGATCGGAGCGCAATCAAAACCCTCCGCTTCGAGAATGACATGGCCACGACTCATCAGATTCTGGGCCCCCTCTTCAGAGATGCAGTGCCGATGTGCATCACCACCCTTCTCAAGGAGCAGTGCCTAGCACCCCTGCTTCAAGGGTTCGACTGGTCCAAATGGTGCTTGGCTCGGCCTCAAGGAGCTTGGCCCTCGACCACCACAGCCTGGGCCGCCTGGGTGGATCGAATGAGATCATTCTTTGGCGAGGAGTGGAAAGCCCTCGGCATCTATGATGCCATCCTGCTCTCGACCATGGAAATTACCATGGACAAAGAGCTGCTTATGGCGGCCTTGACCCTATGGTGCTCGGCCACCAACACCATGGTCCTTCCATTCGGACCCCTCGGCCCTACGATCCTCGACATCTCGGCCATTCTTGGGACTCCACCATCCGGCCTCCCAATCGATGCCGCTCTCTCTGGATGTCCCTCCCTCCTCGACCTGAAGACGCTTTTCGACGAGCAGGCTGTCGAAACGCTCAACCGAGGCGGTTGGGAGCCTTCAAGAGAAGAAGTTCAGAAGCTTCATAAGAACTTCTTCAACTACACTACTCTGATTCTCCATTTTGCCGGCCGAGGCGAGGAGAGTCTCAGGAAGGGAGAACATGAAGCCTTCCTCTTCTATTGGTACAACAAATTTATTTGTTGTACCAGGTCGAACAAGTGCTTGGTCGAGAATATGCCGGTGGCCCAGGCCCTGGCTAGTGGTCACTCTCTGGCGCTTAGCCCGGCTATTCTTGCCAACCTTTTTCGTTGCTTGGCCGAGACGACCATCAACAAGATTGACCCGCACCAGAATGGACCCCTCTGGGTTTTCCAACTCTGGCTGCAGGTCTATTTTTCCACTCTTCGGCCTGAGGTCCCCGCCTTCCAGCGCTCAGCCGCCCTCGGCCCCCAACTTGCCTCTCGACCGGCTCCTCCTCACCGGGCTGACGAGGTCCTCAAGCACTTTTTTGGTCTCGAAGTTCTTTCGGACGAGGAGTTCTTGGTGTGCCGGCGCCAGGAGTACCCCGCGTCAATCGGGCTCCCGACGGCAACCTGGGCCTCGGCCGAGGACGCGGGCCTTCGTCAGTCCTAGGGGTCAATCGTACTGGCTCGCGACCTTCCCCTTAGTTACGACGCTCGCCGAGCCAGTTGGGAGGTCTACCAGCCCCACTTTGTCGCCCGACAGCTCGGCTACCTCCAAGGTTGCCCTGTACCCCTGATCGTCTCTCGTTCCCTCCTGAGCCGGGGACGTCTTTCCGGTTCTTCCGAGAGGGAGTGCCGGACGATGGAGCAAGAGTTTCAGGATCGGTGCAAGAAGTTCCGTCTTCGGCCAACCGTTCTGGAATCCTTGGGCACCGACACGTTTGGGGACTGGTGGGACGAGTACGCTGGCGACTTCTTCGGTGCCTCGGCCGAAGACGTGGTGAGCAAAGTGTTTGGTGACCGGCCCAGACCAGTGCCCTCGACTCAACCTAAGGAGTCGGTCCAAGGTATATTGTTGACTAATTGCTTTGCCAGTTCAGAAAAAACTCATTTGTCCTTGTTTACTAATTGCTTTGCTATTTCAGGGGGTCGCGGGTCGAAAACTGTCGAGGTGGTCACCGCGGTGGCAAGGACGAAGAAGCTGGTGCCCAAGAAGGGGACCCTTGTCACCGAGCGGTCGGTCCCTGCCAAGCGCCCCCACCAAGAGACCGAGCCGGCGGAAAAGGCCCCTCGCCCTTCTAAACGCGTCAAGAAATTGGCGAAGAAGGGCGACCGGGAAATTCATGTCGTCCCCAGTGACAGTACTGGGACGCCTGCTCCTGCCGGCTCTCCAACTGTGCCGGCTACCCCGGCATCTCCAACCCCGAATCCTCCAGCCGTCTCCCCGGCAGATCCAATCGTCGCACCCGCTCCAGCTTCGGAGCCGGTCGTGGTACCTGAAGTGGGGAAGTCGGCTGCGCCTGCCGAAGCACCCTTGTCTCCAACGGTCGTTTTGGAGGTATAATTCTGCTTCCACTTGCTTCTTTTAGGTTTCTGGTCGTAATGCTAACTGTTTTCTTTTTTTGTTCAGGATGTCGAGAGCGAGAGTGACGAAGTCCCGCTGCAACGCCGCAGTCGACCAGTCAACTCTCCTCCCGTCCATCCTCCTCCTGTAGTCGAGGTGACCGCTCGACCACATCTTACTGCGGCGGATCGTGGCAAGAGACCCATGGTCGATCCTGAGGCCACGGCCGAGTCACCGATCCACCCGCAGGACGAAGATCCTCCCATTCCTCCACAGGAAGTCTCTTCGGCCTTTGTAAGTATTGTTTCTTTTGTGTTTTTTAGTTTTTGTGACATGTTTTTTTTTTTTTTTTAAAGATAATAAATGTCAGGTGCCTGAACATTCATTTCACCGGCAATTTTACGCGCCGAGGAGCGTTGTCTATATTTCCTGGCCGCCGTCGTGGCCATCAAATGTAGATAACCTCCATCGGCCGCGTGAATTGCGTAGCGGTCTAAGGCACTGGGCTCGGCCATTAAGCTCCCTGGGTTCGAGCAATGACCCAGAGGGCATGGCCGAAGTCTCCTCTCAGCAGGTCTAAAACAATCCCCTTTTTTCTTTATGCACTATATCACGTCTTACTTTCCCTCACATTTTCCTTTTATGTGCACAGCCATCGTGGGAAGTGGAACTTGACGCTCTGCTCCAAAGCACAACCGGTGAGGTCGGCTCCTCTGCAGCTCCGGCCGACTCGGCAGGAGCAACGCCCGCCGAAGTCTTCGTGAAGCTGCACGAAGTCCTATCTCTGACTGCTTCCCAAGCTCTCCGGTGCAAGGGCCTTGACTCTGTTGGAGAGTGTCTTAATGACCTCGCCAGCGGTGGTTACTTGAGCCCGGAGGGTATCTCTTTCCTAACCGACCTCCTGGAGCGGACTCGGCAACACTTTCTTATCTTTGAGCGTGCCCTACAGGCCGAGGACGATTTGAAGGTGGCCAAGGTCGCGCATGAGGCTGGCCGAGTAGAGATGGAGGCTTTCAAGGCAAAGAAAGCAAAGCTGACCGAGTTTGATCTCCAGATTTCTGACCTCCAGCGTCAGATTTCTGACCTTCAACGCCAATGGTCGGCTGCTGCTTCCGAGCTTGAGAAGGATTTTGAGGCTAACAAGGCTCGGCTGACGACCTTCGCTGCCGGCGCACGGCGTATCCAGCAACTGCAGTGCAACAAGAAGACGCGGCAGGCTGAGATAATTTTGAGCGAGGCGAAGTGGCTGGAGCTGAAAGCTGCCCTTGAGACTTTCCTCCCTTCGACCCCTTAGGAATTTAATCATTGTATTTGTTCTCTTGTAATGAATCTTTTGTTATCAATACAATGGTTATTTTGCTATCAGTACAATGGTCTTACTCTTGCATTTCCCATGTAATTGGGTAGTACTTCTTTAAAAACTTTCCATTAATTGGCAATTTATGAACTGAACCCGTCCGATCTCTTAGATGATATGCCCCCTTGCCGAGTACTTTGTGAACGATGAATGGCCCTTCCCAATTCGGCGACCACTTACCAAACCTGGGATCTTTAATCCCAACGGGCAACACAGTTTGCCAAACCAATTCTCCTTCGCCGAACGTTTTTTGTCTTACACGCTGATTATACGCTCGCTCGGCAATTTTCTTTTGTGCTATTAACAAGTTAACTGCATCGATTCGACTTTCTTCTAAGTCTTCTAACTCTTGTCGCATCGCTTGACTATATTCAATACTGTACAAATCACTCTGCTCGATTATTCGCAACGTACTTATACTCAATTCGACCGGTAACACGGCGTCGTGTCCATAAGTTAACGCGTAAGGAGTGGTTCCAGTGGCCGACCGGGGTGAAGTTCGGTATGCCCATAATGCTTCACTTAACTTCAAATGCCACAAACCAGGTTTCTCTTTTACCATTTTTTCAAGGATGCCGATCAACACTTTGTTGCTTGCCTCGGCCTGTCCGTTTGCCTGTGGGTAGTAAGGCGTAGATTGCTTGAGTCGGATATTCAATCTTGCCGCGTATTCCCTAAACCTATCGGCCGTAAATATAGTGCCATTATCAGTTATGATCGTTTCTGGCACGCCGAATCTGGTCACAATATTCTCCTCTACGAAGTTGCATACCTCTTTAGCCGTTAATTCGGCGTATGACCTTGCCTCGACCCACTTAGTGAAATAGTCAGTTGCTACAATTATCCATGCGTGTTTCGCTGCCCCCGATGATGGCGTAATTTTGCCAATTACATCCATTGCCCAACCCCTGAACGGCCATGGTTTAGTAACCGAGTGTAGCAATTCGGCCGGGGCTCTCTGAACGGGTCCATGAATCTGGCATGATACGCATCTCAGCGCATATTCGATGCAATCCTTTAATATATTGGGCCAAAAATAACCATGTCGTCGGAGCAACCAACGCATCTTTCGTCCAGATTGGTGCGCTCCGCAAATTCCTTCATGTACCTCGGCCATTACTTGGGCAGCCTCGTGTGGGCCGAGGCACAATAGTAGTAAACCATCTTCGCCCTTGCGATATAATTCATTTTGATACGACACGTAATTCGTCGCGAGCACCTTCGTTCTTCGGTCGTGTTTCCCATTGGGGTTATTGAGGTACCGTAACATCGTCTTTCTCCAATCATCCGGTTCTACTTCGACGGCACATACTTCTATGGGATCTCCTCGTTCTAACAGGGATGGGAGCGACATCACCCTTGTACGTATTACGTGCGTGCGTTGGAGAGTTTGCTGATTAATCAAAACGGGGTACGAGCGTTGACCCGTGTTCGCAATTTCCATAATTTGACTTAGTTTGCCCCCCATGAGTTGTGCTCCGGAGGCGATCTGGGCGAGTTCGTCGGCGTCAGTATTGTGGATACGTGAAATGTGTTCAAATGTGATTTGGTCGAACGACTCGGCCAGGTAAGTGGCGACCATGTGATAGGGAGCTAAAGTACAACTCATGCAACGAAACACGTCGTTCAGTTGGTTAATCACAAGTTCGGAATCACCAAGGACGAGAACGCGGGGGGCCCGCAGATCGTGTAAAACATGGAGGCCGATAATGAGGGCTTCATACTCGGCCTGATTATTGGTGCAGCTGAAATCTAACTTGAGAGAAAAACACCATCGGCAGTGGTCAGGCGACTGAATTGCGATGCCGACACCTGCCGAGGTCGAAGTACTGGAACCATCAAAATGCATAGTCCAATGGTTATCGCGTGTGGTGACGAAACCGATGTCGACCTCACCCCCTCAAGACCATAAGGGGATGGGTGTTGTGCCAGGAAGTCGGCGAGGGCTTGCCCCTTGACGGCCTTTTGGGGTACATACTGAAGGCTGAACTCGGATAAGGCGAGTGTCCATTTCCCAATTCGGCCTTTGACCATAGGCCGAGTCAGCATGTAACGAATTACGTCGGTTTGGGTGATGACCTGCGTAACTGTGGGGAGCATGTAATGCCGAAGCTTGGATGCGGCGAAAAACAACGCTAAGCAAAGTTTTTCGACAGGGGAATAATTAAGTTCTGGTGAATTCAGGTTGCGGCTAAGGTAAAAGATAGCTTGTTCGCGGCCGACGTTGTTATCTTGTGCGAGTAGGCACCCAATGGATTCAACAGCTGCCGAAATGTACAATTTGAGGGGTTTGTTGCGACAAGGTGGAACGAGCACAGGTGGGGTGGAAAGGGCCACCTTGATTTGCGTAAATGCAGCTTGATGCTCTTCGCGCCATTCAAATCGGTCGGTCTCCTTCAGTTTAAGGAGTGTAGAGAATGCTTTCATTTTACCGGCCGAATTGGCGATGAAACGACGGAGGAAATTGATCTGCCCGAGTAACGACTGAAGCTGCTTCTTTGTCGTCGGCGGTGGGGCGCTAATGATGGCGCGGGCTTTATTTTCGTCGACCTCGATGCCGCGATGGTGCACCAAAAATCCTAAGAAATTACCGGCCGAAACACCGAAAGCACACTTGGCCGGGTTCATCTTGAGGTTGTTTTTGCGCATGCGAAGGAACGCTTGCCTCAGGTCGTCAAGGTGTGTTTGACGACGTTTGGATTTTACGACCACATCATCGATGTAAACTTCGACGATTGTACCGATTAAGTCGTGGAAGATCATATTCATGGCTCGTTGGTATGTGGCGCCGGCATTCTTGAGGCCGAAAGGCATGACTACCCATTCGTAAGTACCAAGTGCCCCCGGGCAACGGAAAGCCTTCTTGTGGACGTCAGCTTCGGCGATGAAAATCTGGTTATAACCCGCATGACCGTCCATAAAAGATAGCAGTTCATGATTAGCTGCGGCATCAATTAATAAATCTGAGATCGGCATCGTATATTCATCCTTGGGAGTAGCCAGATTTAGATTACGGAAATCGATGCAAATGCGAAGGGCACCGTTTTTCTTTAATACGGGGACGATATTGGCCAACCATTCGACATACCGAGCGGTCCTAATAAACCCGGCTTTTAGAAGCCGAACTAATTCTTCCTTAATGCCGAGTTGTACTTCGTTTGAAAATCGGCGAGGAGGCTGTCGAAAAGGCTTACACCCCACCTTGATGCGTAGCTCATGCTCTACAAGGTTTCGGTCGAGGCCTGGCATTTCATGATAACTCCACGCAAAGCAATCTTTAAATTCGTGGAGTAGTTTATGGAGTTCGACCTTCATGGACGGTGGGAGTAACGCACTAATAAACAATGTTCGAGGATCCTCGGCCGTGCCGACGTTCACTTCCTCTAACGGGTCCTTGACTTGAGGTCGATGGTCTTCGAGTTCGGCCGGCGCAGCCTGAACTTTATCGAAAGATAGAACGGGGCCATTATCTGCTTCGGCCAGAAATTCGATTAAATTGACGCCAGAATGTGGTTGCTTGGTAATGGCGTACCAATGGGCCAGCAGACGTTCCATTGTAGATGAAACCGCGGCCTGACGCCGTTCTTGTGTGGTGTGCTCAATCATCAGCATTGATAACCAAGTTCGCCAAGCCAAGTCTCACCGAATCCTGTTGGACAGTCTCGGCGCCGACCTCAATCACTTTTTGTACTGAAATTCTCGTCGGCCGTCCATCCTCGTTAAGGCCTTGGAGGGTGATGTAGCCGACGTGATCATCATAATAGCGAGCCTGAATCATGTTGGTTTCAAATGGTTGGTTATCGGCTGGGTGAACTACGACCGATTTGCCATCCCAAAAGATGAGGACTTGGTATAATGATGAAGGAATGCAGCTGGTTTGGTGGATCCAGTCGCGGCCGAGTAATGCGTTATAATCCGTCTTGGAATCAATGACAAAGAATGCCGTCATGTGTTGACGACCGGCAATGCTAACTTCCAACGGGAGCACCCCTTTGGTCTGAGATTTGTCACCAACAAAGCTGCTCATAGTGATCCCTGACGGAATGAGTTCATTATCAGAACGGCGTAAAGCCTTCATGACGGATATGGGCATAATGTTGACTGTGGCTCCACAGTCGACAAATACTTTAGAAATGGGAAATCCTTCGATGTGAGCCGTGACGTACAACGGCTTTAGGTGTTGGAGATTAACCGAGGAGGAGCGGGGAAATAGCTCGGCCAAAGCTGCTTTGAGGTTATCTCCACTCTGGTTTTCTCGATCGTCGTCGTTTGCGACGAAGTCTACTTGTGTGGCTTCCTCGGCAACTACATCCCCGTCCAAGAAGCTTGACTGGTGGGTACTCGGTTGGAATTCAGTTGGTAGAACGTGTACCATACTAATCTCCATATGTTTGAGGACCGAGGGGCCCATGGGGTCACGGTCGTCGTCTTCCGGAGAACTATCTTCTGTAGCAGTCGTCGGAAAATCCACGATCAAACTTTTGAGTTCCTCGGTAAGAGCCGGTATCCGAGACGTGGGAACCAAATCGAGTGCGGGTGAGCCATTTCCTTCGACGATGTGGACTGCCGAAGATTTTCGTTGGTCATTTGTTACACGGGCTCGTTCTTCATATGCAATACGGGCGTTCCTCGTGTCTAAATAGGTATCCAATCGTGCTATCCGTTTTTCCTCGTCTGCCGTGAGGCCGAAGAGCGATACAGCCGAGAAGACTTCGAAATGATAGCGTAAATGCTGAAGGTCTTCGAGCGAAAAGGTTAATTCGGCGGCGTCGATATCTGTATAAGGATCGACCTCAAAACCAAGGACCCGAGCCTCCCGTATATGTTGAAACCTAGCTTTAATGGCTGGATCAGAAGTTTTCTGGATAATTTGCTCGGCATCAGGGCAAGTTAGCGCTAAGTCGAGGGCTTCCTGACATGCCTTGGGGAGTCCGTACAAGTCATTTGCGGAGTATTTCTTATGAAATTCTCGCATGTATTCCATGGATGCACCGAGGAACGGAGGGTGTAAGTTGCGCCGTATTTTGATAAGCGGCTCGCGCGGTGGTAACGGAGAAAGTTTCCTTTCGGCCTCTTGTGTAAAGTACTCTAGACGAGCTCTCGTTTCCCCAGGCCGGAGAAGGATCTTAATACGTTTCTCAGCCTCCTCAATGGTGGTTTCGAAATCAGCCTCCGCTACTTTCTTCCCTTCGGCTAACTCGGTCATGATAGTCGGGGTTGGCCGTTCGCTACTATCTTCCACGGCCTTTTTTGGTTGCCATTGATTGGCCGGGCTGGCCTGCGCTTCTCGTCGCCGAGCCATGCAATCTATCCGTTGACGACGACGTTTTTGGGATTTGGACAGTGCCGTATACAAACCAGTCGGAGAATTATAACTGTACCAGCATTGATCCGATGTCCTTGGTGGTTTGAAAGTTTTGCGATCGGCTGGTAATCCCGAACTGTTGGCATTGCGCGAGTAATAATCCTCATTATAGAAAGGTGCGTCGAAATCAAGACGCCGCCTGACCGAGGTCTGGTCTTTCGGCTGTACTTGTGGGCCGAGTCGATCAAACACTTGACGTCGTGGACCTAATCCCTTTGATGATGTTGTAGGGGCCGTGGGTGGTGTTGAAGATTTCTTCCCAGGTTCGACTGGTGTTTTACAATGCTCACATAACACCTTCGATCCACAAGTTCCGTCGGATTTTGACCTTGTCATCGGCTCATCGGCGGGTTGCGCCGATTGTTCCGTTGGTGGTGCATTTGAAAAGATATCAAGCTTTAGTCTTGTTTGACCATTTTGTCGACGGATATGCTGCACCGGGACATATTCGGCCTTCCCTTTGTTTTTGGGCAGGTGAGCATCCACCATACCAATCGTTGTTGAAGGGAAAGGATTAACGTCGACCGCCATCTTTTCCGGAAATTTCAACTTTCCTTTTTCAATCCAGCTTTGAATTGTGTCCCAGAACACAACACAATTATTGGTTGCATGCTTATTAGAATTATGATACTTGCAGTATATCTTTCCTTTTAATTCATCGGCCTTAGGGATAGTATGCCCCGGCCGAAGCTTGATGATTTTTGCTGCCAATAACTGATCGAAAATTGCGTCAACTTTGGTGATATCAAAAGTGTATATTTTTGATGACTTAGCCGTTTCCTCGGCGGTCAAACGTGTTTTGGCGTCTTTGGCATTTACTTGCGCCAAAGCCTTGCAAACATAGGGTTTGTCTATTATTATCTCGGCGGCGTCCACACTAGCATACTGAGGGTCTTCACTTTCGGCCGATGCATAGCTCACCGTGGGGTTCTTATACAATGTCCCCCGGGATGGTGACTTTGATATCTTTTCTTCTCGGAGCAGATACTCATATTGTTCGACGTGTTGAGCAAGTTCGTACATATCTCGAATATTTGCCCCCAAAAACTTCTTTTTGTACTCCACGTCTAATCCGTTGAGGGCGATCCTGACGAATTCCACTTCGGGTAGCGGCACTCGGCACCAGTTCCTGGCCGATTTAAACCTTGTTAGGTATTCCATTGGAGATTCATCAGATGCTTGAGCCATCCTGGCCAAGGATGATACGGACATCTCCATCCCTGGCCGATAGAATTGTTCATGGAATTTTTCGACCAACTCTTCCCAACTCTGCACGGAGTTGGGTGGAAGATTAATGTACCAGGCGAAAGCTGAGCCTGTCAGTGAAAAGTTAAACAGTCGTAGTTTGTAGAAATCACTATTGACGTCCCCACACTGCGCTGTGAACCGAGCCACATGTTCCAGTGAGGATAATGATGATTCCCTGGCGAAGAGGCTGAAATCGGGGATCTTAAATCCTCGTGGGTATTCAAACCTTTCCATATAAGCCGGGTATGGGTGAATGAATTTTGGAAACTTCGGCCCTTTCTTTAGGGCCGAATCAATCATCCTCTGGACTTCGGTCACGTTTATGGAAGCGACTTCTTCTCCCTGGCTTGGTCCCTCGGATCTATTTCCTGGTCCTCTTCTTTCTAAGGGGACTGGTTGTGGCCGAGCGGACCCTCTCTCGGCTGGTATGGGCACATTCGTCGGGAGCTGCTGCGGTTGGCCGACCTGGCCATCTTCGAAAGCTTTACTGACTAGTAGTTCAAGCATTCTGGTATGTGTATCGCTGTTACTACGTATTGCATCTAGCAAATCATTCATCTTCTGACCAATCAACTGCTCGACCTGACGATATTGTTCATCCAGTCGTCTTCGAAGGAATGTCCTAGTTGGTGGATCGGAACCTTCCCCACCATCGTCATCACAATCTTCCACAATCCCTTCCATGAACATTCCAGCTGTTTGATTCGGGAGTGCGGGGTTGTAAGGTTGCCCGCCGAGACAGACTTCATTCTCTCGGCGTGTTACACTTGTGGCCTCGGGCGGCGCAATTATGATCGGATTTTTTGTAGAGTGCAAATCCTGCCCAAGGCCTTGCACTGGTAAGTCAGTTGTTGACTTTCCCATGGTTGTTTTCTGCTTCGTAGACCGTGTCTCAATGGTCATGAACTCCGAAGGTTTAGCACAATGGTCCCACTGGGCGTGCCAAAATGTTGACTCTAAAAATTACAAAACCTACGTGACGCGCAGGCCGAGTAACTAATAAGCTAACTACGTCCTTCGGTCGAATGCGGGGCGTGCCAACTCGTCGGCCGAGCCTGGCCGAGGAGTAAAATTTGTTGATGTAGCTTTGAGCGCGTTGCTGACTTCTTTAACTTGCGATTGCGACCGAGGAAGGAACACTCTCGGTCACTGGGTTCTACAGCCTGAAGACAAGGCTGCTAATTCTGCGGAGTTCACAAATCGTCCGAGCCCGATTCGGTCACTGTGATTATATTCGTGAGAGTATAAGCACGTCGAATCGAGACCAAGGTGTATGGGCACAGGTACTCGAACGTGATGTATGTCTTGATGGTAAACGTAGTTCGGCCGTCGGAATGCCGAACCCTGAAACTCACCTGTGAGTATCCAATCATAAAACCACTCGGCGACCAGTACGCCGAGCAATGTAATTCGTAACACCTAACTATGCCGAGAAAGCTTAGCAAGGTGACCTCTGCCAACAAAGGTTCGAAAACCTTTCTCGACCGAGACTTGGATAGATAATCGGTCGACCTCGACGCAGTGCTGTTTATCCAAACTGAAGATGCTTCTCGGTCGGCTGATTCTGCGGCAGCAGTGCTGTTTATCCAAACTGAAGGTGCTCGCCGGGTGCTTCCACAGTGCTGTTTATCCAAACTGAAGGTGTGTCGGCAGAAAAAGAAAAGGAAAAATCTCAAGATGTTGAGAGGTTTTGCGCAGGGCAATTGTATGCTGATTTCAAGGTCCTTTCTGTTTGCATGATTTCTTGTATTTATAGTGCCCCATTCCTTGAAACTGACTCCGATTTGGGTTGGGAGTTCTTGTCCTATTTCGCTTCTTCCTCGATCAAACCTACTCCTACTGGGATTCTGAATTTTCCTTCTTTTCGGGACTTCATTCCTTGCTGGTCGAGAATCCTGGTTGCAACAGGACTCCCTCGACCTTTCTATTTATCTGGACTATTTATGATAGGATTTGGCCGACCCTGTTAGCTGGCCCGGGCCTTATTATTCGGCCCATAGTTTTTATCATCTCCTTGGGCCGAGCACATCCTGCTGCTCGGCCCAGCAATAATATTTTGGGTCCAAACAGAAACACACCCTTAACTGATCCATGTTGTCTGCAGAAGATCAACCAAAAAGGGTTTTATGCAGAAGATGAACGACAAATTAAAGGCAGTGCCCTTTGTGGATTATTCCATCATTATTTTCCTTTTTTTTCATTTTATTAACAATTTTTCTCTTAAAATTAATATGGATATTTAGCAGTACTACTTATACCATGCGGTACCAAACGCGGTATTAATAGTTGATTTTTAGTCCGATAATACACTAAATGTCTGACTAATTTAATCAATACTATTCACGATTATTTATCCTATCCAACTGAAATAGTCAGTACAGTCCAAGCTGCCAAATGAGAACTCAAATGCATGTCTAAGAGGAAAAAAAATTAACTATTAGATTAATTTTATGGTGTATAATAATTCGAAAAAAAAATAATTATCGGAGTTTTAAATATTAAAAAACATATAAGATTATATATTATAAGACTGGTCATGTGGCGAGTTCTGAGTAGGTTGTAGTGCCACTCAGCAATGTTCAGTGACAAGCAAAGCCCTGCACAAGTTTTCTCCTAAGAATAGTGTTTCTTTTATATAGTTATCAATAGTCATGTGACTTTTTTTAATGTTATTTTTTTATAGAAACTTCTTTTACTTCATTTGTCCTTAGTAATGCACATTTCGAACAAAAATTTCCCCATCATGTACATACATTCTAAAAAAAAATTATTATTTTCAACAAGAATTTTTATGACTAAATACTAAGTATAGTCAGAAGTAAAATATTGCCGACAAAGTTTGACTTTCAAAAATATATATTTCTGAAGACACTTGACCATTGCAAATACATATCTCGAATAAGGTGGTATATAATTTCGACAACTTCTTATTGTTGGTAGCGGTATTTACGACGACTTTGAGTTCTTGTAGATGACAATTCATTGTTGGGAAACAAATTTTCCGACACAATGTTCTTGTAAAAAAAAAAAAAAATCATCGCAAAAAACATATGTCATCGTTTGGAAAGCATTTTCGATGGTTATATAAGATTTTGTGACCACTTTGACATGTCAAAAATAAATTAATTTTTCCATTTTGCAAACTCATTTCCAATGAAGAGATAACTAGTCGCGATGAGTCAGATGTGTCCGAAATGAAGTATTTCTTCAAAATTGGTCACAAGGATGGCATGGACTAGCTAAAGTCTCCAGGCTATATGGGTTTTTGACTATTCTGCAAGGGTGATCATGAATGAGCCATGGATACTCTAGAAGTCAGTGGTGAGTGCAAATCCGAATCCTAGCTTAAGTTGTGCATTCTGATAACATTTACTAAAGGTAAGCGAACAACTTTATTCTTTGTCTGCTTGAAATTTCTAGTGAACTGCTCTTAACTTTGGGTTGCTAAACATATTCTTTCTGATGAAGATTTAGAGTTTGGATTAACTCCAAGGACCATGACATGAAGAAAGTGCATGTCACCATGAGAATCGTAGCTGAATATCGCTAATGACACTGGCTGCTTATTCCTCTTCGCATGGAGAAAAGTGGGCTTTCTTCTAAAGAAGAGATTAAGCGAATTAATGAAGATGTGTATGCACGTCTAATGACCGTTGTCGAGCTTACTGTCAATGAGAGTGGTAGGAAGAGATCTTCGCCATCTATTAGTGAGTCATCGATTGAGAAAAAGTCAATGATTTCTTCTATTGCTCATGGGGTTTTGCTACTCCTAAGAAACTTGTCATCAATATGCCATCCACCAAGGAAAAGACGGAAATTGCTGAGTCTAAGTCTTTGAAGCCTACTACTTCGAAGGAAGCTAAAACTCTAGCTGAAAAGATTGCTCAACACAGAGATCTGTCCTGCCCTCGGTGCATGGGTCTAGAGATCAAGTGAGGTGTTCGACTGGGGCTAATTTTGGATCAGCTTCGAAGTGGCTCACCTGTATTGTCTGTTGAGAAAGAGGAAAGTGGAAAGTGCTCCCAAGGGTAGTTGTGAGGAATCCGAAGAGTTTATGCCTACATATATATATATATATATATATATATTTAGATTTGCTTGTTGTTCAATATGGACTTGCTCGCAGATCCAAATGCTTGCACCAAGTTCGCTGAAAATGTTGGGAAAGCAGTAGGCCTGGGTGTCATTGGGAAGCGTTTTACCGATGAATTAAGAGTTTACCTCTTTGCCACCATGCAGAAGATCTTGATCCTAACTGCTGAACTAAATGTCTTGATAAGGATTTTTGCGCTTGCTTCTTGCCTTGCTTTTGTTGTCAGACTGTGTCTTGTCCGTCCTCTTCTGAACTTTCTTTAAGTCTTTTCAAGGTTGCTCAGGTGCTTTCTAGGCTCACTTGGCTTCATCCTAGAGTGTGCTTTTATTCCAAAGCATAAGTATTCTCCAAGGTTAATTCTTCACCCACGATCAGTTCTCCGAATATAGGGTGCTCAGCTGGGAATCCCTTCTTGAATGCTACATTTGCCATCATGTAATACGTCTGATGATCTTAGCCTTCTCCGCCTTGAACCTCTTCAAATACTTGCAGAGCGTCTCCATTAGGTCCTTATTGAAAATGAATAGGTGGTTAGACTTCTTCTTGTTTGAGCAATATGACGAATACTCCTTGGTGAAATCTAAGGAAAGTTCATGGAAGTTCTAAATTGACCGTAGTGGTAGAGTGGAAGTAGTAGTAGTTTTGCACATCTCCTTGTAGGGTTTTAGTGAAATCTTGCACATGAGCGCATCATTAATTTTGTAGAGGATCATGGCGCTGCGATAATACTTAAAATGTCTTTATGGATCCTCGTCTCCTTTGAAGAAGGTGAAATAAGGCATGTTGAACTTGTGAGGTGGACCCATCCACTCGATCTCGTCCGTGAAATGTGACTTGCTTGGAGAACCTCGTCAGTGGTTTTAATGCGGTGGAAACCAAGCACTCGCTTAGTTAAAAGCCTCTCTATGTCCTCAAAGATTTTCCTCTGCTAAGGTAGTGGTATCGCCGACTGCCTTGGGCGGTGATCTCTAGGTTTGTGCTACTTTTTCCAACCGTCTGCTCGTTTGTGTCGCAATTGCGGGACACGTTGTTCATCTTTGGCCTATGAGTGTGCAGCTTGTGGTTGGACATACGATTGACTGCTACTTAAACTTGGGCCGAAACGTTCTTGAGCTTCTTTTTGTTACCTGTGATGCCTTCTCTAGTGTGAAGTGTGATAGGATTTTTACCACTTGCAAAATTAGGGAACAAAACACTTTAAAATACTTGCAAGAGAACAAGGTAGTTGTAATATAAACGGCTCAAGTAAGATCGTTCTCCATAGAGATTGAATAAATAATTTGTATTTAAACCAATTCTTAATTAATTATTTGAAACAAAGTTTTGAAAAGGTTGATTTTGGGATTTAAAATAATAAAGACAAATTTTAAATAAAAACAATTCAATAGTTGGCAAAGTAAGAAAAACTAAATAAAACGTTTTGAAAATCAATTTAAGCAATAAGGTTCCGCCGTCATCGCTAATAATCATATGCAATTGTACCAATTACTTGTTGGAAGTATGCCCACAAAGCCACTCATTTGATGTAATAGCTTTTGGAATACTTATTGTGTTAAACTATTATGTGTTTAATGAAGGGCAAAGCTTATTGTTAATCACTATTTATTGTATTATGTGTTTAAGCAATAAGGGAATTCAAGGAATGTATTTAATCTAATAGAGAAGTGATCTAAGTAAGTTAGATTAACGAGACCTTTCTCTTATGTTCATTCCTAAAACGGTCCTAGCCATAGGATTGCCAATTGGGCATTGACAATCCGTTGAGGTTAGTATGTGTTATGTTAACTCAAGCATGAGTATGACTAGTCTCAAGTCATTTAGTGTTGGACACTGAGACAAACACAAAGGTGCTCAAAAGGTAATCGAGTACACTGAACTACGTATGATCAAAAGAAAGTTCGAACATACATGTCATGTAAGAACTCGTAAGTTGCAATATGCAAAGTAGTCCTTTGACCTGAGGCATCATATATGTCTAATGGTTAGGTCATTGGCCTTTGATCATGTCAAAGGCATTCCATCGAGAGTGTCCATGACATTGTTGGGGTCAAGCTATCTAGTCATGTAGGCATATGAATGCACAACAAGGGATCTCTAACCTTCCATGGTGGAGGGAGAATACTTTGAGATATGATTCGGGAGTCCTTGGCCAAAGCATATGAATATGACTTAGGAAGTTTGTTCCAAATCATATTCAATTGAATCATATAGAGAAGTATCACATTGAATAGTAAACATGAAACAAACTATCACTCAAACAATGTGATTAAGAGCATTGTATTAGAGAAGGATCATATTGCATTGTAATTGTAACTGGATAGGTTCTCCAACCATTTCTACTTAGCTTGGGTAGCCATGACATACTGCTAGGTGTCACTCATGGTTTGTGGAAGCCCTAAAGATTAGTAAACACTAAGCTTCATCAAAGGGAGAATTGAAATGTAGTTTCAACTCACAATTGATTATTAAGAGTAACAAACGCCCACTGCCTTACTAATTGGAACCTAATGGATCATACACCGAGTAAGGATGAAAATCAAGAAATATAAATGAGATGGATAAGCAATTAAATGGTTTAATTGAAAATGGTCAAGATTAATTAATTATACGAAAGGTTCATATTGGGCTTTCAAGTTAATTTCGGGTCTCGGGGCCTAAAAAGGGTTTTGGTCCACAAGGCCCATTATATTTAAGTTGTATGACAACTAAAACAAAATGGGCAATTAGCCCAATAACCAAAGTCAAAACAGGCCATAGGGTGAGTGGTAGCAAACTTGGGTTAATTGCAAGTTTGCCACTCACATGTGAGATGATATAAAGGCATCTTTATAGCCATTCTCTCACTAGGGTTTTCTTTTGAGGCAAAAAAGCAAAACCCTTTCTCTCTTTGTCTTCCAAAGAGGCCGGCCGCACATAGTGAAAAATAGCTAGCAACCTTCCTTCATCTAAGTCATCCATTTCATCTTCACACCTCATCCGTGGTGTGGGACACCAAACTTTTGGTATTTTTGGAGTTCCTCTCCTCAAATCCTCAAGGAGCAAAGGAGAAGTAAAGAAGCAACCATCCAAAGGAGTAAAGGAGGTGACTTGAAGGCCCTCCACTTGGGTGAATCCTATGTGTAAACAAGGATGAGCTTCAAGAGTAATGAAACTCAAACTTTCTCTTCTCTTTAATTTGTTAAAGAGTCTTTTGGTTCACCATTCACTAGGCTTTGAAAGTCATGGCTTTTAGAATTGTTTTTTAATGCATGCCTACTTTAAAGTGTTATTAGTTTGCTTATGTGTTCAAATGTTCTCACATGTTCTTAGCTAGGACAAAATTTTTCCTTCATTACTTATGTATTTCCACATACATGCTTTGAAGGTTAGGTTTTTCTAATGCATATTTTCCTTGTGATGTTCAAGTGAAAACGTATATTTAACATGCAATTCGTTTATGATGTTCAGATCAAATATAAACATGCAACACTCATTAAGCTTTGTGAAAACCCTTTGAAAAACCATGCAACCCTTAAGAACGTCATGTTCGCCTTAGGTGAACTTACAATTACTAATCACAAGAAGCCATCCTCAATTTTAGGGTGATGTTCCAATAGAAATTGCATCAAATTACTTGTCTAATTACCCTAATAGTCACGAATCATTAAGACAATTAGATAGTTTAAACACGATGAGTAATAATTCAAAGCAAGCATGCATCCATTTATAAGCAAATTAATAAAATCACATATTCATGCTAAGGCTCATAGCCTCACCCTAGCAGAAGTACTAGTTACGCATAAATATTATGCAAAATATTATTAAGAAAATGGATCGAAAATATCTCGAAAATAAACTTGAATTGTCAAAATCTCTCTAAGTCAAAGTCTCCAAAATATTGTGTAGTAAACCCTAATGGCTAAATAGCCTTATTTATACTACTAAAAAAAAAAAATCAAATTCTTCCTCTAAATGTTTTCTAAAAACTAGGAAATAGAATAATAAAAAGATAACTTAAAATCATAGTCCAAATCAAGCTAGGAAATCTGCCCAGCAGAGAATTAGCCACATTTTTTGACCTTTAGGGCTCTAAAACAAGCCCAAAACAACTCAAATTAAATATTAGGACCTCCTCTTCAAGTTTCAAGAAAAGCCCAAGTCCAAAATCATCATCTTCTAGCCCAAAAGTGGCAAATAAGCTCTGCAACCCAATCTGCCAGAACCACGAACTAGGCATAAATTAATTCACAGCGATTAGATTCTTCAGGATGAAATTATGTTGACACAACCTTCTTGATAGACTTACGAACCCGTTCCAATTAGAATCACTCAAAAATTCTACCGTTTGATTACTTTATGCTCAAAAAGGATTTGCATGTCCTACATTGAAAATACAACAAAATATCAAAATTTTACCAAAATATAACAAGATAGGGGAAAATATATAGTATAAAAGCGACTCATCAAGGTGGGGAAGAACTCCTTGTAAGTCAAGTCACGAATGGACGTTGCGCTTGGAATTAGGTCTTGAGTGTTGGTCAGAACATGGGCCCAACTTTGAGTTCACACTTGCCCACGAGACAAGTTAGAAGTGAATGCTTCTCTATGAACCAAGGCGAAAGATGTTTCCCCAAAGGCCTAGGTGGGAGTGTAAACTGGTTGACCACTTAGTTTGTGGTTGGTTGAGTGACTGCTTTATAAGACGCCACGAAAAATAAACATCATCATCTGCCCTCATTCTGTTTCGAGACACTTCATAAGGTGTGCGTGCATCTTGATGTACTTAAGAAGTTGACTCACAAAGGTGATATTTAAGGCGTTCATCAAGTTTGCGACATGCCAAGTTAGGTGTGGATCATCATTAAAGGTGGACGAGCTCGGTTGGTAAGCACTGACATGAGTGATGGATATGTAATGGACAACAAGTGCGAAATTTAAGCCAAGACAGATGATATATGTAGAAAAATGGGGCGAGAAAACCCACAGTTCATTTGCAGGTCCGATGGTCAAGTCGGCCAGCAGGGCCGGTCTTGAGATTTTTGAGGCCCGGGGCAATACCAAAATAAGTGCCCTACTATAACTCCACGTCAGAAAAAAAAAAATCAATTGTTTTAGTGTTCATATTTGTGCATGTCGATGTAACTTTTCTTTGATAAAACGATAGCAGAATGTGAGGGATTATGCTAAGCAACAAGATGGGTTGGCCATAATTTGGTATCTAACTTGTCATTTAAAAGACTCCTAAGATCTCTTACTTATAAGTAAAAAAATAGATTTCACATCTAATCCATAATATTAGTTTGTATTTAGATAAGGGTACACAAATATTTCACAAGCAAAAATCAACTAAGGTATGAAAGGTATTTTTGTATAAAACTTATAGTTATCGGATAATTTTCTAATTTATTGTCCCTTGGGGCTTCATAAGAATTGTCATATTTTTCTCTCTCTAACTTTTCTTTGATAAAACGATAGCAGGATGTGAGGGATTATGCTAAGCAACAAGATGGGTTGGCCATAATTTGGTATCTAACTTGTCATTTAAAAAATTCCTAAGATCTCTTACTTATAAGTAAAAAAATAGATTTCACATCTAATCCATAATATTAGTTTGTATTTAGATAAGGGTACACAAATATTTCACAAGCAAAAATCAACTAAGGTATGAAAGGTATTTTTGTATAAAACTTATAGTTATCGGATAATTTTCTAATTTATTGTCCCTTGGGGCTTCATAAGAATTGTCATATTTTTCTCTCTCTAATTTTTATATATAATGTTATAAACAATGAATGAACCAAAAAAAATTAAAAATTGAAAAACCAAATACCACATATATGTTATTAAAAATATAACTCATTTTTCTTGGATAAGAAAGAAAAGTAACCCTAAACCCTAACATTATATTGAAACAGAACATCATTGCTAAAGAAAAAGGAAAATTAACGAAAAGAGCTTGAAAACTTTGAGTTTTAACGAAATGGTAACGTAAATAATACTAAGATTGACTTTTCAGTGTAAAACTGTGGTTTTTCGTTAAAGTGAATAGTACTGGGAGCTTTTAGTTAAAGTTATCAAAAGAAAAAGGTCCTCATTTTGAACTTGGGTGACTACTATTATTATTATTATTTGCCAAAGGGTGGTAATTAATTGAAAATGAATTTGTAAAAACCACTTTTGTCAAAGGCACATATAGAAATATAGCTACTTATTTAAACCAAAGATGAAATAAATGCATAAAAAAAAAGAAGCATATTTGAGTTTCGAACCCGTGTTCCTTTCCATTGCAGGAAAGTAGCGAAACACCGCTGCAAAATGACATCCTATGACAAATATCTAGTTTTATATTTTTATACGCTTACTGAACAAAACATTATAATAATAGAAATTAAATTTTTTGAGACCCTGTGCGGTCACTCTTGCTGCCCTAGGCTAGGGCCGGGCCTGTCGGCCAGTCCAGTCTAAGCTGGAGCCGGTTTAGCCGAGCGGGTCTTAAGGTGTGTGCTGGAGCTTGGCTACCTTTATTTCAAACTGGGCCTCCACGTGGTGGGCTGCAAGGGCTATAACTGCTTCTGTTTGCGCCTGGGCCTGCTGCAACTGCTGACTCTGGACTGCTACAGTATCAGCGTTGGTGGCCTGCAAGGGTAGTACCGGCGGTCCAGCCACCGTGTTCAACAGCGAGGAGCTGCGCCGCAGGGCTGTGCCAATATCTCCGTTCTCCAGATAATGTCCAAGTACATAGGGCGTAACATTCATTGTGGTTTCAGAGTTTCCATCCATCATATCATTTCTTCAGTGACTAATCAAAGAATTTTATCAAAAAAGTCATAGACTAGGAGCGTGTGAGGAAACCAAGGTGGGGGAAATTCCGAAGGGAAGAGAGCCTCCTTCTAGAATTATATCAGACTCTCAATGAAGAAAATCAATTTATGGTAGTTAAAATCTGCCGTCTTCTATCTACAAAACAATGAGTTTCAAGACCCAAAAGTCATACGATATCACTCAAATAATTTGGGATACAATATTGAATTTCTCTAATTTCCAATTCTGATTTGCATGCATTTCATTGACCTAAAAGGGATTGGAAATTATTTCTATTCATATGGAAAACCAAAAAAATATAATGTAACGCAGAGGATTCTTCACCCCACAGTTTCCTTGTTAAATACGTGTTCCCAATTGTCTATAAATGGGTGTGGCTAGTTCTAATAATAAAGGGTTTTTTTTTTGGGGCTAAACCCTAATAGTGTTGCAGTCCTATTGAATTAGAAATATAATTGTGTAAATCCTAATGAATTTAGGAATATCTCTTATATTCTTATTAGAAATTGATTACCTATTAAGATTTATAATCCTAAAAGGGTAAGGATTTTACCTATCCTACTACTATAAATAAAGGTACAATGGGGTGGAATAATACACAACTCACAATTACACATCTCTCTCTTTCTCTCTACTATTGCCGCACCCCTCTCTCTAAGGCCTCCATAATTGTTCAGTAAATTATGCCTACAACACGTTATTAACATGCTTTTGACGCTGTGTTAAAGAGAGTTTGATATTCAAATAAGGGAGTATTACGTTTTAATCATTCTTTTTATGATTAAATTATTATTTTGAATTGATCTATATGCTATTGATTCAATTTAATTTTGATGTGTTGAACGTGATACAACGCATTGGAGATGCAATTCCGGCTTTCTGAGAAAGATCTTCTACAAATTCAAAGGCTTTTGTAGTTTTCTGCCAATCAGGTACGCTTCAAATAAAGTAAGATATCTGAAATGACCATGAAGCATGAAAACAACCCCATGATGCATGAATCCCTTACATTTATATTTTCTTTTCGATATATATATTGTATATGTTTCATATATTTGTCAATATATACACACACACACACACGTTCATGCATTACGTAGTTTTTACTATGTAGAATATGTGAGTCAAAAAATCGAAATAAATTAGAAAATTTTAAAAAAAAAGGGAACTAACCGTGCCGACCTGCATGGGCTTTGTTGCATGTGTAAACCAGGCCCCAGGCCTAGGTTTGACTTACTGGGCCTCCTGCCCTTCCAAACACATAGAGCCGACACCCTTTTCGCTGGGCTTTCTCACGATCCAGCTCGCGCCAGACTAAGCCAGCTTGTGCTGGGCTTGTCCCGCGAACTCTGCCCAACCAATCCGGCCTGGGTTTCTTCTCTCCTTTGCTGTTGGGCTGTTCCTCTCGGGCCGTGACTGCAGCAAGCCTGCAAGCTTGGTTTTTGCAGATTGTTGGGCTGCCTGCAGCAGCCTTACACGAGCCCAGCCCGCAGTTTGCAGAGCCTTACCTAAAGCAGCAGCCAGCAATTTCAATGATGGGCTGCCCTTGTTTCTCGGCCCAAAGCCATTTTTTGGGCTTTCTTTTTTCAACCCGCACCCATAAATTTTTTTATTTGGTGCCAGATTTCACAGCGTTAACCAATTTTAAGATGTTTCTTTTGTAGGGCCTGCAGCCATCTAGCCCACAAATATGGCCTGAAACCTTATATTATTTTGCTTCTACGATCAACCTTGTATAGTCCCGATCTATTGAATTAATTAAAATTGACTAACAGTCCATTAATCTGATAAAAAATCCAAAATTATTGACATGAATATCACTTTTTGGACATTAACGATTCAATATTTTAATTCTCTTCTTTGAACCGTTGACATCCTTTCGTCGTCTCAAAGCACTTACACTTGAGTTCCTAAAGCAACTCAAATCCACTACACTTAAATTAGCGTATTGCATTCTGTGTTCTTGCAGAAACCTCTTTTTTATGAACTAAACGTTCATAAACTATATTGAACCTGTAATTTCAAATTTAGTGCCTTTGAAACCCGTAGTTTTCATAAAACAAATACACCCATGAAAAGCAGACATTTTTCATGAAAACCATGTCCTAGAACTCGAATATTCTAACTTTGATGCTTATGGATGATTCATTCCCATGGCATCAATCACAATCTTATTCCCTCAAATTCAATGGATTGTTGAACCGTCACAAGTTTGATTTTCGCTGATTTGGATGTTTCTAATATAAACCACTTTATGTGGGGTACAAGATGTGAATCTGCATTTGACTATCAAGAAGCTGAGAAACCATTAAAGCCAACAATGGCATGGAAGAGCTGAATAAGCCTCCGCCTGATCTTCATTCGAAGACTTATGCCCGAAGCATTACAAACGGAAGTACCTCCCGAATGAGGATTCCATGGCTCTTTGGCTCACTCCTATGGATTGTCTAATCATGACAGACATTGCTTGAAGCACACCATGATTACATCCATGAATGAGTACAATTTTGAAGTTTATAAATCCGATCGAATTTCGACTGGAGAATACTTTTTCTCGTCATTCCTTGTTTCTAACTCGCTCCTGAAGCAACAAGTGTAGAAAGCGAAAGTTTACCAAATTCTCAGATCTAATTACTACGACAAACATGAGAGAAAAATATAAACCTAGCTTCGGCAAGAGTCTACCGAACGGTATAGACCCAGTTTGGCTTGAGTCTACCGAATGGCTTAACCTAGTTCGGTCAAAGCCCACCGAATGGTGGTGCCCTGCTTCGGCAGGGATGCACTGAACAATATTGCTCTGCTTCGATAGAGGCCTACCAAACAAATCCTTCCATCTTTGGCTGAAGCCTACCGAACCCAAGTCTGGGTCTGTTTCTCTCATAATCAAATTTCGAGTTTGTTTTTACAACCTATGGTAAAATCAGGGCATGCCAATGTGTGGTATCATGCCCGAAGCACCTAAGACCTAAAACTTCAAGAATAAGTGATAATATTTCCAAACCTTAACCCTGCAGAATATACTTCCATCTCGATGGAATAGATCATTGGTTATGCACCTCTTTGTGCCATTTACCAATGTCGTTGAGGAGTACCATTCTCATAGTCAATATGTGAGACTAATTTTGCTCCCCCAAACATCGTTGGAAGAGCAAAATTTTGACTTGGATGGCCTTGTTGGCCGAATTCCCTTAGTAAACTCTATCCGTTCCAGAATCGTTGAGTTTTCTTAAGGATATTCGAGATGGCAATGATCATGAATGAAACCACTAAAGAAAATAGAGTGAAATGTCTTTGCATTACCTGCAAAAATGAGCCTGAAGCTTTGATTTGGGGCCAATAGGTTGTCTCCCACCTGGGGACACACCACATGTGGTTGGCCTAGAGCCTGGTGATTGAGCAGTGTACTTACTTTCGCACGACTATTTAGGACACTTAGGTCAAACAATGATGCTACAATGTATCTCATTACTCGAAATAAGGATCTTGTGCCTACAAGCACACTTTGCCAAGCCTACTTATTAGGGAAATTGATTTTCTATATCATTCCTCGCAAAGATATGAAATCACCCTTTTTCATAGTGGATTCAAGGGAATATATGTGGACTAATCCAACCAAAATGCGAACCATATAAATACTTAGGGTTTTGGTTGATGAATCCTTAGTCTATGGGTTTTTCTCCCACCTTGGGTTTTACCATAGTGAGGTTTTGTGAGTTTTAACTTTTATGCATTTTTCCGTTGATCTGAAACTCACATTTGCTCATTGTGTTGACAACTTCATCAACTGTACTTACTTCATCACTGAAGACCTGATGCGCCATTTAGTTGAGTATTTACACACTCAAGGGGGAGAGTTGCAGTCCTATTGGATTAGCAATGTGATTGTGTAAATCCTAGTGAATATAGGAATATCTCTTATATTCCTATTAGGAATTGATTACTTATTAAGAGTTGTAATCTGAAAAGGTTAAGGATTTTACTTATCTTGCTACTATAAATAAAGGCACAATGAGGTGAAATAACACACACCTCACAATTACACATCTCTCTCTTTCACTCTACTATTGGCGCACCCCTCTTTCTAAGGCCTCCATAATTGTTCAGTAAATTGTGCCTATTGCTCCGACGTTAGCCTGGTGGATAAGCCGTGGATGGCACTTATTGGACATGAATTCTAGAGCGCGAGCCACAACAGTATACTCCTGACCCCATCGTTGTAAATTTTTGGCTCCGCTAGTGATTTTCACCACAAAATTTGAAGATAGCATAAATGGGACTTCACAGATACAAAGATGTAGACACATGTAATGTAACAATATTGTTCAAACTTTAAGCTCAAAACTCAAAATAAGGTAATATTGTAGCACAAAGTCACTGCCATGCACCTTCCAATCCTGCCTTAAATAACTCAACCCGATCGAGGACATATTTTCCTACCAAAAGTTGAATCCACTATCCATCTTTGGCAACTTTTACCACCTTTCCTCCAACAAAATACCACAAAATTAAGCAAAGAATATATGCTTTAACATTAGTGCATTAGTGAACGAGATTTGATTGGATTCTAATTAATTTACATCACTAAAATACTGTCTTGATTGGAACCCAAAAGTATGAACTTTTGACATACAATGACTGCTTGCGATACCCACTCGTGGTCCAACCTATGGTATAACATGTCACAAACTTTAGCCTACTACTTCACTTTTATAAGCATTACTCTCTCAACCACCCGGGCCGTTTTAGTCGGTACCACATCGATGTTTCTTTGTTTCGAGCCTTAGCCTCGGTAACGGACCGGCCAGCAAACAATTAAATATTTGCACCATAGTCTTTTTCACCTTTTATTTTAACAAAATACCCCCTCCGCCCTTTTAATTTTACAACACAAAGCACGTCCCTCCACCCTTGCTTTTATGGATGAGGATTCTCTACTAATTCTCTTTGTGAGAATTTTAGGAATTCTCAGATTTTATACGTTTATTATATATTATATGATTAGATTTTGTTAGTTAATATTTATATTTAATTTTAAATAAAAAAATTTAAAATAATTTTTAATCGTACGATATACACGATTAACTAAATAAAATCCGGATGAGCTCCGAAACCGCTTTATTAGGAGACGCCACCTCTTCAAAAGCTCAACTGTTCTGTTCCCACATTGGCATTCGTGTCCCACTCAATCCCCTCCGTGATTTCTCTGTCGCTCTGTCTAACTTTGAAAGCAAATGAATTATGAAGCCATGAAAGAGAAATCCCAAGATAATTAAAAAAGACAAAGCAAAGAGCAGTATCTCTCTCTCTCTCTCTCTCTCTCTCTCTCTGTGGAAATGAAAACCACCAACAGCACCGCCACCACCACCGCCAACACAAACACAAAACTCATCCTCCTCCACCCCCAAGCAATCCACAAACCCACCACAAGCGGCGGAAGCCACCGCCTGTGGCTCCTCTTCTTCTTCACCTTCTTTACCCTCGCATTCACCCTCACTCTCATCAGCACCACCATCCCCCAAACCCTCCCCACCTCCTCCCTCACGCCCACCTCCGTACTCCCCCTCCCGCCCGCCGTCCTCGACGCACTTCTTCACTACGCCATTTCATCATCAAACACCTCGTCAGCAACCCACATGTCCCCGCCGGAACTTACCTCCATATCCTCCGCCCTCACCCGCCTCTGCGCACCTAACTGCAATTTCCTCGTTTTCGGCCTCACCCACGAGTCCCTCTTCTACCACACGCTCAACCTCAACGGCCGCACGGCTTTCATCGATGAGAGCGAGTTCCTCGTCTCCCGATTCGAGCAGGCCCACTCCCACCACAGCCTCGAGGCGTACGACGTGTCGTACGTGACCCAAGTCAAGGACCACAAACAATTGCTGTCAACGACCAAATCCCAGGTCAAAAACGAGTGCCGGCCGGTCCAGAACTTGTTGTTCTCGGACTGCAAGATCGGGATCAACGACTTGCCGAACCACATATATCAAGTCCCTTGGGATGTGATTCTGGTCGACGGCCCACGTGGGTATTCTCCGTCATCTCCGGGGCGGATGTCGGCTATTTTCACCGCCGGAGTTTTGGCCCGGAGCAAGAGGGGCGGTAGGGATAAAACTCATGTTTTTGTTCATGATTTTTCGAGGGAGGTTGAGAGGATTTTTAGCGACGAGTTTCTTTGCCGGGAGAACTTGGTGGAGGCTGTGGGTAGTTTGGGGCATTTTGTGGTGGAGAAAATGGAGGATCATAGCTTTGAGTCTTGCAGAAATTCACCATCATCTTCAAAAGAGGACGAAGATGATTAATTGAGCTGGGTTTTGTAAATTATTTATTTTTTGTTAATTATTTAAATAATTTTTCTTGATCTTCATCTTTTTTTCTTTTTAATTTAAGCAACAGACGTAATAAGATCATCAAAGTAATGATGAAAGGGTATGTGGAAAGTTTGGGGGGTTATGCGTTCAATTTGGTTTTGCCCTGTTTGGTTACTGAGAAAATAGAAGATTATCAAAGTAATGATGATAGGGTATGTGGAAAGTTTGGGGGGTTATGCGTTCAATTTGGTTTTGCCCTGTTTGGTTACTGAGAAAATAGAAGATTATCAAAGTAATGATGATAGGGTATGTGGAAAGTTTGGGGGGTTATGTGTTCAATTTGGTTTTGCACTGTTTGGTTACTGAGAAAATAGAAGGGGTTGGAAAAAGAATAGAAAATTTGGATTTTTCCCTTATATATTTGAATCCTTAAATGCTCAAATAGAGGAAATCATTGAAAAGTAACAGACGTTAAACGCTCCAATCCGGTCCCCCAAAAAGATGAACAACAAAATTCGAATTTAAAATTATGCATCCGTTTCCTCAATAAACTTTTTGGCAAGTTCTCCCTCGATAGAATAATTATAATTATGATTATCTAAATTATGAAAAAGAAAATTCAAAATTGAGTGTACAGCATTCAACATAACTTTTGTAAAGTTCTCCCTCGATAGAATAATTATATTTATGATTATATATTCTAAATTATGAAGAAGAAAATTCCAAATTGAGTGTACAAAATTCAGCATAATTTTTGTAAATTATGTCGAACAACACAAATATAGTAAGCCCTTCTTAATAGTTATGTGACGAGAAAAACCGAGAGAAATAAATAGACTAAGAGGTTGTTTTTATTAGGGTCGTGTATCCAAATACTCATTTTTATTTCTCAAATATTTTTCATGATTTTCACAGTCGGATTAAATAAATTAAAAAGATTGATGACAAAAAATTATCAAGAGTGTAAGAGATCAAAATGAATATGAGAACAACATTATTCTTTTTATTATTATTATTATTATTATTATTATTATTATTTATAGCATTATTGTGTCTTTCATGTAAAATCACAAGGAAAACGAGAAAGAAAGAAACAAAGAAAGAAAGAATAAAAAGCGTGTCGGTGACCATACGAGTTGCACTAGTCGTATTTATAGCAGCTCCAAATTTTTTTTGGAAAAAATAGCAGCCCCATCCCCTCTCTCTTTTGTATTTTAAGATTATATATTGTATCTAGTAGAGGCCCACGTGTTTACTTATTTATGAATAATCTAAAACTACATTAATGAAATTTTCTTTATCTATCACAAGAGGATGAAAAAAAATCTGTCTACTATTACAATAAAAAAGTTAAGAATAGAAGTGTAATTTTACAAAACAAAATTTTCCTGTTTTTTTTTTAAACCTCAACTACATTTAAGTTTATCATCTCTAATTTAAAAAAAAAAATAACAGTCTATCTTCCTCTCTCATCACTCTCACGTTCTCTCTCACTCTGTTCATCTCTCCTTCAATTTTAACAACTAAAGCAAAAAAATTCACACTTTGTGTGTGGGCATGTACTAGTGTATTTTAACTAAATAAAATTAACAATAAAATCGTTTAAATTATTAATCTTTATTTGAGAATTAATTATACAAAAAAAATACATTTAAAATTAGAGATAGTTAATTTTTTGAGACCATCACCAACTCTTGGATTAAAATCTAATATTTTTATCCCAAAAAATTTAGGTTTTAACTCAGAAACAGCTTTTTTTGCTTCAACTCTTGTGAGTTAAAATTTTAGCCCAGATTTTTAAGGAATCAATTTAGGCTAATTTTTTTTTTCGCAAAGTAACTTTTTTAAAAGAAAAATTATGTAGACTATCATAATTTAATTTTATGAACATTTAAGCTAAACTTATTTAGATTCCGACAAATATTGAAAAATCACTAACTGACACCATGAAACTTGTGAAACACTATGAAAGAATATGAAAGACATAAAAGAACTTTTTTTTAATTACTTTAGTCGTTCGATTTAAATTTGGACCGATATATCCTTTTTTTTAACCATTAAATTTGATCATATTAGATCTTAACCGTTGGATTCAATAAATTTATAAATATAAAATAAAAAAAAGTACACATATATGGTGGGCCAGCCCCAATAACCTGGAGAATCTTGGGCTAAATTTGCACTATAAATGAGTTTTGCGTTAAAACTCATATTTGTTCCAAGGGTTAGAGCAAGTTGAGGTAAGTTTAGAACATAAAATTTGAGAGTTGGTCTAAAGCTAAACGCATCAAATAAATGGACAATTTATTACGAATATAATACTTTGTACTTATACTATTTTTTTAGTACAAAATAATAGAAACAGAAATTGGTACTTACACTATTAATTTGTTATATACATTTGAACGATAAAAATAATTTTTAGATTAAAATATTTTTTTTGTAGTTTCAGAAATTAAGATGCTTTATGAAATTTATATTCTCAGCCCAAGAGGGAAGGAGATCATTTAATAACGAGAAATGCAAGTCTATTCTTTTAAAATTTATAAAATGCTACTTAATCTTATGTTGTCCCAGTCATACGCGCATGATCCAACGTGTCTAGAAACGCGTGCAATCATTGGGCGATGTGCGCCGGTGTAAACAAGAAGCTTTCAGAATTGGACAACGATTGTCTGCCCTTCTATTTACGGTGCCCTCCTGTGTCCTCCTGTTTTATGTGATCACAATTAAGTCACGTCAATATTTTATATTATTTTTTTATAAAAATAATAAGATAAAAATAAATATAATATTAACGTAGTTTAATCACAATTACATAAATAGAAGGAGAATAAAAAGCATCAAAAGATACCAAAAATGAAAGGATAGACAATTCTTATCCTCGAGAATTATGACGATTAGTGAAGGACTAGGTGGACTAGACGACTAGCTAGAGACATGACAAGTTCGTAAGTTCTGTCTGACGTGAAGTATTTGTTTTCGGTCACGTGACTACTCGTGACCAATGCTTACTTTATGGCAAAGAGATCTTTTGCGGGGAAGTGTCGGTGTGTGAGTGTGTGGTCGTGGACTGCCAAAAATAAAATATTTAGAAAACTTCCTAAATTTTATAGTTACCGATTAAAAAGAATAGGATTAAATTCTGTTTATTATCATAAAATTTTGTAGTTTTTAACATTTAATGTATCAAGATTTTTTTCTTCTCTAAGTCATATTTAAAGTAATGTTAATTTTGAAACAATTTTAAATCTGCTGTTAATTGATAACGTGATGGTTATATCGACAATGACTCGCAACCCATGTCATTAAGGGAAGAAAAAAAAAAGCGTCTTCTCCCTCCCTCGTCCCCGCATCCTCTCCCTCCCTTCCCCTCCCTCCCTCATCCCCTTCACACCCTCTCCCTCCCTTCTCTCCTCCTTCCTCCCTTATCCCTCCATTCTCTCATCTGCACCAACCGACCATGTCGCGGTTCTCGATCTCACCAAGTTTCCATCTTTCAATTCTCTTCAAGCTAAAGTTTAATCATTTTTTGCACGCTACCAAGAACAAAAATTCACCAACAAATTTATCCCACCAAACAAATCAAACCCAACAAAAAACAAATAAAAACCAAAAAATAATTCAAGAAAAAGTAAAATAAAACCCAACCTGATCGAATCCCACCAAAAAAATCAAATCCTACCAAAGAAATCAAACCCAACCTGATCGAGTACAGCTCTGAGAAAATGGTGCGCTACAAAAGAAAAGCACATCGGGTTGGATCTGGATGCCGTCGACATCGATCTCAAGAGCAAACAAAAGAAAAGCACATGGGTCAATAAACACCCAACCTTTTCAATTACGCTACAAAAGAAACCCTTTGGAGGTACTGTGAATGTGATGGCGAGAGAGAAAGGACATCAACAGGAACCACGTCGTGTTGGATCTGGATGCCGTCGACATCGATCTCAAGAGCGGCAATCTGGTGAACTCGTGGATCGAGTACGACGGGTCGAGTCAGGTCATCAATGTCTCGGTTTCGTACTCGAATCTGAAACCCAAAGACCCGGGTTGCAGAAGAGATAAGGGAGGGAGAGGGTGCGAGGGGATGATGCAGAAGAGAGAAGGGACGGAGAGGCTGCGGGTGAGGGAGAAGACGGTTTTGTTCTTTTATTTTTTAACCCCTTCTGAAAAAAGAAAAAAAAAATCCACGTGGATCCCTTAGTGACAGTGACCCCCAATTATTATCTACATAAACGTTATGTCATCAATTAACGACAGACTTAACAGTTTGATTAACGGATGTATAAGACTGTCTCAAAATTAACACTTTAGATATGACTCTACGATGAAAAAAACTTAATATACTAAGTGTTGAAAACCACAAAACATGAGGGTAGTAAACAGTCTTTTGCCCAAAAAAATAACTGTAGAAATTAAATGATATGAATACTTATAAAAAAAAAGTATCCAATTTTAATTTAGAATCAATCTTGTCACTTAGTACTACGGTTTCATGGTATTCCTCTGCACTTGTAAGTGAGAGGTTTTATGTTCGAATCTCGTGGATGGCGAATTCGATAACTAATTAGGTTGCTCATTATGTGGCTTAACCGAACTCTCCACCCCTATAGTGTAAAATATATCTTGTACTAAAAAAAGGAAAATTAGAATCAATCCAATTTATAGAAATTTTCTAGATAAATTCAAAGTTTGGATAGGAGGATCCTCTTCAGATCCTATTTTTGAGGATCTAAGAGATTTTTAAATCGTGTCTGTTTATTATATATTGTGTGACTAGTTTCCATCAGGTACTGTTTATGTTTAATTTTAAATAAAAATATTTAAAATAATTTATGACCGCATGATGTACGATAAACAAACATAATTTGATGATCTCCAGGATTCTCATAAAGAGGATCCGAAGAGGATCCTCCTCATGCAACTATTATATATATATTTGGATTACATGTAGGTGAGTCTTTAAAAAAAAAATCAAAATTTGGTTGTGTGAAATTATATTTATGCTCCATATTTTTTTATTCATGTTTTGTTTTAATTAAAGGGTTAAACTAGTAATTTCATAGAGTTTTAGTTGACAATGAATGTTTTATTAATTAGTAGAGATTAGATATTCTTTATAAATAAATAGTCATTATAAGAAAAACTTTATTCAAACCTATTTGTTTTATCTAGAGCTGGACATTTAAAAAAAAAAAAAACTAACCGCAGCGGCAACTTGGTTTGATTTGGTTTTTTTATTTTTTATTTTTTTTTATTTTTTTTATTTTTTTTTTGTTTTTGAATTTTTGACGATTAAACCTAACCGCACCGACCTTAATCGGTCCCCAAAATTCTTAGGATGCGGTTAACCAAATCGATCCACACATATTTAATTTTATTTTTTAATTGTAATTAACACGTGTAGTAACATAAATGGTTAGTTATTTACGAGTTAGCGATAGGCAATTGTTATGGCGGGCGGGTAACTGCGGTTATTTACCCATAACCATTTAAGCTCTTACTTGAATAACCGTTTACTTGTTGGGTAATTGTATAAATGGTTATACCTATATTCATAACCGTTTATAAACAGTTAACCATACACATAACCGCGTATCCATTTAACCATAACCGTGTATCCGTTTTTAACTTGTTTATCATTTTTTACCCATTTACCCTTTTCTTACTCGTCTACATGTTTTTTCTAACAACTTTAAAATTAAAATAGAAATTTGTCATAATTTTCTTTTTTCTGACACTAAAACACCGTTATAGGCGCATTTAACATGCATTTCTGTATTTTAATCTTCTAAGTACAAAAAAATACTTATACATATTATTGTATCATTGATGAAAAATGTTATGATTATCGTATGCTCATGTCATGCATATCGTTCTTGTTACGAAACTTGTGTGGTTGGCAATTGATTAATATCATAAGAAGAAGAGAAAATAAAACAAATACTGAGGCATCAAAATAAGAACTAGTGGATCCATGAAAATAAATTAGGAAGCAGCTTGGGACTTTGGCCTGGATATTAGTCAACAGCACCACAAACAATTGCTTCTCCTTCCTCAATTATTTACCACATATTAGACCAATCCAAACCTCTATTCCAATTAATCCAAAATAAAAATCATTGAATTAGGAACCAACATTGCTTCTCCCTAAGTTGCTGACGACTGTTACTCCTTCCATTCTGTCCCTTCTCTTTCTTCTCTTCCCACTTCAAAGCTTGAGAATAATATGAAGCACCATACTCTGTTGGTGTCAGCCTAGGAACCAGCATCAAACATGGTTTCTCACTATTCTGTTAGACGAAGTCAACGTGAAGCTGTTATCATTGCACCTTGAGGAGTTTGATTTAGTTCAAACTCTTATCCTTTCAGCCATTCTTAGTTTATAGGATTTGTTTTTCAAACATCTGTTGTGATCTAAGCTGCGCATGTAATCTTTATAGCTTTTTGTTTGTACTTTTAAACTTTGAAAAGTTCCTTGTATCTGGGGTTTTCAAATCCATGTTGTAACCTTGAGATTAATATAAATACATGCATCCCAGTATTGATGGGGTATGCAATTGAAGTGAAACCCTCAGCATACTTAAGTTTTACATGGTATTGAGCTTTATTGTCTAACGACTAGATCCAATTTTTTTTTCCACGATCTTCAATGGCTGAAAATAATGCTAACTCTTCCAATCCCACCCCCTATCACCAATCCCACGAACCCTACCACCAATCCGTTTCATCCCTTTTCCACTGTTGTGAACATCAAGCTTGACCAAACCAACTACCCACTGTGGTTGGCCTAATTCTCCCAATTCTCAAGAGTAGAGATCTGATGGGGTATGTGGATGGTACTTTGGTGTGCCCTCTTAAGAACTTGCCTGGCGTGACCACTGTGACTCTTACATACATTGCGTGGGTTCAACAAGATCAAACAATCCTCAGTTAGATAAATGGCTCCTTGATTGCCTCTATACTCTTTGTCTTGGCAAGTAAGAGTACTGCTTGAGCCACTTGGAAGCTTTGGAGTAGAGGTATGCCTCCACCTCACAAATTAGAATTTTGTTTTTGAGAAATGAGTTGCTGCAGACCAAAAAAGGTGATCTCTCTATCACAGATTATCTGGATTGCATGAATGCCATCGCCGATAACCTTGCCCTAGCGGGGCAACCAGTGAATGATGATGAACTCATGCAGATTATGTTGAACAATCTCGGACCTACCTTTGAAATGACGGTAAGTGCTGCTCAAGCTTGGGATTCACCTGTAACTTATCCCACTTTTGAGGCACTTCTATTGACTACTGAGCGCAAAATGATGGACCAAAATCCACTTGTTAACACCTTTGTTTCTGCTTGAGGCTATGGTGGAGAGCGCTTGGGTGGAATTGGGAGAGGTGCATCCCCGTCCAATCGTGGACTTCCTTCCAATCAACGAGGATACAATCCTTGCAACAACAACAACCAGCATGACCAGCCAGTTAATGGTGAGAGATTTCCTTGTCCAGGTAAGTTTATTATTTGCCAAATTTGTGGCAAACCAGGTCATCCTGCTCTTGATTGCTACCAAATGATGAATGTTGTTTATAAAGGTCGGATTCCTACCAAGAGGCTCACAACAATGTCCTCATCACATATCACCTTGAATAAGCAACCGAATGGTACCTGACTACTTGACACCGGTGCTAATGCTCATATCACTCCTGAAATTCAAACTTTGGTCAATCTCAAAGAGTACAATGGTAATGATACTATTGGAGGTGTAGGTAAGGACTCTTGCATCTCTTTCTCTCACGCTAGTTCAAATCAACTACATACTAAAACTTGCTCATTTGATTTACGTAATATCCTTCACTGTCCCACTGCTTCCTAAGATATAATATCTGCCCATAGGTTCACTTTAGACAACCATTGCTACCTACTAATTTTCCCTTATTTTTTCCTTGTTAAGGACCTCAAGACCCGGAAGACGCTTTTTCGAGGGAGATGTGAGACTGGGTTATACCTATTTCCAATTGGCAGTGGACAACTCAAGTATCCAATTTCAGCCTTTGTAGGGATTCAGTGTTCAGTCCAGAAATGGCATGCTCGGCTTGGTGATCCTGCCAATTCAATAATTACGTTTTTAGTTTCAAATAAATTGGTACAAATTCATGGTACCACTGATGCAAGCTTTTGTGAGTCATGTCCCTTAGGAAATAGTACTAGGTTACCTTTCAAAGTGTCTTAGTCTGTTTCTCAATTTCCCTTGCAACTTTTGCACTCGGATGTGTGGTTTTCCCTAATTATTTCTAATGAAGGTTTTCGTTATTATGTGTTGTTTGTGGATGATTATTCTCATTACTCTTGGATTTTTCCCATGAAAAACAAAAGTGAAGTCTTTGAAATTTTTTGTAAAATTCAAGGCTAGTGTAAAAAATAGATTTAATCTTTCAATTAAAACCCTCCAATGTGATGAAGGTGGAGGGTATAAAAGTCATGCTCTTTTAGAAGTTTCTCACTGCAAATGGAATTTCACAATGTTTTTCATGCCCTAAACATCCTGAACAAAATGGAATTGCAGAACGAAAACATCGACATATTGTTGAAACAAGCGTAGTTATACTTTCTCAATCCCACATGCCTAATAAATTTTGGTTGGATGCACGTTCTACTGCAACATATTTGATAAATATGCTGCCAACTAAAATTTTATCCAATGTGTCACCTTATGAGAAATTGTTTCGACAAAAACCAAAGTATGACATGTTAAAGTTTTTTGGATGTTGATGCTTTCCATGGTTAGTGCCCTACACACAAAATAAACTTCAATCTAAATCAAAAGCTTGTATTTTCTTAGGCTATTCACTGAATCATCAAGGCTACAAATGCTTGGACTTGTCCACGATACGAATTTACTTGTCTTGCCATGTCCTATTCGATGAGGACTCTTTCCCTTTTAAGGGACTCACATCTTCTTCAGAGAACGTCAATACCATAGGTAACTTTCACTCCCCTAAGTTGTTATTTGCATTTGATTTGCCTACTTGTCCTACCTTGCCTCAACCACATACTTTTCCACTTGCCGTGCAACCTGCCAACCAACAAACTAATAACACCTCTATTGCCACAAACCCCGCACAATTACAACCTGACCTAAACTCTACCTTCGACTTACCACGTCTCAATCTTGAAACACAAATGTTGTCCTCTTCCATACAGCTTACCCTACCCTCAAATGAGCAAGTCGAAGTATCTATAGAACCTGTGCCAGTGTTGCCTGATGCTCTAGCACCTTAACAGCATCGTATGGTCATAAGATCCAAGTTTGGAATTCAAAAACTGAACCCTAAATATGCTATAATTGTCACTATTAACAAGTCTTCTATTGAACCAACATGTTTCACTTAGGTTGTTAAGTCCCAAAAATGGAGGAACACCATGGTTCAGGAGTTTAATGCTCTGCAATGATGTGGGACTTGGAGTTTGGTTCCTTTCAATCCACAGATGAATTTACTTTCGAACAAGTGGGTGTTCAAGGTGAAGCGCTATGCAGATGGTACAATTGAGCGCTATAAGGCTCGGCTTGTGGCGAATGGGTTTCATCAGAAGGCTGGTGTGGATTGCACCGAAACCTTCAGCTAAGTTGTTAAACATAGCACGATCTGGCTTGTTCTCAGTCTTGCGGTATCAAAAGGATGGCAGGTTATGCAACTTGACGTCCAAAATGCTTTTCTACATGGTTTCTTAAATGAAGAAGTGTATATGTGCCAACCTTTGGGGTTTGTTGACAAACAGTTGCCCAATCATGTATGTAAGCTTCAGTGGAGTATCAAGCCTTAAACAAACATCTAGGGTCTGGTTTCAAAGATGCTTCGACTTGCTTCAACTTGGATTTCAAGAATCAACATGCGACTATAGTTTGTTTGTATTCAATCAGAAATATGTGTACTTAATACTTTTAATCTACATGGACAATATCTGAATCACTAGAAATAGTTCTTAACAGATGTCCAGGTTGATATGAAGGTTGGGCATCTTATTCTTTAAGAAAGATTTAGAACCACTCAATTATTTTTTGGGTGTGGAAGTCAAGTATGATGGTACTCAGATGCACCTTAGTTAATCTAAGTATGTGTTGGACATACTAACACACACCAAATTTACTGAAGCAAAGCCGATCTCCACTCTTTCAGGCAGTGCGTATGTTGGTAATCCATTTGATAAACCAGAGGTATGTTGTAGTGTTGTGGGTGCCCTACAATATCTCACAATTATTCGCCTAGATTTATCATATGTGGTCAACCAAGTGTGCTAGTATATGCATGCTCCCACAACCATTCACTGGATGGCAATGAAATGAATTCTTCGTTACTTGAAGGCCATACATAATCATGGTCTTTTGTATAAGCTAGGAACTATTTAACTTTCAGCTTTCTCCGATGCTTACTATGCAGGGAATCCGGATACATGACATTCAACTGGTGGATTTTGTGTTTATCTTGGTTCGAACCTGGTGTCCTGGATTTTATGTTTATCTTGGTTCGAGTGCTGAAGCCGAGTACAGACAATTGGCTTACACGGCTGTTGAGCTTTCATGGTTAAGATCTTTATTCAAGGATCTTCATTTACATCTTGCGCGACCACAAATATGGTGTAACAACATATCTTCGATTGCCCTAGCCTCGAATCCCGTATTTCATTCATGAACTAAACATTTGGAGGTTGATTACCATTATGTAAGGGAGAAGGTGGTTCGTTGTGAATTATTGGTTAATTATTTATGTTCACAGGATCAGCGCGCTGATATGTTTACCAAGGGTTTGTCTTCATCTAGGTTCAAGTTGTTAGTATCCAAGCTTCCAGTTGTTCCTCTACCTATTAGCTTGCGCGGGGGGGGGGGGGGGGCTGTTAGACGAAGTCAATATGAAGCTGTTATCACCGCACCTTGAGGAGTTTGATTTAGTTCAAACTCTTATCCTTTCAGCCATTCCTAGTTTATAGGATTTGTTTTTCAAATATCTTTTGTGATCTAAGCTGGGCATGTAATCTTTATAGCTTTTTGTTTGTACTTTTAAACTTTGAAAAGTTCCTTGTATCTAGGGTTTTCAAACCCATGCTGTAACCTTGAGATTATTATAAATACATGCATCCTAGTATTGATGGGGTATGCAATTGAAGTGAAACCCTCAACATACTTAAGTTTTACATATTCTCCTGTCAACACCAATTCACACCACTCTCTTTTCTGATTGATTGGACCCAAGTTTTCATAGAAACAAGAAAGAGAAAAAAACATTGATTGGATTCGCTGAAGCTTCAATTGTGTTTGCTAGAGAAAAGGAAGGGTATCTTGGTTTGCAGCGTGAAAACCTCCATTCCTTTTTTTTCCCCAATGGTGGTTAAGCCACCTACAAGTTGTAAATTTCTTGAAAGCTTTATATATAGAGACAAAAACTTTCATTATATTTCAAGGAACTCCACTAGTTTTAAAACATGTCAAGGAAAGACAAAAACATAAAAACAACTAAAGCCCAGCCCAAAAACATGGAAACAAAGTTTTAAAATACCAATTATACACCCTAAGGCTTTATAAAACCCAACCTTCACAACTCCAACAAAATTAATGTGTCATAAGCTCAACTCATCATCGACTATTTCTACATAATCAGTTTTGAAACTATTTGCAGAATCAGTTTGTATCCTTTATTAGAGAATCAGTTCAACCTGTCTTTGACTATTTTTGCAAACTCAGTTTAATTCATCATCGACTATTTTTGCATAATCAGTTCAACCCGTCCTTGATCATTTTTGCAAAATTAGTTCAATCAGTCCTCCACCATTTTTGCATAATCAGTTCAACCCGTCATCTACCATTTTTTGCAGAATCAGTTCAACCCGTCCTTGATCATCTTTGCAGAATTAGTTGAACCTATCTTTGATCATTTTTGCGGAATCAGTTCGACCTGTCTTCAACCATTTTTGCAAAATCAGTTCAATCTGTCATTGACCTTTTTGCAGAATCAATTCAACCCATCCTCTACCATTTTTGCAGAATCATTGCAATCTGTCCTTGACCATTTTTGCAAAATTAGTTTAACTCATCCTCAACCATTTTTACATAATCAGTTCAATCAATCATCGACCATTGTTGCAGAATCAATTCAATCAGTTCTCGACAATTTTTGCATAATCAATTCAACCCGTTATTGATCATTTTTGCAGAATTAGTTCAATTAGTTTCAAATATATGTAGAATCAATTTTGTATACTTGTTAGTAGAATTAATTAGTATAATTTTAGTACACTCAATTTGTATATTTTCAACACGACCTCGATCTTTTAAATTCGACTCTTTTCGAAAGAGAAACTTATAGATCTTGTAGGAGGAGGCTTAGGTAGGATAACCCGAATAACTTGTATGGATAGTGTATTTGGAAATACATCATTCCTGACAAGCTAAAAAGTGATGATCCATGTAACCTTAAAAGAAAAAAAATGAAGCCATGAGTTATGGTATGTTTGCGCATCTTGGAGATGCAAATACTACACTTGTAATTACTTCATTTAGATCAATGGGGCAGTTTCTGTAAAAAAATATAAAACAAATCCTTAGTTGCAAAAATAATAATAGTGCTATATTTATGAATAAGCTACGAACCTATCATAAAATAGTAAAATATTCAATGTTAAAGGAAACACTAACAACGGACTCGAAATCTCTCGGTCATTAATACAATTATTGTCAAAGCCAATAAGACCAATTCTATCTGGAAGAATACTTTACCATACAAGACCATAATATTGAATTTAAAATCTCAAGCAAAGAAAAACCAAAAAACACAGAAATTTAGTTGAAATTAGATATGATGATCAAAGACAAACCTGAATTCTTGCAGCCCTGTCCTGGCCAGTCTCAAGCAACTGGGCCAATTCCCTCCTCATTTGATTCACTTGTTATTGAGAGTTACCAACCCGAGACAGATTATGCAATTCCAGAAATCATGGGTGCAGAATGGTTGCACGACACCTTCTGTTTTTCTTGATAGATTATGTATAAATCTCTTTTTAGTCTTGTAGTTGGTTTCCTCCAATTAAGGAGTATGGTTGATATCTAGTGTTTGGTGTAATCTCCTTTAATTAAGGGCATAGTTGGTCTCTAGGGTTTAGTCTAAGGACCGTTAGATGTAACCGATCTTTTTTTTTTAATTTTTTTTTTTATATATATATGTGTATTCTTGCACATTACATTCATATTATCAAGAAATACAAGAAAACTTAAACCAAAACTGCAACATGGTATTAGAGCAGTGTTATCCTTGACCTGTCTCAGCCCATTTTTTTTTATTGCTGTTCATCTTCAAGCTTCAGTTATGGCTGAAGAAAGCTCAGTAGACCTTGGGGGAGAAAACTCACAAAGTTCTCTCTCTTTTATTCCAGATACTGAGATAAATACGAATCAACGTTTATGCTCAGTTTTGTTGAATGAATTCAACTATCTCCCATGGTCTAGAGTTATATCTCTTGCTCTCGATGGAAGAGGAAAGCTAGGGTTCATTAATGGAGGAGTTGAAGCACCCGAGCCTTCTATCCAAGCATATGAAGCATGGTTGTGCAAGGACCAACTGGTCATGTCTTTGTTACTCAAAAACATGGAGAAGTATGTGGCTGAGATCTTTAGCTACTCTGAATCCTCACAAGATATATGAAAGTCTATGAAGGACATGTACGGGAACCAGAATAATTATGCTCGTGTGTTCCAGTTGAAGAAAGATATTGCAAGTATTCAACAAGAAGGAATGACCTTTGTTCAACACCTTGGTGTCCTTATAACCATGTCGAATGAGCTGGATATATATCTTCCTCATACCACCGATCCATCTATTCTTCTCAAATGTGCTAAGGAAGATAAGATATATCAGTTGCTAAGAAGCTTAAGCTCCAAGTATGAAGATCTCAGAAGTCATATTTTAATGAGCATGAAGGTGCTATATTTTCAGAATGTTTGTGCTACTGTGCAACGTGAATAAGCAAGAAGAAGGGCGATGAACTAAGAGTCACGCCACAAACTGCCTGAGGCTCGAGGGTATGTTGCAAACAACAGACAAACTGACAATAAGGTGTACAAAGGAAAGAATCCATACTTAAAAGTGCAAATACTGCAATGCTACAAGACATGTGGAAGAAAGGTGTTGGGAACTACATCCAGAGTTGAAACCTAAGTTCAATAAGAATATTAGGTCAATCATTCCCAGAGCATCACAAATAACTTCTTACAAAGCACAACATGTTGCGAATCATGCCTCGAGCTCACTCAACCATGGCTCAGTTGACTTCACTACCAACCCTTTCTCTCTTATCAATGAGTTTGCAGTGTGTCTTCAAAGCAAAGGACATGGAGAGGTTGTAGCAACTCCTAAGGTGGACAATGACAACAACAATGCACTTCTTAGCCAGTTTGTTGGGTTCCTTGCTGACCATGACCATGTTTATCTTGATAAAGCTTCAGGTATCTTTAATGCTTTCTCCACTAGACTACAAACTAGTGTTGAACTTGCTTGTTGGATAATTGACTCAGGTGCCACTGATCACATGACAAATAAAGTTTCAAACTTGCATGACTTTCATCATTTTTTAAAACCTTCTCAAGTGTCCATTGCAAATGGAAAAAATGTTTCGGTGATGAGTAGAGGAAAATTAAATTTGATGTAAAAAGACATCGAGTCTAGTGCTCTATATGTTCCATCGTTTCCCTTTAAATTACTCTTCATAAGGCAGCTCACTTCTACCTTAAAATGCACTACCACATTCTCACCAACTAACGTGGTATTTCAGGATTGTATCACCAAGAAGATGATTGGTGAAGGTTTCTTTCTAAATGGCCTGTATTATTTTTGCAAGAAGTTCCATCTTCCTAAAGCTCTTCAAGCAAACTCAAGTAAACCCTAGGATCAACAACTTTGGCATCAAAGCGTAGCTTATCCATCCGAAGTTGTTTTGTCAAAACTATTTCCCATGTTTTGTCACCCATCTTTTAAGTGCGATACCTGTCATTTTTCCAAATTTTCTAGGTTGCCTTTTGGCTCTTCAATGTCCAAGTCTAGTAAACCATTTGAAATGGTACACACTGATGTATGGGGTCCTACTTTTGAATCAATAGAGGGTTACAAGTATTTTGTCATATTTGTGGATGATTACACTCGAATCACTTTCCTTTATCTCATGAAATCTAAAAGTGAAGTTCCAACTATTTTTAAAGATTTTCATAAGTTAGTTGTAACACAATTTCACTCAACTATGAAAACCTTGAGATCAGACAATGGCACTAAGTTCTTATCTAATATCATGACTCAATACTTGAGTTCATAAGGAATTATTCACCAAACAAGTTGTGTGGGAACCTCACAACAAAATGGGATAGCCGAGAGGAAGAATAGAGATCTACTTGAGAAGACTCGGGCACTCATGTTCCATATGAATGTACCCAAAAAGTTTTGGTCATATGCAATCCTTACAGCCACCTATTTGATCAATAGGCTTCCTAGTCGTGTTCTAGGTTTCAGATCACCATATGAAACAAAAACATACCAATAAACCTGTCACACTTGAAAGTTTTTGACTTGTTTTGTACATGTGCAAACTTAACATCTTGACAAATTGGATGCTAGGGAAGTCAAATGCGTGTTCATGGGATACTCCTCCACTTAAAATAGATATAAATGTTTTAATCCTGTCACTAACAAATGTGTTGTATCCAGAGATGTTCGCTTTGAGGAAGAGACTCCATTCTTTAAAAAAGGTTCTACTTTATGTGAGGGGGAGCTCATGTGTGACTTGTTTCCATTGCCTATAAACACAGAGCTTTTGAGTCATGATGATTCCTTAAAGGGCAATGACAAGAATTTCTCAAGCCAACTCACAAGGAAATGGTGATCTTGAGGCTACACCTCAACCTTTCACTCACAAACCTTCTCAAGATGTTACGAGGAATCCACCTTGAGAAAGGAAAGTTCCTGCCATGTTTGTAGACTACGTTACTTATGCTTCTAGACATCCCATCTCTGAAGCAATAAGTAATCATAGTTTTTCAAATTCTCATATGGCATTGCAGTCTCAAATCTTGTAGAGCCTACCACTTTTCAAGAAGCCAATCTTATTCCTCACTGGAGGAAAGCCATGTCTGAAGAACTTCAAGCCTTGGAGGAAAATTGTACTTGGAGTATCGTTCAATTACCTTTAGGAAAGAAGGCAGTTAGGAGTCGTTGGGTTTACAAAACTAAACTCAAGAGTGATGGCTCAATAGAAAGACACAAAGCTCGGCTTGTTGCTCGTGGTTTCACCTAAACCTTTGGGATTGATTACAAAGAAACTTTTGCTCCAGTGGCAAAAATGAACACAGTGCGTGTGCTACTTTGTTGCTATCAATTGTGGTTCGTCCTTATACTAGATGGATTTAAAAAATGCTTTCCTTCATCGAGAGCTTCAGGAGGAAGTTTACATGCAAATTCCTCCAGGTTACTTTCCAGCAAAGGATGGCATGGTGTGCAAACTGCACAAGGCTATCTATGGTTTGAAGCAATCACTAAGAGCTTGGTATGCCAAGCTTAGTTTAGTGTTGGAAAGGGAAGGTTTTCTCATAAGTAATGCCGTTTCTTCCTTGTTTGTACGGAATGGAACCCGTGGGAAATTGATGGTCCTTATTTATATAGAGGATCTTATTATCACAGGTGACAATGCGTCTGAAATTGGAGCCTTGAAAGCATCTTTACATCAAACCTCTTGGGAAGTTGAAGTATTTTCTTGGCATTGAGATAGCAATCTCTCAACGGGGTTTGTTTCTCAACCAATGCAAGTATGTCATGGATCTACTCGAGGAAGCTAAGTTCATCGATTGCAAGCCAGTGTCACCTTAATTGACAGTAAACTTAAGTTTACCACTGATGGCGAGACTCAAGAATGTCACCTATTATCAAAGATTGGTTGGCAAGCTTATCTATCTTACTATCACCCGTCCATACGTTACTTTTGCTGTGAGCTTAGTAAGTCAATTCATGCATGCACCCATGGTAGAACATCTCAATATTGTTAAAAGGATCTTACTCTATCTCAAAGGGTCCATCAATAGGGGTATCCTCATGCGTAATAACCATTCCACTGAGATTCATACATACACTGACGTTGATTGGGCATGCAGTGCAATTGACAGAAAATCCACCACTGGTTATTGCACATTTTTTTGGAGGCAACATTGTCACTTGGAAGAGTGAGAAACAACAAGTCATTGTCTGCTCTATTGCTGAAGCTAAGTATTGAGCAATGGCTGCCACTGCATGTGAATTGATTTGGATTAAAAGTCTCTTGTTTGATCTAGGGTTCTCGAGTACAACTCCTATATCTTTCATGTGTGATAGTTAAGTAGCCATGCATATTGTTGCAAGCCCAGTTTTTCATGAAAGGACCAAACATATTGAAGTTGACTGTCACTTCATCAGGGTTCAAGTTCAGTCTCAACTCATCCAAATGGTCTTCACTCGCAGTTATGATCAATTGGCAGACATGTTCACTAAGGCTTTCTCTTGTTTGCACATTTTCAGCATCTTCTAGGCAAGCTTGGATTGACTATACTCCTCGATCCAGCTTGAGGGGGAGTATTGAGAGTTACCAACCCTAGATAGATTATGCAATTCCAGAAATCATGGGTGCAGCATGGCTGCACGGCACCTTCTGTTTTTCCTGATAGATTATGTGTAAATCTCTTCTTAGTCTTGTAGTCGGTTTCTTCCAATTAAGGAGTATAGCTGATATCTAGTGTTTATTGTAATCTCCTTTAATTAAGGAACATAGCTGGTCTCTAGGGTTTAGTCTAAGAACCATTGGATGTAACCAGTCTTTCTTTTCTTTTATATATGTGTATCCTTGTACATTCATATTATTAAGAAATACAAGAAAACTTAAACCAAAACTGCAACACTTGTGCATTCTTCTTGTTTTTCAATAGCTTTATCTGCAAAATCGCAAGCTTCAATGCCATTTTGCTGCACTAATATCCCACCAAAATCCATCAATATAATTGTAATAACTTCAATAATTACATGATTTCCAATGATAAAAACTCAAAATTTTACAGTAGCTTAGTCAACATGTGCAAATTCATCACACAATTGCAGAACTCTATTCCAATTTCCTTTCTTTTCCCCTAGGATTCTCGGAAACAACATCTGTTGTTGAAAATTATAAAAAAAAAAAAAAGAGAAAAAAATTACCATTTGGCAGGCTTGAAGCTCATGCGAAAAAGAAAAAGAGAAATATTTGCTGGGGCTAAAACGTAGAAGTAGCCTTACAGATGAGTAACGAGGGAAGGAAAAATAGGGCCAATATTTCTCAAAAAGAGAAAATGAGAGAAGGCACAAGAGATAGAAGTGTGAAAAGTTTTACAATTATAAAGGGTATTTTTCGTAACTCAAATTCCAAAGAAAAAAAAAAAAAGCTAATGATGTCATCTTACACATGTATTAACTTTTATCTTTTTTTTTTTTTTTTTTTCTTCCAAAGAGAAGAATATCATTAGATACAAATTGAAATGTTTACATCATAAGCCAGAGCATTAAACAATCACTCCGGTTCAAAGCAATCCCATGTATGATAGGCCCCCACACAAGTGACATAATTTGCCACCAAATGCCCAGCCCCATTGCAGGCTCGAGGGGTGAAAAGAAAATCAACTGAACTCAATTGCTACTTAATATGTTGAATGTCCCATTAAACGCCTTCCATAACAACCTCCGGTTGTAATACACCATTTAGCATGTCCACCAATACCTTAGAATTAGTTTCTAGTTGAACTATCCCAAAGCCTCTCTCCACACAAGCCAACAAAGCTGCTTTCATCGCTTTCGCTTCCGCCATCAAACTAGATTCACATAACACATTCTCCACTCCTCCGGCTCCTTTAAAAATCCCCGCAAAATCTCTAGCAACCCACCCAAATCCACCCCTTCTTGTTTGCTTATGCCAAGCCCCATCACAGTTGACTTTAATTGTTCGAAATGGAGGCTTCACCCATCTCTCCCGGACCTCCCCCCTACTTGGCTTTGGCGGCATGCTTGCTACACTTGCTTCTGTCCACATTTCTCAAGCTCACTCCATTGGCGCTGCAATAACTCCAAAGCAGCTCTAGGCTCCATGATGGTCTTTTAAAAAAACCACACTGTTTTGACACTTCTAGATACGCCACAAACCACACACAACCCACTGCATAAGATTTTTTGCCTCCACCGCCTCACCATATTTCCTGCATAACCATTTCCAACATTCAACAAATCTCCACCCTCCACCGATACCACATCTAGTTGTAGTGGAGAGCCAAACCAAAAACCTGGGCAAATGGACATTTGAAAAATAAATGTACCTCCGTCTCCATACCTTCCCCACAATGTGGACAACTAGTCTCCAATCGAACACCCCAGCGTTGCAAATTTGTTTGAACAACAAGAATATTTTTACAACCTTCCAAATAAAATGACGAAGCTTGGAAGGGACCTCCAAATGCCACAATGCCACCCATATAGGATCCTTGATATGATCCCCACTTGACTGTCTTGCACCCTTTCGCCCAAGCTCTCCATTCCAGTTCATCTCCTGAGCAACCATATAACTAGACTTAATGGAATACATCCCATTCCATGTATAGTGCCAAATAATTCGATCAGCACACCCAAATGTACTAAGCGGCATACTTAAAAAAAATCCAGGCTTCCTCATTATTAAAACACCTTTCAATAATGTTCTTCCTCCATTTACCTCCAGGGGCCACCAACTCCTCAACCATTTGTGGCATATCCACTGACCTCGAAATAGGGAGAAAAGTAAGCAGAGTAGGCATCCAAGGGTCTTTCACAATCCGAATGCTCCGACCATCCCTAACCTATCGGATTCCCTTTTTCAATATTTTCTACCCTTGCAGGATACCTTTACAACCCCACGAGATACCTCGTCCCACTGGTGCATCCAAAAAAGATGAGGAAGGATAGTATTTCGCTCGAAGAACTTTAGCCAGGACAAAGTTTGGATTACAAATAATACGCCACCCAACCTTCGCAAGCATAGCTAAATTAAAGGAAATAATTTCCTTGAAACTAAGCCCTCTAATTACTTTCTCTTTTGCCACTTTAATCAAAGCCATCGAATGAACCACTTCTGCGTTTTCTGGTTCCTCCACCAAAATCGAGCAATTACTTGTTCAACTTCCTTAGCCAATTGAAAGGGAAGTTGGAAACAAGACATTTTATAATTAGGTAAACCAGCAGCTACACTTTTAAGGAGTACCTCTTTCTCAGCAACTAATAGAAATTGTTCCGCCCATCCATTATTCTCTCTTCTAGCCTATTCTGTATATCGTCGAACACTTTCTTCTTCGAACCCCCAAAATTCGCTTGGATACATACCCAAGTACTTCCCAAAGTTCTCCTGATATTTAATCCCCAACACCTTCGATAACCGGGCCCTTAATGCATGCGAACAACTATAGCTAAAATATCCCGAACTTTTCTTCAAATTATTGAATTCCCAAACCCCTCAGCATATTTTTGAAGTACTCAATTAACATGTTTCGCCTTATTTTTTCTAGCTTGACAAAAGAGAACTGAGTCATCCGCAAAGAAAACATGGGAAAGGGGCTTGGCTAAATGATTGACAGTCATCCCCCGAATATGCCTAACCATATTCTCATTTTGGTTTAAGGCGGAAAGACCTTCTGCATAAATGAAAAATAGAAATGATGATAAAGGGTCCACTTGACGAAGTCCCTTACATGGTGTGATATAACCCGTGGCCTCCCCATTTATAACCACATTGTATGAAACTGTTTGCACACACTCTATCATCCATTGACAGAAAATATCATCAAATCCCAATTTGTGCAACATAGCATTCAGAAACGGCCATTCAACATGGTCATAGGCTTTAGCTATATCCAATTTTAGCACCATGAAATTGATACGTTCATCATTCCCTTGCTTCATGGAGTGTAGCAATTAATGGACCACCAGTATATTATCCAAAATTTGCCTCCCTGCCACAAACGCTAATTGATTTTGGCTAATTCATGAAATTGATACCTTCATCATTCCCTTGCTTTAACCATACCTAACATCACACCACCCACCGTTTCCCAATGATGACAAAAATACCCGACATTAAACCCATCTGGACACGGTGATTTAGTTGGATGCATTTGGTAGATAGCATTCTCAATCTTGGCATTAGTCATCGGAGCAATCAACACATTATTATCCATCATTCCTACCCTACTCGGCACACTTGATTGAATCTCCATAAAAGTAGTGGATCTAGTTGTGGAAAATAATGACTGAAAGTACTAAACTGCTATACGTTGAATATGCTGCCAGTCCATACACCAAGTTCCGTCTTCCTTTTCTAAGTATGAAAAAATCTTGTATTTTTATCACCTTCTTGCAACCACTGCACTCTAGACTTTGTACACCAATAAATTTTTCATTTTTTATTGCCTGTGTAAGCTCTGTTTCCATCCCCCGAATCTGTGGCCCATGAAAATCCAGGTGTTGATATGCATTTCGAAGTGCTTCCTTCAACCGACAAATTTCCTTTTGTTCATTACGCCCAGCCTTTTTTCTCCACATTAGTAAACCATGTTTGACCTTTTTCAAATTATTCTCCAACCTATGGCCAAAAGACCCAACTTGATCACTGCCCCACCTGTTTCTATCGAAGTTGGCCCACCTTCGTCGAAAACATTAGCAATGCATGGTTTGACCATTCCAACACCACATGTTTAACGACATTCGGTTAACATCTCACCTAATCATTTGTAGCTAGTAACTGATCAATCCTCTCCTGAATAAAACCATCATCACGTCTATTCCACCATGTGTAAGGGCAACCTTTAAAACCTAAATCTAATAAGCGTGTGTTTATTACAAAATTCCGAAAAGATCTTGTATTTGCAACCATCCGCATATTACTTCCTTCCTTTTCAGAATCAGATAATAAATCATTAAAATCTCGTATCAAAAGACATGATTTCGGATAACTAGGCATACATTCCGTTAATATACCCAATTGTTGTGCTCTTTTGTGATCATCAATACTCGCATAGACAACCACAAGCTGCGACTTACAATGGTGAACCATATCTTCAATCAACACTTCAATAAAAAAATCCCATATTTGACTAACACATCTTTTGCATCTCTCCAAAATAAACACATACCACCAGCAATTCCTCTAGGCTTAATAGTGTGCATACACAACATTCTGAGCCTTTGTTTTAAATAATGGTATCTTTTACTTTGATTCTTAGTTTCCATTAGAGCCACTACCTCGGGGGAGTAGAGCCGATTCTACTATAAGAGATCGTCAACTGTCAAGTCCCTCCCGATACCCTGATAGTTCCAACATAAGATATTCACTACGATCACGGAGACCCCTCGTAAGTGGCCTTTGTTTAGTTTATTCCAGACTTTGGGTTCTTCTTCACACGGTACAAACCTTCATCAAATATCTCTACAATCTCATCATCCTCCTCACGGCTCATTTTGGCTCCCCCTCTCGTAATCGCCTTAATTACAGGTAGCAGGTTAAAAGGATAAGAGTCTTGGGATAATAACCCATCCCCTAAACCTGCACTCATCACCTCCAACTTTGGTAATGTACCTAATATCCCTTCTTGCTCCACCATAATGGGAACGTTTAAATTGATATCTTGGCTAGGCTGTAAAACCTCATTGCTTACACCCACGCCTACCCCCTATTTTGGATAATTCTCCAATACTATCAGCCCGCCTCAGACGCAATCACACCTCCTGGACCAATAAAACCAGCATCGAATGCTTTCTTGCGTTCCAACCTTTGACGTTCCTTCTCCTCCACCTCCCTAGCTCGACATTCATGTTGATCAACACCGGCACTATCAAAATGTCGCCTTTAAGTTGATGATGAAGCTAACCCATTTTGCTCCCCTGATCTCCTATGCATGTCAGCAAACCCCAACATCAACTACTGACCTCTCCCTACAAACCAGTTCCCCTTCAAATCATACTTCGCATCAAGTCCCTTGAACGCATACATAGCTTTTATATCCGTATTCGAAGCCATCTCACCAAGTATCTTGTCCTTACACCACCTAGTAGCATGCCCTATCTTGCCACAAATGAGACAATAATTAGGCAGCCCCTTATAACAGAAGTCAATCTATATCTCCCTATCATCTGGAAACTTCACATTCGCTCATTGCATAAGAGGCTCTCGGACATCGAAGGAAAGCTTCACACGTAAGAATCTACCAATACAGTCTCAACCATCATCTTTGTCCACCTTGATCGTTTTGCCAATCAAACCCCCAATTGCAGAGGCTACTACTTTCGTCATATTCATTGGGGGAGCATTGTGTAATTGCACCCACATCGAAGTGAGATAAAAAGGTTCAACCCACCTACTATGACGAGCACCATCAACAACCAGTACCAAATCATCTCGAAACAACCACGACTTCTTCGACTCTAGCACCCTACTTATGTTGCGATGGCCAACGAAACGAGCAATAAATCGAGCCCCACCTAAAGCCCTAATTGATACTCCCTTATTTCTTCTCCATAGACTCGTAAATTGATCAATAAAACCATTCTCGTTGACAGCCTTAGTCGAGAAAACCTCCACCACAACACTGTGATGGAAGCCTAGCAAAGCACCCTCAGTATCCTTCTTCTCAATATTTATCCCACCCTTCTCCAACTCTGACAATGATAGACTCGATCCAAATTTTTTTACCAAAGACTCCATATTCCGCCTCCTTCCCCTTTCCATTGCAACCCTAGTTTCATCAAACCCTTTTGATAATACTATCCTACAGTGAACAACAAAGCAGCACATGCGATCCCATTCCGACTATCTGAACTGATAAACCAGTAAGACCACGACCCTTACACGAAGCAGCGCAAAAAATGTTGCAGATCACAATAGTTTACCACACTAATCACTTCTGAAAACCCTAGCACGTAATGCACCGTCTTTTAGCCCTAACTCTTCTTGAAATGTTGAAAAAGTATTGTCTCAATATATAATTAAGTATTAAAAGTATATTTTATATGTAATTTTTCCTTCTTAAAACTTAAAATTGTCTTCACTTTATAGTTATAGGAATTGATTTTTTCTTTTCCTTTTTTTTTAAAAGTAAATATGAATGAGGGAGGGGGCGATTGATTATTGCAAGTAAAATATGCAAGTATTAAAATTGAAATTAAACTAAGAGTTTTATTAACACCACATATTTTGTTGATAACACTCACATACTTAATACACTATACATTTACTTTTTAAATTAAAACTTATCTTAACTTACCCCACATATTTTCTATTGCTACCCTCACACCTCACATTCTCATACACCGGCTCACAATGATCAATTAACCACACGCCAAACTCTTCGTCTATTTCAAACAAAAGAATAATCTACATTTTAAAGACAAGAAAGATGAATTAAATGTTGTATACAATCTCCATCCTACCGTTTGATTTATATAGACATTCAAGTACCCTTTCAAATTTTCTTAAACAATCACGTTGGATTACAAGTTATTTAATATTAATTTTTATGTGGGGTATAATTACAACATCTGGGGTGTTGATAAAAAAAAACTTAAATTAACAATATTTTTTTTTAACAAAATAAAACTAAAGATATTTTGAGATAAGTAGTAGGATTTCATTGAATAGAGAAATATGTACATAATCGAGGATAGGGTGCTAACAATAAGCCTCAATGAAAACCTTGTTGGGGCTTTCAACGCGCTCGAAGGAAAAAAGAGTGACCCGCACCAATTAACTATTAAGATTATCCTCTAATAATAAATCATTAATAACATCAGGAGTTTTTGCAAACCAAGAAAGTGGATGATCATGCGTAAGACTGAATCGTGCAAGTTGAAGTGCCATTTTGTTCGTCTCTCTAGGTCCGAAAGAAATCTTCCATTGCTTAAACCCCTAAAGGATCTGCCATGTATTAGCAAAGTGATGACCAAGGAGACCATGCAATGTTGTTCCAGTATTCTAAATAGCAGATACCACCAATAGAACATCACTTTCTATTTGTACTTGTTCCTCACTCCATCTTCGAGCAAACACAGTTGCTGCTTATGCAGCAGCAGCCTCTGTATACATTGTTGAACCAATCCCATACTCTCAGACCACCATTGCAACTATGAAACCTCCTGTGGAATTTCGAACGACAATCCTAATACCCCAATACGAACTATTCTCCTCCAAAGTAGCATTGAAGTTACACTTTATCCAACCAAAATCTGGGGTTTTCCACTTCTGAACACGAACCGTTGCTTCGTGCGGTTGAACCTAACAACACCAAATTGAAAGCATATAAATCCTTAAATCCCAGGCCATCCTCACTTTTTGGTTTACGTAATTTTTGCCACTTCATCCAATGAATTTGACGCTTACCCACTTCTCTGCCCCACCAAAACTGAGCTACCATTTGGTTCAGCTCATCACAAAAAGACTTAGGTAACAAGAACGTCTACATCGTATACAATGGGATTGTTTGAGCTATTGTTTTTACCAAAATTTCTTTACCTGCACTACTAAACAAGGAGCCCCGCCATCTATTCAACTTTTTCCAAAGACGGTCCTTAATATATGCAAAAGTTGCTTTCTTTGACCGGCCCACAAAAATTGGTAAACCAAGATACCAGTCATGATAATCCACCTTTTCCATTCCAAGACAATCGGCAAGCAGCTGTGTGTCTATAACCGTGAAGTTTCTACTAAAGGCCACATTGTTTTTGGCAAGATTTACAGCTTATCCGGATGGCCGTTCAAAAGTTCGTAACAACTCCTTCACTTGTATGCATTCATGGAGAGAACAAGCAAAGATAAAACTATCATCTGCAAAAAGAAGATGATGAACACTTAGGGCCTCCTTACAAACCTTGATACCTTGAATTCGACCTTGTGCTTCCCATGAATCAAACAATGCTGATAGTCCATTTGCACATAAAATAAACAAAAACGGAGACAACGGATCACCCTGTCGAACGCCACATTTTAGTTGTACAAAACCCACTGTCTCTCCATTTAGCTTGAAGGAATATGATATTGTAGTAACACATATTATTATCCAATGAATCCATTCCTCTGCAAACCTTAGCCTCCTCATTATTTGCTCCAGAAAAATCCACTCAATACGATCGTACGCTTTGCTGACTTCCAATTTCAATGCCATCACCCAATTCCATCCATTGTTCTTCCTATGCATATAATAAGCGATCTTTGAAGCTACCAAATTATTATCGAATATTAGTCAACCTGGAATAAAGTCACTTTGAGACGACGAGACAACCTCCGACAATATGATTTTCAATCAGTTAGTGAGAACCTTAGAACAAATCTTTTAAATCACATTACAAAGACTAATTGGCAGAACCTGAGTCATTGAAGTATGATTAATTTTCTTCGGTATCAACGTAACATGTTGTTTGGGCCCAAAATATTATTTTGGGCCAAGCTTATAGCCATTCTCGGCCCAGTAGCATTTATCTAGAATTTTCTTGTGGGCCGTCCAGTTAAGGTCTGTTGAATGCTGTTGTGAAGAGAATTAGTTTAGATAAGTGTGAAGTAGTTGAATCCTAGTGCAGCAAAGAGTCTTAGAGCTGAAGATGCTTAGGATCAGGAAATGAATCTGGTTTGTTATGGAGCTTGGTTTAAAGTCCTATTAGAGTTAGGATTGGCCGAAACCTAATCAAATTGGGTTAATTAAGGAGTTCTAATCCGGGTACATTTCTAATTTGGCTATGAGGGGTTTTGCTGCTATAAATAGAGAAGAAAGTTCACCATTCAAGGCGCCCTTCAAGATGGCTTGTCACAGGCACATAATCCTCTTGTTGCTGTGACACCTGAAACCACAGGTGCAACATGCCGAGAAAAGGAAACTAATATCGGTGATCAGGCTTATGATGCAGAAATCCCCACCAAGACGACAAAAGGCATTTTGTCAAAGGATTAGTGGAAGATTGTGATGAGGACGGTGGTGAGGCCTCTGATCCACCAACTAGATCATTTCTTCGATGACGACTTGAAGAGCAATCTCGACAATTTGAGTAAATGTTCAGCTGAGAAGTAAAAAGCATACTTGAAGAAATGCGTGATAATAGCGTTATACACAATAGATTGCTCGAAGTTCTGGTTAATAAAGTTCATGACATTGGACATGCCGATTGATCTAGGCAGCCTCTTCTAAGGAATAATCCTCTGCCAATGATACAGGCCGAGACTGGGTTTGCTCTGCTCACAATGATCGACTTGGAAAAAAGAGGTGGATTAAGCAGTAGATTAGATGGATTTGATCAAGGAGCAGAAGCGGCGTCTATTGATATGGTCGAGGTCCAGAGAATGATTAATTTGGCCTTGAAAAAGGGGCTGAGGTTTGCAAAATTCATTCACCCATATCGAGCCTTTGTAGAAAGGTTCGAGTATCCTAAGGGATTCAAAATTTTGGAATTCAGCCTTTTCGATGGAGAGTCATCCCTGTCATCGTTAGAACACGTGGCTCAATTCATTGCTCAATACGAGGACATCAACACGTGGCTCAATTCAGCATTTGCATGGTATATGAACCTCCCACCCAACTTCATCCAAAGCTGGGAGGAACTAGTCGAGAAATTTCATGAGCAATTCTATTGACCAGGGATGGATGTGTTTGTATATTCTTTGGCCAGGATGGCTCAAGCCTCTGACGAGTCACTAATGGAATATCTTATGAGGTTTAAGTCAACCAGAAATTGGTGCTAAGTACCTTCCCTGATGTTGAGTTCATTAGGCTTGCCTTAAACGGCTTAGATGTGGAGTATAAAAAGAAATTCTTGGGGGCAAATTTCTGAGATATGTACGAACTGGCTCAAAATGTCGAGTATTATGATTACTTGCTCCGAGAAAAGAAGACCTCGAAGTCACTGACCCGATGGACAATTTATAAGAACCCAACGGTAAGTTATGCTTTGGCTGAAGGCGAGGAATCTTAATATGCCAGTATAGATGCGGTCGAGATAGTCATTCACAAACCATACTAAGCATTGGCTCACGCCAGCTCTAATGATGTCAAAACCCGCTCGACTTCTGCGGAAGCCGCCGTCAAGACATCAAAGGTCTATACTTTCAACATCACCATGGCCGATGCTATCTTCGACCAATTATTACTCACAAAAATCGTCTAGCTTCGACCAGGGCATAATATTCCCAAAGTTAAAGATTTGAAAGGAAATATGTATTGTAAGTACCATAACTTGAACAAGCATATGACAGATAATTGTGTCGTATTTCGCGATGCTATTCAGAGCTAGATCGACAATGGCAAGCTTAAGTTTCCTGAGAAACAAATGGTTGTTGACGCCGATCCTTTCCTTACGGCGACGGTAAGCATGGTAGATGCTTATCTACCTAGGGATAAAGGAAAAGGGAAGCTCGAGTTCATTCCAACATAATTTGTCCTTAAGCAAAACTCTTGGCCATGATTGAAGATTGATTTATTTTCAAATGAGCCACCCAAAGACTTTTCAGGACCAGCTATTGTTGGGTCAATGTTAGACTCCATCGTAAAGGAAACTGACAGACCAATAGTGTTATGTAGTCGGTGCAAAGCAAACATCATCTTGACTGAGCCGAAGGAAGAGCCACCGCAGGTTAAAATACTACAATAGGCATCCATATTTGCGATAACATCTTAAAAAGTGCTCGGTGCAGGCCAACGTCAGAAAGTTTTTGATAAGCTCAGCCTTCAAGTACAGGGTAACAAGCCGTCTACGGCCAGAAGGTGCCTTGATTTCGATGCGCCATTTTACAGTGAGGAGTATTATGTGCGCAACTCTGGCAGCTCAGGTTCATTAGTGAACCAATGCATTTTTAAGCCACCTGAACCACACGACCATCGTTGGTACATCTACAACTCCCTTACTAGTATGTATACTGCGTTGTCCAAATCATACAAATGCCGATGCCACAGAACCTACAATTGAAGAATCCGAGAAGCGAATCAAAGTCAGAAGGAATCTCTACCCACCTTGAGCATTTTTAGAAGGAATCCGAATGCAAACTTCCCTCGTTACCTTCACAAGAACCGTTAATTAAAGTCAAAAGGAATCACCACCCACTGTTTCTCAGTGAAACTTTGGAGAACATGTGGGAATTTCACAAGAAGCATTCGGCGAAAAGTATGCCAAGAGGCTCTTAATCTAATGCTCACTTGCATTGATGCTGAACAAATTATTCAAAAGACCACGGATCCGGCAATAAAGGCTAGGTTCCAGCATATACGTGAGGCTTGAGTTCTCAGCTTTGAGGTAGACCCATATACCGATATCGATCTTGCTGACCTCCCATTCTCCCTTAAAGACCTCCAATATTTATGGTATCATTTTGAAGTTTTCTCAGCCACTGCCCTCTTCAGCTTTACGGTCGATGAGAAAGAATGCATGGCGCGATTCGATGCTTACTCGGACATGAGAAACGCTCGCATCGTATATTAGGAATGGACTTGCAAGGCTTCATAAGAGTAAGACCAAGTCCTCATGTTGAGCAAGGCCAAGGTTGACAGTTATAATAAAATGGGTCTGATGGATGCACCACATGGAAATGCCCATGAGCAAGAAACTTCACCAGAAAATCCAGAAGACGAAGATCACGACCTAATGGGCCGTTCGGTCCTCGACAACATGGAAATCAACGTGGTCCATGTCCTACCTGTTGAGTTCTAGCCAACCATATCCCAGCAAAATTTCCTAGATGGCGATGTTGTTGCCGAGGAGGCTACGCAAGTCGATTTTGTGGCCACCGAAAAGATTGACCAAGTAAGCAAGGAAGATAAACTTAAAGCAGCTCTTACCGAATTGCCTTCCTCGTTCATCATCAGTTAATCTTCATGATTTGAAGCCGTTGTATGTTATGACTTATATTGAAGGATACCCAGTTTCCAAGATTTTTGTCGACTGTGGAGCAATGGTCAAGATCATGCCCATTTCTATAATGAAGGCATTACGCAGCTCCAACGACGAACTCATTCCATCAAGGGTGACTATGAGTAGTTTCGTTGGTGACAAATCTCAAACCAAAGGAGTGCTTCCCTTAGAGGTGACGATCGCATGTCGAAATCACATGACTGCGTTCTTTATAGTGGATTCAAAAACTAAGTATAATGCATTGCTTGGTTAAGATTGGATCCACCAAATAGGTTGTATCCCCTCATCACTGCATCAAATCCTCATCTTCTAGATGGCAAGTCGAACGTGGTTCATCCAGCCGACAATCAACCGGTCGAAGTAAATATGATTCAAGCCCGCTATTACGATGATCATGTCGACTACATCACCCTGCAAGGTTTCAATGAATAAGGACGATCGACTCGAATTTCAGTTCAAAAAGGCAACGGTTGGCGTAGATTTTCATTACGGAGGCTGATATTCACAAAACTGCTTTACAAATGGGTCGTCGAGGTATATATCGATGATGTTGTGGTCAAATCGAAGCGTCATCGAATACATTTGGAAGATCTTTGGCAAGCTTTCCTTTTTTATGCACCAAAATAACCTTAAAATGGCTTAAATAAAGCTTGAGCAATCATTAATGCTCCACCCTGACTACCAATAAGCAATTACAATCATTACTTGGTAAAATCAATTTCCTTCGTCGTTTCATTTCTAATTTGGCAGGGAAGATGAAAGTTTTCTCCACGTTCTTGAAACTTAAGATTTTGACAAATTTGAATGATGCGAGGAACACCAAGGTGCTTTTAGGCAAATCAAGTTCTCCCTCATTACCCCACCTGTCCCCATGCCACCTTGGCGTGGCAAACCTTTCAAGCTGTATATCTCAATGGCCGAGGAATCCATTGGTTGTCTTCTTGCGCAAGACAACGACACAAGGTGAGAGCAGGCCATTTTTTACCTTAGCCGAAATCTTAACCCCTCTGAGATAAATTATCCACCCGTCGAGAAACTCTATTTAGCTTTGTTCTTTGTTACGTCTAAGCTCAGGCATTACATGCTCCATTCTATTACGCGGGTTATAGCCCATACAGATGTTATTCGCTATATGCTCACTCACCTAATAGTAAAAAGCTGAATTGGGAAATGGACAATGGCACTGTCCGAATTTAGTTTGCAATACATGCCCAAAAAGCCTTCAAAGGACAGGCTCTGGTCAATTTCTTAGCTCAACATCCTTCTCCATACGATTTTGGGGGCAATGACGTCGAAATTGGCATGGTGGAATGATGCGAGATTTATACGCACACAAATTAACCCTCTTGTTGTCAAGTTGTAGTAAAGATGCAAGTAGGGATCGTTCGAGACCGGGGATTAGGAGGGCTTGCTAAAACCTCTAAACTGACTCAAAAACATAAAAACAAAGTTAAAAACGTTCACAAAGACTCAAAGGACTCAAGATAGGTTCAAAAGACTCAAAACTGCGTAAAAACACTAAATAGGCAGTTTCTGACCTTAAACACAATTTTGGACGAATTTAAGGTTATGGCTTGATTCAAAACACTTTAAAACATAAACTAAACAGATTCTAAACACTAAACAACAAGAAAGTAAAGGGGGGTTTTGTTTTGACGAAAATTGAAATAACAAAGCAAGTTGTAAAACTAGGCAGGTTATAAAACGGATTTGAGAAACAAGATGATGGATGGATTAGTTAGAGGTCCATTCTCCACACATGACACATTTATATATGAATCGATTCTCCAATTGCTTTTCATTAACTATGATGCTCAACACCCCAAGTTAACCGTGATGCACTAATTAACCTTCAAATCTTCCTTATGTCAATGAATTGGATGATGCATGCGACAATTCAAATCATTCTCCAACGGTCCTCAACATGAATGCATAGAAGAGATACAGTGAGAGATCATTATGCTCTATGAAAATTATAAATGTTGACGAGGCAATTGTAACTATGAATGCATGAAACTCTTGCCAAGAATTCAATTAATGCGGTTGTGACTAGCAACCTTCACTACTCATGTTTATAAACTTGTGACGATTAGGTGAAACTCGTTTATAAACTAGCATCGAGTTTATGCATGAAGACTAAGTATGCATCCCTAATCAACATACAAAAACAAGTTTTTAATAAACAGATAATTGAATTGCAATCACAACTTAACAAATCACAATTGGAAGAAATCAATTCATATTTCAAACATGTTCATGGCTTCAAACTTTCCCCTAACTAATTAGGGGTTTAGCCACTCATGATTACAGCAAACTTAGAAAGGAATAACAAAGTAAACATTGAAAACAAGAACGAAGTACACCTAAAACGCTCCAATCTGCAAGCATGAACCGTTCTAGGCTTCCTTCCTCTCCTAGTTGCTGCGGCACAAGGGGTTTTGGTGAGTTTTGGGGGTTATGGATGATGTAGAATGATGTGTTTAGGGTAGGGATGGATGTAGGGAATGGCTAGGAGTGTTTTTTGGGCAGAAAATATGAAGAATGGTGAAGTATGGAAGTGTTAGAGAGAGGGAATGAATTTCTGGCGTGAATGGTGAATGAATCCTCCTCTTTGTGGCTGAATGGTTGTTTATTTATAGGTGGATGAATGATTAAAAGAGGGAATATGACAGCTAGGTTGAATGATTAAAGGGTACATGTGGGTGCAATGGATTAAAGAGTGGGAGTGCATGTGGCTTGGTTGTTGTTGGTGCAATGATGGAGGAACAAGTGCATGTGGCTGAATTGGTGGTGAAATGATGAAAGAATAAGTGCATGTGGCTGAATTGGTGGTGAAATTATGAAAGAATAAGTGCATGTGGCTGAAATGTGGAAGGTGTGTGGCTACTTCAAGTAGGAATCCTTGTGACATCAACTCTTCAATTTCGTCCATTCCTTTTGCTCCAAGTATAAACTATCCCTTCCAAGTACAATTTTGCTCCAAAATGCTCCAAAATGAATCTTTTTGCTTCCTTAGCCACATGAACCTAAAAACACTCGAAAATGGCTTAAACGACTAAAACAACTATGAATTAACAATATAAATGCACGAAAACAAGCTAAGTAAGTCACCTAAATATGCTCCTATCAAATTCCCCCACACTTAGCTTTTGCTAGTCCTCGAGCAAAACAAAACGAAAGAAACTAAAAACAAACCAAAACACATTCTAAACCTTCCAACATGTATCTCAGGGATTTCAAACGAACATGACACAATATAGAACATCATTCCCACGACATTTAGCTTACTTTACACTTCAACAAACACTTAATCATAGTTACCACTTATTATTTCACATTTAATCAATTAAAACAACATTTTGAATGTAGTAACATTCCTTAGAGAATTCCCTCAATTCCTTACTAAAATGCACTCAATTTTCACACAGATTTTCTAACTCCACACCCTACACTAGGTATATGTGAGGAGATTGATGTAAATATGAATTCTAACACTCACATATGTTATATCAAGGAAAGCATTTTCTGGATTTAGGACAATGACATGAATATGATCTCATGAATGGAATGCTACTACTTAGAATGAGAACCAGTGATTCCATATGCTCATACCAAATTCAAACTCCACAAATTGAACACATAACATCAAGATAGAAGTTGAGGGTTGTAACGGGGCTAAGGGTAATGGTTTAACAAAGAAAGGTAAAGTAAAACAAAGGTTCTTAAAGTAATAGGAAGCGAAGTAAAGAAATTGACACTTAAACTCACTTTTAATGGCAGAAATCAACTTTTAAACACAAGGGAAGATTCATGCAACAACTAGGGTCAAATTCACTCTTTTGGACCCTTCCTTCAATAACCAATACTTGTGAGATCATTCTCACTTATTTTTCAACTCTTTTTCTTTCTTTTCAACACTTTTCTATTTTCTTTTTATTTTTCCACGAATTTTTTTTCTTTTTTCTTTATTTCATTCTTTGGTCGTGCCCTATTATCTTCCCCCACACTTATTTTCTGCAATATATTGATCAAAAGGAGTTCATTCTAAGTCATGCTTCACTATCCTTTAAGAACAAGGGTATGGAAAGTCCTAATCTAGGCTAGGTGAGGATAATGTGGTTAACAAAGAAAATAAGCTTGAAAAGGCTCAAAAGGGGTAATCCTACAATACATGTGAAAAAGGGATAGGCTTTTTGGCTTTGGCTTGACTAACAACTTCATCTTATTGTATGTTATGCAATCAATATCATGCTTTGAATGAATTGGGCATGAGTTCTAGTATTTGGAACTATAATGAAATGCATTCCAAGTAGCAACCAAGCAAAGAATGATGAGATCATGCAATGACTTTAGAAAACGAGAAATCACAGATTTATACTCTCCAAAGAACGTTATAGGCTCAAGTCTCACAAGGATGTAGCTTTAGTTTAAGTTCCTTCGTTCAAGCATGTTACAAAAACAGATTTTCTCTTTGTAATTACATGTGAATTCATAAGCTATTACCATAACCAAGCATAAATCAACTTCCAGCCATGTTTACAACATTCTTTAATAGTCATGCAATTAAAACCAAATCCTCATCATTGTGTTGGAAGGTACCCTAAGACACAAAAACAACTCTTTTTTTGGGTTTTTTGAAACAATTTTTCAAAATTTTATGGGATTTTCGAATTTTTAAGTCAAAACACACTAAAACAGTTTATAAACTCTTGAAAACAGCAAGAAACAACATTAGAAGTTATGGTGGATAAAACCCTACGAATTTGCATCAAAACACTTAGTTACCCCCCCCCCCCCAACACTTAAATCAAACATTGTCCTCAATGTTTTAAGCATAGATTCACACAAAACATAAGTAAACACACAAACAACAACTAAACATACTAAACATGGCAGAATGTAACTAACAAAGAGAAGAGTTTAGGGACGCAAATCTGGTTATGGAGTGTAAATTCCCTCTTCTCCTTGGTGATTGCATTGAGGCTTTGATCATGGTGATTCCACAGGCTTACTCTTGAACTGGTTTCCGCCCATCGTTGATTTTCCTTTGTGCTACTTTTGAACTGGGCAGCAGGATTCTTTTGGTCTTCCCCGAAGGTCTGAGCTTACTCCTTTGGTCTGTTTCTTTGTTCAATCTTTCCAATTTGTATTGAAAAGGGTTGGAGGATAACTCAGCGTATGCTTGTCTCCACATGCTTCAATGTATCATTTTCAATTGCCTTACTTACTCCCCTTTGCAGAAGTGGTCCCTTCTCTGGAAGTGTATCAACCGTTGAAGATGACTACTCGAGAGCAACGCTAGGTAAGCAACCAGGAATAGATTCCAGGCAGTTGGCTCCAGATCGGAAGACTGACTCCAAGTGCCGGCTGATTGCTTTTTTAACTTTGCCATGCAAGTAAGAACAAGGACAAAGAAAAAGACAGGGAAAGAGCATGATATGAGATACTTTTGCTTTTGACCTTGATGATATGAGATACCTTTGCCTTTGAAGAAGCGGTGAATGAATCAGCACATGCTTCAATCTACCGTTTCCTCCTGGGTCATCTGTACTCCAGGCATCTGGTATCATCTTTGGGGGAGAAAAAATTGAGTATTTCAAGAGGCTTTGCTGGGAGTGCGCCCTCAGAGGTGAGAAAGAATTGGGCATTTTCTTCAGGTCTGCCTTGCCACAAAAGATGAAGGTCGACATATATAGAGATAATAGCAAGTGGTGGTACTGTTCTTTTACCCTTGTCAACAAACGTTTTGATCCCGCAAATCCGGCTTTTTGAAATAGTGGCGCCTCTTCGATCTTTGAATACGCCTCTTCGATTTCTGAGCAGGCGCCCCTTCGATTTCTGAACGACGCCCCTTCGCTTTCTGAACGACACGTGGTAGTGCAGATGCGGCTCCTTTTGACAAAGCTGCACACATTTTCTGAAAAGCAGAGAAAGCGTCGCCGAACTTTGCGATTGTCGGCTAAAGATGTGTAGTTGCGATGATGGCCTCCACGTGTTTTCAGCTTTGTCAGAAATCTTTTGACAAAGTTGAACGCGTTTTTGGACGAATGATTAAAAGAGGGAATATGACAGCTAGGTTGAATGATTAAAGGGTGCATGTGGGTGCAATGGATTAAAGAGTGGGAGTGCATGTGGCTTGGTTGTTGTTGGTGCAATGATGGAGGAACAAGTGCATGTGGCTGAATTGGTGGTGAAATGATGAAAGAATAAGTGCATGTGGCTGAATTGGTGGTGAAATTATGAAAGAATAAGTGCATGTGGCTGAAATGTGGAAGGTGTGTGGCTACTTCAAGTAGGAATCCTTGTGACATCAACTCTTCAATTTCGTCCATTCCTTTTGCTCCAAGTATAAGCTATCCCTTCCAAGTCCAATTTTGCTCCAAAATGCATCTTTTTGCTTCCTTAGCCACATGAACCTAAAAACACACGAAAATGGCTTAAACGACTAAAACAACTATGAATTAACAATATAAATGCACGAAAACAAGCTAAGTAAGTCGCCTAAATATGCTCCTATCATGGAAACACATGATAATTATTGGACAATGTATTTTCATGGCTCTAGTATTTTCATCATCCAGTCCCCTGATCACTACCAATGGTATTTTTCTTTCAAGCTGGATTTCAACTGTACAAATAATCAGGCCAAATACAAAGACCTCATCATCGACCTTAATGTTTTTCATGACTTGAGGGCAGCCTGCGTGCTTGTCTTTGGTGATTTAGAGCTTGTGATTAACCAACTCAATTAGACTTTTCGTTGCATAAGTTGTACTCTGGAGCCCTATCACATGGTTGCCAGCTATTTAACCGAATCATTTACAGGCATTACATTCAAGCACATCTCATGAGGTCGAAATATTGACGCAGACAAATTAGCTTAAATAGCCTCTGGAGCATAACTCCTGGAGGGGTAAACTAGGCCAGGTCATACCAGTAGTGCGACGTCCACACCTGGCCTTGGTTAATCAGCAAGTTCTCCAAAACGATCACGTGATTCGTACACGAGTTATGTCCCTACCTTTGTTGTTAGAACGAGAGGATCCTATAGATATTTATACGGTTGAGACATTACCAGACGACTAGGGAAAGTCAATTATGCAATATCTTGATAATCATAGTAGCAACCACAACCAAGACAATGGTACATGCTACAAATTATGTAATGTACCAAAATGAGCTATACTGAAAAAGTGAAGACGGTTTGTTGCTATTATGCCTTGGTCCAGAAGAGGTCGCTCAAGCTATTACAGAGGTACACGAAGAGATGTGTGGTGCTCATCAATTCGGACGCAAAACATGGTGGTTGTTTTGCTGACACAGTTATTTTTAGCCTAGTATGTTGAAAGATTGCATTGAATACGCACGAAGTTGTGTACAATGTCAAATCCATGGGCCTGTACAAAGAGTCCCGGTCGAATTACTTCATTTGGTCACCAAACCATGGCCATTCAGAGGATGGACCATGGATGTAATAGGAAAAATTACACCGTCTTCCAGATCAATAAAGCATGCTTGGATACTCATTGCTATAGACTACTTCACCAAGTAGGTCGAAGTGAAGTCATGCGCCGAGCTAACTTCTAAAGAGGTCTGTAATTTTGTAGAAGAAAACACCATGACAAGATTCAGCATACCGGAAACAATTATAACGGACAACGACACAATTTTTACAACCGACATGTTTAAAAAATTCGGCTCGATCAATCCACCCAATACTACCTATAAGCAAACAGACAGGCTGAGGTAAATAATAAAGTTTTAATCGGTATCCTTGAGAAAATGATAAAAGAAAAGCTTGGTATATGGTATTTGAAGTTAAACGAGGCATTATGGGCATACCGAACTTCACTCCGATCAACAACAGGGATGACCCCATATGCATTGACTTATGAACACGATGCGATGCTAACGGTCGAGTTAAGCATAAACTCGTTATGAGTTATCAAAGAAATAAGTTTGTTCAGTGTTGAGTATAATCAAGTTATATGGCAAGAGTTGGAAGACTTATAGGGCGGCTAGATGCCTATAACCTACTAGTAACGTAGAAAAAGATTGCCGAACAAGCTTATAATCGATGAGTTAGGCAAAAAAGGTGCGGCTTTCAGTTCTAGCCACCTTACTTTGCCCATCGTAACCTTGACTTACCTTATTCTCTTGTCGAGTTGTAATTGATGTATCCGCTTCAGCGTTTCGCGCCTGTTGTGTACTCTGCCAGTCGAGGTTTATTTGACTTGAAATCCTTTTCAAGCTCGAAAGCAACGACTAACCTTTGACGCTGAAGTTCAGCGATTTGATGGTCAAGATATGCTAGTCGCTCATTCTTTGTCTTTATGGCCTCAAGCTCTACTCGAATAGCTTCATGAGTGACCATTGTAGCCTTGAGGTCATCTTTTGCCTGAAGAGCCATCTCAAAGATAGTGAAATATTAATGGGTTCATTTTAGGACAGCTGATAAGTGAACGACACTCTCGTTGCTCAGAAGGCCGTCGGTTGCAAGGTCGTTCAGACATTCTCCTACATAATCGAGGCTTTTGCGTTGGAGGATTTGCGAGGCCAAGAGAGATAGAAGCTCCTGCAACATGGCAAGGGCGCTGGACTCGGCCGTGGTTGTAGAAGACCTAGTCGCAGTTATTGAAGGCTCAGCCGTTCCATAAGTGCTGGAAATGAGGGCATCTAGCTCAACCTCCCATGAAGACTGCACAAAAAGAGTTGTTAGAAATGAGAAATTGAAAGGACGGCAAATAAGGAAGTTGTGTTAGATCTGCCGAGAAGAAACTTCGACTATGTTTGCTAGTTCGTTGCTCGAACCCAGAGAGCATAATGGCTGAGCCCAGTGTTTAAGGTAGCCTTTTAATTCTTGTGGCTGATGGACATTATCTACATTTGATGGCCACTAGGGTAGCCAGGAAATATAAATAACGCCTTTTGGTGCATAGAATTTTCGGTGAAATGAGCGATTAGGCACCTGACATTTAATACTTTCTTGGTTTAGAATTCTAAGTTTGGAAATTAACACAAGAAAATGATTGAGCCTTACAAAAGTCAAAGTGACCTCTTGAGGAGGAATGCTGAGATTTTGGTTCTCAAGATGAACATGCATCTTTGCCGTCACTTTTGGCTTGGTTAGAGGTGGTGCCTCAACCGCCTGCTAAGGATGGGTAGTTAGTAGTTCGGCTGATCGATGGCACCTCACCTGAGAAGGTACTTCACTCTTGTTCTCCTAGTCATTAAAAAGATTAGTCATTTAATAAAAAATCCAGTTAGAATGAAAGAATACTAAAGGAAATTGTTATACTTTTTATTCCAAGATGATTATTGGAGCCTTCTTTGGATGAGGGAGAGGGTTCCTCTCGGCTGCAGGTGTTGTCTACTCCAGAGCAGCAACTGTTGGGCCAACATCAGCATGAGCAATGACCGACGTCGGGGTTGTAGGTTCCTTGACAACCAGAGCGACAACCGGTACGACCACGACAGCGGCTTACGTGGTTGGTTGGACCATGGTTCCTTGGCCTATGGTTGGGATTGAAGTGTTCCACAGTACCGTTACTGAGGCCTGGCCAGGAGAAGAGGGACACTAGGAGTGGTTGCTCTTGTGGTTTGACTTGAAATAACGTGAATTTCCCGTTCTCCATTCTTTGCGTTTTTTTTTTATGTGCTTCTGAGGTCGAGCAACGTTGCCAGTCATCCTGACCTTCGGGCGCGACCATTTACTTGACTTACACGGCCAATACAGCAGAGGCTGCCACTGGAGTTGGTTTGGCTGAAGAATGAGCGGTGGTCATAGCCTTCTTAGGATGAGGAGTGAGTTTTTTTTTTGCTGCAACCATTGCAACCACTTTGGCCTTTTTTATTAAACGACCACCTGGTAAAGCTAAACCAAAGTTAGATAGAAGGTCGAATTAAATAGGTAAACAAGAGAAGTAAAAAAGGTATATACCTTTAGCCGTCTTTTTGGATTTTGGAGTGAGAATCTTCTTCAGCCAATCGCCAAAAAGTCTTTTTGAAACTTCCTCGACCAAAGTACCAAAGAAATCTTTGACGTAGGCATCCCACCAATCGGCGAAGGTGCTGGTACAATGGGTTTCTAGGGTATTCGGTCAAAGCCGGAACTTGGTACACCGCTCCTGGAATTCCCGCTCAGCTTCGTTGCATTTCTATCCTGGAAAGGCATTCTTGGGTCAAGAGCGAGCAAGAAGTGAGGACCGGTATAGGGTAGGCTTAGAAATAACCTAGTTGACGAACCATGAAGTGAGGATGGTAAACCTCCCAATTGGCCCGTCGAGCATCACAACTAAAGGGAAGGTCACGAGTTAGGCCAAATGACCCCTAAGACTGTCAAAGATTGGCGTCTTCTGCCTCTTCCCATACTGATGTAGGGAGCTTGATGGAAGACGGGTATTTCTGGCGGCAGCAAACCAGAAACTCGTCGTTAGACAAGTCTTCAAGGTTGAAGAAGTACTTAAAAACGTCTTCGGCTGAATAAGTAGGAGCGGGGTGTGAGGCCAGTTGAAAGCTCATAGCTTCAGAAGAATTGAAGCTTAGGATTTCCGGCTTTAGTGTGCAAAAGTAGACCTGCAACCATAATTGAAAAACCCAGAGTGGGCCATTATGGTGTGAATCAATTCTCCCGACGGAAGCCTCGGCCAAGCACCGAGAAAGGTTGGCGAGGATGGCCGGGCTAAGGGCCAGGATGTGACTGCTGGTTAGAGCTTCGACCACTGGCATCTTCTTGGCCAGGCACTTGTTCGACTTGGTACAAAAAATGAATTTATTATACCAGTGGAACAAGAAGGCTTCGTGTTCCCTCTTCTTGAGAGCTTCACCCTCCGAGCCAACGAAGTGGGTGATTAGGGTGCTATAGTTGAAAAAGTTTTTATGCAGCTTGTGCACATCTTCTTTCGACGCCTCCTAACCATTTTTCATCAAAGCTTCGACGGCGCGCTCGTCGAAGGCCATCTTCAAATCTATGTCAAATTGATATCGAGAAATAGCGGTATCAACTAGAAGTGCCAAGTATGGCCGTGACATCCATCATGGTTGGGCCAACGGGGCCGAGAGGAAAGACCATAGTGTTGGTAGCCAAACATCAGAAGCTTAGGGCGGCCATTAGGAGTTCTTGATCCATGTTGATCTTAATGGTCGAGAGCTTAATGGCATCAAAAATGCCTAGAGTCTTCCAGTCATCATCGAAGTATAGCTCCATCCGAGTGACCCAAGCAACCGAGGTCGTGAGGGTCGTGGGCTAAGCTCCTTAGGGTTTGGCCAATTCCCACTTTGACCAATTATACCCTTGGAACAAGGGTTCTAGGTAGTGGGCCTTTAGCATCAAGGTGATGGTTTCTGAGACATCATCCTTGAAAAGTGGTCCCAAGGTCTGGTGGGAGGTGCTCAATTCATCATTGGATCAGAGGGTTTTGATGGCATTCAGATCAATGAAGTCTCAGCACTTGTTGCATTATTCGGTGAGCTTGGTGATGAAGGTGTTGCATTATTCGGTGAGCTTGGTGATGAAGGTGTTGGCGGCCATTGATGAAGACTTGAAGGTTTTATGGGTTTCAAAGGTTGGTTTCTTTTCTGGGAAAAAGCAAGAAGTTCTATGGAAAGAAATTTTGGAAATCTGAAAGCGTAAGAGATTGATTGAAGTTGGGCTGAGTATTTATAGGCAATTGGGAAGAAAATCAATAGTTTAATTTTAAAGAGATGAGGGGTAACTTCAACCAAAAGTTTTTCACAATCATAACGGATTTTTAAAAGTCCAGATGAAGAGGCCGAAAAACACATAAATTAAGGATACATAATTACGTGTAACGGTGAGGGTTATGGTGATGGGACATTTCAGTATCTGCACGCCTTGAGTGTGGGGGCACACATGATTGAATATGGACAGTTATGCTGGAGAGCTGCCACGTGTCAAGTTTTGCAGTATTCGAAGTTTAACAGGTAAGGTGAGAGAACGTGCACAATAAATACGTCTAGTTGGAATATTCGAGATTCGCAATAGTTTTTGGTCGACTGGAAGGAGTATGCAGAGTTTTTTATTCTTTTGATAATGGGTTACTTCTTCAAGGTCGAAGCTCGGTCAAGAATTATAGGCCGAAGACCTCAGAAGCGAGGGGGCAATGTTTGGGCCCAAAATATTATTTTGGGCCGAGCTTAGAGTCATTCTCAGCCTAGTAGCACTGATCTAGAATTTTCTTATGGGCCGTCCAACTATTGTCAGCCGAATCATGTTGCGAGTAGAATTAGTTTAGACAAGGGTAAAGTAGTCGGCTCTTAGTGCAGCAAGGAGTCTTAAAGCTGAAGATGCTTAAGATCAGGAAATAAATCTGGTTTATGGAGCTTGGTTTAAAGTCCTATTGGAGTTAGGACTGGCCGAAACCTAATTAGATTAGGTTGAGGAGTTCTAATCCTAATACATTTCTAGTTCGGCTATGAGGGGGTTTTGTTGCTATAAATAGAGAAGAAAGTGCATCATTCAAGGCCCTCTTCAAATCAACACACAAATTGCCCTACGCAAAGCTTCTTAACAATCTTTGAGATTATATCTTCTTCCCTTTTCTTCCCACCAACACATCTTCAGTTTGTATAAACAGCATTGTGAAGGTAACTGGCGACATCTTCAGTTTGGATAGACAACCCTGGAGCCATAGAATCAGCCGATCGAGGAACAACTTCAATTTGGATAGACAACACTACTTCGAGGCCGACTGGTTATTTATCCAAGTCTCGGTCGACAAGGATTTCCCAATCCTTGTTGGTAAAGGTCATCTCATCATCATTCTCAGCGAAGTGAGGTGTTACAGGTTATTAGGCTCGGCACGTTGAAAGCCGAGTTTTGTTTTATGATTGAATATTCACAAGTATCTTTTAGAGTTCGGCATTCCAATGGTCGAACCACGTTTTCCATCAAGAAATTTAGCTCATTCGAGTATTTGTGTCCTTATAGTTTTGTACTAGTTCGGTGTGCTTATACTCTTACGAATATAATCACCATGACCAAACTCGACGCTGACGATCCGTGAACTTTGCAAGACTAGCAACCTTCTCTTCAGGCTTTAGAACCCAAAGGCCGAGACGTGTTCCTTCCTCGACCGCAATCACAAGATCGAGAAGTTAGCAGGGCGCCCAAACATGATATTAACATATTCTACTCCCCGGCCGAGTTCAGCCGACGAGTTGGCACGCCCTGCACATAATCGAAGAACGTAGTTAGCTTATTAGTTACTCGGCCTATGCGCCACGAAGGCTTGGTAGTTTTTAGAGTCAACACATGCATATAATTAATTTTCGAAGCGTATTCCCAAAGGATAGAAGATACCTTACCCCATCACAAACATCGTTGATAAGTTCATATTTATATAAATTTTATATCAAATTCACTTGTCTTTTCTTAGTTAGTTCCTTATATTTTTGAGTTATTTACTTTGTTTTTGTGTTTTGTAGGATTTGTCAAGCAAAGAAAAGAAAAATAACACAAGTGGAATTTTAAGTAACAAATTCGTCAAAACTGCCTGTGCAGGTCAGCTGACTTTGGAAGCGAGTTTCGGACAGCTCAGAATGAATTAGAGAATGAGTCTTATATGCTTGGAAAGCTACGGATGTCTATTTTCTGGAGCATTTCGCGGATTGTTAATATCATTTTTCGAGAAGAAGTTATGGCTGTTTCAACACTGAAAGGTTCCCAAGAGGCTGAGCAGTTTGTAACTGACAAGAAAACATTGAAAGCAATAAATCCAATAAATCTAGCAGCCAAAACTGATGCAATCAAGAACAAACCAGCTGACAGGAAATGGAATTAAAGATGAGGATTAAGAGGGAGTAATTGGCATAAAGGCTACCCAAGGAGTTACAATTGTTTTACATTTCCTCTCACTTATTGTCATTACTAAATGGCTATTAGTGGGTGAGTTAAGGAGAATAAAATGATGCAGCAAGAATTGGTTTAAAAGTAGTGTTGGGGAAGGAAAGAAAGAAGGGAGCCTTATTCGATTTCTTTCGGTTCTATTTTCTCAAACTCATGTCTATCTTTTGTTTTAACTTAAGGATTGTGTAACTAAATTTTTAGTAGTTAGGGGCTATTTGAAGCCCTGAATATGATTGCAAGTTTGTTATGACATTTCGTTTGAATTACTTTTATAATGGATGAAAATTGGTTCACTACTTGTCTCATTAATGAATTCTTTATGTGTTTTCTATGGATGCATACTTAGTAAGCATATCTAGGATTCTAATGCTATGAATATGTGTGTGCCTGCCCTTGTCGAATGAGGACCTACATATGTTCTAGCGTAGTACGTGTTAATTGCGATTAACATGTGAACCAATTTCTAGGATAAGTAAGACAACGCCAGTACTTACGATGCCTTGTGATGACTCAAACTCTTTTTGTTCTTAATGATTTCTACTTGTTAAATCTATGAACATGCCATTCTAGATTGCATGCTAGGGACTAAGTTAAGTTGAAAACGCCATTCTCTTAACATACTACATAAGAAAGAGTAATAGGTTAAGTTCTAACATTGAGCCAACTTGAGCATCTTCATCCGGAAATAGAAGGAATTTGAATGAAACATAACATGTTTGCATTATTATTTGGTGGTGGATAACAATTCCCCTAACTCGTTTTTCTTAATTTGTGAACTACTTAAAAATCTGTTTTTGTCCTGGATTTTTTCGATTTAATTTAAATAGCAAATCAACTCCAAAAATCCCAAAAATTTGTGTGAGAGTAGCTCCGTGTGTCTAGTATCTACATATAAAATTTTGTAGACTTGAGATAAGTGTAAGTTGGTCTAATAATTATTTTTCGGTGGCTGGTCAGTAGGGAAAACAACCTAGTTTTTGTGACATTTTAAGTAGTTAGATAAAACAATCTTCTGCGTGAAATACCTTTATTTTCATATGCTAAAATTGACAAATCTTATTGTTAATAAGGAAAATTAGTAGGACATTTGTGTGCTACTTTGTGGTGTGCTTTTAATCCTATCAATCGTGGCCGACTATCTCTCAGTCTTTCTAATAAAACCCAGTTGACATCCCATCAGGGAGCCTTAGTTGGATGCATTTGGAAAAGTAGGAGGTGCCGTGTTCCCTAAGCTAAACTAAAGATATTAGGATTAGGTTTTTTTATTTGTGAGATCCATTATAAATAGAGAGAGAGAGAGAGAGAGAGAGAGAGAGAGAGAGAGAGAGAGAGAGAGAGAGAGAGAGAGAGAGAGAGAGAGAGAGAGAGAGAGAGAGAGAGAGAGAGAGAGAGAGAGAGAGAGAGAGAGAGAGAGAGAGATTGTTGGGCTTGGTATTGCAGATACTTAAGGGTTTTTTGGGGCCTTGTATGCCTTAGCTGTGGCCTTTTTCTTTTAATGCTATTGTTGTATCTTCATGGTTTTTATATAACTAATTAAATAAGACTTGGATAAGCAATCATTGTTTGGAATTGGGTTTAGAATTAATTAAACACAATTATGCAAATGAAAGCATAAAATATATGTTCAAACATGTACTTATCAAGAAGTTGAGGTTCCACCATAAAGCTAATTAGCAATATGGGAAGTAACACAACTTCTTATAAGTCCATTCAAGGTCCCTTCTCTCATCAATGTGGAATTCGACAACCTGCTCTGATATCATGAAGAAAGTTGAGGTTTCACCATAAAACCAATTGGCAATATAAGATGTAATCCAACCTCTTATAAACCCATGCAATATCCCTTCTCCCATCATTGTGAGATTCATTCTCAAACATTACTATACCACAAAGACAGAATAATAAGTCTGCAGATTTATTATATGGAATGCACTTTTTCTTTTTGCACTGGGTGCTCAATCACATCCTTTTTAGTTGGTCATCACTTAACTTCTCATGCTCAATCCATTTCAGTTAGGCAAGTGGAGCACTATGTTTTGTTCTTCTTTGTATTACTTTTTTCTTCATAATCTAGCGGTGCACTAACATTTAATAATCCTAAACCCTGATTTGAAGTTCAAACTTCATAATACCGGCCACAACTCATACATTAGAAGAAATTAATTCACAATAACAAAATCTTTTATTCCACGTTCATTTAACGTAATAGATATTAGTATAGTGGGTATTTCTCTTCACTTAAAAGTAGCAGATCTTAGGTTCGATTTTCACCAAAAATAAATTTGAACCACATTGCTAGCCCATTGTGCGGCTTAGTCAACTACCTCACCCCCTTAATGTAGATGATATCATTTGTTAAAAAAAAAAATGGTAGATATTAGTCACATTTTTTGTTGACATGCAGAGTTTATGTAGAATCGACTTACACAAAATAGGTTTCACATTTTTAAAAATGTGGTCATAACAGTGTGACAGAGGCAGGATAATAAAGTAGACTGAGCTAGAAAGTTGGTATGTTGGACTAGAGCTCCATGGTAGCTTTACTCATACTGACCAAACTTGGTATGTCGTTTGTTTAATACATACCATAAGACTGACGATAATTATGATACAAAACTTGCATCCCCATTTCTTGGTACTACATAAATATTTGAATCGGTATATACTTGAGTCCTTAACCATATAGCTATAAGCCAATACCAAATCCTCACAAGTCACAATCTATGCTTCAAAAAAGCCGCATTATCAGACACCAAATGCCCCTTCGATTTTGGTGGAACCTTACAAGGCAGTAAACTAAACGTCGCCAGGTGCGGGCAACTTCTAGGATTCCCGAAAAACAAGGCACACTCCTCCACTGATCTTTGATCAGCAAGATGCTGAATACAGTTCTTCCTCAGGTCAAGAACCCCATTTTCTATCAGCTTCCTACACATAGGCCCGACCGACGTGAAATAGTTGTTGGACAGCGATAAATTGACCAAATTTCCTAGTTCGCACAACACCTCCGGCAATTTTCCGTACAGTAAGTTTCCGGCAAAATTAAGTTCCTCCATCTTGTCCAAGCATCCCAATGAACAGGGAAGTGGCCCGGTCAATAGGTTGTTTCCGGCATCAAAAAGTGTTGCATCTCTTAAAAACCCTAGTTCATAAGGGATGCAACCTGTGATCAAATTGTTCAATAATAGTACTTCTTTCAACGATGATGAAGCGCTGCCGATGCTTTTTGGTATTGGGCCGGTGAATCTGTTGTTGGCTAAAGTGAGATAAAGGGCTCGTGTAGCTCCAAGGTTGTCCGGGAGTTTTTGTATGAAATTGTTGTTATTAATGAAAAGGACCTCTAGGGTTTGCTCGAAAATTTGGGGTGGTACGGAACCAGTGAAGGAATTGTAGCGGATGTCCAAGAATAATAGACTATTCATGGTGAGAACAGCAGTAGGAAAGGGGCCAGAGAAGTTGTTGTTGCTTAAGTCAAGCTCATAGAGGTATTGGAGATTTGCAATTTTTGGAGAAACGATACCTGATCACGGTAATCAAATAAATGATAACAGAAATATTGAGAGTCTGAAAAATACGAAAAATATCAATCTCAAGAGATCATACAAAATTTTGAGTGAAATCTACAACAAGAAAATATCGAAAAAAATGTTGTACTACCTGAGAAATTATTGGAGTTAGCATGAAAAAGTGCTAGGTCAGGAAGTTGATCAATGAAGCCATCAAGAGTGGGAGCACTGAGCTGGAAGCCATTGAAATCTATGGAGGCAAGTGTAGTGGCACTTTTATTGTCTGGAGGGTTGTCACAGTAGAAACCCTTGTAGTTGCATATGTCTGAGCCAACCCAGGTATTAGTGATGCCTAATGGATCAGAAATGATCATGTTCCTAAAGCTCATGATTATAGGGTAAACAAGGGCAAGTCTTTGGTCTGTGAAGTTCAGAAGTTGGGGGATTAATGGAGGTAATGGGGGAAGGGGGACTAAAGGAGGTAATGGGGGAAGGGGGATTAAAGGAGGTAAGATTGATGAGCTTTCAGAGTCTGTGCAAATTATACCATCAAAGAAACAAGGAATTAGGATGATGAAGAAGGCATGAAACAGATGTTCAATGTTTAGTAAACTGAAATTTCCCATTCGACAGAAGCGTGTTTTTGAGATTGAGAGATCAGACGAAGGTAGCAAGTGGTGACTAAAAGACAATGGTGATCGCTTGGTATTTTATAGGTGTTGATCTGAGGGATAATGTGCTGCAGTCTAAATTTCATGATGGAAACGCCTCCATATGCTTAGAATTTGTGTTAGTGGATTCGAACCTATGCAAAACACTATTGTTTTCCCACTCTTTTTGGCCGGTGAAGATCTCTCTCTCTCTCTCTCTCTCTCTCTCTCTCTCTCTCTCTCTCTCTCTCTGTGGAAAAGGGTGCATATGGAAGGGGATATGAGTCATATGAATCATTAGGTACTAGCACGTTTGTTGAAATCAGTGGAGTTTTGACGTTTACACTTGGTCTGTGATATTAGAAGATGCTCTAAGACTTAATTTCTTTTCACTGCGGCATTCACGCCTGCTGAATCGCATTTAGACTATCTCCAAGTGGGCAAGAAGGTCAAGAAGCATTTTACTGTGCGGAATTTGAATGCTTTTTCCTTTTTACCAAATGATAAGACTCAAACCTAAGATCAATCTAAATTTTTTTACCTACTATACACTTCAACTATAACTTATGCTTACAAAAACCCTGAAGTGTTCAAGTAAGCTGATTTTATTTGACGTTAACAATTTTAAATTCAGTTGTATCAAAAAAAGAAAGAAGACTTTATTGTATTCATTTCCATCCATTTTCTTTCCCCTTTCGTCGGTGTGACACGGGCATCATGACCACCTAAGGTCATTGCCCCGTCCCTTTGTTCTTGTTTTTTTGTCATCGGATATGTGGTGCGACCGACTTATGCCACTAAAGCTCAAGGGAAACTTTTATAAGATGACAATATGGCCAGCAATGCTTTAAGACAAAAATGTTGTGCAGTCAAACATCAACACGTGCAAAAAATGAGTGTAGCAAAGATGAGAATGCTTTATTAGATGTGTGGGCACACGACAATGGACAAGATTAAGAACGAGGATAGCCAAGGTAAAATAGGAATGGCTGCTATTGAAGATGAAATAAGAGAAAATCAGTAAAGGTGGTTTGGACATATGAATTGAAAACCTACATATGTGTTCCAATTAGAAGATGCGATTATGAGACAGAGGCTCAAAGCAAAAGGGGTAGAAGAAGACCTAGTTAGGAAGACTCGGAAAGAGAGTCTAAGGGCGAGAATGTGAGGACAAAGTCCCACATCGGTGAGGGACTAAATCATGCAAGGGCTTATAAGAAGTTGGACTATTCCCCATAGGGAAGTATTATTGGCACTCCAAAAATCTCATTCTACACTTCTCACAAGTGTATTTTTCTTTCCTAATATAGAAAGTTTGAAGTGTAGAATGAGATTTTTGGAGTGCTAATAACAATTCCCTTCCCCATATCGCCAACTGGTTTTATGGTGGAGCCTTAACTTAATTTTTTCATTGTATCAGAGCAAGTTGACCCACATGTGAAGCTCAATGGCAACACGTGCTCCACGTACACTGTTTGTGTTGTCCACGTGTTAGGCTTGAAAGTTCACCACATGTAAGGGGGCATGTGAGAATGTGAGGATAAAGTCCCACATTTGTGAGGGACTAAACCATTCAGCAGCTCATAAGAGGTTGTGTTACTCCCCATTTTGTCAATTGGTTTTATCGTGGAACCCAACTTTCTTCACCAAGTAGAGACATGAGTATTTGGAGCTAAGGAAAGACTTGGCGTAAAACCAAGCGCCTTGGTATTCAAGGATTCATATAGTCGACCCTACTTAATATGATAAGTCTTTGTTGTTATTGTTTTTTAGTTTAAATTTGAATTATATAAAGATATATTAACGATTTTTAATTAAAGGCATAGAGAACTCAGCATCAACCAAATCATCCACAATTTACAGTATGAACGAGAAATTAAGTGCGCCGCCCAATAAAAATTTGAGGTGGCCGGTCTTGGTGGTTGTTACATGGCTGGGAATGCAGGTATCTCAGGGGAATCGAAGTGTTTGGGATAATGAGGCTCATAGGCTTTGCAAACAAGGCAACATCAGGGCGATTACAGAGAACATGTGTTCTAAACCTTACAAAATTTGAAAAGATTTCAAATACATGAAATCACTCATATCATGTAGTATCTAAACCAGGCACATTAATTTCAAGAGTAAATAAATCATAATTTGCCACTATACTTTGACTAGAAATTACTTTTCGTTCATGTTCATGTGGTTTACTTTTATCAAGGTGGTTAATACTTTATTAAGCATGATATTACGCGCGCAATGGGATATTGTTTCGGTCATACTCTATTTCCGCCAAGTGAAGCCGCTTTTATTTTTGCAGACTCCGATTAGTTTTCCCGTCTTCCCCGGACAGTACAGTTTGGCATTCGAACGGGCTGTTGCCTCTCTTGAAAGCCCTCTGGCATGCGAAAATTCCTGGTAAGACTAAATTTTTTATTTGGAAGGCATGCTCTAGTATACTGTCATCCCGTGGTAATCTAGCCAAGAAATGGGTGTATGTCAGTATGCGGACATGACTTGTCTTTTGTGCGATTCCTCTCTGGAGTCAGTGCTACATGTTTTGAAGGATTGGCCATATGCTCATAATTGGTGGAGCCAACATAGATTGTTACCCTAATATCTTCATATTCACAATTTATATGTACATTTGTATATAACTCATATACACAACTGCGACAAATAAAAATAATAAGTCAAAAATACTAAATTACAATATGATGAGTCAAAAATACTAAATTCAGTATGCTACTTCAGTTTTGTCTTTCTTCTATCTTGTTTGCAACCCTAGCTAGGGTCTGCAACAAGTGTTCGATAACATGCCTCACTTAGGCCTCGACATAAATTGAAAGAATGCAGCATAATTAGGTATACCCACTAAGGGCTCAACGAACTGATCCAATACAGTTTTTTTTTTTTTTTTTTTTTTTTGCGCCAAAATTATGACTTCATTGTTATAAAATCCTGACTTCACCACTGCATATGCCTTCGTCTTAGAACGAGCTGCTCTCCTCGTATGGATTTTGCGAGTTGGCTTCTCAGCTTGCTTAATACTCTCCCAAATAGTCAGTTAGGAGCAATCTGGCGAGCTCGTAATTCATTGCTTTGGGATAATAAATTTGAGGACCCTGTGTTGCTATGTCAGCGGGATGTTTCTGGCCTGCAGGATTTCTTGTTGGAAAAAAGGGTAGCAATTGAAAAACAATTGCAGGAAAGATGGATATGCGAGCATATGAAGAGTTTTGAACGGGAAAACTGAAGTTTAATTATTAACTGACTTTATTGCTTACCAATTGATTACAACATTAGGCCATTTTATTGGGTTTATAATAACATTCGGACTTTTACATAACAAGCATAACTTTTGAATTAGTTCCACGAGGAACAGGCACAACACTTCACAAATAATACTATCTTTAATTTTTATTTTATTTTGTTTTATTCCAATTAACTTAACCAACAAAAATGCATTAAGTTTAACACTCACCCTTAGTGCATTTGTCCTGCAACATTTAACTTAACTCTGAAATTGTATAACTTCTCTCTTGGAAGTGCTTTTATGAAAACTTCTGCAATCTGCTCATTATTTGTACAAAACTTCAATTTAATTTCTTTGTTTGCAACCAATTTTCTGATGAAATGATGACGAAGTTCTAGTGCTTTGACCTGCTATGAAAGACTGGGTTATTTGTCGTGACAATTGTGGACATGTTATCACAGTATAAAACTGTTGGAGTATTTTGCTCTTAACGAAGATGTGCCAGTATTCTTTTAATCCAAACTGCTTCACAGATGCAGTTGTGGCTAAAACATACTCTACTTTGGATGTTGATAATGTAATTATACTATGCTTCTTCGACAACCATGATATAACTTTGCTTCTGAGAAAAACACATGCCCAAATGTGCTTCTTCTATCATTAATTGCACCAGCCCAATCAATGTCCATGAACCCAACTAAAAAGTTTCTTTCTTTTGTGTATACTCGATGCCATATCCTTTGGTTCCTTGAACACATTTTAGTATTCTTTTCACTTTAGCAAAATGATGATTACTCATAATCGAGATACCAAACTGACTGCATGAACTTTGTCTAACCTTGTATTAGATAAATAAATCAGCGACCCAAGAGAACTTTAACATTAAGAGTTTGTTGGGGCCCAAAAATGTCACACAACAACCCAACCAAGTCTTAAGGCCCAATTGTCATGCAAAGCCTACATTCAAGCTCAAACACATGCCAAGGCAAAAGATGGACGAGGAATATATTTACAAAACATGCCATGCCACAGTGTTTAAGTTGGATATTTACGCCATGCTCATGCCTATTCATCACGTCATGCTTCCTTAGCCACAATTCATGCTAAGCCCAAGTCACATATTTAGGGCTTGCCAAGTTGATTGTGGTATGGATGGTTACGGAAGGTTATTGGGCCTACGTGGAATCGAGGTCATGGAAGACTTTGGGTTGCTTATTGGGAGCCCAAAGGTCCAAGCCCATATCCTTTGTATTTCACGCAGGCAACATAGAACTAGCTTAGTTTATTCCTTTCCCTGGGAAGCCAATCCCCTTAGTTATGATTAAACTAGATTCTTGCATTAAATGCATGTTAAGCCCAACAAGTCAGGCATTTAATGCTGACTTTCCCTTGCCAGCCTGCACAGATAGCCAACACGCAAAAGTTATGAAGCACGCTATGGGATTAGTGGATGTGGAAGGTCGCCCTGGGAAAGCTGCATCTCAGGAAGAAGCAATATGCAAGTCTCAACAGTGCAGCTACCTTACACCAAAAGGGGGATAATAGGATAGCTAAGGGAAGACCAAGCCACAAAGAGATATTTCCTTGAAACCTAAAGAAGAAGCTTTCACTTACATAACGAGGGAGATAAGCCATTAGGTAGGAGAAGGAAGATTAGAGTAACACAGAGAGAGGCAGGAGAAACGCAGGAAAAGAGAACCCCCAGGAAATAAACTCAGAGAGTTCCTGTTAGCCCAAAAGCATGCTTCAAGCCCTAAGTATCACCATCCATGAAACCTTAGTAATTTCCATAGCTTTCCATCAAACATCCCAGCCATTAGAGGCCGTACTATTACCTTAGGAAAGCCCAGATTATCAAGCAAATAATTCCATGCAACCATGCAAATCCCTTCTCTCTCTGTAAATTGATAATCTTCTAACTTCCACACCACGCTTCAGTTGAGCAAGTCATTATCTTGATCTTTCATGCTATCTTCTAGCCGTTGATGTTACCAAGGTATTTCCTAAGACAAGCTATCTCTTTTGAAATATCTCGAGACTCGTTGCGAATCCACACCAAGGGAACTATCTCTTTTGAAATATCCTGAGACTTATTGTGAATTCGCACCAAGAGGACGTTCTCAAGGCCCAAGTTCACCTCAACCTATGAGTCCCCCAACATAAATTGACGACTCTGCTAGGGACAAGTTGCAATCTTCATCCAATGGCTCCCAGATCCAGAAGAAACACTACCAAGAGTGGCAACGCCTTAGGTGCAAGTGAGGTTGCTTCTCGACTCAACGAGTCTCAATGTGAAGGCCAACACTTGGAAAGCCAAGAAAACCTGGATGAATATGTCATGCTAGACATCATCACATCCATTCATGCCTTAGGTGAAGCTCAAAAAGAAATTGCTGCATTTATGAAGGAATTGAAGAACTCAATCCCGAAACCAAACGAGAAAGCCAGTGACAAGGACTGCATACTCAGGGAAAAAGCCTCTCAGGAGGAGTCAGCTACTGCTACTAGCAAGGGTCATGAGAAAACATCATCTTTTTTTACCTAGGAAGACGTTATAGCCATGCTCGAAAAAGAGCTGTACAGAAGTTAAGATGAATGGAAATTTGTTCATGAGCCACTATATCTAACGAGTGTCTTCCACATACCATATCCTAAGGGATACAAGACTCCCAACCTTGTTCCCTTTGATGGAAAGAATGGTAGCCTTGAGGAACATATAAGCCGTTCCATTAACGATTTGGGTTCTCATGCCGGCGACTGCAATCTAAGTCTCAAGGAGTTGTTGAAAAGCCTAACTAATCATGCCTATACTTGGTACACCACCCTCACACCAGGTTTCATCCAAACCCGGAAGGGTTGGCAGGCATTTTCTGTAAAAAATACTTCTAGCATAAGGAAGGAGTCACAACAACTCTGCTCAACAATACACGCCAAAAGCACGGGGAAGATCTGGTGAATTTTGTAAAACGTTTTCAAGACCTCGCCCTTGACTACTATGACGAGAAGAACAATGAAGCTCTTATGGAGATCTGCATCAATAAAATTGTAGCTGACTATAAGGTGTACTTGGAAAACATTGGTCTTAGCCAGTTCTCAAGGATTTAAGAGGCAATGAGGAAGACCAGCTTATCGGTCAAGCCTTCCTTAGGGAGATCCTGGAAAACTAACAAGAATGAAGCTCATCATGCCCTAGTCGTGGATGACATATCTGACTATAACCTACGAAAAAGGAAGGAAAATAAAAGCGATAGGGAACATATCTTCCTCTATTATGTGGCGATGAGGAATTCCAAGCCATCCTCGATACCATGCTCGCAGATGGGGCTATCAAGCTGCCCTGGCCGTACAAAACCCTTTCTAGGGAAGATGGAAAATATCCCAGGTACTGTGTTTACCATTAGTATGTGGGACATCCCTTTATTGTATGCCAAACTTTGCAAAAAATTCTCCATGCAAAAATCCACGAAGGAACACTAGAGCTGCCATGCAAGACATAAGCTATAGACATTAACTCTCTGCCAAAACGTAGAGGGAAAGAGATGGCAGCTGTCATCATATACTCCGGAGATAACAATGCCTACCATCCGTTGATCAAGGACCCTAAGCCACCGAAAGCCATTTAGGAACTTTCTAGGAACATGGAAAAGGCTTACTGGTGCAAATACTCCAAGCTGTAGAGCTATGATACTCCATGGCCTCAAGTTAAAGGATGGGGAGATGAAGATGCAAATCTTATGCATTTTTCCCCAAGCCTAGGTGATGAAGTCTTCACCATTGATATGCGAGAAGAATACAACGAGGAAACCTCGGAAGCCGACATAGTTGAGCATTACCTTTCCTAACGTTATGCTGCCTAACTGTAGAGGGTCTTCCTTAAGAACAACAATGTCATCATCTTCACTAACGAAGACATGGAAGTGGCTTTCCCTAACCACCGAAGGCCCCTGTACCTGGAAGGACAAATCAAAGACGTCTTTATCAGGCAGGCTTTGGTTGACACTGGTTCCTCCATCAACATTCTTCCCTTAGAAGTGTTCATTGCAGCACACGTCCCAACGTCAAAAGTGGTAAGGTCTCAAATGTCTATCAATGGGTTTGGGAATAACAATGAGGAAACTATTAGACATATCAAGATCGACTTGAGGATTGGCCCTATTAGGTCCTGTACTAAGTTTTATATGATGGAAGTTAATGTGGCTTACCACGCTCTGGTTGGAAAGCCATAGATAAACAAGCACAGACTCGTAGCCTCCACCTATTACTAGTACATGAAGTGAAGGATTGGTCTGAGGCCTATTCGTATCCCAGGAAACTAGATATCATTCAACCTAGACAAAGTTCATTATTCTGATGTTGAGTTCTCTAATGATTTCTTAAGTACCGGAAGTGGGATTCACAGGCCTCAAGGATACCCTTACCCTCTTGGGAATAAGTTTGAGATCTTAGTGACCAAGAATTCCTAGCCACTGTGGGAAAAGGAAAATGCATACAGCCAGAGGCCAGTGTCCTTGCATACACTCCACCTTAATGTTCTAGGGTCGTGCTTCCTGACGGCTGCGTTGTCTACCGCTTAGGACAAGTTGGGGGGCCTGACCACATTTTATGGGAAAGCCCAGAGTATGGAGGCGCTACAAGCCAAGCAAGTGAAATTCCCAAGGAAACTGAAGACATGCTTGCACCTATTGTCGAGGATGAATCCACACAGAAAATCATGTATGCGCCAAAATACATGGAGGATGGATCCATTGCAGTAGTGGAAAAGCTTGAAGAAGTAAACTTAAGTGATGATTCCTCTGTGCAAAGATTGATTTCTGTTAGTGTTTACTTAATTGTTGAGGAAAAGAAAGAACTAGTCAGCTTGCTAAAAGAGTTCAATGATGTATTTTCCTGGAGCTATGAAAAGATGCCAAGCCTTGATCCAAACTTAGTATGCCACACGCTAAATACACAACCTAAGATTAAGCCTATTGTACAACAAAGGAGAAATTTCCATTCGAATATAAAGGCTAAAATCAAAGTTGAGGTAGAAAAGCTCTTAGAGGCCAAATTTATCAAGCTTATCAAGCACCATCTTAGGCTAGGCAACATCGTCCTAGTAAAAAAAAAAAACAATGTTCAAATTTAGATATGCATCGACTATCGAGATCTTAATGCAGCATGCCCAAAATACGAGTTTTCGCTGCCCAAAATAGACATCATGATAAATTCAACCTCCGGGCAAAGCCTGATGTCGTTCGTGGATGGCTTCAACGGGTACAATCAAATCGAGATGTTTTCCATTTGGAAACTTTTACTATACAATCATGCCATTTGGACTAAAAAACGCCAATGCCACCTATCAACGAGCAATGACGATAATCTTTCATGATATGATGCGGAAGAAAGTGGAAGACTATGTGGACGACCTTGCCGTGAAATCTAAGACTAGGGAAGGGCACTAGAAAGTGCTGAAGAAAATGCTGAGGAGATGCTAAACATATGGGTTGAAGATGAACCCCAAGAAATGCGCATTCAGTGTTTCCTCAGGCAAGGTCCTAAGCTTCCTAGTGCATTAGCACGACATTGATGTGGATTTAGACAAGGTGCATACCATAGGAGCCCTCATGCCACAACAAATGCAAAGGACCTAAAAAGCTTAATAGGGAAGTTGTCATACATTCATTACTTCATCCCATGATTAGCAGCAGCAACATGAGCCTTCGCCCCACTACTTAAGAAAAGGAAAGAATTTGCATGGACCAAGGAATATGATGAAGCCTATCAATAGGTCCAACAACTAGTCACCAACCTTCATACCATAAAGTCACCAGTCCCAAGCATTTCACTCAAGCTTTACCTAGCAGTAACAAGCATTGTCGTAGGAGCCTAGCTTGCCTAGGACAGTTCAGCTGGGAAAGAAGCACCAATTTACTATGTCAGCCGACAGCTTAAATGTGCTGAAACTCGCTATGAGAAGATGGAACTCCCAACTTTTTGAATTCGATATTATATGTGTAACGCCCAAGGCTATCAAAGGCCAAGCTTTGGTAGACATGCTAGCATTATTCCTCGAAGAATAAAAGGCCACCGTTTCCAAATAAGTCATTGGTGCGCTGCCAGAGGTATAATAGTAGCCCACACCAAGCCTATCAACGCAAAATTAATGCTAAGGAAGATGCTCGATGGTTCAATGCTTATGCAATATGCTAAGCCAACATACCATGCAAAACCATTGAGTCAAGCGACAAAAGCTTTTCTTAATGCTATACTTATGCAACATGCCAAAGCCTATCAATACAAAATCAATGCTAAGCAAGTTGTTCAAGGGTTCAATGCTCATGCAATATGCCAAGCTAACATGCCATACAAAACCATTGAGTCAAGTGACTAAAGCTTGTCCAAAAGCTATACTTATGCAACATGCCAAAACCTATCAATGCAAAATCAATGATAAGCAAGCTGCTCAATGGTTAATGCTCATGCAATATGTCAAGCCAACATGCCATGCAAAACTATTTAGTCAAGCAACTAAAGTTTGTCCAAAAGTTATACTTATGCAACATGCCAAAGCCTATCAATGCAAAATTAATGTCAAGCTTAACATTGCAAAGCCCAATGCTAAGCAAGGCAAGCTTTCCTGAGTTGGTCTACTTCCTTATGGAAGCTACGACATCGTTTTCATCTTTTCTCAGGGAAGCTCACTAGCAAAATGCCAAGCGGCAGGATTAGCTATTTCCTCCAGGAAAGCAGGCAAAAGCTCAAACCTATGTCTTAGAAACTTTAAATAGAAGTCTACCCAGGAAATTCTCATGCAAGAAAAAGCCAATATCATGGCAAGGAAAAAAAAAACATCACAAGCATTATGATAAAATTAACATCAACATCCAAAGCCAAAGGAAGAATTGAAAGGAAAATAAGCAAAATACAAAGCAAAGCAGCCCCATGGCTATTGTTTTAAAAGCAATAAGCTAGCTGCCTAAATGGAAATTACAAATAAAAGTAAAAGTGAAGTGAGAAAAACTAATTTATTCATGGCCCACTACTTCAACATCTCAAGGTTCATGCTTTCCCAAGAAAAAGAAGCCGGTGGTTAGAAAAATGCAAACAGTCATACAAAGCACGCAGTTGAGGGAAAGTGGGTAATTAAGCTCCGAACACCATCTTTCGGAGGAATTGCTAGAGGTATTAGCATGAAATTGATTTGCCGCAACTTGAAAACAAGTTGTTATTTCCTTGGAACTCCCACAAACCAACCTCTTCAACTTGATCTTCATAGCCTCTAGTTCCTTACGCTACAATTCAAGAGCACACTTCAGTTTGTTGACTTTGAAGAATTAATCCAGGACACCTTTCTCATTTCCAAGATAGAATCCAAACATGGTATCATGCAACTCTCCCAGCCTCTCAACTAGAGAACCCACTGGTACTCCCAAAGCAGCTACATCATTGATTATATCTCGTCAACATAATAACCTATGTTAAATGAGTTATAATGGGGAAGTATGCTCCATACTGTAAAGCAGAATTCTAAGTTCTTTACAGATCATCCCACGCATTAAGGGAGATAACCTATCAAGATCACATCTGCATCACCAACGCTCTTAAAGAACCTGCCTAACGTCTCAATTAGTCCAGAACGAACCTTCACTCACCTAAAGTCGACCTGGGAAGAGAAAGCCTCACCAGAAGGAATCAGTTCCTTAATCAAACTTAGTATCCTGGCTCCATTGGCAATACTATGCTTAAGCTTCCCGAGGGCCTAATGCCACAATGCCCACTCGTCCACCGAAACCTACTATTCAGGGGAAAGAACCTCTAGATGAGGTACGACTTCTGTTGGCTGAACATTGTTACCCATCACAACATCTTTTGTAAGCTTAGGAGTAATGCCATTGGGGGCTTCAACACTTATTGTAACCCCTATAACACTAACATTCAACTACAGGGAAACCAAAGAAAATATGCACAAGTACGGAAGAATATCAACAAGCAGAGGCATAAAGTACCGTTGCCCACATAAGGTATCCAAGGTAGAATTCCAACATATCAACATGCTTATACATGAGCATGCAAAAACGCGAAGAAGATACGCTAAGCGAAGTTTAGTTACTTCCTACATGCACATGCAAGCTTAAGCAACAAAAAATTTAAAGACTTAAAGAGGAAAACTGACAATAGCAAATTCACGCAAAGGCCAGTATCAACGAAAAACGGGGAAACATACCTCTGTATCTTCCACTTCCACCTGAATGTCATCATTCAAAAACTCGTCAACTTCATCGAGATCAACATTCTCTGCTGCCTTGCTGCTTAATTTTCTACCATTGTTTTCACCCTTCCTTAAGGAAGCCTAAGGATGTCCTCCACTCCCAAGGTCAGACTCGGCACTTGTATTGCTATTTTCCTCATGGACTAAGCCTTCTCCAGCTGCCTCATCGCCGTCAGTTTCCCCAATGCTCCGCTCTTCCTCACTTGCCTCAATAATATGAAGGAACTCATGAGGCTTAGAAGTGTCGAAAAAGGTGGACACTTGGGCACTCATGGTTAAATGAGTAGGGCTAGCAAGAGCTACTTCCTAGCAAGGAGTCTTGATTGTAACAAAAGTTATAATTAGCATACAACCATAAAGCAATTGAAGTAAGAAACAGGGGGATGAGACTAATTACCAAGCTGGGACCTCCCTGAGGAATTTTCACTCTACAATTTCTTTGGGGGTGGGGGAAGCATCAAGCTTACTGCTGAGAGGATTATCCTTTACCACTCGAGGCTTGAAGTGTTACACTGCATCATCTGAGGCCCAACATATAAAGCACTAAGGAAAGACTTGGCGATGGAAGAGAAACACTTTAACCAATAAACAGCATAGCCCTTGGAGATGTCGCCTACCCGGGTTTGGTTAGGCACTTCTAAGCCTCATGAGTTCCTTGATATTGGAAAAGGCAAAAACATTTTGGAGACGCATACACATAACTCCAAAATGAATTATTGAAAGAGGCCTCAACTTTAGTAGGGAAAGACATTGGCACATCTAGGTCAAAATCTAGTTGGTGTCACACCCAGAAAGAAGAGTAAACTGCACTCCTTTCTTCGCTATCCTCCTCCTGGAAGGGAATTAAAGGAGCCAGTAAAGCCAATGATTTCGGTGACCGAAGGGAAATCGAGATTTTGGGAAAGAGGAATTGACGTCACGCTTGCATCTTCATCATAGACAACATCAGTAAAAAATATCATGAAGGTAAAACCTTCAAGGACTGACACATATGTATGGAAAATAAAGCTGTTTGCGTCATCTAAAAGCTCCAAGAAGTCATGCTTCTTCGCCAAAATCTTCCCAAACCAACGATAAGCCAGTGGGAGCCTTTCAGCCAAATAAGAGGAGAAGTTAATAATGTAGCAGCGTTTTGCTGCGCTGGAAAGGTAGATGAGCCTAAAAAACAACGAAGTCAATGGAACCACATGGCCACGTATGATCGTCATGGCCTAAGAAATCACTTAGCGACTGAAGGTATACTTGCTATCACAGAAAACAAAACGGTCTGGCCACAAACACAACATAACCTCGAACCTGCAGTTCGGTTCTTGTTTCTTCTGCCAAAAGTGTTTGATCCATTTGTTGAAGCAAAAATCCTTGCTCGAAGAAGTATGAGCACCCATCTTTAAAACATCAAAAGTGTTGATGTCGATAAAAGGAATAGCATAGCGGAAGAGACCTACATTACCCACAATTGGAAGATGAATAATGTTAGCAACTTCTTCCAGGATGGGGGTAAACTCTCCCCAAGCACTAATGAAGGTATGGGTCTATGTACTCCACCTCCTAACCACATGGGGAAGAAGTTCGGGCTCAAGACAAACAACTTGTTTCTTAGTCATAAAGACTGCATTTAAAACCTTGGCCCTTATTAAGGTCGCGCACTGTATAGTAAAACCAAGCTTAATATCCACCCAGTTTGCCCAACTAGTTGCCTCACCACAGGAGAACTCGAAGTGGATTGGCATGACGGGAAATAACTCATTCTCGATGTAACACTGGGAAATACACCTGGGATAAATAGAAATGATCGAATCTAAGGAAGGCTATTCATCCTTGAAAACCTTGCTCTGAGAACCAAGAGAAAGTGGCGACCTACCTTGTCGAAGATGCTCCTCAATGGTGAAGGACCTATCAATGGCAGTTAGACACTTTGGTGATTTCGCAGCCATAATGTACCTATGAAAAGCAAGCGTCTAACCACATATATTACAATCCTATGCAGCATGCAAGAAGAAATCTGCAAACATACAAAGCGAAATGTGACAAAGAATCTACCCTGGAGAGCAAGCAAGCACATCCTGGGAAAGCAAGCAAACGTGCCCCAAGAAAGCAAAAGGGTACGTGTATAAAATTCAAAGCCTTTCATGCAGAAGTCTAAGACTTTCACATGAGACTATTTTCCCTACATGCTATCACACAAAATACATGCATCTTTCCCTACACATGCCATGCTATCAAGGCCCTAAAAAATCTAGACAGGGAAAGTGTGATATATGTGTACCCATGCAAAAATAGGTTATATGTAGTCAAGTTAATCGTGCCAAGTAGATCAATGCAATTGATCAATAGATCCCACTCAAGCATGCACCAACATGCACAAAAACTAGGCTAAATGACAATTGCACAATATACATGGAAAGCAAGAGAGAAATTGTAGAGGGCAAATGCACATGATTTCAAAGCAGCAAGACTACCCAAAGAATGAAGTTCAATTTCCCGAAGGAAAGACCCACACCCTTTGTGCATCCAAGCTGAAAACCTAAAATCTTTGAAACATATAATCAAAAAGGAGGGATGCATGCTAATTTCATCATCATGGCAAACAGAGAAGACAAAAAGGAGAAGAAAATTCAAAAGAAGGTCAAGGGAAAAATTTCCTTACCTGAGCAAAGCCTTGTCGCGGATCACGAAGAAGCATGAAAAGAGAACACAACCCAACACAGAAGGTAGAGAAGAATTTAGAGAGAAAAAAATTATGAAAATTTTGAAGAAGGAAGGAGAATTAAAGGAGGAAATGAAGAGCAGGGATGAATTAAATATTTGTCATAGGGAGAAAAGCAGTTTGTAACGGTTACCAAGTGGAGGCGAGGGAATACCCAGAATTTCTCCATATGAATAGACGTGCACGGGAAACAAGGGAGCACAACGACAGGGATTTATCTTGCTGTCACACAGGAAGAAGAAGAATCCCATCAGGAAGCCCACGTTCCAAAAAAAAAAAAACAAAACAAAAACAAAAAGGGGAAAGAAATCCCTTGGGTCTAGGGTTGATTATTTAGTAGACTCAAGGTATCTCATAACCCAAATAATCAAGGGGGCTAATGTTGGGGCCCAAAAATGTCACACACCAACGCAACCAAGTCTCAAGGCCCAATTGTCATGCAAAGCGTATATTCAAGCCCAAACACATGACAAGGCACAGGATGGACGAGCAATATATTTACAAACATGCCATGCCACGATGCTTAAGCCGAACATTCATGTCATGCTTATGTCTATTCATCACACCATGCTTCCTTAGTCACAATTTATGCTAAGCCCAAGTCACATATTCGGGACTTGCCAAGTGGATTATGGTGTGGATGGTTACTGAAAGTTATCGAGCCTACGTGGAATTAGGGCCATGGAAGACTTTGGGCTGCTTGGAGCTCAAAGATCCAAGCCCATATCCTTTATATTTCATGCAGGCAACATTGAGAGAGAACTAGCCTTGTTTATCCCTTTCCCTAGAAAGCCAATCCCCTTAGTTAGGATTAAACTAGATTCTTGCGTTAAATGCATGTTAAGCCCATCAAGTCAAGCATTTAATGCTGACTTTTCCCATCTTGCACAAGCAACCAACACGCAAAATGCATAAAGCACGCTATTGAAATTAGCGCTTGCGGAAGGCCGCCCTAGGAAACTCGCGTCTCATGAAGAAGCAATTTGTAGGCCTCAACAATGCAGCTATCTTACACCAAAAGGGGAATAATAGGATAGCTAGGGAGAAAGGAATGGAAGACCAAGCCACAAAGGGATACTCCCTTGAAACCTAGAGTAGAAGCCTTCACTTACATAAGGAGGGAGAGAAGCCATTAGGCAGGAGGAGGGAGATTAGAGTAACACAAAGAGAGATGGGAGAAATGTAGGAAGAGAGAACCACCCAGGAAATAAGCCCAGATAGTTCCACATAGCCCAAAAGCATACTCTAAGCCCCAAGCATCACCATTCATGCAATCTTAGTAATTTCCATAGCTTTCCATCAAACATCCTAGCCATTAGAGGCTTTACTATCACCCTAAGAAAGCCTAGATTATCCAGCAAAGAATGCCATGCAACCATGTAAATCCTTTCTTTTTCATGTAAACTGATAATCTTCTAGCTTCCACACCATGCTTCACTTGAGCAAGTCATTATCTTGATCTTTCACGATATCGTCGAGTTGTTGATGTTACCAAGGTATTTCCTAAGATAAGCTATCTCTTTCGAAATATCTAGGGACTTGTTGCGAATCCACACCAAGGGAGATAAGAGGACGTTCTCAAAACCCAAATCCACCTCAACCTAAGAGTCCTCCAACATAGTCTAGACATTGTTGGAATTAATTTCCATTGGAGTATCAATTGGCTTGTTCAACATTGTTGGAATTAATGCACTTCCATATTCCCAAGAACTTTAAAATTAAGAGCATCTCCAAATGAGATGTCAAAATGTTCACATCAGTTATAATGGTAAAAAAAGACCACACTAATGTCCTCCAACCGAAATGTTAATTCCTATGTGGCACTGACATGGATTGGCCAAAAGAGGTTGCTATCAAATTTGATAGCAGCTTCAAAATTTGACATCTCATTTGAGGATGGTTTTAAGAGTCAAGATATTTCCAACAAGTTATTGTATTAGAGTTCCTAGACATTTCCACATTGTTGGAATATTAATGCACATGTTCTTTTACTTCATTTTTTTGGAATCTGTTTTTGCATGACCGTTTGTTGTATTCGTCGCGCAAGTACAACTTGTGCGACGAGATTTGGTTCGTCGAGCAAATAGTTTTTTCTACTAGTGGAGAATGACTATAGTTTTTACAGGCATTTAGACATGGGTCAAAAAAATCAACATAGTTATAAGGTTAAGTCCAGTGTATTATCTTTTCTGCACTTTTATTTCTTTTATACTTAGTTTATATATTTTTTAAAAATATTAAAGTTAAATAAAAATCTTCTGGTTTCATGCATCTTCTAATTTCAATAAATCTACTTAATATCTTCTAACAAAAAACTAATATTCTAACACAAATCCATCTGCAAAACATACGACCATAACTCAAAGTAACAAATATGTGAATGTAGATTATACCTATAAGCGAGATGTTAAACCTAATTAAAATGTACAAAAACATAATATACATACAAGCAAGACATATTAAATTTTTGTGGCGCATGTCGATTATAAAAACAAATTTGTCATATAGGCAGATAAATACCTGTGATAAAGGTTGATTATAAAAATTAAAAATAAAATGGATAAAGGGGTTTAGAGCAAGAAGATGAACAAGAATTAACCAAAAATTAAAAAAATACAAAATACAAAATAAAAAAGAAGAAGAAGAAGAAATAATTAGAAAGAAATATAATAAATCTTATTATGAATGAGATAATTATGGATAATAAATAATTGGGTAAATTACACAAAACTACCTCAATTATTGGTCTCACGACAATATCATACATCATCTTTTAAAATTGACAATGTCATACCTCATCTTTAGAATTTGGTCAAATGTTATACCTTCTGTTAACTTGGCCGTAAATTTCTCAGTTAAATGCTGACGTGACTTGATTTGAGGCCTACACCCATTTACCTTGTCCCCTTCCTTGCAACCCAACACCCATCTTCCTTGACCCCTTCCCCTTCCCTGCAATCCAAGTCCAAAACCCAGATCCCTTTTCCTCTTCCCTGCAACCCCGACCCCTTTCCCACCCATGCCAACATCTCCCCCCCCCCCCCCGCCCCCCAGACCCTCGCATTCAGCCATGCCGATCTTGATTGCCCTAAGACCAACCCCCTCATCAACTCTGAATCCGAATTCAAAATGCTCCAGCATCAACTCCGCGGCTCGATTAAGATAATCGATGATTGCTCCTTCAAGGTATTTGATTTCGACATGCTCCATGGCTCCGACGTTCACTGGTGGGGCGCTACCACCCCCAATTTCACTAACCTCACAGTCAGCTTTTCCGTCTCCGATTAGAAGCCCAATGAGACGTACAAAAGCACCAGTTGTATCGTGTGCTTGAAGGAAAATGTCATGTGGGAACGGATCTAGGTCCTCGCCGTGTGGGACGTCCCCACCGCTTCCTTGGAATTTGGATTGGAAGTGGACAGAGAAAGCAGTCCAACCTCACCATCCTCCAGCTCTTCCCCTCCTTTGTCAAGTCCACCCAGGCCCTCACCCACCCGCCGCCTATTCCCCTCCTTCCCTGGAAATCGGATCAAAAGTGGATAAAGAAAGGGTTGGTTTGCCGAATGTTTTGTCCGAGGTGTTTGGTTTTGGTTTGGATTTGAAGATGTTGTTTTCTTATGGGGTTTGGATAAGGTTGAAACTTAATTCCAAGTTGAAGAAAGAATCTTCTTCTTCTTCTTTAACGTCGTTTTCTTTAGCGATAGAAGGATTTAGGGGTGTGGCGGTGAAGGCATTGGGTTTCCAGAACTTGAGGAAGAAGCGGAAGAGCTGGAGGACAATGAAGTTGCATGGAAGGGTGAGGAAAGGTAGGTCTTGGGGGGGGGGAGGGGTAGGGAGGGGAGATGTTGGAATGGGTGGGGATGGGATCGGGGGTTGCAAGGAAGGGATCTGGGTTGCAGGGAAGAGGTTGGGGAAGATGGGTGTTTGGTTTTAATTTTTTTATTTTTTAATATTTTATTAACTTTTTTAATAGAAAGTGAGCCCGAATCAAGTCACATCAGCATTTAACTGAAAAATTTATAACCAAGCTAGCGGAAGGTATAACATTGGATCAAATTCTATGACATTATCAATTTTAAAAAATAAGGTATGATATTGTCATGAGACCAAATTGAGGTAGTTTTGTATAATTTATTCTAAATAATTCTAAACTTAAGGGCATGTTTGGTGGACCGGTCCGGAGAGGAGTTGATATTTCAGACTGGTTAGACTAGGATTGGATTGGATGGCTGCTCACCTGCTGTTTGGTGTAGACTCTCAAATTGAACAGGAAGGATGGGATTCAAAATGTGAAATCTTCTTTTGGTTAGAGAAAATGTGAAACAGATGAATCCCAAAAAACCAGAAAGACCAGATCGAACCCACTCCTCCGCTCACGACCCCACTACGAAGCCCAACCCGTTCAGGATGCCTTTCGCGAAGACACAGCAGCGTGGATCCTACTCGCGACAACCCATTCAAGTCTCCACTCGCAACCTGCTTATGACGCCCTCAAACCTGCACATCAGATCCGCGACATCTCGACGACGACCCACCCACCTAACAATGCTGTCGTAACCCCCACGCCCCTTGCAACCCATCACACTGCTCATGACCCGCAACCCACCCACGACGCCACGCCACTCACAGTTCGTTGCAGAATTGCTGAGATTAGATGAATCTTTGAAGATAGGAGAGGAGATGCCTTAGTAGAAGAATGTCGGATTCGTAACCTGTGGTTCAGGTTGGGTTACGTAGCCCGTCCTATTTGGGATTTGAATCCAGCACTCAAATCCTGACCGTGATACAAATTGCATCATCAAACACGGGTTGAGACTCAAATTCAAATTAATTAAGCCAGCCCACCAAACCGACTTAAGAGATTTGACTTATTTTAATAAAATGCACTATTCCTAGTAGAGAATTGTTATTGGTACTGTTCTAAAAATTCTCGTCTAATCACTAGGCGACTAGCTATCATCCCGATTAATGTCTAGACATTTGAAAATTAAGAAATGGTGCCTATGCTTGCTGAGGCAACCACCTAAACCGCCTAGCCTGCCAAACATGTATAGGTCATGACTCACTTAGATTGAAAATAAATAACTTTTATTTTGCATTTTATTTTTTTTAATAAATTGTAAAAGACTTATTGCATACTTAAATGAACACATATTATAAGTTTGTTCCCTATGTTTTCATTATATTACAATACTTCATAATATATATGTCATTCTATTTTGTAGTTTATGATAAAATTATACACACACACATAGGCCCTTTAACAAGAGGGATCCCCATTTTTTTTGAAAAATGGGGACACCCTCTTGGCCATTCGATTGACTTTAATGAAATTGTGTGGTTGAGATTAAATCACAGACCACACAATCTCAACCAAACAATTTCCCACACAATTTCATTAAAACCAAATCTAACGGTCAAGAGGGTGTTCTCAATTTTTTTTTTTTTTTTTAAATGGGGATCCCTCGTGTTAAATGATCCTCTATATATATAAAAAGTACAAGCAAACACTTATTTACGCGAAATATAATATATTTACTTAATTTCGTCTAGTACACCTAGGCGCCCGCCTAGCCGCTAGGCCCCAACCCGTCACTCGACTAGCGCCTAGCGTCTTTTAGAACCTTAATTAATGGTACTTCAAAAATCTTATTTTTCACTCCTCATAAGTGTATTTTTCTTCTTAAATATAGAAAGTTTGGAGTACAAAATGAGAATTTTAAAATGCCAATAACATTTCCCTTTCTAATATTGGATAAAAAAATGGGAGGTTTAACAAAACACTCCCGCTACTGTTCACTTTTAACGAAAAAACACATTTATACATTTCTCTGGTACTATTTACTATACCTTTAAAAAAAACTTTTCATTAAAAATGAAGTTTTTTAAAACCTTTTATTAGTTTTTCTTAAAAAAATTGGACTTATATCAAGTTTTTCCCTTTTTTATTTGGATTCTTTTTAGTTCGAGGAACCACCAAATTCAATTTACGATGCCTTTCTATTTGATTGTAGTTCTTCTTAAGTGATAAATTCACTGTCGTTTCTTCTAAAAAAATAAAAAATAAAAAGAATTGGAATTTGTTCATCGCATTTAAGACAAATAAGAAGCTCATTATTCTATGGATGGCTTCTGCTTTATTAGTTTAGGACTATATAGTTTACTACATCTCTCCATAAAATTATGAAGTAGCTACAAACATTAAGAAATAAACTATATATGCATAAATGCAAGAAACAATCATGACTCATCTCCGGTGAGTCCATTTCGGGCATGAAATTAATCAAAGCCTATGTGGTACAAGAGTACCATAAGACAGTGGAGCTCGTGGCAGATGATCGGACTTTTTCTCGTTTGATCCCGAATGCGGTATTTTACAAGGAATGTAAATCATTTCCTTCTCGTTGGGACACTTTCTAGGCTTGGAGAAGAATGTAGCACATTCCTCGTTTATTCTCTGATTTGGTTGGTCCAAAATGCAGTTCTTACTAACATCAAGCTTCTTTCTGTCAATCAATTTCTGGCACTCTGGACCGACCTTTGTGAAATAGTTGTCTGCCAAAGACAAGTTCTCCAGGTTAGACAACTTGCACACCATCTCAGGCACTGGTCCGTAGAGCTTGTTCTTGGCCAAGTTTAGAAACTCAATCTTGGCTAAGCAAGCAAATGAGGCTGGGATTGGGCCTGTTAAGCAGTTGGAACTCGCGTCGAATACGGTGGCCTGATTTAGGTACCCAATTTCATAAGGCAGACACCCTGTAAAGCAGAATTTTAAATATCATATAAGATACAATCCGCAAGCGTTAACATGAAATTAAATGTTGTTGGCTGATACTGAGTACCAATCAACATATGACTATAGTTGTATCCTTGATATTTTGTAGATATTAATAATAGATATCAACGGAGTACATAGAGTACATAAGCTGGTACATGTTAATTATCTGTTTTTCTATTAAAAAAAAATTGTGTGAATTAAACAAACTCTGGTATTTATTTTCGGTAAGTAAACTTTTTCTTTCTTATAAATTAGGGAAAAAAGAATTACACTAATTACATATTTCAACATTATAGTAAGAGAAATATTAAACTTGGCATTTGTGTCGTGTTTTTTGTGTTTATGTCGTTTACATGACATACTAGATATCTTAACAGGTTGTGTCATATAACACTACATATATATAATGAAAATCTCTACAACTTTTGTAAAGAGATCAACTGTGACACTTGCCACCATAATCCCATAAACCATATATTTAATTTTAATGGTTGATTACGTTTACATTTACACTTCATTCTTCTCACTGAATTTTGTTTTTTCAATTTTTTTTTTAAACATGATCTTTAACGGATGTAAAAAGATCAACGGTTTGGATCATTGATATCATATTCAGATTTTTATGGTTAATGAAAATATTGCTCAGAGTTTATAAAGTCTTTATAAACTATATGATATTGACTTCTATTTCAGTTAACCATAAACACGGAATGTGATATCAACAATCTGAAACGCTCATTTTTCTTTATCCGTTGAAAGATCATGCTTTCAAAAGGAAATTTTGAAAAATGAAATCTAGTGCGAAGAATAGAAAGCAAACAAATCGACAGTTAAATATAAACTATGGTTTATGGAGTACGGTGTCGAATTTCGGAGTTGACCCCTTCACGAAAATTGTAAAACTTGTCAATGAATGATTGTATATTTTCTTTACATCTTCATACTTCTACATTAATTATTATTGATTTTGCACTCAAACAATAAACATTATTCATGAGGATTTTGAGGGTTTTAAAAATCTAAACGAAGATGTAACCAACGTCTAAGCATAGATGATACAATTACGAGCGTTTGTATATTATTATTATTTTTTCGCATTTTTCACACTTTTGCATTAATTATTATGTATTTTATTTATTTTGAACTTTCCCCTAAAACATCAGGTTTGTAGGGTTTTGAAAATTCAAATGACGATGTACTCATCGACGAAGCGTAGAGGATGCAATCACGAGCGTTTGCATTTTTTTTTTTCATATTTTTCGCACTTTAAAATTAATTATTATGAATTTTTCAACGTGCTTTGGCATTTTTAAATTTCTTTGGTATTTTTAATGTGCTTTGAAATTTTTTAATCTCACTTATACTATGGCTATACATTGTAGTAAGGCTTTTTAGTAGTTTAAAATTATCAAACTAAATTTTTTCTTATCAGGTTGAAACGGATTACACACGGATAAACCTATTAAGAATGTGTGATCCGATAATGATCCGATTAATTAAAGTGTTGACTCGAAATCCGTTATTTCATGTCATTGTGAGTCAAGTTAATAAGTCGTTTAAGAATTTATCAGGTTTAAAAAATATCACTAAACTAAGAGATAATTCATCTGAATTTAATTTCTTCCCACTTAGTCTTTTATAAAAAAATATGACTTTAGCCCTTCAAACTCAATTTTCTTCATATAAAACCCTACATAACCTTTTTACTCAAAGAAAACCCAATGCCTAGGATCCACATAAGCAAATTCATTAACTTCATATTAATTCACACATACATTTTTCACATGCCTAAAATACCCCTATTACATACTTGATGTAGACAATTAATTATAAGGAAATAGTAAATGATTTTGCAACAAGAAAAAAAAGAGACATTAATGTTAAAAATTTATTGCATATTACTTTTTTAGAAAGGTTTTGAATTTTCATAAAACTATTCGATTCAGTTTTTTCACCCTACTCTTGAATACTTTTGAATTTATCCTTCTTTTATTAATATATTAGAACATTGTATTTCATTATCTACATGCACATTAATTTACCTACAAACAATTATACCATGGGTGTAATATAATATCTCTTTTTTACAATGATGCAAAATAATGTTTATACCAACAACAAAAAGTGCCTAACATATGTGACATCCCACATCGCCAAGGGGAGTGAGCCTTATATGTATATTCCCATCTCTACCTAGCACGAGGCCTTTTAGGAGCTCACTGGCTTAGGGTTTCGTTGGAACTCCGAAGTTAAGCAAGTAGCGCGCGAGAGCATTCCCAGGATGGGTGACCCATCGGGAAGTTCTCGTGTGAGTTCCCAAAAACAAAACCTTGAGGGAATGGTAAGCCCAAAGTGGACAATATTGTGCTACGGTGGTGGAGTGGGCCCGGGAAGTGATCCGCCCCTGGCCGGGAAGTGACAATTTGGTATCAAAGCCTAACACTGGTCGCGTGTGTGTCGACGAGGACGTCGGGCCCCTAAAAGGGGTGGATTCTGACATCCCACATCGCCAAGGGGAGTGAGCCTTATATGTATATTCCCATCTCTACCTAGCACGAGGCCTTTTGGGAGCTCACTGGTTTCGGGTTCCGTTGGAACTCCGAAGTTAAGCGAGTAGCGCGCGAGAGCACTCCCAGGATGGGTGACCCATCGGGAAGTTCTCGTGTGAGTTCCCAAAAACAAAACCATGAGGGAATGGTAAGCCCAATGTCACAACCCGTCCCGGAATTTTTAATTCCGAGGACATGAAGTTACGAAGATGCCCTTAAACGGGACTAAGGGGCGTAAAGTTGGCATTAGTTTTTACCTGAAGTTCCTAAACTAATGTTAATTGGAATATTCATTAGTTTTAGGGACTTAAATTTAAGACTTAGAACTAGGTTTATATGTTATAACTTGATGATTTGGGAATTGGGTAGGACCCCACATCCCTCAAATCTCTCCCCCATTTCTGCATCTTGTCTCTCTCTCTCTCCTCCCTCACAAACCTCTCATTCTCTCTCAGTTCTCTCTCTCCTTCGAACTCACACGGACCACCCACAAAACCACCCTAAAACTATACCAACGAAGGATCTAAGACCACCATCGTACTCCTGAAGACCACACGAACACGATGGTACCAATTTTAGGTGAGTTTCACTTCGGAAAACATGGATTTCAATTTCACCGTGTGTGTGCACTGTTCATGCACACGTAAAACTTGATGTTTTTGGGATTTTTAAGCTTGTAGGAAGCTTGGTGAGGTCCTAAGGAGCCTCGGAGTACTTCGTTGGAGAAGTTTGGACGTCGGGATCATTGTGGTCAATGTTGGCCGGAGCTTTCGAGGGTTTTTCCGGGGAATCCACGGTGAGTTAGGGGTCGAGGCAGGTATGGATGTGTTCGTCTCGTCAATACCTTCATTTTGATATATAGTACATCGAAAATGGTTAAGAAATGAAGAAGTTATGACACTTTGAAGTTTACCTAGAAATTCCGGCAAAACACCCACCTCTGGCGAAACCAGTCTGGCGACACGAGGAAGAAGACGCGGGCGTGGGCAGCGCGTGAACAGGGCACGTGGGGGCGCGTGAGAGCTCCAAATTGAGTTGTGAAAATTGTCACGTGTTCGTGACGTCGTGTAGATCACCGTGGTATATTCATACACCCAAATTGAGCAACGTATGAAAAAGTTATTGACGAATGTTTAATGTATGTGCGTTTAAATGATGATTTTATAATTATTCTGTTATAGGTGAAACTTGTACGAACGACGAATGTAACCAAACTAGGCGTGAGGGTTACGAGCCGGCTACTTATCAGTGAGTGGGCAGTTATTTTTCAGTATATATATATATATATACGTATGCTTGACGTATTTCCCAGAAAACATATTTTAAAAGAAATATGAATTAAATATCCTGTCATATATGCATCATATTTTAATATGTGCATTACCATAATTATGCATACTGTTGCATGGTGCTGAGGAGGCCCAGGTAAGCTACATTTGAAATACATTTGATATATGTATGAAATACATTTGATATACGTATGAAATACGTTTGGGGATACGATTGAAATACTATCATCAATTTGGAGCTCTCACGCGCCCCCACGCGCCCTGTTCACGTGCTGCCCACGCGCGCGTCTTCTTCCTCGCGTCGCCGGACTGGTTTCGCCGAAGGTGGGTGTTTTGCCGGAATTTCTAGGTAAACTTCAAAGTGTCATAACTTCTTCATTTCTTAACCATTTTCGACGTACTATATATCAAAATGAAGGTATTGACGAGACGAACACATCCATACCTGCCTCGACCCCTAACTCACCGTGGATTTGCCGGAAAACCCCTCAAAAGCTCCGGCAAACATTGACCACAATGATCCCGACGTCCAAACTTCTCCAACGAAGTACTCCGAGGCTCCTTAGGACCTCACCAAGCTTCCTACAAGCTCCAAAATCCCAAAAACATCAAGTTTTACGTGTGCATGAACAGTGCACACACACGGTGAAATTGAAATCCATGTTTTCCGAAGTGAAACTCACCTAAAATTGGTACCATCGTGTTCGTGTGGTCTTCAGGAGTACGATGGTGGTCTTAGATCCTTCGTTGGTATAGTTTTAGGGTGGTTTTGTGGGTGATCCGTGTGAGTTCAAAGGAGAGAGAGATAACTGAGAGAGAATGAGAGGTTTGTGAGGGAGGAGAGAGAGAGAGAGACAAGATGCAGAAATGGGGGAGAGATTTGAGGGATGTGGGGTCCTACCCAATCCCCAAATCATCAAGTTATAACATATAAACCTAGTTCTATTGTCACATCCGAACCCGTCGTTACCAAGATATTGTCCGCTTTGGCATTCCCTGGCCCGAAGGCAGGGCTACCGCACGGTTTTGTTCCTGTGGACCGGTACTCAGCCGAAGCCAGCGCCTGCCACCCCTCCGGGTCTGTCCACAAAACGCGTCTTGGGAGTAACACGCAGCAGCCGTGGCTCTGGCCCACAACCCAACAGATATTGTCCGCTTTGGGGGCAGGAGCGTCCTCGGACCTCCAGACCCACCCCTCACGGTTTTGTTCCCTCCGCGGAACGCGTCTTGGTAACCAACAAGGTTGCGAATGGATATATAAGGCCAGGACTCGACCCTCGTGTGGCCGATGTGGGATAGGTTTACCAAGCCTATCCACCCCCCTTAGGGAGCCCGACGTCCCCGTCGGCATACCACCAGCACGAGTCCGGCTCTGATACCAAATTGTCACATCCGAACCCGCCGTTACCAAGATATTGTCCGCTTTGGCATTCCCTGGCCCGAAGGCAGGGCTACCGCACGGTTTTGTTCCTGTGGACCGGTACTCAGCCGAAGCCAGCGCCTACCACCCCTCCGGGTCTGTCCACAAAACGCGTCTTGGGAGTAACACGCAGCAGCCGTGGCTCTGGCCCACAACCCAACAGATATTGTCCGTTTTGGGGGCAGGAGCGTCCTCGGACCTCCAGACCCACCCCTCACGGTTTTGTTCCCTCCGCGGAACGCGTCTTGGTAACCAACAAGGTTGCGAATGGATATATAAGGCCAGGACTCGACCCTCGTGTGGCCGATGTGGGATAGGTTTACCAAGCCTCAAATTGTCACATCCCGACCCTTCAACTCCGAAGATATTGTCCGCTTTGGCATTCCCCGCCCGAAATGGGGCTACCGCACGGCTTTGCTTCTGTGGGCCGGTACTTGGGCCGTAGCCCAGCGCCTGCCACACCCCTACTGGGCGCCCACAAAAGGCCTCTTCGAAGTTAAGGAGCCAGGCATGGACTTATAAGGCCAGGACTCGACCCTCGTGTGGCCGATGTGGGATGTAACATCCTCCCCCCGTAGGGGTGCCCGACGTCCCCGTCGGCACATCGAACCAGCACGAGTCCGGCTCTGATACCAAATTGTCACATCCCGACCCTTCAACTCCGAAGATATTGTCCGCTTTGGCATTCCCCGCCCGAAAGGGGGCTACCGCACGGCTTTGCTTCTGTGGGCCGGTACTTGGTTTCTCGATTGGTGAAGGTTTGAGTTGGTTTGTATGTGTGTCCGTGTGTAGAAGGAGAAGAAGAAGATGAACTCGGGGAGGAAGAGAGAGAGAGAGAGAGAGTAGACAGAGAAGACAGAGTGAGGGAATGAGGGAGGGAATCCCGGAAAGAAAAAGAAAATGTATGAGTGTGGGTGGTCCCACAACACCACACAACACAAAAATACACGTAAAATAACGACTAGGGGGTAAAATCGTAAATTCATACGTACGTTTTAATAAATCCCGGGACGGGATGTTACATCTAAGTCTTAAATTTAAGTCCCTAAAACTAATGAATATTCCAATTAACATTAGTTTAGGAACTTCAGGTAAAAACTAATGCCAACTTTACGCCCCTTAGTCCCGTTTAAGGGCATCTTGGTAACTTCACGTCCTCGGAATTAAAAATTCCGGGACGGGTTGTGACACCCAAAGCAGACAATATCGTGCTACGGTGGTGGAGTAGGCCCGGGAAGTGATCCGCCCCGGGCGGGGATGTGACACATATTTACTAATACATGGAAAATAATTTACCTATATTAAGAAGAAATGTAGTTTGATGCATAGTATTAAAAATACTATGTTACACCCATGTTTATACAACAACAAACTGTGCCTAACATTTCTAACAATACATGAAAAATAATTTACCTACAAGTTAGAGAAATGTTATTTGGTTGGTTGTAGTAGAAATTTTTTTAATAATTGGAAAAATTAAATATAACTAGGTGTAGTGTAATTTTTTTTATATAATTAGAAAAATTAATTTACCTACCTACTCTTTGAAATGTTCATTTCCAATGATGCAAAATGTTCATAACCTAACTACAAATTAATTTCCAATAATTTACCTACAACAATTATACCATGGGTGTAATGTAATCTTTCTTTACAATGACACAAAATATTGTATGTACCAACAACAGAACTTGCCTAACATAAGTACTTGTGCATGGAAAATAATTTACCTGTAACAAAAGAAATGCAGTTTGATGTATAAAATCAACAATATTATGTTCCACTCATGTTTATACAACAACAAAACGTGTCTAACACATATAAAAATACATAGAAAATAATTTACCTACAAGTTAGAGGAATGTTATTTGATTCAAAATATATAATATAGGTGTAGTATTTTTTTTTTAAATAATTGGAACAAACTAATTTACCTACCAATTAATATGCATAAAATTGCTACAAAATATATCTCAAAAAAAAAAAACTACTTTTCTAGTTTGCAATAGATACTGTTAATGCAAACACTTTTTTCATTTTATTTTACTTTTTCTACTACTTTAAATTTGGCATAAATTTAGGAATTTGGAAAAGAGACCATAAAGTATGAGTGACATTAGTGTAAATAAGTTGTATTAATAGGTCAATAGTGTTTCTATATATTTGCAAATTTTAAATTTGGGCTTAAACTGAATTTTTAAAGATAGATGAGTTTTTATCTAGAAATAATGGATTGTAAGGGTCAAAATCTAAAGCATCCTAAAATAAACAAATAATTAAAAAAGACTGCGATTTTTTTTTTTTAATATTATCGAAATTTTGGACCATACCTGAAAGTTGGTTCCCAAGGAAGAGAACCTCATAAAGGGTTCTGGATGCTTGACCAATGCTTCTTGGGATCGGACCGGTGAAATTGTTGTTGGCAAAAGTGAAGTAATGGGCAGGTGAGGAGCCAAGATAGTCAGGGATCTGCTGAGTGAAACCGTTGTTGTTGAGGAATAGCACATCAACGTCTAGTTTGATGACTCGGGCTGGGACCGGACCGGCAAAGAAGTTGAACCGGAGGTCCAAAAATGTCAAATTTGTTGCTGTTAAAACCTCGTACGGAAACCCTCCGGATAGCTTGTTGTTGCTGAGATCGAGCTCGTAGAAGTATCGAAGCATGGCAGTGCCAATCGGGACTGAGCCTGTGAAGTTGTTGGAGTTTGCATGGAAGAACACCAAATCTTCTAACTTGTCAAGGAAGCCATCGAGTGGAAGTTTATTGTTGTAACCACCCAACATAGCCCCGTTGATGTCTATACCGGAGACTGTTTTCTGCTTGTAGACAGGATGAATGGCGCAGACAAAGCCCTTGTATCTGCAAATATTTGGACCCTGCCATGTCTTTGCGAAGCCCTTTGGGTCGGACTTGATTTTTGCTACGAACCTTTTAACCACATTGAAGGCAACTTCAAGTCGCTCGCTTTCAAAGGGGCCGGAGGAAGGTGGCGGCGGTGATTTTGGTGGCATTGGCGGTGGTGGAGACTGTAGTTTTGGAGGTGGCTGCAGTGGCAGTGATGGAGGAGGCGGCGGGCATGGAGGGGGAGGAGGGGGAGGACAATCTTCGTATTCAGGGGAGGGAGCAGGAGGGCTGGCCTCACCTCCTCCTCCACCTATGATTATCTCCAAGGCTTCAACCTTATAATGGTACAAACATAAATGCACCAAAAATGTTGAGATCAGAAGTGAAGAAAAGAAAGAGAAGGTAGTCATGTCTGGTTGTTGAAGCTCAATGAATGAAGAGTAGTTAGAAATAGTGAGGAGATACTAATATGTAATAAAATAAATTTTGTATATTAAGGAGATTAAGAAGGAAGACTTGAAGTAAGAAAGAAGAGTAAAGGGTCATGAGGAAACAGATAAACTTGCCAGCCAAAAATGTTTGTTTGACGGTGAGAGTTGAGCTCTCATTATTATACATTGCTGTTTGCCATTCACTCTGATTCCTTGCATTATTTTTATATTTGCTTTATAATGTCTATTGGTGGCCTACCAAAAGTCTAGAAGTTTGGCCTTTATTACAGTATTAGAATGGAAATATACGTCCAAATGAAGATTTTGGGCTTGAAAGAGAATTGCAGAAAAAGTAGGTTTATAGTAGTAAAATTGTTACTCTTACACTATATTTGTACCATCTCTTAGGAGATGGGACATGCATGTGTCTGTGGGTTATACCTTTATTAGAAAGATGATACAAATGATGATACAAATATTTCATTTCTCTTGTAGACGTGATTGAAATTGGAAGAAAAATACACCACTTGACTTGCTTGATTGGAAATTGGAAGAAAAATACACCGCTTGACTTGTTTGATTGGGTAGAGCTGAACCATTTACTCAACATGCTGCTAGGATTAGATGGGATTATTATTTGTAAATTGCATTTAATTTATGTAAATGGTTCACCTGCTACAGGACTCTTGTAACTGTAGGTCTCCTTGTGAATAAAGCCATGTAAAGGTTACGTTTTCATCAATGAGAATCAGAAAGTTCACAGGAAGCATTGATACTTCCACCGCTTGAGGTTGCTTTCAAAAAAATTAAAAAAATAAAAAATAATTTCATCTAATCCTAGCAGCTGAACCATTCATTCAACAGGTAGAAAGAGGATTACTGAAGTGCTTTTCCAAAAAAATGACTTGTCAATAAATGGTCCCTTGTTCTCTCCGCTGTGGGAGCCCTCCGTGGTGAGTGTCCCTTCTCTCCGTGTGGGAGTGTGCTAGGTGTTTGGTTCAGGTTCCCATTCTCTGTGTTGTCTGCAGTGGGGTAGCTGGGTTTTGAGGTGAGACTAAGTGCGATCCTGTTGTTTGAGGTTAGGCTGTCCCGTTGTTTGGTGAGTCGAGGAGTGGGGGAGGGGTGAGGTAATTCTTCCACCCAAATTTGATGGAGGGGGTTGGGGGTATTTATTATGGGAGGTCACCTACCAAAGGCAATGAAATTAATGGCAGCCCACCTACTGCCAAATCGAATTTATGGCGCAGGAGGAGAAATCCTGAAGGAAGACACAGAGGCCCAAAAATCACAATTTTCTCTGTGGTTTTGCTGCTTGCAGTTCAGATAGAAAAAAGGCAACCAAGGAACAGAATAGAGGTAAGAAATAACAAGTGGGGGTCCAAGGGAACATCTGAGTTTAAAACAGCAAACTGCAGAAGAACTGATCGCCAGGAAAGAGGAGACAAGGAAAGCAGCTGGAAAATGACGAGTCAAGAGGTGGAGGAACTGGTGGTCCACCTGGAGAAGTCGATGGAGGTAACGAATATGGAGCGAGGGATTAAGCTGGTGGGAACTGCCCTAACCAACAAAGTGTTAAATAAATGGGGAATCAGAAACATCCTGAGAGCTGGGTGGAAGGAAATGGGGGATTTTGAAGTCAAATGGGCTCATGGAAACACTTTTATCATCACAGTGCAGGATGAAAGCTCGGCTGAGCGGATTTTGAGTCAAGTACCATGGGCGGTTATGAAGCAGAATTTTTCTATTAAACGATGGCCAGCAGATCTAGCAATAGAGGAAATTCCCATGGAGCTGGTTCCCTTCTGGGTTCAAATCCGGGGGGTGCCTTTATGCTTATGTACAGAAACCAATGTACGACGTCTGGCCAAAGAGATTGGAGAGGTATTGGAGATTGAGGATTTGGCAAAGGCTCGGGGCTTCCTCAGGGTGCGGGTGATGGTTAATACAAAAATGCCTTTAGCTAAAGGATGTTGGATACCGCGGGAGAGTAACAAGGACTCGTGGATTGAATTCCGATATGAAAGACTCCAGGATTTTTGCTATAAATGTGGGAGGATAGGACATGCAAATACCGAGTGTTCTTTTGAGAATGGGCAGAGCTCCACAGTAGGGTATGGTGAATGGACGAAAACGGGGCCTATTAGAGAGGAAATAATTAAGCCAAAACCGCTGGTGGTTAAGTTGGGAGAAATGAGACATGCTGGTACTATCAGAGGAGAGGAACAGCGCAATACGCAGCGGCGCGTGGGGTTCACGGTGGAGACGGAGCGTCAGGAAGATGAAGAACCAGTGAGGGGGACAACAAGTCAAGTGGAGGCACACAATCCAAGGAGAAGTCAGAAAAAGTGGCAAAGGATGAAGAATAGAAAGGAGGGTCAGGATGGGAGCTCCCAATAGTGGGTGATAGATGGAAACATGGCCCAGATGGCCCAGCAAGTGTTAATGGGAATTGGGTGTTTGGGCCCTCAATCCACTACCATATTTAATTTACCTAACCCACTTTATCTTACCCAGGCAGACCGAGACCAAGAGTTAGAGGAAACGGGAGAAGTTGCTCAAGGCCCAATCAGGGGAAAAGGTGGACACACTACAAAAATTACCAAAGGCGCCCCGAATTGGGGAAAGTCTTATGTTCCAGAGCCGATGGCTTCGTCGGCTAGGCAGAATTTGCGAGGGAGGGAGGGCATGCCGAGGAGTGAGACTAGTGGGCAACACTGGAGTTCGGATGGAGGGTGGAGTTGTGGGGCAAAGAGGGGTAGTCTGGAGACAAATCACTGTTCGCTCAAAAGAAACAAGCTGGGGGCAGGAAATGCTGAAGGAAAAACCTTGGAATTGTATCTATCTAGGAAATTGGCAACTGTGGCGAGTCCGGTAGAAGAGAAGGAGGACAGTGCTGAAGAGCATGCGGAGACGAGGTTGCTTGAGTCGACAACAAAGTGGGAGCTTACTGGAACTAAGGGTGGTGGCGGCTGGCCCACAACAGCCGCAAGGGAGCCATGACGTACCTTGTATGGAACTGCCGTGGTCTAGGGTCGGACACGGTAGTTCGGGCTCTACATGGGCTCATTAGGAAACACAGGCCTACTATGATTTTTCTTGCTGAAACAAAGATGAGAGATAATAGAGTTGATGGAGTAAAACGTCGAATGGGATATCGAAATGGGTTTCATGTTTCCCCCATTGGGAGAGCTGGGGGCCTCAGTATGTGGTGGGATGATTCTGTTGAGGTAACGATTGGTTATACTTCCAAAAATATTATTGATGCTAACATCAATTTTGTGGACTCGGTTCGAATGGCTCGGGTTACTTGGGTTTACGGTACTGCATATAGGAATGAAAAACTGGAATTTTGGCGGTGGATGAAAGAATGGTTTAAACCGACTGCTATTCCGTGGTTTTGCGGAGGAGATTTCAATGAGATCCTTTGGGATTATGAAAAATCTGGAGGAGCTAGTTTGAACTGTAACCGACCAAGGTACCTGGAGGAATTTTTAAATGGCACGGAGCTTATGGACCTGGACTATAATGGGCCTTGCTTTACGTGGAGAGGAATGAGAAATGGTCAACTGGTTGATGAGCGGTTGGATAGGGGCTTGGCTAATAGGCAGTGGCAAGATAGCTGGCCCAATACAATGGTTGTTCATGAAACTGTTCTTGGGTCGGACCACTGCCCCCTAATAATTCAATATCAACTTCGGGATCAAAAAAGGAAGAAGCTTTTTCGTTTTGAAGCGTTCTGGACCAAAGAGGTAAGGTGTAAAGAAATAGTGGATCGTTGTTGGAGGCAACACTGCAGTGGTGACGGAATCATGAAATGGCAGAAAAAATTGAGGGAGTGTCGAGTAAAGTTAAGCAAGTGGAGTCAGCAGGAATTTAAAGCGAGAGGGCGCGACATTGAGGACCTTACAAACAGGCTGGGGGTGCTTCAACATAATTGGCGAAAAAACTGGGAGGAAATTAAGACGGTTTTGGAGCGAATTGCCAGATTGGGGGAGGTGGAGGAGCAATTTTGGCAGCAGCGATCGCGAGTGAAGTGGCTCAGGGAGGGTGATGCGAATACGGCCTTTTTCCATCAGTCAACGCTTCAACGGAGAAGGAGGAAAAAGGTAGTAAAGATTAAGGATGGGAATGGAAGTTGGATTGATAATCAGTACGAGGTTCAGAGGTATATTGAAGAACACTTCAAAGTCTTTTCTCTACTTCTGGCCCAAGGGAGTGGGGCTGCATTTTGGACTGCTTACAACACAAGGTAAGTGATGAGATGAATGCTGGCTTAATAAGCCCGGTGTCAATGGAGGAAGTCCAGACGGCAGCTTTACAAATGGGGGGAATGAAAGCCCCGGGTCCTGATGGATTTCAGGGGATTTTCTACCACTCATACTGGAACTCTCTTATGGAGGATGTAAATGGAATTGTGCAGGATTTTATGCTGGGGATCTCGGACCCGCAACGGCTCAATTCGACACACATAGTGTTGGTGCCGAAGATCACAAATCCCGACTCGGTAGGGCATTTCAGACCTATTAGCTTGTGCAATTATTCCTACAAGATTGTGTCAAAAATACTGGCGAATCGCCTCAAGCCTCTTCTATCGGAGATTATTTCCTCTACCCAAAGCGCTTCGTGATGGGAAGACAAATTCAAGATAACATTGGGATTGCTCATGAGATGTTCCACTTTCTGAAACTTCGAAAGGCAAAGAGTAAGTTTGAGATGGGAGTGAAGCTTGATATGCATAAGGCATACGATCGGGTTGAATGGGATTTCCTCGAGGCAGTCATGGAAAAGTTGGGGTTCTGTCAACAGTGGAGGAAGCTTGTTATGGGATGTGTTAAAACAGTGGATTTTGCTATACTCCTGAATGGGCAACCAGGGGAGAATTTCATACCATCTAGGGGGATCCGGCAAGGAGACCCGCTATCTCCGTATTTATTCATTCTTGTTGGCGAGGTTTTGGCTCGGCTGCTTCAACAGGCGGTGGATAGGAGGAAGCTTAATGGCATTCAGCTAAACCATGGATGCCCGACTATTTCACACTTATTTTTTGCGGATGACACTTTGATCTTCTTGCGTGCTGATAAACAAAACTGTGATAGTTTGTTGAGGATTTTAAATGATTATTGTCATGCTTCTGGTCAACAGGTGAATTATCAGAAGTCGTGTATTTTCTTTGGAGCAAACGTGCCTAGCAGCTTGTCAGCTGAGCTAAGTCATATTGTTGGCATGCCTTTGGCAAAGGATCCGGGGAAGTATCTTGGTCTCCCGGCTATCTGGGGTCGATCGAAACGGCAAGGGCTTGCTTTTGTGAAGGAAAGAATTCTGGAAAAAGTTCAGGGATGGAAACAGTGCACCCTCTCTCAAGCAGGAAAAGAAATAATGATTAAGGCGGTAATTCAAGCTATCCCTGCCTATCCCATGCATCTTTTTAAGTTTCCTACCACTCTGTGTTCCGAATTTGACGCTGTAATTGCTGAGTTTTGGTGGGGGAAGACAGGGGGGGAGAAAAGTATACACTGGGTCTCTCGGGATATGTTGGGATATCCGAAGCTGGAAGGAGGTATGGGGTTCCGAAATTTTCGAGAATTTAATGATGCTTTGCTTGCTAAACAGTGCTGGAGATTGATACATGATCCAAACTCGTTATGGGCGCGGATTCTTAAAGCCCGTTATTTTCCTCACTGCTCGTTCCTGGAAGCGACTTTGGGGGGAAGAGCTTCTTGGGGATGGTCAAGTTTGTTGGTGGGGCGCGGGATTCTTCAGGAAGGAGCTCATTGGCAGATTATGAATGGAAGAAGTATCAGGTTGTGGCATGATAGGTGGGTGCCGTCTATCACTGCTGGGAAACCTACGGCCATTGGAGATGTAAGAGTGTCTCGGAATATGCGGGTGAATACAATGATTAATGATGTGTCCGGAACCTGGAATATTGAGGCCATTAGGCCTCTTATATCGGTGGAGGATTATGATGCCATTCTGGAAACCTCCATAGGAGACAGATCCCAAGAGGACAGGATAATTTGGCCGGCTACTAAGAATGGGGTGTATTCGGTGAGATCTGGATATCATTGGAAGCATGCTAGCTCGAGCAATAGGAATGACAGAGCCTCCTCTTCTTCCACTATGATCCCGAACAAAGTTTGGAGAAGTATTTGGCAGCTGAAGACTCCTCCGAAGATCCGGAACTTTATGTGGCGGGCTCTAAATTGGGCGGTGGCAACGATGGAGAATCTGTTCATACGCCGCTGTTCTCCATCCCCGCGTTGCCCAATATGCTCCGACCAGAATGAATCTGTTGAGCACATGCTCCTTCTATGTCCGTGGGTGGAGCCGATTTGGTTTGGTGGTCCGTTGAATTTCAGGGTGAGTAGAGCAAATATCTCGTCTTTTCGAGACTGGGTTATGTATTTAGTCGGGTCTAACTTGGGGTCAAAGGATGAGATGGCTAGGATTTTAAAGTTTGTGGCTATAACCTGCTGGCATATTTGGAAAACCCGGTGTTGCTTTGTTTTTTATCACATGGGGATTAATCCTAATCGAGTCATTTTGGCTATTTGGACTTCGGTGAATGCTTTTTTGGAGGCGACTGATGGCTTTGCTGGCTGTCCTCAGCGGGTTCTGAATCGCTCCAGTCCTCCTGCCCGCTGGGATCCTCCGTGTGGTCCTTTTCTGAAGGTGAATGTGGATGCGAGCTGGGAGGCTAATTCTAGATGTGGGTTTGTGGGTGTAGTGATTCGGGATCATGAGGGGAAGTTTGTGGCTGCTACTCGAGGAAGGATTGGGGCGCCTAGTGCGGCTGCTGCTGAGGCTGCTGCAATTTTGCGTGGGTGTGAGTTGGCAAATGCGTTGGGGTTGGAGAACATCATTGTGGAGTCCGACTCTAAGGAGAATATCCTTTGTTTATCTCAAGGATATTCAAGGGGCAGCTGGGAGGCCTTCCCCGATATCTCGAAGGCTTTGCGTATTGGGGGGACCTTTCAGGAGTGTCGCTGGTCTTGGGTACCGAGATCGGCCAATTTGGCGGCGCATGTTTTGGCGTCGAGAAGTAATCTGGAGATGTGCGGTGTGAATTGGGTAAACCTCCCTCCATCTTCGCTGGTCCGTGTTCTTAACAAGGATGGGTTACCATGCCCCCATTAATTTTTGTTTTGGCCTGGGCGGGGGAGACCGTATCTTTGGTATGGGTCTGCTGAGTTAATCCCCCTCCTGTGCTTTTGATTGTGGTTGCCTTTGTGGCTTGCTCTGTTTGTGCTTCTGTTGTTTGTGGCTTCGGCCCGTTTTAATGGAAGCAGGTTTTCAAAAAAAAAAAAGAAAAAAAAGACTTGTCAATAATTTGTGTCTGTCCTTTCACACGGGCGTGCAAATCCATAAACCCTAAGCTCTCTACTTCACAATTTCCACAAGAACAAAATACACATAGACTTCCAAGTCCATGCCACAACAATTATGCAATTTCTTTTGGAGGGTACCAAAACATGACACATAAGCTTCTGGATTGTTTCAACACATGACATTGACTTCCAAGTCCATGCCACAACAATTATGCAATTTCTTTTGGAGGGTACCAAAACATGACACATAAGCTTCTGGATTGTTTCAACACATGACGCCCAAGTGGGCTTAAGGGGTGAAGTTTGATTTCAATTTGGTACCCCTACTAACTAAAATATAGCATGACACAAACGTTTGGATTGTTTCAAGACATGACACCCAAGTGGGCATAACGGGGTGAAGTTTGATATTCAATTAGGTACTTCTTTTAATTAAGAACTCATTTGAAAGTATTTTTTAAATAATTAAAATCATTTTTATTAAAAATATTTTTTAAACCAATTCTTAGAGCACTTCTAGTGTAGGAAAGCCGTCTTGGGCAATAGGCAACTCAATCCCCTTTAATGAACAGTAACTACCCAAGTGCATCTCTATCCTTAAACTAAATAACCTAGGCAATTTGTATTAAAATATTAGTATTTTTTATTTTATAAAATAATCAAAGATAACTTTATTTTTAATTTCAGATAATAATAAAAAATTGGTTGAAAGTAGTTGAAAATATTAAAATGTAGTGTAAAGTGGAAGAACATGGTCATGTATTTATAGAAAGAAAAAAAGTTATAATTTTTTATGTTTTTATTAGTTTTTTTTTTTTTGTAATTTTTAATAATTTCTATAATTTTTTAATAATTTAAGTTGTGGTTGACGTCATGGTGACGTCACATAGGCAGGTCGCTGGGCTAGACGATTATTGTCTGACTTCTTCATCGGGCTCGTCTTGGATTCAATTGCCCAAGTGGATTGGGTTGCCTATCCCCAAGGCTATAGCAATGGTGGATTCTGGAAAACTACTTTCACTGTTTTCTGTAAGAAGCACATATCCGGTGCTTTTCCCAAAAAACACTTAAAGTGCTTTTAAAACTGAGAATTAATTTCACTAAAAGCCATTTCAACCATTTTGAAAGCTCTTCCAAATGAATTCGAAACTACTACAATAATTTAGGAAACCAAACCGACTATTCGCTAAGATATTGGACCACAAACAAAACGCCTGTAATAGGGTAAAACAAGTAGTTTTACTAAAAACACACACTAAGAGTAATATTTCCTTCATATATAATAAACAAAGCTTATCGGGAGAAGAACATGGTGTCAGATGGTATTGTCAATTGGAGTTATAATATGGATCTTAGGAACCATTATTTTGCTCATGATTGATTGGAACTCAATTATTTGATGATATGATGGGAGTCCCTAGGACTCGAATTATCTGTAATAACTCATTGAGCTAGTTTTTGGGTTGAACCACTGTCACATCCCGGCCTGGGCAGGACCACTTCCCGAGCCCGCTCCACCACCGTAGCACGATATTGTCCGCTTTGGGTTTACCATTCCCTCATGGTTTTGTTTTTGGAAACTCACGAGCAACTTCCCAGTGGGTCACCCATCATGGGATTGCTCAAGCCCCCTTCTTGCTTAACTTCGAAGTTCTAATGGAACCTGAAGCCAGTGAGCTCCTAAAAGGCCTCGTGCTAGGTAGAGATGGGAATATGCATTTAAGGATTACTCCCCTGGGCGATGTGGGATGTCACAATCCACCCCCCTTAGGGGCCCGACGTCCTCGTCAGCACACCGCGGCCAGGGTTAGGTTCTGATACCAAATTGTCACATCCCGGCCCGGGGCGGATCACTTCCCGGGCCCGCTCCACCACCGTAGCACGATATTGTCCGCTTTGGGCCCCAACCACGCCCTCACGGTTTTGTTTCTGGGAACTCACACGAGAACTTCCTGATGGGTCACCCATCTTGGGAATGCTCTCGCGCGCTACTCGCTTAACTTCGAAGTTCCAATGAAACCTGAAGCCAGTGAGCTCCCAAAATACCTCGTGCTAGGTAGAGATGGGAATATACATTTAAGGATCACTCCCCTGGGCGATGTGGGATGTCACAACCACCCCTTTATTTTACCCAAAAAAAAAAAAACTGAAGGAGGAGCAAGAAAATTCAAATGTTGATTCTAGATGTAAGAGTAAATGTTCTTAACTACTCTAACTCCAAGAACCAACAATATATAAGATTAGCAATTGGATTTTCAACAACAAAATTTTTGTTAGAGATAAAAAAAAAAAAGATCTTCGTTATAGTTGGTGAATGTAGTTGGGAAACCCAATTGCTAAATAACATAAGAGAGCAAACCAAAAATAAAGAGTAAAACTAGATATCACATGAAATACCCTCGCTTCAAATGTAACCCAAACATTTAGGAAGTGTTTTGGCGTCTGCAAGATTGATTGTTTCTTATTAATATTTAGAGTTTTCTCAAATCCTTATCAATCCAATATGGCCTCGTTTCATATAGGGGATTAGATTGGAAATTAATAAGACTCGAAATTCAAGGCATATTAAAAGTAGAGAGAATGATTTTTTGTTCTGAAGAGATTTAAAAGAGGATTATGCCTGAATGAAACTTCATCCTTCAAATCCTATCAATTTGAGGAGGATTGGAATGCATAAGTTTTTATTTTGAATAATTCATCTCCTACCTCGAAGCCGATTACATTTTTTTTTCATTTCTTGTGTCAACGTACCTTGAAAATGTCTTATATCCTTTTCAATCCAATCATCTAAACCAAATAAACCTACGCCAATTATTCAAAATAGTATTATTCACCAATTATGATGAGGCCAAATGTAAATTAAAAGGATGCTTGCGAGCACAACTTTAGAAAAGTTTTGCTTGCATCGAATCTTGAAGTTGGAAAGGCGAAGGTTACAACGAGTCGGGAGGCGCGATCGAACCCTTGTCTTGGCCAAGTAGCTTGCACTGATTCAAAGCCGAGATGTTGAGGGTTTCAGCGGAGAGTGTGAGAAACATGACATTTTCTACAACTGCAGCCCTTATTATAAGCCAACAGGGCTAGTCCTGAAATTTTGGAGGTCCTGTGTGAGACTCAATTGGAGGCTCTTCCGTGGTCTAAAATTTTGGTTGCTGTACTTTCTTTTATATTTTATATTTTTTATTGTGTGTAAATTGATATAACTCAAAAGAAAATAAATAAATACAGAAAAATGAAGCCTAGTGTGGTAGTCATATACCTATCTGCATTCTCTATGTTTTTAGTTAGAATCTCCATGCTTTTTAAATACAAAAATTATGGTGATATGACTATATACCTATCATATCACTGTACAAATATCATAAGTAAAACCATTCATGCTTTTCTTATCATCTAGAGTTCATCTCAAGAAAAAATTATATGTTAAACGAATCATTGATTAGTTGTACTATAATTTTCTTTTTGATATGGATGACTCAATAGTCTTCAAATGGATTGAAAAATAGATGACTTTTAAACGGTGACCAAAAAAATAAAAGATTCTAATTATGAAGTGTATTCTATTAATTGATATCATATAAGGAATGGGGCTTTTAAATATCATATCAAATTTAAGAATTTTAATTTATTATGATATTCCTAACTACAAATTTATTAGCAAAATTATCTTGTATAATGAAAGAAATTAAACTACAAATATTTAAAAATAAAAAAAATAGTGTAGCTCAAAAATCCCAAAATAGTTACCCTGCACATGCCCTATGTGAAAGAAACATGGCTGAAAAATAAAAAATAAAAGATAACAAATATGAGAAAGTAAGGAGTGGAACCCGTGTACCAGCGCTTGACAACCATGCTAGGTAAACATATATAAATTATTTCCCATCTTTTTTATACATAGAATATTAAGAAGGATTTTAGAAATGGGGTGCCCCAGAAAATCAGGATCCTATGTAGTCACACTCCTCGCACCTCCTCAAGGCCAGCCCTGTAAGCCAAGTGAAAGACCCATACCGTAACAGACATTTTGATGTGAGGAAGGATACTTCTAGAGCTCCAAGGGATAACTCAACCGGTTTCATATATCCAAAATTAGACAATATTTTGAACAAAAGTAAAACTGTTTTAGTTTCGATAACCCTAAACTCTAAAACCACCATATGTTACGGTACAAATGGTGAGATATTTATGTTAAAAAATTAACAATTTAAAAAATAAAACTTTTTACCACTTATATAATAACACATGGTATATCATCTATGATTTGGATACAATGAAAAATTTATCCATTTGGAGGTTAGTGTCTTAATCTCAAATATATATATATATATATATATATTTTTTAATTTAATTGCTCCATGTCAGTTATAGATGGTGCCTAAATTTCAGTGTTGATTCCTATGATCCCAATCTGATTCTCATCTGTTGTTCTCCTTCATGATCATTAATCAGCCGGAGAGTTTACAATTTGGTTGCTTCAAAATCACTTCCCTCTACTTCTCCAATTTTGGTTGTCGCACTTGCAACTTAGCCTGCCTGTCCATGTGCCTTCACAGGTCGCTTACAGTTATATATGGACCATTGAAGGTAAATCACCTAAAATATACTTTTGATAAACGATAGATATATGCAGTCCCAAGATATTTTTGTTGTTTCTTTGAGGCGCCCTTTTTTTATGTACTCGGAATATTATCATATGACTTTATATACTTTAAAGTTATGCACACTATATTTGATTGTTACTAATATATTCTAAAGGTGGGATCAATCATGTCGTCATATAAAATAATACATTAAGGGACGTTTGTTTGCCCTTACTAGGTGGGATTGGACTAGACTGCACTAACTATTAGTTTAGTCATGTGTTTGTTGTTGCACAAGACTAATGTTAATGAGACTAGGTGGGATTAGCCTAGACTAAGGACATCGCTAAAGGTTCTTAGCGAGAATCCCCGGAAACCATGGAACTAGCTAAAACCCCCTCTCTGCTCTTTGTTTCAAGAGACATCAACCACATCGTTCCCTCTCTCCCTTTTACACCACCAGACAGCCACCACCCTTTCCCCCTTGCCCTAAACCCACAATCACGAGACCTCAGATTCGCCCATCCCCGAGATGCTTTATCGTCGAGCTCGTTGTCGAGAGGCAACACTTCTCTGCTTAGTTCCTTGGCTTCATCGACTCCCAATCTTGCTCTCCCAAAACCATTTTCAAACACAGATCTAACGAACCTGCAACGCTTCGCCAGACAGCTTTTGTATTCGATCTCTCCTCATTCGATTCGTTGTGGGTATTTTGGTCCTTCACTCATAACTCCACCAATCTGCTCCTGAAAAAGAATCAGTCGTTGCCATGTTTCTGCTGGACTGCTTCTACGGGTTATGGCAAAGAAAGGCTCAGATTCTATTTCTAGGTTTGGATGGCGATTGGTATGATCTGGGACTGGGTTGCCTTGGATGGAGAAGAAAGGTTTGGATGGCGATTGGTATGATCTGGGACTGGGTTGCCTTGGATGGAGAAGAAAGATGGGAGGGAGAGAATAGAAAAATGGAGAATTGTTATAAAAAAAAAAATAAAAATAAAAAAAGAAAGAATGGAGTATACTAATAATATAAATTAAATAATATAATATTAATATATGTAGAGTAAATAATATAATATTAAGATTTGTTAATTATTCTGTTTTTCAGTCCAACACTGCACCAAATACTTTACTAAATCAGTCCAGCTTAATCCTTGAAACTAATTCAGTCCGATATAATCCGGTATAACAAACACAACCCAAGTGACTTATGTTCCGGATTGTTATAAAATTGTTCTCCATATAAATATTGGTGTGAAAGATACTAAGAAATGAGTGCAATATCTATGGATAAAGTATTGATCACGGGATTCACGGACCAAATAATTGAAACAAAACAAACCAAAAGAGACACGTGATGGATGGATGTCTGCCATGAAGATCAGGTCAATGAAAATCATTGGTGGATGATAAAACAACAAACCAAAAGAGTATGCATCTGACGGTGTGAAGGCTTGTCTGGGTTCCCCTCCCTTGAGGCAATGATGTGTACTTGAATCTAATTTGATAACTCACTGGATATGTGACAACTATTTTCTTTGCAGATTCAATGTCTTTTTCTTTTTTTTAATTCAATAAAACATCCAATGAATATTTTCAAAAAAAAAAAAAAAAAATCCATTGAATCTGCAAAGAAAATAGTTGGAATAAAGATGAAGATATTCATCTCAAATCTTAAAGGTACCAAATTCTAAACTAAAAGTCTTGATAATTTACCATCTAAACTCATATTTTACTGTGACGTACCATCTCTATTACTTATTATTAAAAATTAGTCAAAACATATTGTTTGCAATGTATGTGAGATATTCTAAACGGTGTTTTATTAGATCCGGAGGGGATCCGGTTCCATATGTGAGATATTCTAAACGGTGTTTTTGCTACCTAAAGATCCTCTCCATTGAAATTTACCATCTCACATACAGAACCGGATCAGATCCATATATATTAAGCCTGCTGAGTAGGCGATTCGAACCGTTGAAATTTAATCAAACGGCTACAATTATTATAACTTTTAGAGAGCCCCCTATTTGTAGCCGTTGATCAAATTTTAACGGCCCGGATCGCCTGCTCAGCAGACTAAGTTTTATTGGATTCGGAGGGAATTCGGTTCCATATGTGAGATATTATAAATAGTGTTTTTGCTACCTAAAGACCCCTATAAGACAATTTAAGAATTAAAGCTCGTGGGACATATCTTTTACCCCTTTGAAGACAAGTTGTAATCTCGGGAAAACTAACGTCAAAAACCCTCAAATACTTCCATTTAACCATCATGACATCGAATTTTTATAAATCCCAAAATACCCATAACACCCGACAAAAGCATTACCTATACTACTAGAAGGGCTCTAGGAAAATAAAGCAAAATACAGGACATGCAGCAAGTTCACGTGACCATTATCAAAATAAATGCAAAAGGAGACCGTGGATGCAAATTTTCGCCTTCTTCTTCTTGGACAAAATTGCACTTACAAAACAATTAACACCTTAGGCTAAGACCAAGAGCCTCACGCGCCCATGATGAATTGGGGGGAAGGGGGCGCTTTGGCCGAATAACCTCCGATGCCAAAGTTAGAATTTGAGGGAAAAGTGTTTAGAGAAATTTGGAGAATTTAGCAAGAGCATTGAAATTAGGTTTTGGAGAAAATAAGGGGCTATATATAAGGGTGTGGCCAGCCCTATTAGGAGAATGGGGACCTGCCACATTAGCTGTTTTTTGGTGTTAATTACAATCAATTAATTAGCTAATTAATATAATTTGGAAGAAATAATTTGGCAGTTACCTTGTGGGGAGGATTTGATGAGGATTGATGAAATAGGTTTTGAATAAATACCTATTTTGATCACTTTTGACCTTGATTGAGTCGTGATTGTCTACTGCTTGCGCGTAGGAGTTCCGATGTGCCTTAAGGGTAATTTCGTCTTTTTAACTCCAAGAATCCACGTGTCGCCTCCATATTTTTCTCGATTATTTTTTGGCTCCACAAATGCCCCCACACCTGTTGGGCTGCTCGTAGAAAAGAGCAGCAGGTGTAGAGATCTTCTTGCTTTAGGAAACAGAGGATTGTTTCTTATTTTGATGTAGATTCCCTATTTAATTGGAAATTAGATCCTCCTAGGAAAAGGAAATAAATTTCTCCCAAAGTCTATTTAAGTCTACCTTAAGTAGATTATTAAATCAACTTTGGAGAGCAATTTATTCTACCCTACAAGAAAGAGAAGGCTAGAGGATATTTATTCCCCTTCCTCTAGCAATCTTCTACATCTTGCCCATGAAAAGGATCGTATTTCGTTGCTTACTTCGTCTGTATGCCACTTCAAGGTAAGAAAAATTAATTTTTCTTGTCTTCTTAATTTTTTTTTAGAGCCTTGGGGCTTGAAATTTGGCTCGACGGGGGTCGAGAAGGTGTGAAAAGTTAGCTTGGAAGCCACGCCAAAGTTGTTGTTGTGTGTGGCTCGGCGTGGCTTCGCCTCGAGTCTGGGCACTAGGGCATCATGATGTTGTGTTACGGCTGGAGCTTGGGCTACTGGTGATGGGCTAGGGAGCCACGGGCCTCCTTTCTTTTATTTATTTTTATTTATTTTATTTATTTTTATTTTTTTGCAAGCAACTATCTAACAAATCTTCTTCTCATCTTTGTAGAATTTCTTCATGCATGTTTTCATCGAGCCACAAGAACGATGATGGTGCGTCGCCATTGTATCGTCAAGGCGGGTCTTTGAGCAAGGTTGGCTACTTCAAGGCTGCTCATTTCAAAATTATCTCCAATGACTTATTTAGATACTTCCTTGAGGCATATAGACACACTATTCTGTTAGGAGTGCGTGTGAAGGGTGTCAAGGATGGTAGCAGCCATGAGCCGTGTAATGGGGCTCGGAGAGACATTAAGTTCCACCCTTACTACTTTGTGTTGGAATTTACCTTTCCCTTGCCTTGTTTCTTTCAAGAAGTACTTTGCTCTAGGAAGTGTGCTCCCATTCAATGCTCTCCAAACGTGATCATCGTAATGGTGGTATTCCTCAATCTAAGCCAATTCTTTGACTTAGATCTAACCATCAACGAATTTTGGTACTTCTTTGACATAGGCCACATCGAGGAAGTTAGGCATATGTGATCTCGCCATAAGCTCTTTGATCATTCGAGCAAGGGAGATCATGACTAGGCCAAGGAGACTTTGGAGATAAGTGGAGAATGATTGTCTGATTCTTCCCCCGAGCTATGTGTTCCAATGGTTTTCATATCTGGTAAGTGAGCTGCTTAATCTTTCGGCTGCTTTGTATTTATGTTAAGTTGTTCTTTAATTTTCTGATTGTCACCCACTGCTTTTGTAGAATTGGAATTTGGCTCAACTCCTAAGATTTCTTGGGACATGAAGAAAGTGCATATCGCTCTGAGTATCCCTTCCGAGTACCGTGAGTGGTGTTGGTTACTTAGTCATCTTCGTCAGGAGAAAGGTGAGCTGGCCCCAAGAGAGGAGATAAAGCGGATCAAGACGGAGGCATGAGCTCGTTCGTTTGCCATTGTGGAGCCCACTATAAGTGAAGGTGGGAAGAAGAGACATTCCTCGCTTGCTCAAGAGATGTCAGTTGAGAAAAAGCCAAAGACTTCTTCCACTACTTGCGAGGGTTCACCGGCTGCCCCCAAGCTTTTGATTGACTTGACTTATCCCAAGGGTGAGAATGATGAGGCTGCTAGATCCATGCCGGCAATGCCTGCTGTTCCAAAAGTGGCTAGTTCAATTGCTGACAGGATTGCTCAATGTAGAAGTTCCTTTGTGCCTCCAGCGCTGAAATTTGTGTCAAAACGTTTGTCTGAGGCTAAGTCTGGTTCACCTTTGGAGAGGCTTGCTACTATGAAGAATGGCAAGGTGCCTTTGCCTGCTAAAGTGGAGCCAAAACCCGTTCCGTATGCTGTAGATACTGATTCGTCTACGGAGAAGAATGAGACTGCTAATGTGGGCAATTGTGAGAAATCCACCAAGTTTGTTTCCAGGGAAGCTGCTGAGATTTGTGCATTTTTTAGACCAAATCTGCTCGAGGACATGGATGTGTGTGTCAAGTTTGTTGATGGCGTTAAAGGGGTTGTTGGCCCAAGTTCATTTGCGAAGCATACAATCGAGTGTAGGAGAACCGCTTTGCTTGCTATGATGCAAAAAACGGCAATTCTAGTAGCCGAGTCTATGTTCTTTGATCAAGAGGATACAAAGGCTGCCAAGGAAGTGTTAAGAACTATGGCAGCCGAAGCTTACTCCATGGCTAAGAAAGTCAAGAAGTTGGAATCTGAGCTTGTTGCTTTGAAGGGGTCTAATATCTCTGCCCCCTTCTCTGCAGCTTGAGACCACTCTTCAAGAGATCATGGATTTGAAGACTAGGCTTGACGCGATCCAAGTAAAGTATGAAAGTGTAGAGAAGGAGATCGAGTGTTACATACCTCAGATTCAAGACCTTGAGTGTGTCGTCCCTGAGCTTCGCTTCGCTGCATACGCAAAGGATGAAGAACTAATCGTTGCTTACAACCAAGTGATCTACTTCAAGAGGGTCATTGATAGGTTTGAGCCTTAAATGTTGAAACTCCAAGGTGTTTTGAAGATTAACGACAGTCTGAAGAAGGAAATGGAGGAGCTGCAGTGGGTCTGTGCTTGTCTACTTGAGGAGAATGAACAATTGAAGGGTGAAAAGGCTAGGTTCGAGGCTTCGCTTACTCAGAGTGAAGCTGATTTCTACAAGCTGGATTATGTAGACTATTTCTTTGGGCGGTGGTCTGACTTTAAGTTTTTTGGTTAATACTTCGAGACCTTCTCTATTTCTCCAGAAGACTTGCTCGCCTTTACTTTTGAGGCTTCTATTGGTGAAGTAGTCAAAGAGGTTGGTGCCCAGGATGGGGCAGCTGGGGGTGAAGCACCGGATGGTGCCATTGCTGAGAGCGTCGTGGCTGCTGAAGGTGTGGCGATTGAGTAGTCGTGGGATGTCCAAGCTGCTGAAAAGTAGTCTTCTAGATAACCTTTACGATTTTCCTTGTTGCTTTTTGCTTTACTTGAACTCCTTTGGTCTTTTCTAGTCATTTATCAATTTTGCTAGAAAATTTAATAAACTTGCTTTCTTCGCTTTTTTCCATCTTTGCTTATTTTGTTCATGCCCTAACCTTTAGGCTTTATAGACTAGTGGCGAGCGTGCTACTTTTCTATAAACAGACAGGCCTGCGTAGCCTATGCAGCCGTAGGTGTTGGTGTAGAACTTTGCAAAGTTGTTAGCCAAAGGGTTGGCCGCCAAACGCCTTACTTACAGAAGCAGACAAGTCCGCGTAACCACTAGGCTGTTAACCTTGGCTTTCTCCAATTCCGTAGGTTACGTAGCAAGTATCACAACATTTTAGGACTTGGTGTAGATTGTTCCATGCTTTGGCAGAAATGAAGCCCATCGACTACGTAGCATGTCGGCAATGGATGAAGCTTCGTATACGTGCACTAACTTGTTAGCCTCTTACAAAAACATGTGGTTGTATAAGTTCAGCGCTGCTTACTACTCGAAGGGCAAGCCATAGGTGGTCTTCTGGAAACCATAGGCTACCTTAGTGCACTCGGTAGCAGCTTTAGGGTTCTAGGGCAACCATCTATAGGGCGTACAACGTTATGTGCCCTCTTCGTCTATAAGGCCAGGTTTGCCACAGATTAGGCCAAAATACCCAAAATCCTTTAGTTAGTTAACCTCTGAAAATGACCATTATGGTTATTTCCCAGAATCCCAGTGCAAGCCATCGTGCATCTAGTTATACTAAGGCAGCCTGGCTTATCCACGTCTGGATATTTAAAGTGTAGAGTTTATCCTCCTGCTTTGGAGAGCAAACCCATATGGGTGTCAGGGAATTGGTTTACCTTCATGCGATAAGTCCCTAAGAAGGGTGTGGTCTTCTTTTGAAGTGCAGGAGTGATCAGTTGTTGTAGTTATGTAGTCAAGCCAAGTTGTAAATTACATCTGAATTCCTCATTGAAAAACGAGCGAAAGGAATGAAAACTTAGCTATAAAGTAGAGACTACATAATAACTAGATATTCTTCGGTTCGCAAGGTGCTGCGCGTTGAGTTGCTCAATTTTTTCAAGCCTTGATGCAATAGGAAGTCATACATGGTGCTTCATTAGATTGTAGACGTTCCATTGTTTTTCGATCTCTTTTTGGTTCATGGTGGTAAGGGTCTAATTGTCTTTGCCGCCTACTTTGCTGATCTTGTACGGACCTTCCCAGATAGAATCCATCTTTTTGGAGCCTTCTATGCAGGTAATGATGAAGACCTTTCTTAGGACTAGATCTTCGGGTTGGAACTGCTGGATCTTTGCCCTTTTGTTGTAATTGGAGAGTAGATGATACAAGTAGGCTGCAATGCGAGTGATGGTCTGGTTGCACTTCTTCTCTACCAGATCTAAGCTTATGGCCATCTCCTTACTGTTCTACTCAATGCTTGGTAGTAGAGTGTTGAAACTTGGCACGATGATATTGGAATGAATGATTGCTTCTGAACCAAATGCCAAAGAGAAAGGAGTCTCACCAGTTGCTCGTCTTTTAGTGGTGCGATATGCCATGGACATCCAGGAAGTTCGTTTGGCCATTTTCCCTTTTTGTCGGTGAGAGATTTCTTAATATAGTCGAGGATCATCTTGTTGGATGTTTTGAAGCCTAGAGTGGTCGCTTGCTCAAGCATTGAACCATCTGGGGTGATAAGGACCATACTTGCTCCCGAGCCTTTGTAGTTGGATGGGCCATCGACATGCAAATGCCAGAACTTTCCATTAGGGGGAGCAGGCACGACTAAGGTGTGCTCGACTGCTTCCGGGGTGTCGTTGGGCCACTCTGTTGCATCGCCTAGGCTAGGCGTGAATTCCACTATGAAGTCCGCCAAGGCTTGGACCTTTATTGCCATGTGAGCTCGAAAAACTAAATTGTATTAGCCAAGTTCCAACGCCCATTTCATCACTTGTTGAGAAGCGTCCGGACCATGTAAGATTGATCGTAGAGGATATTGAGTCATGACGGTGACTGTATAAGCTTGAAAGTATGGTCTGAGCTTCCAAGCCCTAACAACTAGTGCCAAATTAATTTTTTGATCTTTGGGTATCTAGTTTTCGCATTGAAAAGAGCTTTAGAAGTGTAGAATACTGGCAGTCGCTGCTTACAGCTTGGATAATAAAGGAGGCGATGTGAGATACCTTTTTAGGTCTTGGAAAGCTTTTTCGCACTCATCATCCCATTTGTCTTGTTGTGCCATCTTGATGGCCTTGAAAAAGGGTTTGCATTGATCGGTGGACTGCGAGAGAAAACGGTTAAAGGCGGTTGTTCATCCGGTCAAGCTTTGGATCTCTTTCAAGGTAGTTAAAGATTTCATCTCTAAGATCGCTTAGATTTGCTTGGGATGCGCTTTGATTCCTCATTGGGTTACTAAGTACCCTAAGAATCTGCCTGAAGATACTCCAAATGTGCATTTGGCAGGATTGAGCTTCATCTTATACTTTCTAAGGATGTTGAAAGTTTCTGCTAGGTTGCTGATGTGGTCTGACTGCTGCTTGCTCTTCACTATGATGTCATCGACATAGACTTCCATGGTTAATCCAATTTGCTTTTTGAACATCATGTTTACTAACCTTTGGTAAGTGGTTCCCACGTTTGTGAGGCCAACAGGCATGACCTTGTAGCAGTATGTGCCTTGCTTGATTATGAATGTGGTTTTCTCTTTGTCGGGCTCATACATGGCTATTTGGTTGTAGCCGAAGTATGCGTCTAAGAAACTGAGTAACTTGTTCCCAGAAGTCGGATCTACTAATAGATCGATTTGGGGGAACGGATAAGGATCATTTGGGCATGCTTTGTTGAGGTCGGTGTAGTCTACGCAAACCTTCCATTTGGCTTTCTCTTTCTTCTTTACTAGCACGATGCTGGTAAGCCATGCTGAATGTGCTACCTCTTCTATGAATCTAGCCACCAGTAGCTTGTCAATTTCCTCTTTGATGATCGTCACTTGTTCGAGTGTAAAATGCCTTCTTTTTTGGATTATCGGTTTAGCAACGGGGTTGACGTGCAACTTGTGGCAAGCTATCTCAGGATCGATGTCGGGCATGTCGGAAGGTAACCATGCAAAGACATCATAATTTTCCCTAAGGAAAGTCGTGAGTTCTTTCTTCTCAATTGTGCTTAGACATGAGCTGATTCTAGCCGTCTTTTTCGACTGCTGGGGATCAAGAATGATGTCCTCAGCATCCTCTTCGGGTTTCCATCCTATCTCGTCTGCTTGGGCACCATCTTCTTGATCCACTTGCTGTAATTGCTATTAGGTAGCTTCTTCGCCCTTTTGGACCTCGGTAGCCTTTACGGGGTTAAAGGTTTTCTTATTTGATTCCTTCAATACTTGCATAATGCATCATCGAGATGCGGACTGGTCAGATTTGATTTCTCTGACTCTTCCTCTAGGAATGCGAAATTGGATTTTTTGATACTTGATGGAAGTGACGGCATCCGGCTTTATTAGCCAAGGTCTTCCTAGAATCCCATTGTACGGAGACGAGTTGGTTACTATTATGAACGTCTGCTTTGAGATAATTGGTGGTGTTTTCACGTCAAGTGTGATGCGGCCGATAATAGTCGAGGTATGCCTTTTGAATTCGGTAAGTACCTCCGCTCAACGTATGATTGTGTTTTCCAAGCCCATCTTTTAAATTACTGAGAGTTGAAGTAGGTTGACTACACTTCCATTGTCAACTATCATTCGGTCGACTATAACATGCGCTAGTTGGACATATACTATTAGTGCATCGTCGTGTAGAAAATCGATACATTCTGCGTCTTACTTGGTGAAGCCAATGATGGGTCCAGGATGAGTGTCGACTGCTTGGACTTGTGAAACTAGTAGGGCCTGCTGGATCTTCCTTTTCTTTAAATTTTTGATGGCCCCCAAGTGCTCTAATTCGGTGAAGATGCCATTAATTTGAATCATCTTGGTTGATGGCTCTTTGTCGGTGTCTGCATACGTTCTAGGCTGCGCAGCCGACTTGTCCAAGTATATGTTGACCTTGCCTTCTTTCACGAGCTTCTCTAGGTAGCTTTTCCTAGTATAACAGTCGTCGATTATGTGACTTGGACCTCGATGGAATACGTAGTACTTGGTGTGATCCAACTTGGAAGTATCTCCTTTTGATTTTTTTGACAACTTAAACCATGGCTCATTCTTGATGTCGCGAAGGATTTGGTGGATCGAGATTTAGAACTTAAAGTAGTTCTTGGTCGTCGAGCCTTCTTTTGTTGTGGTTCTGTCCCTACGCTTAGCCTTCTACCTACTTTTGTTGTATTGTTTCCCATCCTCATTCCTTTAAGCCACTGCCGACTCTTTTCAAGGCTACTCAGGTGCCTTGTCTACCATGCCTCTTTGCCAGAACGAAAGAGTCTGCCAGAGTTAGGTCTTTTTTCATGATAAATTCTCCAAACAGTGGGTGGTTTACTGGGAGTCTTTTTTGGAAGACTGCACTTGCTATCGAGTCATCGCATCTGACTATCTTCGCCTTCTTTGCTTTGAATCTTCATGTAGTCACGGAGCATTTTTCTTGATCGAGCGGTAGGATGAGTATTCTTTGGTGAAAACCAAGGAATGATCATCAAAACTCTGGATGGATCATGGCGGTAGAGTATGAAACCAATCTTGTGCCTCGCGTTGTAAAGTGGTGGCGAATATCTTGCACATATGGGCATCGTTGTTCCGATAAAGGACCATCATGCTTTGATAGTGCTTTAAATGCTTCTCCAGATCTTCGTCTCCTTTGAAAGATGTGAAATGGTGGTATGCTAAACTTGCATAGAGGCTCTGCCTGCTCGATCTCGTCCTTGAATGGTGACCTGTTCATATTGGTCATGTTCCGTTGTAATGTTTCATCGGCAACTTCATCGCATTGGAAATCGTGCAATCGCTCGTTTAAGAGACTCTCTACCTCTTCCTGAATTTGTCTTCGTTGGGGGTAGTGGAGCTCTCGGCTACCCCCGATCTTGACCTGCCAGTCTAGGATACTATTTTACTTGTTCGGCTCGTCTATGCTACGACGGTAGCCTATGTGGTTCGTTCCTAGCAAGTGAGGGAATTCTTCACAGGTTGCTGGTTAAACTTGAACTGGATTGTGTGACTGTTTCTCTCCGTTAATCGTGTTGCCTACTCTGATATGATGTGAAAGATACTTCTTGCGAGCTTAACCACGAATGAACACTTTACCTGGAAGGCTACTTATGTTGATTATCGGACTGTGGCCCCAACTATAAGTGTATGCTCGTCTGTGGACCTAGTCGATAATGCATGTTCCTCCACGCGCTAACACGGGAGTATATGTTATCTCGAAGGGCCAATCGAGAGTGTACACTGCCCGAACGCTCAAGTCATGGTTGGTCAAGTGGCTGCTTGCCAAGATGCTGCTGGAGGGTTCCTTGTTTGCCCTTGTCCTACTTCTAGATACCTAGTCTAAGGCATGTTAGATCTCGGCACACTGCAAGAGTTAATTCACCAAGGTCGTCTGCTATGCAAGAACGCTTGTTAACTTTATGACTTGTATAGACAAGTGTTATTCGCCATTCGGATTGGAAGAGCTTGGAAGGAATACACCTCCTTGAGCAGTAGAAGCGTGGTGAAAAGGCCCCCGGTTTAATCGTAGGCCCAAAAATTTGAAGCTGGGACGGTTGAACCGATCTTGGACCGATAAGAACTGCCTAAAAGGCCACAAGAGTGGGTTGGGCCATAGGAGCATGCTAGGCCACGGGAGTGGGTTGCTTGGTGTGTAGCGCATATGGGTGTGAGGCTAGGGCTCGTGTTGGGTTTGGCCAGCTCGTCTAGGGCTTGGGCCCTTGAAGCTTGAAGTGGCACAACTTAGGCCGTGGCCTTGGCGCCAAGGGTTTTGTCGAGGGTAGCCACCGTGTTGGTTGCTATGGTGGTGCCTTATGGGGTTGGTGCCGCTCCACTCATCATTGTGTTGAGCCTTGTAGATCGCCGCGGTCCTAATTCTTGAACATTGGAATTTATGTTCGTCGAGGTTTCCGAATCTCTTGCCATTGTACTTTTCTTTTATGTTTTATCAAGGAATTTTTAGAAATAAAAATTCCAAGAATAAGAATGTACGAAAAATCTACAAATGAACAAGAAAACAAAAAACCTTGAATAAGGGAGTCTTCTACGAGTGTGTGACTCAAGCTCTCAATGAAAGCACCAATTTGTGGATGCAAATTTCCGCATTATTCTTCTTGGACAAAATTGCACCTACAAAACAATTAACACCTTAGGTCAAAACCAAGAGCTTCACGCACCCACAATGAATGGGGGGCCTTTGGCCGAAGAACCTCTGATGCTAAAGTTAGAATTTAAGGGAAAAGTGCTTATAGATATTTGGTGAATTTAGCAAAAGCGTTGGAATTAGGTTTTGGAGAAAATAAGGGGCTATATATAGGGGTGTGGTCGGGCCTATTAGGAGAATGGAGACCCGCCACAATAGGTGTTTTTTGGTGTTAATTACAATCAATTGGCTAATTAATAAATTAATTGAGTGATAAATCAATTAATTAGCTAATTAATATAATTTGGAAGAAATAATTTGGGAGTTACATTGTGGGGAGGATTTGATGAGGATTGATGAAATAGGTTTTGAATAAATACCTATTTTGATCACTTTTGACCTTGATTGAGTCGTGATTGTCCCTTGTTTGTGCGTAGGAGTTCTGGTGTGCCTCGAGGGTAATTTTATCTTTTTACCCAAGAATCCATGTGTCGCCTCCATATTTTTCTCGATCAATGTCGACACTTTCAGCAGATTCAAAAACAATGACAAATCATCAAAAAAGTAGATAAGTACCTAAGGAAACATCCACACCATTCATTTGTAAAGACTTTTTGTACAATAATATCCTCATTCATGTGTATAACAGAGGCTTTCTTTCATTGTAAACACACGACTACAACATAAAACACTTCAACCCACAGAGCATTCGAAGCCTTCCTTTCCTTTTTGTAAACTTTCATCTTTGTAAACACTCTTTGTTATCATCTTTTGTATATCAATAAAAGAGCAAGGGTACATATTCAAGCAATTCTCCAGTCTTAAGTAAGTTTTTTTTCTTTTTTTTCTTTTAGTATGTTTGTTTAATTATACTTCTAGTCCAAAATTGAGAAACACTATTGTAGTTGTATTAATAACTTGCTAAACTGACTGGCATACTTTGTTCGAGCACTCTATTATAATTGAATGTTTGCCATACAAATAACTAGACATTAACTAGGGTACCTCTGAGTTTTTCGTACCTTTAAGTTTAGCCTTGAAGGCCTTATACCTGCATTATGAGTGGTTGTCATGCTAAAACATGTTAAGTTCCATGTATGAGGTTTTATGTCTAGTTGTTATGATGGCTATCTAACCATTTAACCGAGCCTTGCTCTTTGAATTTGTTGTCAGAGCTTTAGAACAAGAGTTTGCTAGTTTTAATTTTAATTTCCATCACAGTCAGCATCATATTCATTCACTTGAAAATAGCCTTCAAATACTTTATAAAGATCATGAGGCATTGTTTAAGCAGTTTACCAAAATGAACCAAGAACTCCAATCTCTTAGAATGCAGCAAAAGGCAAGTAACGCCATAATAAATAAATAAAGAATTAAAAATAGGCATATAAATTGATCAGCTTAAGAATAAAGAAAAAGAGGTTACTGAACCCATAGAACAAGAGACTAAGGAGCTATAGAAGAGGGAGAGATTAAAATTGAGAAGATATTGAAATGGAGTAGCATCAGACAAATAAAACAACATAAGAGAGATATGAAAGATCTTATGATTATACCATTAGACTTAATAGAAGATATCTTATTAGAAAAAATTTCAAAAGCAAAATTAAGAATAATGCCACCAGATATGCAAAATGAAATCTTGAGCAGACCTTCACAGTCCATAAAAGAGATACAACTACAATTACAATTATAATGTGCTTTGTATCAATACATCTTTGATCCAAAACAGGAATGGATATTATTACAAAGATAAATCCACCATATCTTTGTGATATTATAGAGAATTGTATTTGTAAACCAGAAATTTGCATAACTTTAGTCAGGATTAATATGAAAGATTTTAGACCATGTCATTTTAGTTATGAGCATCAAAAGCAGCAAATGTAGTATAAGTTACCTTAGCCTTACAATTAGAGTTTTGCTATCTTGAAAAAAATATTCATTAAACATAGTTCTCAATTAGAATCATTTCCTTAAAAGCTTAAGATAGTGGCAGAAGATTATTTAGAAGAATGAAAAGAAATTTGTATAAGTCTTATAAGTAGTCATCCAGATTGGTATATGAATATGCACAAGGAGGAAGCTAGAGATATATTTTGAGATATCCTCTATATCACCATATAGATGGACTTCTTCATACAAAAATATTTTGAGATATCGAGGAATCTAAATGTTAGTTTTAGATGAGTTTGAAGATTTGAAGTACGAGATGATATTAGTAGTAGAAGAAGAAGAGATATATATTTACAGCAAGACAAACGTTTGTCATCAACCCTACTAAAAGCCTCAAAATTTCAAAGGAAAAACATCAAATATGTATTATTGTAAACACGAAAATTCTGCAACGAATGAAACTAGAACATGTGTACAAAGTAGATTTGTATGGATTTGAATTTGTAGGTTACAATCTCTGTTTACAATTTTCCTCTTATTCAATCTTCACATTTCATGTCGATGCGTAGGTTGTTGATCCAAGGGTTGTAATGACTTGATCACAGATGAACGATTTGAACAATTGCTTTAAGTTTTAAGCTTGAAACGATGTGTGTATGGTCTTCACCTTAAAGTTGCGGCAAAGGATGATGTTGATGCAGGATTTTGTTGATTCCAAGGGTCTTGGTGACTTGATCTTGAAACGAATGTCTTTACAAGTTTTGAGCTTGCAACAAAGTCTTGAAGGAATCAGCACAAGTGCTTGTTGATTCTTCAAATGACTGCTTCGGCTTTGGTTGAAAGAAAGTTTCAGCTTTGGTTGTACGTTCTTCAAAGAGAGCTTCGGCAGCGTATTAGTCTTCAAAGATTTGTGTAGCGGTTCTTCTCAGTGTGTATAATTTTCGACCCCTATACTTGTGAAAGGACCTTGTATTTATAGGCTTCTCAAAGCTTGCCTTTGGGTGGATTTAGCTTTGATTTGTGTCCTAATTTGTCCATGAAAGAATTTAGGCATGCTTTGTGTCTTAATTTCAGCCCCCTTTACTCCGTTGGCCAAAATTTATAGGCTTTGTTGCCTATTTTGTGAGCAATCTTCTTCAATTCTTGCTTGTTTTATGAAGATGCCTTAACTTTCTTTCCGATTTTAGGATCAATTTGGACCCTTTTGCCAAATTTACGGGAGTTTTCTCCTTTGAGCTGACTTTTGGGAATGTTTTATACTTCCCTTGCTTGATTTATGCCACATGTCATTGATGACTTATCCATCTGTGATGAGTCATATGCCACATGAAACTTTGTGATGCATCATTTGTATACAACGAAATCTACATATCTACAAATACAAAATAAAAGATTTAAGAAGATAGATAAAGAAAGGCATAATTAGAAGAGGGAGATGAATAGTATTGGAACACTTTGACAAAAGAAGAATTGCACAACATTGACAACATGATGAAAGCGTGATTAGATTGCAGCAGATTAGCAAAAATTAAAAAGTAGCACAATAATGCAAAGTCAAGTACAATAATTCAAACATTAGACAAAAATGTAGACATCAATGTGGACTTCACCATGATAATGAAATAATGGCATAAGAGTAAATAAAAATATAGCTTGACCCATTATGGATTTTTCACACTAAAAATGTCCTTAGAATTAAAAGTGAATAGTGATATGGTATTTTCATTAAAACTCCCAATTTCTAACCCATATCCTCTAATGGTATTTTCATTAAAACTCCCAATTTCTAACCCATATCCTCTAGAAGTCTTAGGTTGGTGAATATAAGAATATAAAATCCTCACATGAACAATATATATGAGTTTTGAAAAAACAAATTCTAACAAAAATCATAAGAGGTGTTATTATCTACACTAGAGGGTGTATTGTACATGGAGTTTGATAGACTTTACTTGACTCTCAAATCTAATTGTATTCAATATATACTTTTAAGAGTCAACAAAAGTCATTATGTGTTGAATAAAAACTTTTTATGACTTCTCAAGAGTCTATGAAAATCTTGTAGTATTCAATTGTGCTTTTTGTGAGTCTACAAAAATTTCAGGTGTATTCAACTTTTCACTTATTTAAAAGGATTTAAAAACAAATGAACGAATTTTGATAGATTTTGAGTGATTTTATAGTAAGTTTTTTTCATAGCAAATCCAACCTCTACCCCTAAGATTTTGATGGATTTCAATTTTGTTTTTTTTTAATTCTCTAATGATACACTCTATCACCCACTATAATGCAATGACTATTATTATCACCACTTCAACAACCATGTCAGCACCCCATCACCATGCCCCCATACATACTCCACCACACCAACACCACTCGCCACCACAATCACCACCCATACTATTGTCGCCGCCACAATGACATAACTTTATTACCACCATATTGTCGGCAATCATTCCATGACACTTCCACCACCATTGTTGCCACCAACACCTTAGGAGACCACTTTGTCATGGTCATGATCACCATTTCAATAATGAAAACTTAAAAATAATAATACTTATTAATGATTTGGTCATTAAAAGTCCACGACAATCCACAAAATTCTAAAAAAAATCGAGTATTGAACTCTCTAGAATTGTGCAAAAATCTATTATTTAAGTTTTTTAATTTTCTGCAAAGTGGGACCACCCATAAACACCATGTAATGACCTCCAAATGTGGATTAACCAAGCAAAGTTACCCTTATAATGTATATGGTCTCCCATTGCAAACTAACCAAGAAGGACCGTAGCCATTAATCAAATGGTGTAATTAACCAAGTAGGACCACCCATGTACCACACTGCTACATAGTTCAGTTATATTATCACACATCACACATCCTACATCATGCATCATACATCATACATCAATTCAATATGATCACAATTGTAAGCACACAATATCGATTCCACATAACTAACCAAATATCTTGACATATAAACATACAAGTTCTACATAATACTTCTAATATGGTTACAAGCTCATCTTTTCATACTAGCAATCACACATATCATTTATATCATCTACAAGTTTAATAAACACGTAAATCATGGTAAGGTGCCACTTTAAACCGAGGTGCACATTGCCAGGATGGCCCGTTGACTAGAGTAGGTCTGCTAAAATTTATTAGGTCTCCATTAATACTACTTTCAATATTTGAGAGCGATTCAGGACATTTAATCAAAAGTTAACCCTCAGTCAACGTAGTTAATGGTATGGTCAACAACCCTAGGTAGTCCAATCCACAAGATCTGCACTTCAGACTTTCAATCCATAACTTCGTAAGATCCTCAAATATTACGGCTAACCACATATTATAATTATGTGACAATCCAATGGTTGGATCTTCGTCAACTACGCATGTTATGTGGAGGCCCTTTACGAAACTAGGTTCTATTGGTCAAATCTCATAAAAAATCTTCAAAAACGCCGACATCGATTCGACGTCACCGATGCTCCAATGGCCTGAATTGTGGTCAAGTTTTGTTGCTAGGTTGAAGATGAGTCGATTGGTGATGGTGGATGACATCGGCATGCACGGAGGAAGACGATCGCTATCGACAAAAATACAGAAAAGGGCTCGGCTCAGCTTGCCATGAAAAAGAGGCCTAAGGGGGCAACCTGTGGTATTTCTTGTTTTTTAGGGTGAGATGGTTCGAACGATGGTGGTGGCGATAGATTGTGTCATCGGAATTGGCCGGAAAAGCAGCCTGCAATTTGTCCAGAAAACGGGTCAAAACTCGGGCCAGGAAGAAGAAATCGAGGTCACATGTGGGTCCAATTCCTTCCCTTGTCCCCCCGGGTCACCAATATTTGCCCAAAAGACTAATTTACCATTGCCTTTACAAGCTTATAACTCATTTGTTACAACTCTAATTTGCAAATGGTCTTCCCCTACGCGTTCGTGGGGTGAAGCTCTATCAAAAAAATATTAAGAGTGACTTTGGAAGGTCAACGAACTTTTTTATGGTTATTTATGGAAATCAAACTCTATCTAAGAAACTAAAAATCCAAAATTAATAACTTCACGAAATTGCGAGGTATGATAATTGAAAAGCAAAATCCAAGGATAGGATTTCACATCGGTATTGTTTAATTCTGGTTGATTTTTTCTTCTTGTAGTGATTTGGCAAATATAAATTATTAGTATATCTAATTTACGTTATTGGAATTCATGTTACTGCTTTATTTAATTTTGAACGGTTTATTAATGGAATATAACTAAGCCTTAAATATGTTGTGTCATTGAGTATTAAAATAGAGATCTAATTTAAATTTAAAAGTCATTCAGGTTATAATTTGAAAAGGATTTTGTAGGCTCTAAAATCTAAATACAACTTATTCATTTATGTATAATTCAGTATTACGTAGTGCTGAAGAAAATTCCTATTCAATTCTAGGATGTGTATATGGTCAAACCAATGAGTTCAATTTCGGTGCTACCTAGTATTTCATACTATGACTAATTTTCTATTAATTGCACGTTGCAAAAACATAGGGTAAATTACACTTTACCATCTCAAGTTTGGGGTCGATTTCAATTTCTTACAACATCTTTAAAACATTTCAATTTCATACCTCAAGTACTATTTTATTTCAATATAATACATCCGTTGCATTTTCCATCCATTGATCCATTAAGAGCTGACGCGGCTACCACATTTGTGCTGATGTGGCTGCCAAATTTGTGCCACGTGGCAAAAAAATAATTGTTTATTCATTTACAATATTATAATAATTTACCCTATTTATTTATATATTTAAAAAAAAAAAAAAAAAAAAAAAAAAAACCATATTCTTCCCCGATCCCTTCCCCTTCCTTGCAACCCAAACACCCCATCCCACCCCACCCCCACCTCCCCACAACCACCACCCCACCCCCCCCCCCCCCGCCCCCGCCCACGCCCAAACTTCCCCGCAACCCCCCACCCCAAAACCCACCTGTTTCCTACCTCACCACCCCCACCCCCACTCCCATTCTCCCCCCCCCCCCCAACCTTCATCTCCATGCAAAGTCTGAAAATAAACACAAACACAAATTCCTAACCCACTTTACATCATATAGCAATGTAGGCAACAATGTCACAACATCCAAAACATACTCGCACGGGTTTGGATGCTTGGCCTTGGAGGACCGGGGCACAAACTGGTTGGGCCGAAAAGGGGCATAACTGGTCGCATCGAGGTCTTCGAGGTTCATCGTCGGCTACTCTGTGGTTTCTGTTTGTTTCGGTGAGCGGTGGTGGAGAGCGGAGCTATGAGAGTGGGGGTTTTCATGCGCGGAATCGAGGGTGGTTGGGATTTTAGGGTGGTGTATGGCGTCGTTCTGGGGAGGGAGGAGGAACTTGATGGAGTTGGAAGAGGAGATCTTTCTAGTGAGGTTGTCGAGGAGGGGCTTGTAGTCAGGGAAAGTGACGGAGAGGGAGAAGTTGAGGTTTTGGTGGTGAAGAGAAGGGATGAAGGTTGGGGAGGTGACGAGGGGGAGAGGGAGAAAGTTCGGGGGGGGGGGGGGGGTTGCGAGGGGAAGATGGGTTCTAGGTTGGTTTTTTTTTTAAATTAATTATTTTTAAATGAATAAAAAATTATTTTTTTTGTCACGTGGCACAAATATGGCAGCCACGTGGCACAAATATGGCAGCCACGTGGCACAAATATGGTAGCCACTTCAGTTTTTAACGGATCAATGAATGAAAAATATAACGGATGTATTATATTGAAATAAAATAGTACTTGAGGTATGAAATTGAAATGTTTTAAAGATGTTGTAAGAACTTGAAATCAACCCCAAACCTAAGTGGTAAGGTGTAATTTACCTAAAAAAATAGTAGTTACAAGTTTATTCCATTATCCTATATTGTGAGATAAAACAAAATCTAATATTGGGCTATTTCTTTTCTGAGTTTTCTCTCTCTCAGTCTCATGACTATCATCGTCTCCCTCTTTCCTTTATTATTTGCTTCTCCATTCTCATTAAGGTCATCTCCAACTGAATGAGTTAAATATAGCCTTATTCTAAAATTATAGCTCTACAAGAAATTACTTTTTAATGAACAGTGTTAGACTATATTCATATATTATCTCTAATTGAATGGACTAAGCAGCACCTTAATAATTTATTAGTTTTAAGTTTATTCTTTAAATTTATTAGTTAATGTAATTAAACTACTACTTTTAGCATATTAAAATAAGGTTACCCAGACATGATTTTTGAATGTTCATGTCTCTAAATGAGTAAGTCTCCAGATTTTTTATTTTTATGTAATCTCAATAATTTTTCGAATAAATTTTTTTAAGTGACACGTGTCATTAAAGGTTGAAGAAGATGTAACAAATGGTGTAGAAATGGTATTGGATTCTTTCAAATCTGGTCGTTGGATCCATGGAAAATTGCAATAATTGTTGTTGGGCTCCAATAAAGAGGCTGGTTATCAGGCCAAGCTTGGCCAACTTGATGCCTCGTTAGCCATGTTTTGATCCAGTGGGCTCTATTGATTTTTAGCCAAGCCTTTGGTTGGAACTGGATTTTGGCTAAATCATGCCATTTGTTTTCCTTTTAGCTCAATCCATTGAAGATGGCCTAAGAAAACCAAATATCATTAGATAATTTCCAGCTCTCTCAATAGCCACCATCACCGCCAATGTATCCACTTAGGTAAAGAGATTGAGCTAGAGAAGGAAGGAGAGGGAGGAGGGGGAGATTTGAGGAGTTCAAATCTTCTGCACCCATTTTGTGTATAGTCTCTGCGCGGCCTCTATCATTAATTGACATGTGTTCATAAATTTAACCATTTCCAGCAAGGGACCCTTTAATTTTGTTGTCATAAAGTTAACATGTGTCAATCAATGAAAGAGGCTAGAACGATCGCACACAAAATAGATTGAGAACATTTAATCTCAAATTTAAGATTTGATTGAGTGAGGGCTAAATAGTATTGGACTCGAATCATTCAAAATTAAAAGGAAAAGAAACTTAGGGAGGAGAGGAGAGTAGCAGCTCTCCTTTACCCATTGCTGCTTCTGAAGTTCTAATTGGAGATGGATTGTCTGCCCTTCCCTTCCCATACCCTACCCATAACCTCCTGTTTTATGCGGTCACGGTTAAGCCATGTCAACATTTACTTTTTATTTTATTATTTTTATAAAAAAAAAATTAATATAAAATATTGACGTGACTTAACCGTGATCGTACAAAACAGGAGGACTTGGAGAGGGTATGGGAAGGGGAGGGCACACAATCCATCTTCGTTCTAATTTCATACGAAGAAGAAGAGCACATGATTTCACAATGACTATCCAGTTGAAAATCAACAAGTGTCCCACAAATGAATTTAATAACTTGACTACCATCTTCAAGCGCCATTTGCCTCCAAAGTAAAACTTCCACTAAAATTCCACAAGGCATTTGTTCACATTTTATCTTATAAATTTTATAATAAATTCATAAAACAGAGGAAAAACATTCCGAAATTGGTTAAGAACTCATTGCGACGTTGTCTTCATGAGTGGGATGGAGGGAGATCATCCATGGTGGTTCATGGTTGGGGTCTTGGGTAGTTTTTTCCGCTGCAACGAGAAGCAAAGAGAGAGGCTTGGCATCAGATAACGGTGGAACAAATTTGCAGAAATTAAATACCACTAATATAGTCTTCATCCAAAGGAACCAAATTCTAAAACGATGAGCCAGTTTCGACCAATAAGCCTGTGTAATTTCTCATACAATGTACTTTTGAAGATTTTAACAAATCGTCCAAAACCCTTGCATTCTAATATTATCTCTCTATGTCAAAATGCTTTTGTGGAAAAAAAACAAATTCAGGACAACATCATCATAGCCCATAAAGCTTTTCATTTTCTAAAGCTCAGGAAGGCGAAGCTTAATTATGAACTTGGAATTCAACTTGATATGAATAAGGCCTATAACTGGGTGGATGTGATTTTCTTGAGGCATTTACGATGAACTTTGACAGAAAATGGGTGAGTTTGGTGATGAATTGTGTTTCCACGGTGGAGTTCTTAGTCTTAATTGATGTTCACCCGGGAAAGAGATTTAAACTGTCTAGGGGTTTGAGGCAAGGAGACCCGTTGTCGTCCTATTTGTTCCTTATTGTCAGTGAGGTTTTATCTCTCCTAATCAAAAAAGTTGCTGATATGGGATATGTGGAAGGAATTCGGATTAGCGCTAACAGACCATGCCTATCCCATCTTCTATTTGCGGATGATACTTTGATTTTCCTTAAGGCTTCAAGGAATAACTACCAAAACATTTTAAGTTTACTAAATGCCTATTGTCATGCATCCGGGCAGGAGATTAGCTTGCAAAAATCTATTGTTTATTTTAACGTTAACACACCGGCTAAGATTTGTTAGGAGCTTTGTAGAATATTGAATATGCCACAAATGGGAAGACCTAGGGAGATATTTGGGATATTACGACTGAATGGGGAAGGAAAAAGAAAAAAAAAAACAAAAAAGAGGCATTGGCTTATGTCAAATACCGTGTTCTAAGAAAGATACAAGGCTGGAAGCATCAATTCCTTTCGTAGGACAATTGAGAGGTATTGATCAAGGCGGTGGCTCAAGCGGTTCAGGCATACCCCATGAATGTATTCAAATTCCTAGACACTTGATGTAAAGAGATTGATGCTGCCCTTGTTAGGTCTTTGTGGGGGCAAAGAGAAAATGAGAGAATAATTCACTGGATTAGTTGGGAAACTATGGGTTATTCAAAAAAGTGAGGGCGGAATGGGATTGGGGAACTTAAAAGAGTTTAATCTTGCTCTTCTTTCCAAGTAATGTTGGAGATTAATCCATAATCCGAATTCTCTTTGGGCCCAGGTCCTAAAGGAGTGTTATTTTCCTCATGTCTCATTTTTTGAAGCTAAGAAGGGCGGGAAAGCTTCCTAGATTTGGTCCAGGTTGCTTGAAGGAAGAGAGTTGCTGTTAAAGGGCACGTATTGGAAGGCCATGAGCGGAAATCAAATTGAATTTTGGGTAGATAAATGGGTGCCAAATCTTAATCTTGGACACCCAACTCCCCTAAATGGAGTAAATGTCGATAGAGATGAGCTTGTTGCCTCAGTTATTCATCCGGTGAGTAGAAGCTCGGAGTTGGACCCAATTCGTAATCTGATATCTGAAGAGGAGTGTAGGTCAGTTTCTCATATTCAGGTGGGTGATCCCAAGAGTATAAGTTGATATGACTTGCGGATAAAAAGGGGAAATACTCTGTGAGATCAGGATACATATGGCTACAAAAAAATAATGAGAAAACATTGACCATGCGACCCTTCACTTCAGGGTATATCGACCCTACGGTGTGGAAAGGTGTCCCCCAAAATCAGGAATTTCTTATGGATGAATTAAAGGTAGGGGTGGGTTCGGTTTCATTCGGTTCCGTTTTTTGCCAAAACAGAAACCGAACCAAAACTTTGGTTCGGTTTGATTCGGTTCAATTTTCTTTCAGTTTTTCTCGGTTTGGCTTTTTGTTTCAGTTTGGTTTTGTTCGGTTTGATTTACGGTACAATTTTGGTTTTTTTTCTTTTATTTTATAAAACTTGATCTCTTTTTAATATGGAATTTAGAAAAGAGGCTTGCATTGGTAGATTAATAATAAGAAAATAGGGAAAGTGGGAAAGTGGGAAGGTAGTTGTACGTATACAAGATCGTATGAACCAATCATATTCTATCAACAATCTCAATTGCAAAGAAAAATGATCACTGCATCCATTCAAAAAGCAAACAAATAGAGAAGCTCTTTCAAGTTCCAAAGCCTTCCAAAACTTTCCTCCATAACCAATGAAATATCCTTCCTAATTAAACCAAGTATGCTCCTTGAAAAGCCCTAGGCTTAGTTTCACTTGGCAACAAAGTTTCACAAATGAAACATCACGGGCATACATTTATAAAGTGTTAAGGAATTTGGTTCAGTTTAGTTTCCGAACCTCCAAAATCGAAGCCGAACCAATAAGGTTCGGTTCGGTTCATTTTTTTCTTTTTTGGGTTCCCTTTTTTTTTTTTTTTTTTTTGAATTTTCGGTTTCAGCTCAGTGTTCAATCCCTTTTTTTTCAGTTTTCAGTTTTTTGAAACCACCCCTAATTATAGGTGTCATCGCAATACAGTTAAATCTTTTTAAAAGAAGATGTGCTACTTCACCCCTATGTCCGAGTAACGAGTATGAGGAGTCGGTTGAACATCTATTACTTTTTTGCCCCTAGGTTGATTTGGTTTGGTTTTGAAGCCCAATGAATTACGAAGTAGATAAGAATTCAGTTACAACTTTTGATGCTTGGCTTTTGAAAATGTTCAAGGAGAATTTTGGTGATAAGGTGGAGAGGACCAGAATCCTAACACAGTTGGCTTTCACGTGTTGGCATATCTGGTAAACTCGTTGTAAGGTTATTTTCAATCAGAAATCTCCATATCATATGCATGTTGTTCAGGACATTTCATGTGCTTATGCTTTGTTCATGAAGGCTAAGGAAGCAAGTCAAAAACCAGTGGGAAGTGAGGCCTTTAGTCTAGAGAGAGTTGCCTTAGTCTCCACCCTCATCCCAAATGGTGAAAAGTAATGCAGATGTGAGTTGGAAAGCAAGGGAATCCAAAGGTTATGTGGGTATTATTGTGAGAAACTCAATGAAAATGTGTCTAAATGTTAGAAGGAATGAAGTTCTTACTTTGAGTGCAATAGTGGCTGAGGCTATAGTGGTCCTACAAGGTTGTCTTTTGGTTCAGCAGTGCAACTATTCTCAAATTATGGTGGAATCTGATTGCAAACACATTATGTCTTGCTTAAACAGAAGCTTAGAAAGTTGCAACTGGGAGATTTATCCCATTCTAAATCGCATCCTGCAAACTAGGTGTTTATTCCAAAATTGCGTGTAGTCTTAGGTACCAAGATCAGGGGATGAAAGGCTGAATTATGTCGCTAGATACAATGGAGCAAAGATGAGCGATTTTGTTTAGGTCGTTAGATCCCCATCTTCATTGGTGAGAATCTTAAACAAAGATAGCTTGCCATGTCCTCCTTCGTAGTTGTGGCTAAAGTGAGATCGGGAAGACGTTTTTGCCTATGTTGGCTGCGTCTCTTTTGTATTCCCTTCTCTCGCTAGTCTGTGTTTGTTGGTAAGGCTTATCTTACTTTCTTTGTATCTGGTGGCTATTGCCTTGGTTATGAATTCTCATTTTCTAAATAAAAAGATAAAAATAAAATAAAATAAAATAAAGGAGAGATAAAAGAGAGACTAGTCAAAGTGGGCCATGTTTCTGACGGTTGGACTAAGATCCAGTTTGATATTGTTTATTTCACCAAAATTTGCTACACTTTAAAGTTAAGCATAAAAAAAGTGTTTTGTAAAAATAAAATGTCTTGCTTATTTTAAAAGCAATGACCCTTAATCAATATTTTTAATTCTTGCTAAACGCTCATTAATTTTAAAAAATGACATTATTTATCCTTCTAGACACATTTCATCCTTAGATAATAAAGTGATCACCACCACCTACCACTACAAATCGTAGCCCTTCACCAACATTGCCACTACCAACACCAGTGTTGTCACTGCCACCACACCATAACCACGCTACTGTCACCACCACCACCACCACCACCACCATACCCGTCACCGCTACCACCACAACCACAATTGCCATTACCATTGCTGCTGCCACCGCCACCACCACCACCAATAACACAATCGCCACCACTGCCACTACAACCATAATCACCACCTAACCATTGTTGCTGCCACAATCACCATTTTTACCTCTATAGCCCAACCACCACGCCTCTTTATTGGCATCACCACCACCACCATCCCAACCATTACCCTCGCCGCCACCACCATTGTCATTGCTGACACTAACATGTCCATTTTTTCCATTATATACGCTTCTACACTACTTTTCATACTCACAACACTTTTAAAATACAATTTATCAAACGCCTTTATTTTTGTTGACCTTAAAATCTACCAAGCCTATGTGGCAAGCATGCCGAATAACTAATAAGCTAACTACTTCCTTCGGTTGAATGCGGACGTGCCAACTTAACTATTGAGCTCAGTAGCTAAGTAAATGAATGTGGTGGTGATGGTGTACAATGCTCTGCTAACTTCTTATCTGAGCGATTGCGAATGAGGAAGGAACTCGTCTCGGCCTTTAAGTTCTTGAGCCTGAAGACAAGATTACTAGTCACTTCAAATTTCACGAATCGTATGCCCCAAGCTCGACTGCTTCAATTATGTTTGTGCAAATATAAGTGCGTTGAATCAGTACCAAACTGTATGGACACAAATACTCAAAACAAATAAGTGTCTTAACCATAAATATGGTTCGACCATCGGAGTGCCGAACTCTGAAATGTACTTGTGAATATCCAATCATAAATCAGGTTTAGCTTTAAATGTGTCGAACAATACAACTTGGTAACACCCCACTTCGCTGAGAAACTAATGAAGTGACCTTTTCCAACAAGGACTCAAAGAACCCTTGTTGATAAAGACTTAGATAGGTAGTCAACCGACCTTTGAGTAGATCTGTTCATATAAACTGAGAGATGTTCCTCAATTGCCTAACTCTACGGCTCCAGAGTTATTTAACACAAACTGAGAGATGTCTCCATTTGTCAATCACATAGATGTTTAACATAAACTGAAAAACGTCTCCAGCTATCAATCACATAGATGTTTAACACAAATTGAGAGTTATGCTTGACGAAGTTAGGGAAGTCAATTGTATTCTCAAAAGTGAGAGAGTTTCGTGCAAAGCAAAAAATTATGCAGGACATATGTGTGTGTTGATTTGAATCCTTTGAACATTGCATAGGGAATGCTTCAGCTTTGGTCAAAAGAAAGCCTCAGCTTTGGTTGTGCATTCTCTGAATAGAGCTTTGGTAGCATATTAGTCTTCAAAGATTTGGCAGAGGTTCTCCTTTTGTGAGAATTTCGACCCTTCAATGTAGAAATTGTCCACCCCCTATGCTTGTCTTAGGACCTTGTATTTATAGACTTCCAAAGCCATGCCTTTGGGTGGATTTTGCTTTGATTTCTATCTTGATTCGTTTATGGGAGAATTTAGGCATGCTTTGTGTCCCTTTTTCAGCCATTTTCCCTTTCTTGGCCACAATCTATAGGGCTTGTTGTCTATTTTGTGAGCAATCTTCAATTCTTTCTTGTTTTGTGAAGATGCTTTAGCTTTCTTTCCAGTTTTGGGAGCAATTTGGGCCCCTTGCCGATTTTAACGAGATTTCTTCCCCTTTGCCAAATTTTAGGAATGGTTTTTAGCTTCCTTTGCTTGATTTGTGCCACACGTCATTGATGACTTGTCCATTTATGATGAGTAATATGCCATGTGGAGCTTTGTGATGCATCATTTGCATGCAACGAAATTTACATGTCTACAAATGGCCCCACTTCAAGGCGCGTTGTAGACATGTGGTTGTCACATGTAGGAAACGTGTTTTGAAGTCCTGCAATATGAATGTTCTAACTCAAGGGTCGTTGAGACTTAATCTTGAATTAGTTTGCTTCTTCAAGGGTCGTAGAGTCGTATTTCTTGAATGGAAATGACGAATTTTGTCAAGGGCCGTTGAGGCGTATTTCTTGAATGAAACATTTCTTCAAGGGTCATCAAGGCTTGATCTAGAATGAAATGAAAATTTTCTTCAAGGGCTGTAGAGGCTTAATTGTGAATGAAAATTTTGAAAAAGGATAAATCAGTACATACTTATTATGCATATTGATTTTCCATAAATTTTTTGACAAAATACATTTGGTGTATTTTGGGACTTGAATTTTTTCCTCGTGGGTATGGGAAAAAATGTTTTTCCACCCTTAGGTAGGAATCTCCTTCAATTTTGGTAATGGGGTGATTTCCTTCAAGATGTTGGAAAGCTCTAGTGATTTCCTTCAAGGTTTTGGAAAGATTTAATGTTTGCCCTTGAGTAAGTAAGATTTGATTTTTTTTTTTTTTTTCCCTTTTCCTTTCCATTTTTTCAGCCAAGGGGGTGTTTTTCCCCTTCGATTTGGGAAACTTGAAGAATTGTCCTTGCTTTGGAGGGATTTCCTTTTGTATTTTGGCAAGGAAAAATACTTTCCTTTGATGTTTTGGACATTTTGAAGCCATTTCCTCATTTATTTGTTTCCTTTTCTTTTCCTTGCTAATTTTTGGTGCAAAAAACAGCATTTTTCCCTTTATTGTCGTGCATAAGCATTGCCTTTTTTTGCCTGGAATTTGTTTCCTTCTTGTAGCTAGAATGTGCTTCCTTCTTTTGATTTTCCTTTTGCTATTTGGTATATATCTTCCCTATAGCATTAGGAAGCAATTGACCCTTATTTATAGGACAATTAGGTGTGTGTTCTTGTCACAACACATCCTTGCCGTGCACTGCCTCCATGCTTGCCATGTGTTTGCTGCTGTATAGTGTCGTAGGTTTTACTGCTTGGAGTTATGCCTTTTGCTGCTTTTTGCAGTGCATCATTTTTTACCGTGTGGTGTTGTGTAAAAGATTGCAGCGGGGTTACGCTCTGTAATGCCTTTTGGTCACAGTTTTCCCTCTATGGTGACATTGTCGTGCATTGCAAGAAAGTGCTTGAGTAATCGCTGCAAGGTTGCGTAGTGTGATTACATAGCATTTTGGTTTTCTTTGCTACTATAGTGTGCTTTCAAGGACCATCTTGTAACTGCCCTATTTGCTGTGCTGCTCAAGCTTTGTGGTTGATTTCTTTTCGTCCTTGTGACTTTGTCATCGTCATCTTTCAATGCTCACGAGGTTTATCTCACATGTCTTTTGCTTTAGTAAAGCAATTTTTTTCTTCTTGCCGCCCCACTCTTATGCTTATGTTGCCTTGTTTGTTTTGTTGCAGCCATGGTATTTTTCAATTGCTTTAAGAGCAATACCATCACCATTCTTGCGAAGGAATGCGATTCGCAAGATAAAGGAACGATGTTGAAGCTTTATGCGCCATTGGCTGGCCCTAAGGAGCTTGTTTTTCTTACTAAAGACAACTCGATGTATATTAAGTTGTGGTTTTCTGAAGTATCTTGGGAGGTGATAGATTTTGATTGACCAAATACGAAGAAGAAGGTATGTACATCAAGGATTCTTATCTTGAATCCCATGTTTGTGACAATTTGCCAGCTTCGTTTAAGCTTCTTGATGATCGCTTCCATAGCGGAACTATGACTTGGAATTGCACCTTGTCGACTAATGGAGAAGCCGTCTTTGTTGAGTTTTATTGGGAGTGGCTTGAAGATGTTTTGAGCTGATCCAAAGAAATGTTTACTAACGTGGGTCTTTATCACGCTATATACGCATCTTTGTTTAGTTATGATCGTCATCCTTCCATCATTCGTGCATTTTTCAAGCATTGGTGTTTAGCGACCAACACATTTCAAATAGCATAAGGGGAGATGTCGATTTCACTTTGGGATCTTCATAAGATAGGAGGTTTGCCGATCTAAGGTAAGTTTTACGACAAGGTTATTCCTAGCATGGAGGAATCATCACAATAGCTAAGGATTGCCTGCGAGTTGCCGCTATTTGTTTTGGGTGTATCACAAGTTTTCCCAGAAGCTTCAGGGTAAGTCAGGCATGAAGATATCTTCATGGATCCGATTTTGGTATTAGGGTTCCATGAAGTACAGGAATGCTTCAAAGAAAAGTGGTTGCAACAAGACCACCTAGCCAAAGGGAGACTCAAATTTTTTAGGTGTTATTGGTTCAACTGGCCGCCACACCCCTACCGAATTGAAAGTGTTTGATGAACTTAGCGTAGCGTCAGAGCATGTGGAAGAATCTTACCTAGCCGTTTTCTTAGCTTGTTGGCTTTGTAAGTTTGTTTTCCCCAAAAACGACGTCAACTTTATCTGTCCCAGAGTCTTCAGTGTGGCTAGCAAGATGGCTGCAGGTGAATCTTTCATCTTTGCTATTCCAATTTTAGCCAACATTTATAACGGCTTGAGTATTGTTTCAAACTCAACGAGCACTAAAGATTGTGTTGTGGTACTTCCTTACCACTATGTGTACTGTTAGTTGGGTGAGTACTTTGGCACTCATTTTCCTTCGTCAACTTTAGACAAGTCAAAGCCTTCTTCATCAACTTTAGTCAAGTTGAGGCCTTTGATGATGAAGTATTCTGGCATGCTTTCTGCAAAGAGCCTTGATGATTTGTAAGCGTTGTTTAGAAGTTGCGAATGTTTGAGAATGGAGCACCTGGCAAGGGTTGGCTTGGCACAGTGAGTCCTCGTATATGATTCACACCTTCATTTCTCAGACTGGTCTTACCTTACGAGTCTTCGTTTAGGGTATATTTCGTTACGGCAAGGAAACCGATGTATCGTTCAGCCGTATAATGCTCACATCGTTTCAGCAGGCAGTTTGGTTTTGTCCAACATGTGCTAGGCAAGCTGAAAGAAAATGCACAGTCGAAATCCTTGCAAGCCATGTATATGCATTGGGAGTCTTGTACCCGTGCATGCATAAATGCTTTTATCACCCTGCCGACCAATGACGAGTTTAAGAGTAATCCAGTGACCCGTGCCTATGTAGGTTGGTGGTCAAAGGTACACCATGAAGAATTGAGGACGGTAAGTGGCATTAATTCTTCTCGTTCACGCAATGATGCACTGAGAGAGGGTTGTTCTACAGTTCCTACACAGCTAGCACCTTTCGATTGTGCCAGCGCAGCTCCTTTGCAAGATGGACATACGGCCTTAGCTCTTCAATGCCCGTGTTTGTCTTCCTTACATTTGGATGCTTCTGAAAAGGCAGGTGAGAAAGTTGACTCGCACAAAGATGAGCTTGTTTTGCAACAGCGTTAACAAGTTTTGAACAAGTGACCACTTGAAAGTGCTCAGGAACATTTCCATAAGCATTGGGTGAACAAGAAGTATTGGGTGTCGCCTTTTAAGCTCATGTGAACAAGGAGCATTGTTGTCGTATGCAGTTTAGTCTTGTGCAGGCGAGAAGCTTTGTGCCATGTGCAGTTTAGACTCATGTAGGCAAGGAGCATTGAGTGTTGCCTTTTAAGCTCGTGCAAACAAGGAGTGTTGTGTGTCACCTTTTAAGCTCGTGAGAACAATGAGCATTGTGTGTGTTATGTGCAGTTTAGGCTCATGCAGGCGAGGAGCATTGAGTGTCGCATTTTAAGCTCATGCGAACAAGAAGCATTGTTTGTTTGGTTTAGGGGTAGTAATGCTTCAAGAATCTGCCATTGATGGGGTCGATCTTGAAGCCGTCTTCCGCCATGATTAAGTAGGAGCCGTTAGTGTAGACCTCTTGTATTATGTAAGGTCTATCCCAGTTTGATGTAAACTTTCCTTTTGTCTTGTGAGTTGTGATGATGGGTTTTCGTAATGCTAAGACAAGATCTCAAATTTAGAAATACCTTGGGTGAACCTTCTTATGGAATGCCTTGGATAGCCATGCTTGGTAGCATTCCAAATGTTGTTAAGCTTCGAGCCTCATTTCGTCAAATGCTTTCAACTTTTGAAGTCGTAGCTTTGCGTTTTCCTCTTTAGTCAAGCCTTCTTGTATAGCCATCCTTAGTAATAGGATTTGACTTTCAAGCAACAAAACAGCTTCCACACCATATACAAGAGAATAAGGCGTAACTTAGGTAGGAGTCATATGTGTCATCCTATATGCCCAAAGTGCTTCGCTTATTCTTTCGTGCTAGTCTCTCTTTGTTCGGCCGATTACCTTCTTCAGAAGGTTGCACATCATTTTGTTGATTATTTCTGCAAGACCATTGGCCGAAGCATGATACATGGAAGACTTATGCTGCTTGAATTTGTATTTCTCACAGAGCTTATCCATAAGTCGGTTGGAGAACTATTTTCCGTTATCGGTGATGATGTAGCGAGGCATAACATATCGGTGGATGATATGTTCCTTGATGAAACGGATGACAGTTTCCTTCTTAACTTCCCTTAAGGGTATGGCTTCAGCCCACTTGGAGAAGTAATCTGTTGTAGCTAGGATGTAAGCTTTTCTTGCATATGACTTTGGTGTGATTGGTCCTACGCTGTCTTCATCCATGTAGAACTTGGCATCCACAAAGTGTGATTCGGCTTCGGTGAATGGCTTGGTGTCGCCTTGTATCACCTTTACTCTTTCTCGGTAAAACTTTAAGCATTGATGAAGGATTGACAACACCACTCTATTATCATGGACCCAAGGCCTTCGTAAGAGCAAGTTGTAGGAAGTTCTTGCATCGATCACATGGAATAACATGCTTGATTTGAGTTCGCCAATGGTCATCTCGACTCATATCATGTTTATCGCTCTTTGTTCTCCTTGGTTAAGACCTTGGATTAGGAGGCGGTTTCAGGATAGTTCAACACCTTGATGCCGATTATGTTATTGTTGACTTTGGCATGATGTTTATGGCCGATCCACCATCCACAAGGATGCGGTTGACTTTGTGCTCCCTTATGTACCCAAAGATGAAGAGATGATGGTTATGAGGCTTTGATCCCAGCAGCAAGTCTTCGTCAGTGAAGTTGATTGCGTCATAGGCGGCACAACACGTGGCATACTCATGTGGCGAAAGTTTCAAGCCTTCGTCCTTGCTTTCTTGCACTTCGTGGTCGTCGGGACTCACCAAGACCTCTACTAGTGCTTTTCGCATCTCCTTGGGCAATCGTAATGGTTCTTTGATGCTAAAGTGTGCCAGCAGGCTTTCTTTGGGCGTGAGGGTCTTCTATTCCTCAATAGTGACACCTTTGCCTTTCGAGGGCTCTTCTATCTCCACTTTAACCATATGACAGGCAACGGTAGTGCAATGTTGGAAGAAGTCCTTTAGGAAGTACTCGTGCAAGAAACGGGAATGCATAGCTCTTGCTCCATAGGTTCCCCTACTTTTATTGGCTTAACAGCTCTTACGCTCATTTTGGGCTTCCTATTGTTGCAGCCCTTGTTCCACCTTAGGCCATATAGCTTGTGGTCTTGGCTTCCTTGTCTTTTTGTAGGTCATTAGTGTCCACCCTTCTTTATCATCGGTAGGTGCATTTTGGTCACTTACCCCTAGTAATGGTTGTGCAGAATGTGCCATGTAGCTTGAGTATAAACAAAAGTGGTCAGGCGTCACTTAAAGAGGCACATGATCGGATGATCCAAACGTAATCGTAGTAGTATGTGTTACGGCCGTGTCTTCAAAGTCAAGCCCGATCTGCCCTTGTTGTGCTTGCTTCATGATAAGCTCTTTGAGGATGAAGCACTTACCAACAGGATGACTTACGATATGATGGTATTTGCAGTACCTAGGATTGTTAACGCGATTCATTTCTTCGGGGCGCTTGCATTCGGGTAACTCAATCACCTTCTTTTCTAGCAAGTCGTCTAGCATTGCAGCCACGTTAGAGTAAGGAAAAGGGTATGTCTTCTACTCTATTTCCCTCAAAGTGTTTTTGTACCTGTCTTGGGTGTGAGAAGGCTCACCTCTCTTCATCTCCTTTGTTTTGTTTTTTAAGGAGATTTTGATGAGCACGGAGGATGTCTTGATGGGGGTAGTATGGACAGCAAAAGCTTCCTTGGCGATCTTTTTTCCAGTCTTGTCTACCTTTAGGGCAAACATCTTATCGTTTTTTAAGTCGGCGATTGGCTCATTCTTCCTATGATTAGCAATACTCGACTCCATATCATGGGATCGAGTTGCCAATTCTTCAAATGTTCTCGGTTTTATGCCTTTGAGGATGTAATGTAACCCCCAGTGCATGCCTTGAACACACATCTTAATGGCGAAGGTTTTAGAAAGCTGATCTTTGCAATCCAGACTTAATAAACGCCACCTATTGACATAGTTGACAAAAAGTTCATCCTTCCACTGCTTCATACTTATTAGCTCTATCATGCTTACAGTGCGACGGGTGTTATAGAAGCGGTTGAGGAATTCCCTTTCAAGCTGATCCCAACTGTTGATAGACTCGGGCTTTAGGTCAATGTACCAGTCAAAGGCGTTACCTTTTAACGAGCACAAGAACTGTTTGACGAGGTAGACTCCCTTTATCCCAGTAGTGTTGCAGGTTTCAATGAAATAGGCAATATGTTGCTTAATATTGCCCTTTCCATCGAATTGCATGAATTTAGGTGGCTGATAACCCTTTGGCATCCTCAAGGCATCAATCTTCTTGGAGTAGCGCATTAAGTACAGCACAGAGTCATGTAAGCTCCATTCGTACTGCTCCTTGATGGTGCTTGTAGTCATCTCTTGCAACTGTTAGATAGAGAAAGATCACATATGCGTCACAGCTCAGTCCACCTTTAGCTTCTTCTCAGCTTTGTCCATTAGAGGCTCCTTCTTTTTGTCAGTTTCCTCATTTGGTGGATCAACCTTCGGGTCAGCTTTCTCATCGTGCTGCACCTCCAAACGATTGACGAGTGTAGTAATCGGCAAGTCATTTTCCTTCATGGTCCTTGTCAGCTTTCCAATTACTTCGCTCATTTATGATAGCTGCTCTTCAATTAAAGTCGCACCAGTAATCATGACTTGCTTGGCTACGAGATACGAGTTGCTGCTTGAGTCGATATCAGAAGTCAACAACTCGGAGTACCTCATCGAGCTTTCTTCCCTTGGCGCCTTTAGAGAGGCCAGGGTGATAAGGAGCTCGTGCCTTAGGTGTTCTTGCTCCTTCGGCAAAGTTGATATAAGGCTGGAAGGCACGGAAAAGAGAGCTTTTGCCTTGCTTCGGGTTGTGATGCCTAAAGTTTCACCACTTGCGACAAGGATGTTCTTGTTCTTCACGTTGGTTGGGGGAATAACTTGATCATTTCTTGAAGCCATGTATGCTTTTTGCGGATTTGAAGACAAAGATAAGAGGCATAGATGTCCCATTGGGCATGCCAAATTTGTAAACACGAAAATTTTATAACGAATGAAACGAGAACACGTGTACAAAGTAGATTTGTATTGATGAATTTGTAAGGATACAATCTTTGTTTACAATTTTCCTCTAATTCAGTTTTCAAATTTGATGTAGATGGTTGATTATTGATCCAAGGGTCACGATGACTTGATCTCGAACGAACGATTGAACGATTTCTTCAAGTTCTGAGCTTGAAACAATGCGTGGATAATCTTCACCTCAGGTTTAGGGTTGCGGCAAAATGAGTGTTGATGTAGATTTTCATTAATTCAAGGGTCTTGGTGACTTGATCTTGAATCGAACGTCGTTACAAGTTTTGAGCTTGCAACAAAGTCTTGAATGAATTAGCACAAGTACTTGTTGATTCTTCAAGGGATGCTTCAGCTTTGGTTGAAAGAAAGTTTCGGCTTTGGTTATGTGTTCTTTGAAGAGAGCTTTGGCAGCGCATTAGTCTTTAAAGATTTGGCAGAGGTTCTCCTTTTGTGAGAATTTCAGCCCTTCAATGTAGAAATTGTCCACCCCCTATGCTTGTCTTGGGACCTTGTATTTATAGACTTCCAAAACCATGACTTTGGGTGGATTTGACTTTGATTTGTGTCTTCATTCGTCCATAGGAGAATTTAAGCATGTTTTATGTCTTGTTTTCAGCCACTTTACCTTGCTTGGCCGAAATCTATAAGGCTTGTTGCCTATTTTGTGAGCAATCTTCAATTCTTGCTTGTTTTGTGAAGATGTTTTAGCTTTCTTTCCGATTTTGGAAGCAATTTGGGCTCCTTGCCAATTTTAAGGAGATTTCTTCCCCATTGCCGAGTTTTAGGAATGCTTTTGAGCTTCCTTTACTTGATTTGTGCCATATGTCATTGATGACTTACTCATTTGTGATGAGTCATATGCCACGTGGAGATTTGTGATGCATCAACTGTATGCAACGAAATTTACATGTCTACAAGGCCAATAATTTTGAATGTCTTGTCAGATTAATGGACAGACGGTCATTTTTAATTAATTCAATAGATCGGACCATACAAGGTCGATTGTGAAAGCAAAATAATGACAGTCGGGTCTTATTAGCTTCAATTGGTGGTGGGCCAAGTGACAATTGAATTATAGCTTAATTACCGTTAACCAAAAACGTCCCAAAAATTATGTGAGTATGTTTATGAAGCGAGGATGCCAATACATGGCATTGGGTCAGAAAAAAAAATACCTAAAATGACACAACCCAGCACACTTGGGTTGGCTGCAAAGTCATAGGTCAAGTCCCTGCAGCTGTTGGGCCTCAGGAGCTTGGTTGTTGGTTGACACGGGACAAACCCAGCTATCGCTGGCTTCTAAAAAGCAAGCCAAATCTGGAAAAGTCCAGCAATAGTTGCTGGTTTTTAGAACAGACCACGGGTCGTGAAGCCCATGTATTAGGGACCCAAGCGTAGGCCTAGTCCAATTTTAGCACAAAGCCCAAAGGGCTGCCATGTCGCATACCCAAGCTTCAGGCTTGGTGCAACACGTCGTTGGCTCGGCGTGGCTAGAAGTCGCGACTCAGCCGTGTAAAAAAAAAAAAAAAATCCCTGATTTTTTTTTTTTTTTTTTTAACTTTTTCGGCACTAGGGTTTGAAAAACCCTAATTGTTTCTAATTTATTTTGATGCTTTGACTCACAAATTCCACATAGCATAATTGTGTATTGCATGAACAAATATATATATATATATTGACAAAATATGCAATATATAAATAATTGAAAGGAAAATATAAATATAGGGATTCATGCATTATGGGAAATGTTTTCATACTTAATGGTCGTTTCAAATATCTTAATTTATTTTAAAAGAACCTAATTGGCAGAAAATAACTGAGCCTTAAAATTTGTAGATCTTTCTTGGAAAGCCGGAATTGCATCTTCAATGCGTTGTATCACGTTCAACAAAAAACAAAAATTAAATCGAATCAATAGCATGTGGATTAATTCAATAAATTAATTAATTAATCATAAAGAGAATGATTAAAATGTAATACTCCCATGATTGAAGAATAAACTATCTTCAGCGCAATGTCAAGAGCGTGCTGATAACGTGTTGTAGGTCTAATTTACTGAACTATAATAAGGAAAGAGAGATAGGGGGTGCGGCACAATAGAGAGAAAGAGAGCAATGTGCAATTGTGAGATGTTCTATTCCACCCCATTATGCCTTTATTTATAATAGTAGGAAAAGTTAATTTCTTACCCTAATATGATTACAACTCTAATAGGATAATATATAGTCTAAGAGATATTGTAAAATCTCATAATGATATCCTAGATATGTTAGGATTTACAAAATCACATTCCTAATTTAGTAGGCCTGCAACAGTAATTGATCATTCTTAAAACACAAAAATATTTTTTTTTAAAAAGCACAACAATCCTAAACTGATATGCCCCTGTTCCTTCTTTTACATTTTTTCGTGTTTTCTACAGTCGTCGTTGTCCATCCTAGCCTTCAATTTTTCATATCTATAAATTATACATAGTATTAAAAAAATTGGCAAATCTATGCGCAGAAAACTTCAATTCATTACGTAGGGTGACTTAAATAAGCAATCAATCTTGACATCGAATATGTATCAAAATGAAACAATTTTCAATAGTCAATTAATTTTGATATTTATAGCTTCTATCCTATATAAAAACTGAAGTGGCAGATTGCTATTGCATAAGTTTTTAATGTAAACCAAATGCCTTAAAGAGGGACAGGCATCAGAATTTACAGAAGTACCGATGCAAATTGCAATAGATGTTTTTACCAATGGAAGTCAACAAAAAACCCATGAAAGTCAACAAATAATACCAAATAAGCGTCGTATATTACTATAAACCGAGGTACTGGGTTGTTATTGGCAACGGAGAAAAACCGACGCTTTTTCTCTGTAGGGAACGCAGCAGAGTTTCACCATTCCTAAAGGCCATTTTTAGTGTACTATTTTTTAGTTTAGTGATAAATCTCCTTTTTCAATGGTTGAAGAGATTTCAATTGAAAAAACAATAGTTGCATCAAGACCTAAACAACAAACTTACCAGCTTTCTCTCTCTAGTGAGAGTCTGTCTCTCTTTTTGGGAATTTTTCTCATCCGTTCGGGTCTAGCCTCCAAATTTGAGCAGAACCAGTGACGTTGACCCTAGCTTTGGCCAGGGTCAATCACCGTCCTCCCCTCTCTTTCCTTCTTGTCTTTTTTTCTTACTTTTACTATTTTTTCGCCTTAGTTGTTATACTAATATGTCTTATTTCTCCTTCCCGGACAGTATCTATCCTCTGTGTTCCTCCATATTCCGATTTTCAGCTATACAACCCACTGAAATTGTGTGTAGAACTCCGGTGGTTTCACCGGCTCCGGTGACCTTTATCAGCAGTGTCGTTCGTGGATCTCCACATACTTCATCTCAATAGTTGGCTTCTCTCGTTTGGTTTTCGGTTATCCTTACTTTATGGTTGTGCTCAGGAAGCAAATTGGAGTTGGATGTGGCATTTGGTGAGGTATTGCTTGGTTGTAAAAGAGGAATTGGACGGCTTGGGGCGATCTTTGGCGGCGAAAGAGACGGTAGAAGTTTCTAGGTTCCGTGTTCGTGTTTTACGGTTTGGGCCTAATTGTATCTTAGCTCTTGTAGTGTGTCGTTCTGCTGTGAATCAATTTTTTGATGTTAATATGTTTAGCTTTGGGCCTTGTCAGTTTGTAAAATTTTTTATTTTGTAATATAAAGTACTTTTGACCTAAAAATGAAAAAGAGATTTCAATTGCAAATCCTCCTTCATGCTTATAAGAAAAACTGTCTCAAATTCAATTTCGCATTAATCACAAAAAGATAATTTCATCATAAATTTTAGTTGTCAAATCTTCAACTTATTACGATCATGAGGAGAACAATGCACGCATTCTATAATCTGTACGTGACCAATATTATCTTTTGCGTCCTTTTCAATTTGCCAACATCTTTCATTCCCATGTTTCCTACATCAACCATGTGCTGCAAATTTTTCTTACTTGTTAACAAATCCACAAGTATCTAAATTCTGCCTAATTTGCCATCGTGAAACCTTGCTGCCTAAACTCTCAAACTATCACAGAGTCGTCATATAATGTGTTGTGACAACAAAGCTAGGCAAATCGAGTTGTTTAATTGCCATTGCAATTTGGTTTTTTTTTTTTGGAATTGGTGTTGTTTGTTTCTCGGGAAACTTAGCTGGCTCGTTGTTTGAAGCATGTGGGAATTTGGAGACGTTTTGTCTACCGACTATGTTGAGTACAAAGAAAAACATCAACTTCAAATAATTGAGCAATTTCAACCTCACTTCTTTTTTAATATAGGAAGTATCATACCACACATCTTTGAATACATCCGTGGGAGTAACATATTTTGGTCACCGTATCACGTGATGCAGCAACGTATTTTTTGTCACTGTATCAAACAGTATATCAAAATAGAGCTAGTAGGTCCAATAAATGTATCCGTGGGAGTTCAAATTCAAGTTGGGGTCCCAAACCTTTGATTACTTTCTACTAGACCAACCCCTTAGGTTAATTTTAACTTGGTTTGAAAAACAAATACTTGTCAATTATCTTCAAATGTGCGTCATCAAAATTTACTTTTGAAAGGCTGCTTAGATAATGAAATTTTGATTAGGTATTCTACATATTTATAAAACCTTGATCTCAATTGCTCGGAAAAACGAACGTACATTCTAATGCTTTCTAATGATATGTTTACTTCCCGAGAATGAAAATGCAAAAAATGTAGCATGTATCAGATAAATGCTTTGCGTACATTGCACTACGACTGATCAAACAAGGGTTTCTCAAGTTGAAACCATTCACAATTTTGACGTATCATTTTTTTATAGAAGTGATAGAATTTCATTACCACAAATAACTAATTACAGATCAATTACAAAGGTGTTAGATGGGTACATATGCTCCAGTGATCAATTTCTTGATAGGAAGGAAATTAGCACAAAATGAAAGTAATTTAAAATTCCTAATGGCCACCCCACAAACCACACCAAGAAATTAACCGTTCCTATTATAAAATTTATACGATTAAAATACGTTATTTATAAATGGAAGAATGAGCTCAACAATTTTCTTTACATCACCTAATAACAATGATTAGATAAGACAAGGGTCAGACTCAAAAACATAAAAAAATAAAATAAAAAAAATAAAAAGATAATTTATAACTGTTGATTAAATGCACACTTCACATGCATCAATGGTCAAAAACCGTCCAAGAATCAAGATCGCTTAGGCGCCTAAGCGGTGCATGTTTGGGTTTGCTTGTGCAAGGGTTAAAAAGTACTTTTCGACAGTCAAAACACTACTAATTGTGTTTGGCACATAAATTTATAGTGTTTTTGGTTCTTGGAAGCGTTTTTTGAAAATACATATGTCAAATGTTTTTTCAAGGGCAATTGAATTTTCAACAAAAATTCACACATTTAAAACAAGTATCTTTTAACAAAAAACGCTTATAAATAAAATTTTCTTTTAAAATATACCCACTTCGCTTGATAAGTGGGTTTTTAAAATTTGAAACCGTGAACAGACTAATTTATTTCTGACACCTCAATGTAAATATATCATCGTATTAGAATAAAAAAAATAAAAATTTATAGAGGTGGTCACCACCAGGACCCCAACCGATCGTGACACAGCAGGGCTCTCTAATATTCCTATTTCAACGCAATTCCGGTATTCTTTTCCAAATTCAATTCGCTGTCGTTCTCTTCTGCTTCATCCAGCCTATCAAAATCCCCCCTCCCCCCTCCCCCCTCCCCTCTTTTGTCCTATATAATACCCACCAACCCCAATTCTACCCATCACATTCCCTCTCAGACCTTTCGTCAACAATGAAACGACAATCCTCAAGATCTTCTGGGGCCATGGCCTCATTGCCCTGCATGGTCCTTCTCCTTCTCCTCCCCCTTGCCGCCGCCATGGACATGTCCATCGTCGACTACAACGAGAAGCATGGCATGCCCGCCTCGTCGGACCCAACCGAGACGGAGGTCAAGGCCCTCTACGAATCCTGGCTCGTCAAGCACGCCAAAAACTACAACGCCTTGGGGGAGAAAGAGCGGAGGTTCGAGATTTTTAAGGATAATCTCAGGTTCATTGACGAGCACAATAAGCAGAGCCGGACTTACAAGGTGGGTCTGAACCGGTTCGCCGATCTGACCAACGAGGAGTACCGGTCTGTTTACTTGGGTGCCAAGGTGGACCGGCGCCGGCGGTCCTGGCTTTCTGGGTCGAGGAAGAGCGACCGGTACGCGTTCCGGGCCGGCGATAAGTTGCCGGAGTCGGTCGATTGGAGAGCCGAGGGCGCTGTTCCTGCCGTGAAGGATCAGGGCCAATGCGGTGAGCTTTTGATTTTCGTTTTGTTGTTTTTATGTTGTGCATTTATTCGTTTTTTTGTTTTTTTGTTGGCGCTGTTTCTTTGGAGGTATTTTGTTTTCCGGGAAATATCAACATTGTTTTCCCGGAAATATCAACATTGTTTTCCTGGAAAATATCAATATGTTGGCCAAAGATCCTTAATTTATTTATTTTCTTCTGGATTTATGATATGTGTGAGGCTGGTTTATGTTTGTTCTTCTGGAAGAAAAAGTTGGAAAGTGCTTTCTCCAAAAGATGGTTTTGTTATATAAGTGATTGTAGCATGTTGAGTGTTGATATCTGAATTATTTGTCATGCATTGCGAATGTATTATCCGAGAGTTAGTTTTTCGTTTAGATATCTGTCTCCGCCATCCTTGTTTCATCTCCGGCTAGAAAATGTGTGAACGTGAATTTTGTCATGCCCTGCATACATATACTATTAGAGAGTTAAATGATCGGTCAATTTTTCATTTAGATATCTGCCTCGGACATCTTGTTCAATCCACAGCTATAAAATATGCTACTGCTGCTGCAGCATTTTGTTTCTTACTAATAATTTTATGTGCTTCGGATTGAAGGGAGTTGCTGGGCGTTCTCAACGGTTGGCGCGGTGGAAGGCATAAACAAGATTGTGACCGGTGAGCTGATCTCTTTATCAGAGCAAGAACTAGTGGATTGTGACAGATCATACAACCAGGGATGCAATGGAGGTCTGATGGACTATGCCTTCCAATTCATCATCACCAATGGCGGTATTGATACTGAAGCAGATTACCCTTACCATGCTCGAGATGGTTCATGTGATCCTAACAGAGTATGCATCCAAGTCAACCTCTACTGGCTATCGAGTATGAGTGACATTTTATATCATTGTGATAATGTTTCTTTTTCTCTTTTGCAGAAAAATGCTCGGGTTGTGTCCATTGATGGGTATGAAGATGTTCCAGAAAATGATGAGAAGTCGTTGAAGAAGGCTGTGGCACACCAACCAGTTAGTGTTGCCATTGAAGCTGGTGGCAGGGAATTCCAACTCTACCAATCGGTAATGCTTCTATCTTATTCCAAATCATCTACATTATATTTGTAACTGTATGCATGTGTGGGAAATTGATAGAGTTCTCTTGCTAGACGGTTTGGCATGCTCTGTTGTTGAGCTGTGAATATTAATCACTTGATTTCAGAATCATGTTCGTCCTAATTTATAGTCTGACAACGTTGAAATTATCTGTCCATTCAGGGTGTCTTCACTGGACGTTGTGGAACAGATCTAGACCATGGTGTGGTTGCTGTTGGTTATGGCACCGAAAATGGTGTAGACTACTGGATCGTGAGGAACTCATGGGGTCCCAATTGGGGCGAGGCTGGTTACATCAAGTTGGAACGTAATGTGGCTAGCATCAATACCGGCAAATGTGGTATTGCCATTGAGGCCTCATACCCTACTAAAAAGGGTCAGAACCCCCCAAGACCTGCCCCATCACCACCATCTCCTCCTCCTGTGAAGCCCCCTACCGTGTGCGATGAGTACTACTCATGCCCCATGGGAACTACATGCTGCTGCGCCTATGAGTATGGCAACTACTGCTTTGGATGGGGATGCTGCCCTCTAGAGTCTGCAACCTGCTGTGATGACCATTACAGCTGCTGCCCTCACGAGTACCCCGTATGCGACCTTGATGCGGGAACTTGCCGATTGGTAATGAATCATACTCCCATCTCTCTTTCCACTTTAATTTTTCTACGTTGATCCTTTTCGTTTTTGCTGACAATGTGTTCATTGAAACAGAGCAAAGACAATCCATTGAGCGTGAAAGCGCTAAAGCGAACTCCTGCTAGAAGCAGCCGGCGTTTCCGCTTCCCAAGTGCTTGAGGATCCAAACAGTCAAATTGGGTGTTCAAGGAAGAAGGTGAACCGAGTTTGCTCCCAAGAAAATATGCATATGTCGCAAGGAAGAAATGGTTTCGTGTTCATTGTAATAGATTTATAGATATTTTTACTTGGAATTCAATTCTTTTTTTCAGTACTTTGGATGATTGTTGTATATAAATTATGGAACCAAGTCAAAACAAATGGGAAACTAAGCTCTTATTTAATCTCAGAACGAGTCGGTTGCTTGTTGCTGCTCTCTATAATCCATTAATTTCACTAGTGTGGGATTGTTGTGTTCTTTTAATAAATTGTTTCTGTCGTGCTTTGAGAATAATCAGTAGCAAAATAAAGCAGTTGAAGTGCTGTGAGTATGAAAAGAAGTGTAAAAACATTGTCTGGAATGATAAATAATGTCATTATTTAAAATTAATGAGATTATAACAGAAATTAAAAATATTTTTAAAGGCGCAACTCAACTTTTTATTAAAGTAGTTTTAAAAACAACCTCCAAACTATTGTTAATTTGGAGGCTTTTGCTTTTAAAATAATCAGTATATTTTAATTTTATCAAACACTTTTTAAATGTTTAATTTTAAATTGAAGCGTGTTGAGAAAACGCAATAGCCTTAACTCTATTTTTTTTTTTTTTTTTTGGAAGAACAATAGCCTTAACTCTTAAGTATGGCTTTTTAGTGGGCTGTTATCGTAGGGATTTTGAATGGGAGGACAAAGTTGAAGCTAGAAAACCCCTAATATAAAAGCATTTCATCCACCTTTTTGTAATTAACAATTTGATAGGAGCATATTTATGCGACTTTGTTAGCTTGTTTCTTTACATTTAGTAAGTTAGTTTTCTATTTATTATAGTGTTTTAAGCTATTTTCGTGTGTTTGTAGGTTTAAATGACAAAGTTGGCAAGAAAGTGCAATTTGATGCTATTTGGAGCAGTTTTGGGCTTGGAATGGATTGCACATGCATGGAGCAAGGTGGATGGACGAATTTGAAGATCAAGAGAGGCTAGGAATGTGATTAACATCTAAAATAATTAAATTGAAGACTTGGAAGATAAGGAATTAGATACAAAGAAGGAATATTATCCAAATTACCTTATCTTATCCAAACTTTATCCAACCTTATCTTATCTTATCCTATCATAATCTTTTCCTACCTTAATTCCAGCTTCAAAGAGGACTCATTTTCACATTAAATCACCTAAATATCAGGTTCTAGAAGCCCTATTTTCATGCCCTAAGTTTATGTCACATGTAACCTTTCTAGAAGTTCTACAATCTGCCCTAAGGACCATTCCTTGTCCTCCTTGGAATCTGATTAAAAGTGTCCTTGTTCTTTAGTGATTTGGAGTCCTAATTCCTCTCCTTTTCAGCCCAATTTCGTGCCTTCCCTTCACCCTATAAATACATGATGCCGCAACACTCATAAACCACCACCCTCTACCACAATTTCACACCACACCTCAAGAGCCTAAATTCACACAAATCCCCATTGTGCGCAGCGAGGAAGGAAAGAGGAGCCACCTGGAGTGTTTCTAGGTGTATTCTATCTTTGTTTTTAATGTTTAAGTTTAATTATCTTTGTTTTGCGAACATGAGGAGCCAAACTTGTTTGAGCTAGAGGAGACTTTGAAACCATGATTATATTTGCAATATGAATTGATTACTTTCTGTTGTAATTTCATAAATTGTGAATACAATTTACTTAATTGTTTGATTAAGAACTTATTCTTGTGTGTTGATTAAGAGGGCTTGCTTAGTTTGCATGCATGAATTTGATGCTAGAATATAAGGGAGTTTCACCTAATCATTATGAACTTATATTCATAAGTAGTGGAGGTTGCTAGTCACAATCGTGTTAAGTAAATTCCTGGCTGGAGTATCATGCTGTTCATAGTTACAAATGCATTATCAATGCTTATGATTTTCACAAAGCTTAATGATCTTTGATTGTATCTCTATTATGTTGTTTATGTAGGGAACTATTGAAGAATAATTTGGTTGACGATGCGTATTCCATCCAATTCAATAACTTAAGGAAAATATGAGGGTTAATTAGTGCTGTTCACGGTTAAGCTGGGGTGTTGAGGTTCATGGTTTATTGGAAAAGCAACTGGAAATCAATTTGTATGCAAGTGTGTCATGTGTGGAGAAGGACCCTCTAGCTAGCTTATCACCCATAGTTTTCCCTAATTTCGTCTAAAGTTATTTAAGTCTTTAAATCTGTTTGTTTTTACCTTAATTTCGTCCAAAATCCAATCCCCCTTTACTTGGTTGTGTCTTTTAGTTAGAATCTGTCCAAATTTATGTTTTTAAGTGTCCCCAGCCTAAAACGATCCCTACTTTCATTTACTATAATCATAGGGTTTTAATTTGAGTGTTAGAATATTTCACATCACAATTAACCTACAAAGATTTCAAAGGGCATTTGTTTTATGGCCAACGCTCATACATTTAATTACCAACTAGCTCTAGTGCATAGTCGGAGATTCAAATTTGGAACTTCTTTCAATATTGGACAAAGAAGTACCTACTAATGCATAAACGACAATACACAAAAAGGGAAAATACGGATAGTTCATGCTACATACAAAGTGTTGTACGGAAAACTTGGTATAATTAAAATACGTGAGCCTAAAAAAAGATACCATCTTTCAACAATACTTGTGCGTATCTTATTGGCATTTGTATCCATTGATTGATAACATTTGACTCCTTACATGAAAATAGCTATTCTTCAACATCATATTTTGATTGCTAAGGCTGCGATGCTGCGAACTTCAAAGACGTACTTATTGAAGGAGACTCGAAGCTTATCATCAATATTATCAATGGTTGGTGTTCTCTTTCCTAGAGGTTGAAGACTATTATTGGAGACATAATATTTTTGGCTCAAAGATATTATTCAATTTATTGCCAACATGTCTACGTATAGACAAACTTCCTCGCAGATGTTATTACTGATTTAGGACATTCTATTAATGGGCTTCACTTATGCAACGAGTCTATTCTCCCCTCTCTTTTTCTTCCAAAGATAAGAATTTCATTATATTCAAATTGAAAGGTTTACATCAGAAGCCAAAGTATTGAACAACCACTTTAACTCAAAACAATCCCAAACATAAAGGTCCCCCTCATATAAGGCGAAAAAGGCCCCTAGATGTGCTACCGTATTATAGATACAAGGAACAAAAATAAAATCCACTGACCTTAGCCACTGCTTCACATATTGGATATCAAGAAGAAGAGCTTTAATTTCAACATTTGGTTGAACCTTGCCATTAATCATATCCACAAGATCTTTTAGAATTTGATTCAAGATGAACTACATCAAATTCCATATCAACCCAAGCCAACAACGGCGCCCTCACTGCTTTCGCCTCCGCTGTAACATCTCACATCGCCCAGGGGTGAGGATCCTGTAAGCCTTATATGTATATTCTCATCTCTACCTAGCACGAGGCCTTTTGGGAGCTCACTAGCTTCAGGTTCCATCGGAACTCCAAAGTTAAGTGAGTTCTCCCGAGAGCAATCCCATGATGGGTGACCTACTGGGAAGTTCTCGTGTGAGTTTCCAGAAACAAAACCATGAGGGCATGGTCGGGGCCTAAAGCGGACAATATCGTGCTATGGTGGAGTCGAACCCGGAATGTGGTGGGGACTCGGGCCAAGATGTGACATCCGCCATTAAACTAAAAGCACATGGGAAATTAATATGCTTTTATATTTGATGTATTTGGTGTTATAATGGGGTATTTAGACTCTGATGTTCCTCCCCTATTTTATTCTTATTTTAAAAAAAAACAACGTGACATCTCACGGGACAAAAGTCATAATTAGAATCCATTCCCATGATGCATAGTTATTTTGTGATTTATACAAATGACTAAACGGTATCCAAATTTGATAGATTTTTCTAAAAATAATCGTTAGCTGATAATAAAGAGAACGAACAATTTTTGTTATAAAATTTGTACAATAAAAATAGCATGCTTTCATCGAAGAATGAATAGATCATTTGCATATAAGAAGTCAAAAACCATGATCGGAATAAAAAAGAGAAATTGAATTCTGATTACAGAGTACTCCAATGTTTACTAAATATTGGGAAATAAAATAAAAATTTAGTGGAACCCACACAAATTTTGGAATTCAATTCCTCATTTGGGAGAAATTGAACTTCATAGATATAAATGGTACTGGAAAAACTGCCCCCGCTCTACTGTGGGCTTTGAAACCGCAATCCACAACAGATATGATTCATTTCTACAAAAAGATGCACAAAATCTGGATAACAACACCTAGCAATGAATCATACTTAAAAGGCAACAGCAACACAATCGCATTATTACATCAATCTAGAAAATACACTTTTTACTTTAGCAAATCCCACAAAACCACAAATCAACTTATCTATCTCCAAATAATTCAAAAACTAAATAGATAGCTGAACCGACATGGTAAAATAAGTATTTCAGTTTGCATTTACATTCTATTTACTTTATATCAACAATCCGTGTGCAACCAAAAGGACGGATTTCAAAGTTTCAGTTAATGAAAGTTGTGATCTCAAAATATAATGTCTTTGCATAAAAAACATAAATAGCATGCAATTTACATATATTTTATGTGTGCATGCAACATGACAAAATAGACGACTTGCAAGCTCTACTATAGCCTCAAGGATTGCAATAAAAAAACAACCTAAACAATTTAACAGGTTCTTATGGTGCCTGCAATAGGTGACTTTAAAAGTGGAATGCCAAGAAAAAATACATGTATCTAATACTCTTCACCCAACAAACTCTTAAATGCTGAAACGTTTGTCCCAAGGCGAAAAAAGCTAAACGGAGTTGAACTTTTTCAGATCTTCTTCTTCATTGTCCGATTACCCATACCTATAATTAAAGTGTTCTTGTTTGCCTGGGATTTGTGGTTAAAATCGGCAAAGCACCTCTTTATTATTTTATTTTTTTGGTGTAAAACCAAGAAAATAAAAGCTAACAAATCAAGAGACAAAGCCATTCCAATTCCAAAAGAAACCTACAATACAGACAAGATGGAGGAGGAGAAACAACCAGAGTTGGGCAGGAAGCATCACCGGAGATAATCGTAAATTTCCTGCAGATCTTTCTAGAAAATAAGAGGGACCAAGACTTGAGTATATCCGTACAACGAAGGAGAGACCATTGAATGTCCCAAACAACTATACGATACTCAAATGAAACAGATCAGCTTTTCCCCCTCTTTTTTTCAGTGACAAAGAAGACGTTCATCGGAAAGCAAAGTAGATGGCTGACTTGACAACATACGGAATTGAAAGGTTATTCACAAACGTGTTAACTCTGTTTATTTTTACGTTTTCGGAGTGACGTTTCAGCATTTAAGAGAATGAAGTAAAAAAAAAATAAAAATAAATAAATTCAGTTGTCAAGTAACCATTGGCTCGGAACACCAACTAGCAGAGTCCATCCAAAAGAAAAAGAAAATGTTGGTGCACACCTCCTTTCATTGGGACAGGGCTAGTGTCATGATTCAAATCTCATGAGAGAATTACAAGTCACAGAAATAATCCTGGACATCCATGAGTTTGTTTATGAACTAAATAGGTTTTAAAATTAAATTTTAATTACCCAACCTAGAAAATTTAAAACGCGAAAGCCACATCTTTTACTTGACAATCTAGGCAATGTACGTCATATAACGTAGATATTGCCCAATTGCTAGAACTTCATAAGTAGTACTCCAACAAATTGGTGAGAACTCTTAGCTTTGAGATATTTAGGCATTACATATAGGGGTGGGCATGGTTCGATCCGACCCAGCTCCACCCTCAAATTGGAATCAGAACTGGAAAATACTAACAGTTCCATTTGGTGTGGTTCCGCTTAAATTTACTACCAAAATCGTATGGTTCAGTTTACGCTAGTTTCGGTTCGGTTTATGCCGGTTTATAGTTCTAACCAAAATTATATATATATTTTTTTAATCTTCTACTTCCAATACCAAACACATATTTGAACCACAAATTTAAGCAAATTTGAGTTTCTACTACTAGATTTACGATATTTGTGATAGAAAGTTAGAAAGTTTATATATAAATATAAATCAAAAGATAGAAAACCTCAAATCAAGACCAAAGTGCACATCCTAAAACAAAATTAAAGAGTACATAATGCATAAAGATAAATGAGGAAAGAAGAAAGGAGAGAGAGGGATAAAAATTGCAATGTGAATCCACGGCCAGAGTTAAATGGATGAGGTGAGGTAATTACCAAGGGTTTGACTTTTGGGCTTGAGAATTTTTTATATAGATGTTTAGTTTGGGCTTAGAATTTTTTATAAACCCCAGTGAGAAAAAGCTAGAAAGATAACTTTATACTACCTCACATGTGAGTGGCAAACTTGCAATTAATATAAGTTTGCTTCCACTCACCTTTATGGCCGCCCTTGACTTTGTTATTGGGCTAATTGCCCTTTTTTTTTAGTTGTCATACAACTTAAATATAATGGGTCTTGTGGACCAAAAACACTTTTGGGCCCCCGAGACCCGAAACTAAATTGAAAGCCCAATACGAACCTTTCATGTAATTAATTAACTAATTAATTAATCTTGACGATCAATTGTGAATTGAAACTACATTTCAATTCTTCCTTTGATGAAGATTAGTGTTTGCTGATCTTCAGGGCTTCCACAAACCATGAGTGACACCTAGCAATATGTCATGGCTACCCAAGCTAAGTAGAAGTGATTGGAGAACCTATCTAGTGACAATTACAATGTAATAGGGTCATTCTCTAATACAATACTCTTAATAACATTGTTTGAGTGATAGTTTGTTTCATGTTTACTATCCAATGTGATACCCAAGCTAAGTAAAAGTGGTTGGAGAACTTATCCAGTTACAATTACAATGTAATAGGGTCCTTCTCTAATACAATACTCTTAATAACATTGTTTGAGTGATAGTTTGTTTCATCTTTACTATCCAATGTGATGCTACTCTATATGATTCTATTGAATATGATTTGGAACAAACTTCCTAAGTCATATTTATATGCTTTGGCCAAAGACTCCCGAATCATATCTCAGAGTATTCTCCCTCTACCATGGAAGGTTAGAGATCCCTTGTTGTGCATTCATATGCCTACATAACTAGATAGCTTGACCCCAACAATGTCGTGGACACTCTCGATGGAATGCCTTTGACATGATTAAAGATCAAAGACCTAACCATTAGACATCTATGATGTATCAGATCAAAGGACTACTTTGCATATTGTAACTTACGAGTTCTTACATGACATGTATGTTCGAACTCTCTTTGATTGTAGTCCAGTGTACTCGATTACCCTTTGAGCATCTATGCGTTTGTCTTAGTGTCCAACACTAAATGACTTGAGACTAGTCATACTCACGCTTGAGTTAACATAACACATACTAACCTTAGCGGATTGTCAATGCCCAATTGGCAATCATATGGCTAGGAATGTTTTAGGAATGAACATAAGAGAAAGGTCTCATTAATCTAACTTACTTAGATCACTTCTCTCTTAGATTAAATACATTCCTTGGATTCCCTTATTGCTTAAACACATAATAAAATAAATAGTGATTAACAATAAGATTTACCCTTCATTAAACATATAATAGTTTAACACAATAAGTATACCAAAAGCTATTACATCAAATGAGTGGCTTTGTGGGCATACTTCCAACAATCTCCCACTTGCACTTAAAGCCACCTTCCCATGTATCTAATACCCATCTTTTCCATATGGCGGTCAAGTTGGAATTGAGACATTGGCTTCATCAGTGGATCTACTACTTTATCGACTGAGGCAACCTTGAGGATGTTGACTTTCCCTTCGGCAGCATATCTTCTAATGATATTGAAACATCTGTCAAAATGCTTGCTCTTTTGATGAGCCCTAGGTTCCTTGGCTTGAGCTATCACCCCATTATTATCACATTTCAAAGTTACTGGTGATGTAATGGTTGGAACCACTCTAAGTTCAGTAATGTGCTTCTTCATCCAGAATGATTCTTTGCTGGCTTCAGTTGCAGCGACATATTCAGCCTCCATCGTGGAATCAGCAATTTCATCTTGTTTCTTGCTTTTCCAGCTGACAGCCCCACCATTTAGAGTGAACACATATCTGGAGTTGGTCATCGACGTCAGATTGGAAATCTGCATTTGTATAGGCTTCCACTCGCAACTTTGTCGCTTCTCCATAAACAAGGAACATGTCCTTAGTTCTTCTTAAGTACTTAAGGATCGTCTTGACAGCTGCCCAGTGTTCTGATCCTGGGTTAAATTGATATCGACTAGTAATGCTCACATCATATGTGATATTAGGCCTTGTGCATATCATGTCATACATGAGACTTCCTATGGCAGAAGCATAAGGAATCCTACTCATCTGCCATATCTTTTCAAGAGCTTTCACTCCCATGGATTTAGAAAGGTGAATTCCATGTCTCACAGGAAGAAGACATTTCTTTGATTGTTTCATTTGGAACCTACTTAGCACATTATCTCTGTTCACAAATTGGGATAATCCAATTAATTTTCTAGATCTATCACGATAGAGCTTTATCCCCAATACATAAGATGCATCTTCCAAATCTTTCATATGGAAGGTTTTGGACAACCATACTTTTACAGAAGAAAGTACTGCAATGTTATTCCTGAATAGTAATATGTCATCTACATATAACACTAGGAATACAATAGCATCCCTAACGACCTTTTGATAAACACAATTGTCGTCTTCGTTTTGAGTAAAACCAAACGATTTGATTTCAGTCTCAAAACGAATATTCCAGCTCCTAGAGGCTTGCTTAAGTCCATAAATGGACCTCTTAAGCTTGCATACCTTAGTCTTTTCAGACTTGGACATGAAACCTTTGGGTTGAGTTATATTGAGCTCTTCCTCTAGGTAGCCATTCAGAAAGGTCGTCTTCACGTCCATTAAATCACTAGATGATAATCTCAGGGATATTCAAACACTAATCTTCATCAAAAGGAATCATTAACATCCAGTGAATCATTATCACCAATGATTGAATATCCCTGGCAGGAAGATTAGTGTTTCAATTCATGGGTAAATTGAAACACTAATCATTAACATCCTATCGAGTGAATCATTATCATCGGTGATTGAATATCCTTGAGATTATTGTTGTAACAAGTTGTTGTGAAAGTTGGAATGGGGAAAAAGTTTTGAGTTCCCGTCCATCAAATTACTTTAGACTACCACCCGAGTCGAGTCACTCAACCATCTCGACTTGCCACCACAAAATCAAGTTAGGTACTTACATGTATTCTTGCATCTAGGCTACGCATTCACTCCAATTATATTATACTTTAGATTTGTTGGACTTGTTTTGACCTTTAAATTTGTAGGTGTTCACTTAGCCTTCTCGGCATAGTTGTTCCCTAAATTCAAGAGAAATTTTCAATGAATCAGCTTGCATAGGTGTTGTGAATCACATTGTTTTGGCTCTCGGTGTATCATCACTTTTGTACCTCATCGTGATGCGTGTTTCACTTCTAAGTTTTGTGAAGTTTTCATGAAGGTCTTGAGTACTAAGTTGGTTGTCCTGTATCGCATTGTTTTTTATTTGTAGACTGTTGGACAGTCTTGAACGAACTATCTAGATCTTGAATGACGTATTGCGTTCTTTTGATTTGTGGTTTTTGAATGATTAGATTTTGCACCGATCTCTTTTATAGTAGTTACGGCAATAATTTTATTTTCAATTTGTGTATGGCACAATTTGATACTTGGTATGATAGATCCTATTAGTAGCATTGATTAGACAGTAGAGTTTTGTGATTTGGCCTTCGAATGTTTGATTTCATGATTTGAGAAACTGTGTGCTTGTGTTGTTGTGGACTTGGGATTGGAAATTGGTATGTTTACACCCTTAGGAAATTACTACTTGCTTATCGAGACAACAATGTGTTGTCAATATCGCGGGCGGCCGACCGTAATATCGATGACTTATTCGTTGGGTTTGTTAAGCAAGTGGGCAAGTAGACTCGTCTACGATAATTGTTACTATTTAGTTATTGTTGGGGCTCGACCTAAAGACACATCTGTTCTCGGAGTACGCGACGTTTCAAATACTTGGGCAAGACCCACTTCCATTTTCGGTTTTAATTCTCAGTACGAGTATTTTGTTTTACCTTATATTAGTTATATATATTGTCTTTTTTGACGTTACAAATGTTCGGTTGAGTCTTTGCCACTTTCAGTTTTAAGTTCAGTACTAATTTTCGATAACTATGTTAGAACATATATATTTTGACGCTATCTTACTACGTACATATTTTTTACCATACATTATTATACAATTTCGACTTTATATCTTTATAAAGTCTATTTTTACTATTACGCTGATAGGGGAAGAAAGTAAGAGCTTGGAGGCATTAAAAAGGATTTTGCAACCTGCTTGTGACGGTGTGGCATATTCTCTTTGATGCAACCACTTTGACTTGATTTCTTCTTTATACATATATTCTTTCCTATCTTCGATTATTTATGTATAGTACGTTATTCCAATTTTCTGGACGAATTTTTTTTAATGAGGGTAGATTGTAACAACCCGTCCCGGTTTTGGCTAATCAAAGGGGTAATTTGGTAATTTCACTTAGGTTGTGGAATATTTGTTTGAATTATTACTTTTTGGTCTGAAATGGTGTGCCCAAGAGGGCCCACCCTTGATTTTGTCCCCCTGCCCAAATCCCTCACCTCCCTCATTTTTCTTTCTTCCCTCCCTTCCCCGTTAAGAACTCTCGGACCTCTCTTTCTATTCTCTGTGCGCTCTCCCTCTCCTCACTGAAAACAACACACATATATACACACCCATACATACTTATATGAATGCACCAAGTCTCCATCTCCACGGAGGAAGGAAAATCCTCAACAGATACAAGCCTTTGAACCCATAACCTTGTGGAACAACGACTTCCTCCTTCGGCGAACCCTCGATCATGGTAAGCTCCAAGAACCTCTTTGATCATGTTTATGAGTGATTTTGAGACGCCTTTGAGTGGTGTTTTGTGGTTTTTGGATGAAGAACACCTCGGGAAGACCTTCCCTAGTTTTCAGCGGGAATCTATGGGTTTCAGAGTGTTTTTTGGCCAACTTCGGCCACCTTACATCTTGAAATTGGTACAAATCTCTTCCTTGTTCCTTGGGCTTCAATTTGCTATATTGCATAACTTGTTTTAGTTAGGTTTGGGGGTTAAATGGAGCTTGGAAAGCTTTGACTTCCTTCGTCGTCAAGCTTGGGCAACCCGGCCTGAAAACGAGTCAAAACTCGATCCACAACCTTTGTTTGGCCCAAATCGTTGGGCCATGGAACTGGCCCAACTATCCAGCCCAACCCAGAAATAACCTAAGCCCAAAACCCAACTGGGAACCAGGGCCAGTTGCCCAGGCCCAACCATGTGGCCCAAAACCCTCGGCCCAACCCGAATTCAGCCCAGACCCAATCGGATCCTAAACCCTGGCCAGCGTGTTAGTGGCGCATGGGTGCCTGTCTTGGCCGGTGCATGGAGAACACGTGCTTCCATCGGAGGTATTGTGTTCTCCGCCGTCATCCACGGCGACATCATCGACTTTTCTGGTGACCCAAAATGGAGCGTGGTGGCGTGTGGTTGTTGGGGCTGCCACCCCGTGGAGGCGTGTGGGGGTACCCAAGGTCTCCCCTCTTGTTTTTCAACGTCTTGAATTCATTTATGACGTCTGTTTCCCGAAATTCAATCCTTATGATAGAATTTTATTAATTGGTACCTTTATGTGCTTAGGTGCAATTGTTTATGGCGTTTCCATCCTATCTAGTTTGCATGGCTCTTCAACGGCGAAGTATCTGTGAGTAGACCCATTCTAAAATGCATATTTTACTATTAGAAATGCATACATGAAAAGCATGATTCAATGGTTACGTTTTATGAAACGTCTATGAGTAAATTAGATTTACACTTTATGAGATAGCATACTTTACTGAGAATATTTTGGAATACCATACTTTATCGACTTTACGTTCCTTGTGGTATATATGATTGATGAATATATACACACTTGTGAATGTGGTTTTCCGATATGACGTTTTAGCTACTGAACTCCGATTAAGATAGTTATATATATATATATTAGAAATATTATGTTTATGTTTATGTACTTATTTAGTAGGTTTTCAAATGATATCTATATATGGCTTCGGTGGGTGATGTTGGGGCCTACAGGTCGATTGATATTTATATTGGCTTCGGCCGGGCATTTGGTTGATGCCTACAGGCGGGAGATATAAGATTGGCTTCGGCCGGGTGTTTGGTTGGTGCCTATGGGCGGAAGATATTTATATTGGTTTCGGCTGGGCATTTGTAGATAGCTTCGGTCGAGAGATGTTGTACCTTTAGGCAAATGAAGACATGTGTGTGTGTGTGTGTGTATGCCTTTTGCTACTATTGGCTTCGACTGGGCATTTGTAGATAGCTTCGGCCGGAAGATATTTATATTGGCTTCGGTCGGGAGATGTTGTGCCTTTAGGAGAATGAAGATATATGTTTATATATATATATGCCTTTTGCTACTACTACTAAGCACATTATATACGATATATGTTTTCGGCCGGAAGATTAACTGTTTTATTACTACTTATATATCAACTTGGTCCACTCATATTTTGTTTTGCGCCCCCTCAGTACTTAGATTCGAGGCGTACAATCTCGGCGTCAAGGCACTCTCGCATCGACATCTTCGAGTCCTCTCGGTGTAGGACCCATCTCTTTGTTCATTCAATTTTATATTATTCATTTTTAGTGCTTAAGATTAGTTGTATGCTCTGAAAACGTTACATAATTGCATAATCATTGTATTTAAATTTATAAGTATTGTCTATATTTATTATTTCTCATGCATTCTAATATGGCTTAGTCACATTTGGGTATCGGCCAGCACGTATCTGCTTTGATGTTTGGAGAATATCAGGGTTGGGCGTGTCAAAAATGGCCCATATATGTCAATTTCCCTTATATAATTAGTATTTTTGTACAAGGTATTTCAGTAATCATATTAATTCTCATTCTGATTCAAGTGAATTAGTAAACAACTTATATAGAATTTTTACTATTTCTACTCCAATTTCAAAAAGTTTAGATAAACAACTTTAACAATAATCTGATTTTGTCCTTTCTCAATTCAACTCTCCCTCAATTCAATTATTTTCATTTTAATTACGAATTTAAAGCAAGAGAAACAATGAAAAATACAAAAACGCAACGCTCATCCTACCGTTTAATTCCCTTAGAGATGACGATCTAACCGAAGATCCTCATCCATATCAGACAGTCAAACCCAGATCACCACCGTCGATCACGTTGACCCAAACCCAAAGCACGTGAAAATGATACAACGCAAAGACCTTGCAAACCCTCCTGATTACCAACATCCTCTCCCTCCCTGTCCCTCTCTCCCTCCCTCCCAAACCCTAGACAGGCTATGAGTTCACTGGTGTGAGATCCTCGACGCTTCTAAATTATCGGGGCTGTTCATCTCGGTGAGATTGGATCCTATTCGTCGATCTCAGTTTCCTTTAATTTCTCAATTATCTCCCGTTTTCTTGTTCTTAGTTAGTATTTTCAATTTATTTCATTTTTTTTTTGCGATTCAGTTTGTCTCTCTGTATTTTTGTTGCCGAGTTTGTGATCTTTCAGTTTTAATTATCCGAAAGAATCTGATTGTTTGGTGATTTAAATATACGAAATAATCTGAAATTGCAATAAATTTAGGAATTTCTGTGCTTGAATTGACAACATTGTCTATGAGGGATGATAAGCTGAAGTTTATTTTGATTCGGTTTACGTTTTCGAAAGGCGATGGTGTTAGACTGTGATTGTACCTAGCAATGGAGCAATGGTTCTTATTTGAAGAATAATAGGCTTGGGTTTTGGCGGTTGGTTTGGGGAGGGCAATAACTCTTGGAAATGTAGCGGCTATGAAGCGGTTGTTTAAATTTGGGGAGAACCCTGTAAGATTTGATATTTGTTATGGTTTTTTTTTTTTTTTTTTTTTTTTTTTTTCTTCTTCTTCTAATTGCAATCCCTTTTTGTTTCTGACATAGATTTATTTTATAGTTAAGATATTTTTACATCTTCAGAGCAACTAGGGTCGTGTCTTTTTTCTTCTTGTGGTCTTTCTTGTCATATGAATTTGTGGAGTGATAGTTGAATGGTGGATCATCAGTACGATGGTATTACATAGTAGCGGTTCAACTTTATGCTACTGTAACTGATCGACAATCCATTTTGCTTTTTCTCCTGTTGTATCCCATGGACAGAATAGGAATGACTAGAAATTGAGGACAGAAAACACAAAATCATTAGCATGTGCTGGTTTTTCCATATATACTATTGGTTGAAAGAAAAGTTCCATGCTTTATATTCATTCTTTTGTCTTTTAATAATTCTTTTGTCTGTATTTGAAGTTGTTATTGCAATTTCAGCTACAGAAGGTATCTTGTATGTTGGGTTTGTGAACTATTTTCAATCTCCCATTCTCCATCGCGGTCTCTGGGGTAATAGGATGGATGCAGAACCTGCTGACTCCTCACCTGCACCTCCAGTTAAAGCTCCTGAATCACAACCTCCTCCTGCCAGAGACTCTGGATCAGATTCTCATGATGCACCAACCAAGCAATCTTCTGGCTTGTCATCATGGGCCAAAAATCTGAAACTTCCTCAGCCATTGGCACCAACGCAGGACAGCTCTCAGTCTGGGAATGGTGGACAATCGAGTTTTTCACGCTTTACTAGTGGGTTAGGATTGCGTTTGTCTCCAAAAGCTCCACCGTCAGATGATATTTCAAATGAAAGTCCAACAACTCTGCAACCTGGTTTTATTGGAACAATTACGAAGGGGATAGTTGACTCTTCTAAGAGTGCAGTGAAAGCTGTTCAGGTTAAAGCCAGGCATGTTGTCTCTCAAAACAAACGTAGATACCAGGTTGGTCTCCTGTGTTGTTGATTTCTTGCTGCTGTCGTCTTCTTTAATTATATCTTCTTACAGTCAAGTGGAGGGGTCATACAGTGCTTTACTTTTGCTTCCTCTCCCTGTGGTTTCTATCATTCCTAAACAGGACATCTCCACTTGATATGGTTTTTTTAATCATTTGTAGAACCTCAAGTTTCTGCGTTTTATACAGGAAGGAGGATTTGATCTGGACATGACTTATATTACAGAGAATATAATTGCCATGGGATTCCCTGCTGGTGATATGAGCTCTGGTTTTTTCGGATATGTTGAGGTTAGCAAGTTATATACCTTAACGTATCCTATTTCTTTGTATCACCAAAACTCAGTTTAGTTAATTATGTAATGCAGGGGTTCTACAGAAATCATATGGAAGAAGTGATTAAGTTCTTTGAAACTCATCATAAGGTAATAATACATTTTGGTTGATGGTATATACATTTTTATTTGGATAGCATTATTAAAATCCTCTTAGTGGTTAATGTTCGTTGAGTATTCCACTTATTGCCTCATGGCGATCCCATGATAACATTTCTAAGTATATTTGGGCACTTAATAAATCTCTCTCTCTCTCTCTCACGCTCTCTCTCTCTCTCTCTCTCTCTCTCTCTCTCTCTCTCTCCCCATCTCCTGCTCTCCCTCCCTCCTTTCTTAAAAGGCTCTTCATCTACCTACCTCGAAGTGGGTGCTTCTCTTGAGCATTTAGTATCCTTTTACTAAGGATAATCACGCAGTCTCCAATTAGTATTGTTTTTTTATTTATATGGATTACCTACCTTAAAATTTTGAGAGATGGAGATATATTTTTGGTGTGTAAAACAGTTTTGAGCTAAATTCACCTTTTGTTTTACTTACTTTTTCCAATGAGAATCTCATGATCTTGTTGCTTCGTGGTAATATAAATTTTAATCACTCAACACTTAGGCAGACACGCACAGCCAAAGCATAGTGTGCTATTACCGACTGGAACTGCTTTGAGTTATTTCATATGGTTTAAACAGACGTTAGATACTCTTTCCATAACTTTCTCATGGAGTGGCTGCATTGCACCCTTTCTTGATTTACTTTGTTGTTTAAAGAAATGTTCGAGTATCTTACCCTGGAATATGTGCAGGACAAGTACAAAGTATATAACCTTTGTTCTGAAAGGCTTTATGACGCGTCATTATTTGAAGGAAAGGTGAGTCATGATTTGTCACTTATGGTTGTGTTAATGACGTTTATTTCAACCATTCTAATTAGTGATCTGCACTGTGACAGCCCGGACTTTCAAGCATGGCTGGTTCATTATTGTGCTTGAAAAATCATTGCATGTAACTAGAACTCTCCCCAGTACCCTGTCGTTAAGAAAACGTTAGATCCTCCATAGGAAAAACAATTTAACAACAATTCAGTTTGAATTAATGATTTTACTATACAATCAATCTATTTTCCAATTTGTTGAGAGAATGAAATCATTTATTCAGAGGTTAATCATAGGAAACAGTATCTTTTCCTGGGCTGCTCGAGATATTTTACATCTGATATACAATGTACTATTTGGATCTTAGTGCATAATCATATTAATAATAAATGTATTGTGCTGAGGGAAATAAATTTTGATGGTATTGGAATATTGAGAACATAGGCTAGGTTTGTAGAATCCCCATAAAGTTACCTTGATTTTTGATGAATCCATTTTGTTCACAAGATTCAAGAACAAAACCATAGGTTAAGTTCTATGGAGGCTAGAAAAAAACAGAAGTGACCAGTCCTTTATGGTTAGGTTACAACTCAATTTTCTTATGGAACTCCACATTTATGTTATAGTCTTACAGATCTGTTATAGAAGTTTTAAAGTTTTTGGCATCAATTTTGCCTACTTTTTTTGCAATAAAACGCAAGGAATGTTGCGTTGTTACTTCATCAAATATAACCTTTCCATTGAAATAAAATAAAATTAAAGGCTAAACTAAACTAATTGCATGGGCTGTTTCGGCAATTGTAATCGTCCTTATAGTGGTTTTCCTACAGTTTTCTATATTTGATTTATCATTTTGTCTGCAGGTGGCTAGTTTCCCATTTGATGACCATAATTGTCCGCCAATTCATCTAATAACATTATTTTGTCGAAGTGCTTATGCATGGCTGAAAGAGGATATTGAGAATGTTGTGGTTGTGCATTGCAAGGCCGGAATGGCAAGAACAGGACTGATGATTTCCAGTCTTCTCCTATACTTAAAAGTAAGTTTCTTCATAGTATTTTTTTTTGGAAGATGTGAAGACGAATCTCTTGCAAAAATGAGTTAGCGTATCAGTATCTTATTGTATGTTGCTTAGTTCTTATTTTAGACTTATTCTCCGTCTCTCCAGTTCTTTCCGACCGCTGAGGAGTCTATTGACTACTACAACCAGAAACGATGCTTTGATGGAAAAGGGCTTGTTCTGCCGAGTCAGATTGTTAGTAGTATTTGCTATATTGTCTTCGAGTACTACATATTCTTGGCATCTCACTCGTCTTTCTAACATCATCCTGTTTGGCTAATTCTTTTTATTTTTATTTTTTTCCAGAGGTACGTTAAATATTTTGAACGTATCTTAACATACTTCAACGGTGAAAACCCACCTGGGCGCAGGTATACTTCTGGCTCTATATCCCTGTTGTAGTATATTTTATATTACTCATTGACACTGAGAATTTTTTTGCATCATATGCAGGTGCATGCTTAGGGGATTTCGGCTTCATAGGTGCCCATACTGGATCAGGCCCACCATTACTGTATCTGATCATACTGGTGTGTTGGAGCATCCTTGCTCTTGTCTGTTTGCAACCTTCACTTTCCTATGCTGTCTAAGGATGATTCTTTCCACACCCAAAATACATCTGTTATAATTACCTTTGTCTGCTTAGGGTTATCTGCTATAGAAATCTCTCGCTGCACTAGTTCTTTATTTGCAATTGTTGAATCTTAAAAGATGTCTTAACTCAACACCAGCAGATTCTTAACCTTTTTTTCCTTACTAAATAGTAAATAATATACCTCAAAACTCTGAAAATTTTATCATATGAATGTTGGATGTTTGAGAAAAAAAAAGAAAAAAGAAAAAGAGAGTAAAAGAACCAAATAATCTATGAGCTCATAGCCCTATTCAGAGCTGGCTTGGAGCTGAGCTCAACGTTTATCTATGATGCAAATTGGAAGCATGTGTATCCATTTTGATTGTGTTGAACTATGTCGTACTGATGCCTGCAGAAACTCATAAAAGCTTGAAAAGCATGTTAAATAGAGTTTTAAGTCTGCATAGTTTGAATATCGTGCTTATTGGCTTATTATCATGCTGATAGTTTTGCTTTGATACTTCCTCAGGTGTTCTCTTCTCCACAAAAGAACATCCTAGAACAAAAGGTCTTTCGGTAGGTTTTTCTCTTGATAACTGTTAGATACAAGTTTCATCCATGGTTCTGTCTTAATTCCGTTTGTTATTTTCAGCTTTCTTCTGTCATTTTTCTAATTTGGGTTTTGGATATACATTATATCTACAGCCAGAAGATTATTGGTTTTCTGCTCCAAAGAAGGGTGTAATGGTCTTTGCCCTGCCAGGGGAACTTGGTTTGACAGAGTTAGCTGGGGACTTCAAAGTCCATTTTCATGATCGTCAAGGAGATTTTTACTGGTTTGGAATCTTCCTTCCCATTCGTTTATGCTTTGTGACTTGGAACTGATTCTTTTATGTTTTAATATTGTTATTGTTATTTTTACTTCCAGCTGGCTGAACACAACAATGACGGAAAATAGAAAAGTTTTAACCAACAATGATCTCGATGGGTTTGACAAGGTATATCTTTTGTTACTATGCAATTTTATTTCCATGTAATTCTTTGCACTTACAAAATGCAAAACCTTGGAAACTCATCATTGTTGGCCCAGAACTTGGTTTGAACTTAGGATCATTGAACATATATGCATTGTATTTGCTTTACAATATGCCTCAGAACCTGGATAAACTAATAGATGGCGGGGTGGGTTTTAAGGTTGGTTTAGATCAGAAGTTTTGATGTGAAAAAAGTGCCTTGGGGAAGTTTTTCTATTCATTATATATTGAAGATAAACAAGATCTTTTGGCTGAACAAAAGCTTTTACACATTAAGAATGGTGTACACTCGTTTTATTGTTTCTGTACTTTTGGCGCTTATCATCTCACTCCTCGTGATGGATTGAGAGAAATAGCTGGGAGCTTTCAAATAGTCGAGATGATATCTCGAAGTGACTCATAGGACTCAGTCTGCTTGTTCTTATTCTTTGAAAAATTCCATTTTCTATGCTTGGTACAGAGGCACACGTATCACCCGCATTCTCTCATAAATTATTATTTACTAAAAACCACTGGTTAACTTATCCTTTTTTTTTTATTTTTATTATCAATATTTGGTTAACTTGTCTGTAATGGTGGGCTTCTGCAGAGAAAACTTCCTTCCCCAGGGTTTCAGGTTGAGGTGGTTTTAGTGGATTATAGCGGCAATGTTCCTACAACACCTAATACTGAAACTTCTGCTAAGAAACCAGATGAAAGCTCAGGTACCAAACCTTCCTCGGATGAGGGGGGTGCAGCTGCTGCTCCACAAGAAAGTAAAAGCCCCGGAAGTCAAGACAAGGATGATGTGTTCTCAGATAGTGAGGCAGAGGAAGGTGGCTCTGCTAAGAGCCGGCAAGCAGAAGCAACTTCTCCACCCGCAGGTGTACCCGTGGCCAGTACCAGCACCAGTTCCGAGTCTGATACCAAACCAGATCAAATTTCAAGTTTAACAAATGCGACTAAGCAAGTTTCTATTGGAAACACGGACTCCAAACAGGCGGCTGCTGCTAGTGAGCCTAAAAGTTCTGTTAGTGGTGGAAATGCGCCAGGCCTTGAGGCTTCGAGCACAGAAAGTGAATTTAAGGCAATGGCTGCTGATGCCTCCGTTTTCTCGTTTGGAGATGACGAGGACTCTGAAAGTGAGTAAACAAGGGGGGTGCGCCTCGGGCTGGGAAAATCTGTACATAATATGGTTTGCAAGCATTTTAAGTCCACCAGTTGCTGATACTAGGTTATATGTTCAACCGTCCGTTCCGTTTGTAGTTGAAAGTACGTTTCTGGTAAGTGGATTAAGAAAGCAAAAGGTTTCTTTGAAGATGCGAATAATACATCGAACTGTGATGGGGATTTGTTGGAATTCATTTGATTGTTTGTAAAGGAAGAGATAAGAAAACCTGTAAAATATCATTTCGTGCTTTCTGGCGTATACTTTCGGTTTCAATGTTTTACCAATCCATTTGATATATATTCAGGCCTGGTTTAGGAACAAGGGTTGGATTATCTTTGGTAAACTAACTAGTAGGATAATTTACACTAAATTCATCTAAACTATGGGGAGGGGATTTAAACACGGGACATCAGATGCAAAGGCAAATATTCTTAACCAATTGAGTTACAGTTGACTTGCGCTATTATTGGATTATTCATTGAATTCCAATTATGTCGAAGGTTGAAATGGATGCTATTTTTTCGATTTTGTTCAAGTTGAATGTGAATTAGTTGTGAAGATTTTTCCCTTTCAATCTGTACGCAATTGATAGGAATAGAAGGATAGGTTGGCCGAATCACTATTTCTTCTATTCACTTGGACAAAATTGTCATTTATTATTACAGTCTAGTGATATTCTTCTTTACTTGTAAGTGAGAGGTCTTAGGTTCGATTCTTGCCAAAGACAAATTTGAACCATATTATTGCTAACTCATTATGAGACTTAGCCTACTCCCTATCCCCTTTAGTGTAGATAATATTTTTTGTTCAAAAAAAAAAAAAACTTGGACAAAATAAAAAATTGGGCATTCATTTCTATCTACTTTTTTTTTTTTTTTTTTTTTTTTGGGAGAATCTTGGCGGTATAAAGGAATTTTATTTACATGAAAAAAAACCTAAGCAAGAGGGACATAAACCTTACCCCTCTGGAAAAAGAAAAATACAAGAAAAAGAGAGGGAGGGACATAAGACCAAACCCTCTAAAATGAAACCTAAAAGGTAACAACGTGCAAGACAAGTTGCAAAACAAAACAAGAAAATCCAAAAGGATTAGGTAAAAAAAAATCACACACCAAGAAAGGGAGACAAACCTGTATGTCGGCATGCTAAAGAAACCTCTGAATGCAGAAAAGAAGAATCTCCATATGAGGTGTGGCATCCTATACAAGTGAAGATGAGAGAAACCCTTAATTGGTTAATTTGCTAGAATTGTAATTCCTTCTTGAAATGTACGAGAACAACAGAAAATCATGTGCTGCAATCGAGAAATAAGTTTTTTCAAGGAGTCTAGAGCGACCAACGATGAGAAAAGGAACCATAAGCAAAACAAGATATCCCACTAGAAGAGTCACTTTCAAGCCATCAATTTTGCCAACCCCGTGCATGAGCCAACTCCACAACAAGGATGACAGCATGAAGCTTCGAATAGAAAGATGTATGATGACCCAAGCGTGGGAGAAACCACTAAGAAAATAACCCACAAAATCTTAAAAAAAATCCCATAAGCCGCAGGACTCAAATTGCCTTTAGCAAGGCTATTCGTATTCACTTTGACCCAAGGAAATGGAGGAGGATGCAAAAGAACAAGAACGGAGAGCATTACAGGACTTAGCCGAGATTCCAAGAGAGACTGAAAGTTGCTTATCCAACATACTACGTACATGACCAGGAGTGAAAATTCTGCCTAATCCAAGCTAATGTAGAATGACAAAGGCGAGAAAAGGAAAGAGGCTTACTATCAAACTTTACTTTATTACACATCTTCCAAATAGCCATAAATAAGAAACTCTAATGCAAGCTAGACATTGCGGATACTGAGAGTATGAATCCAACATTAAGAAAAGAAGGGATCTTGCATGTGCTTATAAATAATTAGGCTACTCCCTATTTGCCAATTAGTTTTGTGGTGGAACTTCAACTTCTTCATGGTATAAGAGTAGGTTATCCCATGTGTGAACCCCAGCAACCACATGTGTTCCATGTCACTCGATTTCTGTTGTCCACGTGTTCAGCTTGAAAATTTGCCATACATTCAGGAATGAGAGTATGAATCCTACATTGGGAAAAGAATGGACTTTGCAGGTGCTTATAAGTAATTGGGATGCTCCCCATGTTGCCAATTGGTTTTATGGTGGAACATCAACTTTCTTCAGCACAATTGTGGAGAAAACAGCTATGACACAAAAACAAGCCATAATTTCGAGAAGGAACCCATAAAAGGAAGAATAGTGCTAAATTGAGATGCCTTTTCCAATTGATGAGGAAAAGGATGTGTCAACTTTAGAAGCTTCTACATTTGGAATTTTTTCGTTTTTTGATGGCTATGAAATTGTTTATTGTCGGTTTCTTGTTAAAAGTTGGGCTTCCATTATTTGGCATCCTTTTATTCCACCACGCTACTACATTTTTAGTTTGGAGGATTTTTTCGATAAGCTCCCAATAGAAAATCAACTTTAACAACAAGGCATTTCTCTGGTTTCAATTTGCCAACTATGTTGTAACTAGCATTCAAATGTTTGTTCAATTATTCAATTTTAAAAAACCAAACAAGGTATAAGGTTTACTTTCAGGCGATGTGTAACTTACATATAACAGTGTATTATGACGTGTACGCTGAATCCTCTTAATTTGTATGTTTCTTGTAAATACGAAAAAGGAAAAAGTATGTGTTTGTGTGAAAGACATGGGCAGGTATGCCACTAGTTGGTTTTGTCGTCCACGTTTATGACCTGAAAATAGCCATTGTTGTGCTTTTACTAGATATAAAAATGATTTTTTTTTGTATAATTATATTTTTTTTAAGTATAAGAAAAAAAACACTTATTTATATAATATAAAAAATTTTATATAAACTTGCCTAGTCTACTTAGGCTTCAGCCTTGGAGCTAGGCCACAACCTGCCTCCTGATTAGCGCCTAATGTCTTTTAGAACCATAAGTGAGAGAAATATTAAGGATGAAGATTGGTTTCCAGATAAAGGTTGGATCAATCGCATAATTAATTTAGGTTCCAAGTCTTAGTTGAATATGGCGAGACTTAGCGGCGATAGAGTTTCGGCCGAGAATATTCTTAGTATATTAAGAGAATAGGCCGAAGATTTGGAATATTATCATAATTTTACAACTCAGCAAGATTAGTCATCATGAAATCTGTCCCTATAAATAGAAGTAGTTTTGCAATGTTGAGATCCTCTTCAACTAAACACACAAACTCAAATGCTCTACACAAAATCTTCTCAAATGCTCTATGCCGCATAATCAGGCGATCAAGGAGTATCTTCAATTTCGATTAACAACACTGCATCTCTTTCGGTTGGTTATTTATTCAAGTCTCCGAGTCTCGACGAAGTGCGGTGTTACTCAGGTTACTCAGTGTTCGATACATTGAAAGCCAAAGCTTTATTGAACTTCACAGTAAAGGCAATTTTCAGGTTTCTAGATCTAGGTCAAGAGGTGTTCCTTCCTCGGCCATAGCCGATCAGTGCAGAAGTCAGCAGGGCGCTTCACCACCATAGCATCATTATCATCTTACTTGACTGACCGAGCCCAGTCGCAAGTTGGCATATTTGCATCAACAAGAAGGAAGTAGTTAGCTCAAAAATTACTTAAACTATGTATCACACAAGTCTTGTAATTTTTAAGGTCAACATTTTGACATGCTCGGTGGTGCCTAATGCTAAAACTATGAAGTTCACATGATATATCTAAATTCCAGTCCGACTCAATTCAGCCGATTGTACGTGATCCAAGATCAACTGGAGAAACACAGTCAAAAGTGTGAGGAGTCTAAAAGAGCATGGGAAGGGAAAAAAAATTCTTGATGCCCATGAAGAGATGCGAAAATCCTTCGTCCACATGTTGAAAATGAAAGCTCCAAGTACCCTACAAAAGAAATGGGTAAAATAAGATAGAGCTCGCTTTGATACGTGGCTAGATGAGAAAGACTTCCATTATGTTTTTGTATACAAGAGCAATGGATAAAATACAGGCTAGGAGGCATTTTTCGCTTCGGCCTCAATCAGGCCGCCTAAGAGGATTGTCAATTTGGCCAAGGAAAAAGTTAGGCCACCTGTTCTTTTGTTTGAAATCGAAAATTGGTTGGCTATAATATCAAATTGAAGTTTCTTAGCCAAATACAAAAATTGATTCAACTAGTGATTTATCAAATAAATGTTTCAATGACGACCAAGGCCAAAACACGGCCTCATACGAAAACCATGTCAATCGATATGGTTGTTGGAGGCAACGCCAATATGGTGGAATCTTGTTCGGCGAAATTATCCGAGTTACACGGTCAAATTGGTGAAGTGATTATACACGAGGGAATAATAATTGGCCTACTTTGCAGCCAAGGATCAAGAATATTTGAAGAAACTCTTTTTATTTCATGTCAAGGCTTGAAGCAAAATCCGACCGAAGACGATGACACACAAAAATCTCGTTTCAAAATAAAGCATCATTAGCCTTATCCTCATCATAATTAGGTCACTTTTGGTTTTTGTTTGCTAAAAAAATAATTTTTATTTTCTTAACTATTCGGTTGTTTAGGCCAATACTTAAGAAAATAAAAGGGCAACAAGTGGTTGTATGTAAAAAAAAAGTGCAATTTTAATGGTCATCCACTTTAGTTGGTAGGCATTCAGGTGTACCAGGTGATTAATTCGGCGAAAGGGTTCATATTATTGTTTTGCCAAGCATCAATAAATTACATTCGACTGCACAAGCCGATACTCCAAAAAATAAAAGTGCTACGTTCGATGATCTGCTAGAGAAGATTAATTTCCTTAACCATTCAGTGTGCATGTCGAAGCTCAAGAAAATTGGGGGCAATGTTTTGACCGGATTTTGCACGAGAGAAATATTGATGATGAGGATTGGTTTTCGGATAAAGGTTTGTAGAAACCAAATTCGCGCACCACCATGAAGGGTGGAGATGCAAAAACTCGTTAACTTGTAACATAGCAAACAACCATAAGCATCCAAGGTCCAGGGGTGGCCAAAGGCTCTCCAATGGTCAAGATAGTAAGCAATATTATAAGACTTTAGTAGTAGGCAAGAGAATAAGTGTGTGATAACTGCGCTACCAGAGATGAACCTTAGAATGATGTATTTATACTAGTTGAGATATAGCCCTTTTAAGATATGGAACCCGTATTAAACCTGGAGAATCCAAAATGATATTTAGGAACATATATTGCATCCTCTTAGAAATTGAATTATTTACGACACATGCCAATCCCTAGATTGTAATATGGAAAACCTGGCTGATTCCTTACTAAATCAAGTTTCCATGTCTTGTAGAACATGCATGGTCAATTTCAGTGAAGTTGTCGGACTCCGATCACTGCTCCAAAACAAGATGATGGTGACATCGCTTAGGCATCTATGCAACTCCATTGTGGAAGTTGTTGAGTATATGACTAGCCTTCTGAGGTATTTGTATTCTGATCCACCTTACTCTGTCCCTAAAAAATCATGGTCCCACAAGGTTGAATCAATCGCATAATCAATCTAGGTTTAGAGTCCTAATCAAATACAACGAGACTCGGAGGCGATAAAGTTTTGACCGAGGATAATTCTAAGTATCTTCAAAGAATATACCAAGAAATTGGAATATTATCAAGCTTTTACAACTCGGCAAGCTTGGTCATCAAGAAATCTAACCCTATAAATTGAAGTGGTTTGGCAACGTAGAGAGTCTCTTTAACTCAAATGTTGTATGTGAAACCTTTTCATACCCTGAGAAAAACACTAATTATCCTAACAACACTTTGGTAGCCACCAACGGCGCGTTCAATTTGGATTAACATCACGAGCTGTAGAATTAGGCGATCAAGGAGCATATTTAGTTTGGATTAATAGCATTATTCCCGTTTCTTGGTTAACTATCCAAGTTGCTACTGGCGAGAAATCACTTCATTACCTTTCTTGGCGAAGTGAGATGTTAATCAAATTACTCAATGTTTGACACATTGAAAGCCAAACCTTTATTGACTTAAAAGTAATGGCAACCTTGTCTTCATGTTTCCAGAACCCTAGGCCGAGAGGTGTTCCTTCCTCGACCGTTGTCGCTCGGTGCATAAGTCAATAGCGTATTTCATCGCCACACCATCACTATCATCTTACTCGCCCAACCGACCTCGGTCATGAGTTGGCGTGCCCACATCAACAAGAAGGACGTAGTTATGTAATTATCAGCCTATGCACCATGTAAGTCTTGTAATTTTTAGAATCAACACCTGCATATATCATTTGGCTTGCTATTAAATTATTTTTCTTTAACAAATGGATTCTCCAAGTTGGCAAGTTCCAAACATGATGAACGGGTGGAGAAATGACTCCAAATCTCTAAGCACAAGGTCAGCTCGATCATTTCTTGCACATTCCATTTTTATCTTATGATTCTTATATCCCCCTTTATAATGCTAAGTCAATTCCAAGTGGATGCGAAGTGGGGCCCAACCTAACCTAAACAAGTATTTTTTGTTTTTGCCTAAATGAGAAGGGGTGGAAAACAATTTATATGAAATGAGTTTTTGTGACCGTATCGTTTTAGTTTAATAATATATTATTATGTAAAAAATTTACACATATCAATACATTAATTGATCAAAACGCTACGTGACGGTGCTCATCCATCACTACAAGAAAAATGGGCTAAGAACACAATTGATTTGTGCCCTTCTCATTTTCATTGAGCACAAATATATATTTGTACTTTTTAAATTCTATTGAGCACCAAAATACCTCAAATGTGCCATCTAACATAAAAGCACATTAGTTTGTGTCGGGTATTTGTGCCTATTAAAATTTGAACACAAAACATTGTGTCCAGCTTGCATGTCAGAGATGGAATTTTTTTTTATTAATTTACATAGACACAATAAAGGCTTTTGTGCCCTCTATTTTAATATATTTAAATAAAAAAAAATGTTTTTGTGTTCTTTACATTTACCTTTTCCTATTCCCAACTATTTTTCCCTATTCACAATTTGTGAAAATATCTAGTTGCAATCAACTTGAATTATTAGTGAGGCATTTAGATTGAGATGTCTCATTTTACTATTTCTTTTATTAAACATTTGTGTGTTTTAGACCTTTGATCAAACTAGCTCCTTAAAATGTGGCACCAATTAGATTATCATAAGCCCTTTTTTTATAAAATTACGTTAGGCGCCATTGCATTTAAATAAATGGACCACAATTCTTGAAAAACAGTGATTGATATTTCTATATTTCTGGAAATTAACTGTTTAAGTCATCGATATTTTCGAACATCGTGTTTGGTTTTGTACATACATGTTAATAGTTGTCACATATTGTTCATGCAATTTTCTCTCTCTTTTTTTTTTTTCAATTTTATTCTCACATCCTACCATATAAATCAATGTACAAATGTCAACAAAATTATGAAAATCTACCCATAGTACCTATAAAACAAATGTACGCAATTTATTTGTAATACCTTACGTATTTTTAGATGTATGATTTAGTTATTCATTTTTGTATGATTATGTGGAACTCGTTGGAAAACAAATAAGATGGTGGGTAATTTCATCTTTTGTGAGACCTTCGAGTTCAAGACCCTTGGTGATAAATATTATATTATATATAAATAATATTTAACTTAATGAACGCGTGGTCACAAACGAATGTGCATTCGGAGTTAGAACGAGTAAGTTACAAATTTTTAAAGTTAGAAGACAAATTGGTAATTTTGGGAGGGAGTATTCTAGAAGCCAAGGGCTTCTCCCATGTTACTTTCCCAGTAAGCTGATGCAGTAAGGTCTTCACCCTTCCCACCTGGTCATGTATATATAATTATTTGTTCTTTCGTCTCCTTCCTAATTATGTATATAATTATTTCATAAATTTTCTGATGGGTTTTTGTGTACCGTGGGACCCACCCACGTGGGTCTTCACCCTTACCCGTGCTTCTATTCCTCTCTACACGCCATCACTCTTCCGTCTCCCTCATTCATGCAATCCTCTCTCTACTTCTTCACATTTTTCTCTATCATCTCCCTCACCATCTATATGCTCACTGCACAGAAAACCGCATCAACCATCTCCATCTAACTAGCCACTCCGGCGAACCTTGCCACCACCCAAACACTACATTGCCACCCTCACTCTCTCACAATCTTTTTGTCTCTCCCTCTCGGCTTCTTCCTTGACACAGGGAAGTACATAAGCAATGATGGCGGCGGAGCTGGTGATCTTCGACGAGGCAACTTCCAACGTCACCTTCATTTCCTCACTGGAGACTCCCCATTACATTTTGCTTTTATGGAAATTGAAACTGACGCAACAAAATGACAAGCTCCGTCGCCGCTTGACTCCCCGGCGAGATTTTCCGTCGAATCCAGTATGAATGAGTCTCAAAAACACCTTAGTTAGGTTCTTTAAGTTGTTTAGAGACGTTTTGCACTGCATTCCTGATTTGGTTAAGTTTGGATGTAGTTTCAACTCAGGGGACAAATTCCCCAGATTTCCAGCGAGGGCTATGATTTTCACCTAATGGCCCTGAAGAAGGTAAAATTCGAATACTTACCTTTGTAGCTTTGTTTTAGCTTTTGAATTGTTGAAAATGGTTGAGATTTGGACCAAAACAGACTCTAAAACCCCTGGCATGGCTGCAGGTCGCACTGTCGCTGCGTGTGGCACTATTGTGGATGGCACATGGAGCATAGGCGCCTTCATCGGAAGGATGACTGCCTAAAATGATGAATATACGTTTTCAAGGATGATTATAAGTTTTCAAATTTTTGTTTCAGATTGTAGGGTATTTCGAATTTGTTATTTTTATTTTTATTTTATATTTAATTGATAGGGCTCAATTACAAAAATTGTGCTAACATGAATCTGAAATGGCATCTGACAAAGGTATCAGGATAGGGCACAATATAAACCTTATTTGTGCTCAACTTTTCGAGCACACATGGGCGTATTGTGCCCTCTAATCAAAGGTGACACCCGTAGAGGGCACATATACAAATATAGTTGCTATTGGTCTATGGGCACAATTGTTGGTGCTTTTTGACCTCAAAGGCACTGATAATTTATTGTGCGCAGTGGCCATTTTTGTTGTAGTGCATGTAAGTCTTTCTCAAAGGAGACAAGACAATAACCAAGTCAAGTGGCATAACTCAGTGTGCGAAATGAGTGGGAATAACTTGAAAATTATAATATATCGGCAAATTGAGATTAAGTAGCAATTTGAAGAAAACAAATAAATAAAAATTTTGGTGTTGATTTCTTTAAATTTGTACAATGATACAATAACAATAAGAAAGATCGAAAATCACTTGGTATTGTTTTTTTGTTAGAAAAGTCAGTAAATTAAATACTACCCGATTTTTTTATGTGTAAAAACAAGATACTAACTTCATCAATAACGACTCAAGTTTGTAATAGCATCAGCAGTCCGTTAGAAACACACGTGCAAAATATAGTACTTAAACTTTGAAAATGTTAGACATATCAAATTTTTAGATCATCTTTTATAGATTACACGACGTGGCGGTTGAGAAGGAGTCCAACCATCAATCGCCACATCACATAGCCTACAGAAAATAGTCTAAAAATTTAGTCTCTAGGATCACCTTGAAACTTTTAGCTAAGAAATGGATGTCCTGAATGTGACTAAAATTTCGTTATCGTGTATTGCTCTAAGAAATCGTTTTGTCAATAAGAATATTACATTTATGTTTTTCATCTATTTTTTCTTCGTTAAACAATTATTACCCGTGAGATTGACCTAAAGACCTACTTCAACAACCGCCGTTCATATTTTCCATGTTCAGTTGATGACGTAAAGGAAAATTTCAGTTGGGTTGTTTTTGCTAAAGTAATTCCATTATGAACTAATACATGTTCCAATTTGATAATGAACTTGTATTTCTCTAAACACGTTGTCATTTTATCATTAGACCTGCTCCTTTGGCCCTTTGTAATGCCACGTGATCGGAACAACTCCACCCATATGAAAAATTCTTCGGGACTAAGTCTCAAATATAAACCTTGTCCTAATGAAAACGAGTAATCACCCATAACGATAATAAATTCCTTTGTCCTATATCCTAAATTCGTAATTAGAAGGAATTAGCCATGCAAGGAAAACCAATCATGAAAAACTGAGACTTAATCCCGATTGGTTTGGAACAAAATCTATTTAAGTCTTGCTAATTCCACGCGCTTTCCGTCGCGTGTGAAATTGAGATAACATCCATTTACGGCGCCGTCTCTTGTTCCCTTCCTCGAAGTCACAGAAACTAGAAAACGAAATACCACAGAAACCTCCTGGAACCACCATTAACCGTGTCTATTAATTTTAGGCAACCAAGAAACGTGCTTACAATTTTAATAAAAATTCAAAAAATAAAGTACGCGGATTAGGATTTGTATAAAGAAGGACGAGACCTTTTAGAACGAGATAGATGCCAAGATTTCAACTTTCATCTTCCTATTCGTCTGCACCTTACTACTTATCGTTTCCTCCCGACTGTTCCTCCATGTCGATTTCTGGAATTCAAGGCCAGCTTCTTGAAGTCACTGGTATGGTTTCAAGTTCCCATTATTTTTTGTGTCAAAATACGCAATTTTTTTTTTATAAAAATTCAAGAAAACCCATCAAAATCTTGTTCTTTATCTTCTGTTTCTGTTTTTGTAATTCAAATTCTGAGTTTTTGTGATGTGGGTTTTGATTATCTGTTGGTGCTGCAGTTATTGGTTGTAACAAATTGAGAGATACGGAATGGATTTCACGGCAGGACCCATATGTCTGTCTTGAATATGCTAACACCAAGCACCGCACCAGAACATGCACAGGTAATTTCGGATTTAGGCCCTGTTTAGTTGGTTAAGTTGGCCTAAATTTCAGTTTTTGTTGTTCTTGCAATCTGGAGATTTGGATCTAATTTTGTACTCATACCCATGTTGTAATTATTGGTATAGACGGCGGTAAACATCCCACATTCCAAGAGAAGTTCGTGTTTCCGCTGGTTGAAGGTCTTAGGGAAATCAATGTTATGGTCTGGAACAGCAATACTGTCACATCGGATGACTTCATTGGCGGGGGAAAGTATGAAATTCTCAACCCATATGCGTCAACATCTCCATTTTGGCTTTCTTTTAGACCATTTTGGTTATTCTGAATTTTTGAGTTTGCTGATTTGGGTTATTTGGTGTGTCATGACTTTTAGGGTTCAACTTCAGATGGTTCTTACTCAGGGTTATGACGACAGCGCATGGCCGCTTCAGACTAAACATGGCCGGTAACTACAATAAATTTGATCTCATTGCTTTTTATTTGTTCTAATGCTACTATAATGTGAATGGTTGGATTGTAAGGCATACTAATCAGGTTGCATATAGGTGTTATTTTTAAAATGTGACTTTATTTTAAGCCTGCCGCTCTAGTTGGATGTTCATATTCAAGAATTCTTAATATATCCAAACTCCTATGTCTCTGTTAGCAAATTGTTGTTGCACCTTGTTCCATCTCTAATTAATTCAAATTATCCGAAAAGGAGGTGGTTGTGTGTACTATGCATGCTCAAGTCAATGATCTTCATGCATGAGTTTCCTTTTTCTTCCTATCTGGATTGTTCGCGTTAACCATGTATCTGAAGCTGTAGATAACTTCACCAATATTACATCCCTTGATTTGGTCCTTCATATTTATTTTTCATGATGAGATAAATTAATTTTGGGTTTGCATTGTATTAGGCAAAGAAACAGCTATTCATTGTGTGATTATGAATAGATCATGCTAGTCCATGAGTTGTTTTAGGAGCAAACATTGCGTGAATTATGTGTAAGCACTCGTGTCTATGCTGCAACATTAGTGAGCATCAAGTGGCCTAAATGAGACACGCCCCAAGTAGATTGATGTTCCTAATTGACGATGCTATTTCTGTGTCATCTGTTCGCGGAGTCTCCACTCAATATTCACTCAAATTACTTTTACGTGGTTTTGTGTTCATCTATCAATTCTCAGACAGCTCAAACACGGGCTGTGCAATCATCCACCATGTTATTTTTTATATTCTGTAAAATAAAAGGGCGAACAAAAAAAGAGGGAATTAATTTGCCTTCCTTGTCTGGTGTAGTGAGACCCCTTAGGAGGGGTAGGCTAGGATATGGGGTTAAAATTTGTGCAATATATCCCTCGTATTAAGTATATTAATTTGCAATTTGGGCTAAAGAAGAGAAAAGGGCTGGGAATTTGATAGAATATCTTGCGGTACATTTCATCCTTTTTGAGTACCAGTTTTGATTTTCCTTTCTTACAAAAGCATGGAATTGGTTTTTGCATCTAGAAGGTTCATTAAACTAACCGTCCTATAATTAGATGTATTCTGCTGTGTTTTGAAATTGTTTGACTTCTAAGACGAATTCTTTTTCATAGTAGATATGCAGGAGAAGTTCGGCTCATAATGCATTATTCGAAGACCAATGTAAATTGCACCCTCTCTCAATATAACCGGTGACTTCTGAACAGTCTTGTATAGTCATGTTAATTATCTGTCCAGCTGATTTACTGTGTTTGGGTTACTGCAGAAACCGACATCAAGCTATGCTCCGTCTGCACCACCATATGGAGCACCACATGCATCACAAGCTCATCTATATTCAGCCCCCCCACCTGCAGGTCATTATGCACCACCAGCGCCTGGACCTTACCCACCAGTGCCAGCAGGCTACCCAGCTCCATCTCCCTATCCTTCATACTCGCCTAATTCAGCAGGGTATCCACCATCTCCATATGGTCCCAATCCATCAGCGTATGGCCATACTCCATCTTCCTATCCTCCCGCACCATACCCACCAACTTCAACATATCCCCCACCCCCACAATCCTCACCCTATCCTCCAAGTAAGTTCTTTCTTCGTTTTTATTTCCTTTTCTGTGTCTTACTTCTGGCTGCTAATATGATTCATCAAATACTAATTTTCTGTTGTACACTTTTCAATCAGATCCTTTTCCTGGACTTTATCCTCCATCACCGTACTAAGATAGAGCTCCTCCAGTTGTACCTGAAAAAGAGAGAGATCTCCCCGAGACCCCAAATGAAGATGCGATTGATAAGATGTGGTACTAATTGTGTATAGTCTAATACTCGTAGTTTGGTAGTTGTCTTACCGCATAGACGGATGTTCCAAATTCAAATGTGCACATTCTTTCTCCCCACTGTTTATAAAACGCAGAGTTTCTGAACCAGAATTTTGGTAACCTGTATGATTCTGTTATTCTTTGGCCTTTTTCATTAATTCACGAGGCAGTTACGTGTTGTTTTATGCTAGATTTGAACTTGTTCGAATCAGTTGTATATGTTGGTGGATAGATCGCAATAACTTGTTCGAAATCCTGAAGTTATGAAAGGAATTGGTAATCTGAATTTTCATCTGAAAGGCAAAACAAGGATGCTTTATAATCGGCGCAGGTCAAATGCAGTCTATTGCTATACTTTGGAGCCAACAGAATAAAATTTCGTTCTGCAGACTCGCAGTCACTTTCAAGGGGTTTCAATCAACAATGAAGCAGAAAAAAGTGTTCCTCAAGTAAATCTCCAGTTCTAGGCAACGCGCCTCTCACAATAACTAATCATGTGACCAGCATGCGATTCACTTTGTATGCATCCGTCGTTTACAAACTTCTGTCTAGAATCGATATATGACTTATAATGATTCAGGCCTTGTATATGCATCCGATCCGGTCGTATACTATAACTTCTCCCTGAACCCTTTTTTCTGCTTGATTTTTTTCACCTTGAGGGTGAGAGGAGCAACATTATTGCTTGTCCGTGCACTGATGATCTATCCCACTCGGTCGTATGAATGCTTTCATAAGTAAAAATCAATAGTGTTATAAATAAAAAATTTGATAGGATTAAAAGCACACCACAAAGTAGCACACAAATGTCCTATTGATTTTCCTTATTAACACTAAGATTTGTCAATTGTAGCATATGAAAATAAGGGTCTTTCCCGCAGAAGATTGTTTTATCTAACTATTTAAAATGTCACAAAAACTGGACTGCTGTCCCTACTGGCCAGCCACCAAAAAATAATTATTAGACCAACTTACACTTATCTAAAGTCTACCAAATTTTATATGAAAATACTAGACACACAGAGCTACACTCACAAATTTTTGGGATTTTTGGAGTTGATTTGCTATTTAAATTAAATCGAACAAAAACAGAATAGAAACAGATTTTAAGTAGTTCACAAATTAAGAAAAACGAGTTAGGGGAATTGCTATCCACTACCAAATAATCATACAAACATGTTATGTTTCATTCAAATTCCTTCTATTTCCGGATGAAGATGCTCAAGTTGGCTCAATATTAGAACTCAACCTATTACTCTTTTATGTAGTATGTTAAGAGAATGGCGTTTTCAACTTAACTTAGTCTCTAACATGCAAAATCTAGAATGGCGTGTTCATAGATTTAACAAGTAGAAATCATTCAGAACAAAAAGAGTTTGAGTCATCACAAGGCATCGTAAGTATTAGTGTTGTCTTACTTATCCTAGAAATTGGTTCACATGTTAATCGCAATTAACAAGTACTACTCTAGAACATATGTAGGTCCTCATTTGACAAGGGCAGGCACACACATATTCATAGCATTAGAATCCTAGATATGCTTACTAAGTATGCATCCATAGAAAACACATAAAGTAATTCACACGAAATGTCATAACAAACTTGCAATCATATTCGGGGCTTCAAACAGCCCTTAACTACTAAAAATTTAGTACACAATCCTTAAGTTAAAACAAAAGATAGACATGAGTTTGAGAAAATAGAACCGAAAGAAATCGACTAAGGCTCCTCTTTCCTTCCTTCCCCAATGCTACTTTTAAACCAATTCTTGCTGCATCATTTTTTTCTCCTTAACTCACCCACTAATAGACATTTAGTGATGACAATAAGTGAGAGGAAATGTAAAACAATTGTAACTCCTTGGGTAGCCTTTATGCCAATTACTCCCTCTTAATCCTCATCTTTAATTCCATTTCCTCTGATATTTGAATAGATGTCAGCTGGTTTGTTCTTGATTGCATCAGTTTTGGCTACTAGATTTATTGGATTTATTGCTTTCAATGCTTTCTTGTCAGTTACAAACTGCTCAGCCTCTTGGAAACCTTTCAGTGTTAAAACGACCATAACTTCTTCTAGAAAAATGATATTAACAATCCGCGAAATGCTCCAGAAAATAGACATCCGTAGCTTTCCAAACTTATCTAATTCATTCTGAGCTGTCCGCAACTTGCTTCCAAAATCAGCTGACCTACACAGGCAGTTTTGACGAATTTGTTACTTAAAATTCCACTTGTGTTATTTTTCTTTTCTTTACTTGACAAATCCTACAAAACACAAAAACAAAGTAAATAACTCAAAAATATAAGGAACTAACTAAGAAAAGACAAGTGAATTTGATATAAAATATATATAAATATAAGCTTATCAGTAGTCCATTGTGAAAGGCGATGATGAAATTTTTTTCGAACATAAAGAGCATTTCCACCAGTTTTAGGAGGGAAAGGGCAATTGCAATGGAAGTACCCTTACTTTGTGAAAGTTTACCGGTTTGGAAAGCGGAAGGACAAGGGCAATTACTATTCACAACTATATTTTTAGCTTTTTAGCCAAAATGATCTTTGAGATTTGCATAACTCCTCACTTTGATCCCTGAGATTTGAAATCAATAGAAGTGGTCCTTGAGATTGTCTACTATCAATCATTTTGGTCATTTCGTGAAAAATTATGTTAAATAAGGATCAAAATGACAAAAATATCCTCAATTTAACAAACAATAGACCAAAATGATTTGACAAAAAATTGAGGGTATTTTTGTCATTTTATTCTTATTTAATGGAGCTTTTTCAAGAAAAGACTAAAATGATTGATGATGGACAATCTCAGGGATCACTTCTATTGGTTTCAAATCTCAAGACCAAAGTGAGGAGATTATGCAAATCTTAGGGATCATTTTTGCTAAAAAAACCTATATTTTTAATATGTTTTATGCCTTGTAAATGTGTACTTAGTAAGTTTGTTCTTAAAAAATAAAACTTCATATTTCATTTCGATAATTTAATTTTAAATACAAAACAAAGTATAATATTACAAACAAGCATAATTAATAATAGTATATAATAGGATTAAGTACCTAAAATCTCCTAACCTTTTAGTGTCATTGTAAATTGGTCTCAATCTTTTTAAACATTTCAAAAAAGTACCTAAACTATTGAAAATGTCACATTTATTAAGCTCCAATTAAATTTCTGTTAAATTAACTAAGCTTACTTTATCTCCAAAATCAATAGAAGGTCATGGAAGCATGGTTACCACATAATAACAGTCACCACCACCCCATCAAACCATCACCTCCAAACCCAACGCATAACCACCGACTCCACCCTACGACTCAAGCCTCCAACATCAAGACGAAGGTCATGGAGGTTGCTAACATGGTACGGACTGCCATTATGTAGTTGGTGGGTTTTGAATATAAAGGTTGGAATGAGGTTTCGGTGGTCGTAATTTGAGCTTGGAGGTGGTGCAGGCTCATTATTTCCCATCTTCATTTTTGTTTTCCGTTTTATTTTGTGAATTTGTTTATTTATATTTATTTTTCATCTTCATGTTTTTTTAACATTATTTTTATTATTATTTTAGTATCTATATAAGCTAAAAAGTGGGATCAATTGTTGTTGCATGTACATTAACAGAAAAATAAATTAGGGCTTAATGGATGTAACATTTTCAATAGGTTGGGTACTTGTTCGAAATGTTTAAAAAGGTTCAGACCAATTTAGAATGACACTAAAAGGTTGGGAGGGGGTTAGGTATTTAATCCTAAATAATAATTAAAGTAATTAACTATGCTAGAAATTAATAGTAAACGATATAAATAAGGCATAATAGATGATGATGGGCAAGAATGGTAGCAATGACTAAGGAGCATAATTAAGGAGTGGTGTTATACCCATCCCAGTGTCTTATTTCCCCACCCACCTTATATTCACATCCACCATAAAAAGACAAAACACACATAAACTCTTTCCCCACCCACCATTATTCCCAAAATAATCCTATATATTTCTTCTTCCAATTTTCCTTGCTTTAAAAAATTTATTATAATTTAACAAAAATGAAAATTATCATTAAACAAATATGCCCAACAACTCCAACTCCAAATATCAAAGTAGTCCCCTTCCCAAAAAACTCCCAGAACCGTCACTATCAACACACCCAAACCTTAGCCCAACCCCCTTCCCGCCCCCCTCCCCCCCCCCCCCCCCCCCCAAAAAAAAAAAAAAACACTCAGCGCCCCTCCTAGCCTAAAATGCTCGGTCGGCCTCAACGACGTGTTTTGGGAATTGGAAGATGGTTCTCGAGTCCCCATTTAATCGAGTCTTTGGAGGACCGTAGAGGAGATTAGTGGACGAGATGGGCTTGCCGTTCGAGCACAGCCTCGACGAATTTGGCGAAGGTCTTAGCCATGGCGAGCGAGACGATCGGTGAGAAAGCTAGTGCATAAGAGAGAGGGAGGAGAAAGAGAGGGAAGGAGGAAGAAGCAGTAGTGTTTGGGGTTGAAGCAGTGAGGTAGGAAATTAAAATGGGGTGAAGTTGTGGAGGTTGAGGTCGGGGAGGGTGGTGGTTATGGGGTTCTTCAAGTTTATTTATTTATTTTTTTTTTTGGAGGTGAAAGGGCTTGTGACAAGATATGATTGTTTGGTTTTTAAGTCTTTGAAGGTCATTTTATACAAGAATAAATTTGTCAATTAAGTATTATTTTAAAGTGGGTGAAGTGATAAGATACTGGGGTGGGCTTAGTAGCACTCTAATTAAATCAACTACATTTGTGTGGGGGGCCTTTTTAATTAATTCAGCAGCATTTGGGTGGAGTCCAAGCTTTACGCTGATGTCAGCGAGCAAAACCCACAGGCGCAAGCCCATTCATGAATAGGCAGGGCACAAGCCTAGCCCAATTGCCTCCCCAATTTTGCACCGGTGGACCACTTTTTTTGGGGCAAAGGCAATTCATCCCAATTACCCTATCAATTGAGCAATGGGTGGATGATGTGACATTTCACATGGATTTTGCAAGGCCCATTTTGTCTTGTCATGAGATAGTTCATACTTCATATTGGTTTGTAGCCTAAAGGTGTGTTTGTTTGACCTTCTTAGGTGGGACTGGACTGGACTAGACTAGACTAGACTAGACTAATTGCTAGTGTAGTCTCATGTTTGGTCAAGGATTAGGTTTAATGGGATTAGATAGGACTCGCTCGGATCAACAACTTCGCTAGGAGTTCTTAGCCAAGAACCCCAAATTCGGCCGGACTCGTAAGACCTTCTGCAAAAGAGAACCTCGCTCATCCTACGAGAGAGAGTCGTCGCACATCGCTCCCTCCTTGCCCTACTCCCTTATCTTTGCGTCCTGCTTACCCTCATCTGCTCTTCTTGCTTGGTAAACTTGGAATCTTCAATTTGTTTTGCAGATCGTGATATTACTGAGCTTTATTTGATTTAGTTGTTTCGGACTCGAGAAATTTTCAATAAATAGACCTCTGCACTCGAACAAATTAGGGTTTTGATTTTTAGGGTCAAATTGAGATTAAAATTTGGGTTTTCACATTTCAACTTTTTTGCTTTTGATCATCTTAACAGAAAATATAAACGTGAAGAGCAGCAACAACTGCAGCAGTGACAAGGAGAAGAAGCTCATCCACCTTCTTCTCAGGCGACCTCTCAGGAACCCTCCACCCAAACTGCCCCTCCTCCTCCCCCGTTTTATCCCAATCGAAGTAACCCTCTCTCTCTGGTTCTTTTGAATTTGCGACTAACGTTTTTAAGATGCCTTTTTATGTATTTGAATTTTTTCCATTTGTTTTTTTATTTATGGATAAATTACACAGAACTACCTCAACTATTAGGTCATTAATAGTTTCATACGTCGTCTTTAAAAAGTTTCAATGTCATACCGTATCTTTGAATTTGTTGCAATGTCATACATTCCGTCAGTTGTCTGTCAATTCCTCTATTAAATGCTGACGTGGCTTGTGACGTGGCACACTTTCTATTAAAAAACTAAAAAAATATTATTAAAAACTAAAAAAAAAAATCATTTAATATTTTTAAAATATTAAAATAATAATTCATTAAAGAATTTTTTTTTTTTTTAACCCCAAGTTCGTCTTCCCCCCACCCCTTGCAACCCAGAAAGAAAGAAAAAGAGGAAGAATAAGAAAGAAATAAAAATAAAAAACCATCTTCATCTTCCTCGACCCCCTCTTCCCTGCAACTCACCTTTTTCTTCCCCATCACATCTTCCCCTTCCCTCTTCCTCCGCACCCACCCTCACACCCACCCTCAGCACCCACTCTCTTCCCTCCTCTACACATCCCACTCCTTAAATCCACACCCATTCCACCCCCCCCCCCCCCCAATTTCTCCGTGCCCAATTTCTCCATCCGCGAAATCGGCGGAAGACGGATCTGGGTTGTAGGGAAAGAGGGTGGGAAAGATGAAGTTTTTTTTTTTTTTTTTTTTCCCTTCTTTCTTTCTGGGTTGCAGGGGGTGAGGGGGGAAGACGAACTTGGGTTTTTTTTTTTAATTTTTTTATAAATAACTTTTCTTTAATTAATTATTATTTTAATATTTAAAAAATATTAAATGATTTTTTTTTAGTTTTGAATAATATTTTATTAATTTTTTAGTAGAAAGCGTGCCACGTCACAAGCCACGTCATCATTTAACAGAGGAAATGACAGACAACTGACGGAAGGTATGACATTGCAACAAATTCAAAGATATGGTATGACATTGAAACTTTTTAAAGACGAGGTATGAAACTATTAATGACTAATAGTTGAGGTAGTTCTGTGTAATTTACCCTTTATTTATTTATGGAATCTGGGTTTATTGAAAGGTGTTGAATTTCAGAATCTAAGTTGAGCTTTTGCAGGTTGTATAATGCGATTTAGTTAAGGTTTACGTGTTAGAGTTTTTCAATCTGTTAACTTTTATGTCGGGCAAGTTCTTGTTATATTTGAAATATCGGGTCAGTGATTGCGATTTCTTTTGTAACTACATCTGTGTTAAAAGTAATGTATTTCCCTATAGGATGTAGGAACAAAGATGAATCCTTGTTCTTATGTTGATTCCATTTGAACCTTTTCAAATAGTTTTCATAATTCGAGATCTCTACCGTTGGTTGGTTTTGCTTTATGATGAAGCCTTAGAGGTTAGCTATAATGTAAACAAAAAACAGTTATCGACGGATCGAGGGTGCGTACAAGATCATTTATATGTCGAAATCCTTGGGGATGCATGCCATATAATGTTTGTAACTTATGCTTATTTCTTTATTACGGTTGTTCTGGACGGATGAGAATTATAAGCTGCCATTAAGAAAATCAGCGTCAAATTGAGATTGGACAGTTTGGAATCAGTTGCTGTCTAATTTTGAGATCTCAAATTTAGTTAAAATCAGTTTTGACCATTAAATATAGGTTGGACAGCTTGGAAGCAACATTTAGAGGTTGAGTTGGTTGAATTTGACCTGACTCACGGGCAACCTTGAAAGTGTTCGTCCAAAAGCTTTTAAGCGACAAAGCAAGCGGATAATTATATTATGTGGTGCTTTTTGACATGGATGTATTTTGTTAATCGTACAACCTTAGGTTATGGCTTATAAGTTAGCCTTGCACTGTGAAATATTTTGGCTAATTTTAACTAGCATTTTGTAAATTATGGGGTTCTACTTTGGAACGGTATATTATAGTTAACTAGCATTTGTAAAATAGCATGGAGGAAAGTTAGTGAATGATGTTTTACAAAGTCAGTCAATGGCAAGGATTGACTTGTGCAATGAAATGATGAAGTAATTGCTCCTCTCTTTCTTTTGCATATTGTTAAGGGGTGTGCTATCCACACATCCCATTTTACTTCTCACACACCCCTTGATAATTTCTATCCGTTGATCTTCTTCAATTCATCTGATCCGACGGATGAAAATTAAAAAGGTGTGTGAGAAGTAAAATGAGATGTGTGGATATCACACCCTTGTTAATAGAGACTACAATCTCACCCATTTTACCTTAGCTGGCTTAGTGTCATCCTAAATACATCACTGTTACAGTTTACAAAGTTGATTTCAATAAAGACTTAACAATTGGGGACATCTTAGAGTGAGTAATGCTTTTCGACCGACTACTAATTTTCACGTGCAGATGCAGGCACCACTAGCTCTTGCCATTGCACAAGTAGTTGAACATCAAATCCACAACCTCATATCATGATGAGCAACGGATAGTACTAGTAAAATTCTTTGTCAAAAGCATAGATTACAAGCTTCAGAAAATTGTCATGGTATGGACTGAAAGTTTCATAATTCTCCAAGTTGTAGGAGCACCTGCAATTCGTGAAGAAGAAGAGGGCTATGCCCTTTTATTTTTCCATATATTTATTTTGATATTGTTAATAGAAAATAAATTAAAATATAATAATAATAGTTTATTGTTAGTCCAGCTTCTTAGTCCAACACTGCACTAACGCTTCACTAAGCTAGTCTAGCTTAGTCTAGTCTAAGGCCATCTTCAACCGAGGGCTGGCCAGAGGGCTCGTTTTAGCTCTTTGGCCCTCCAAGATATTAATAGTTTAATGAACAGTACGGGGATATATTTGCCTCCATCTCCAACCGAGGGCCATAGGGCTCGTTTTAGCCATGTCACAAAAAACAGTCTCTAACAAAGGGCCAAAAGGCCATGGGGCAAAACATAATTTATTATTTAAATTTAAAAACTACAACAACTTAAATTTAAAAACAACAACTTAAATTTAAAAACTAAAACTTATATTTAAAAACTACAACTTAAATTTAAAAACTACAAATTAAATTTAAAACTACAAAATATGAGAATTGAAATGGTGTAGGAATGGTGAATGAATGATTTAGGTATTTATACGAAAAAAAAAAAATTAGAATTTTTAAGAATTAAAAAAAAAAAAAAAAAAATTTGGCCCAAAAAACCAAAATAAAAAAGGCCCATAAATTTGAATCCAACGGCAATTGGTGTTAGCTAGTCGTTGGATTAAATTTTTTGTTTAAGCATTCCTATCAGTTATATCCAACAGGATTGCTGGAATTTTTGGCCAGCCTTGAGCTGGCTGCATGCGGCCAACCCTTTGACCCTTTCAAATTCTGTGGGGCCCACGAGCCCTCCGCCCTAGCCCTCAGTTGGAGACGGTTTTCGGGCTATTTTTGGCCATTTGGCTCTCTGGACCTTTCGGTTGGAGATGGTCTAAGCCAGTCCAGCTTAGTCCCTGAAGCTAGTACAGTCCGAGACAGTCTGGTGCAACAAACGCACCCTAAAAGTCTTGAGGATGATTATGGGCATAATAGTCATTGTATGGTAAAAATTACGTGGATGTGAAAGCTCTACCACTCTGGCAATATATATATTTGGACACAAAATAAAGATGAGGATGGGTGAAGACCTAGGCATAATAGAGGAATTGTAAACGCGAAATTTCTGCAACAAATCAAGTAAGAATACGTGTACAAAGTAATTGTATTTGTATTAATGAAAAATTAGGGTTTACAATCTTTGATAAAAAATGTCAATTCTCTTATTGGATTGTCGGGGTTGCAAACTTTATATGTAGGATTGTTGATCCTATGGTCACAATGACTTGATCTTGGATGAACAGATGCTGCAAGGTTTTGGCTTGTGGCTATGAAAGAATCGGCACGTATGGTGGTGCTTGATGATTCTTCAAGGGTTTGGTGAAGAACGCAGAGAGTTTTATGAGCCTTCTGAGTATTTGGAAAATTGGGAGAAAGCCTCAACATTTGGATGTTAGAATGATTTTTTGGCCCCTTTCTTTGTTTTGGAGCCTCGTATTTATAGTCTCTCCAAGCTTGGCCTACAGATGGATTTAGTCTTGATTGTGGCTTGTTTAATTGATGAAAGAACGAGGACTTGATTTGCGACTTGGTTCATGATTTGACTCCATCAATTAATATTTGATTTAATTAAATTAAAATCAAATAATTCATTTCCGCCAAGTGTTGACATGTGTACTTCTTGTTAACTTGTTTGATTTTGATGAGTCACATTTATGTGTACGATTTTTGAGACACATGGAGTATGCCACGTAAGCCCTGACATGTCAAAACTTTAATGTGTTGGTGAATATTTACATTTCGATGTCTACATCTGCCCCCACTTCAACCGCGACATATGCATGTGCTCGCAAGGCCGACCCTGGCCCAGTGCTAGCTAGGCGACCGTCTGGGGCCTCAAAAAATCAAGGCACAAAAATTATTAGCGGGGAATATTCATATATGTTTTTATAAGACTATAAATTCTAAAAATTTGATTAAACCATCAATAAATTTAACTAGAAATGACGGTTTCGTTGCCTACCATTGACCTAAAGGTTTCAGGTTCGAAATCCAATACCTATTTTTTTCTTACCAATTTTTGTTTGGGAGGAATAGGCACCTTTCCTAACACACCTCGACCTGGAATGTCCACTAGGATTCTGAATCGAGTTGAGTTGGCCAACACCTGGAAGGTGACAAAGCCATAAAGTATAATGATGTGGATAATGTGAATAAATTTAAACCGGAAAGTGCCTAAGGACTAGAATGCACTACGAGCAAGAACGAGCCCGTTTCACACGCAACGTTAGAGCATAAGTAAAGTACAGTATTGTGGGTAAGGATACCCTCAGAGGTAGCCACCTATACTAAGGTTCGCCACAAATCCTCGTCTATACGAACATCCAACAGTTACAACCTGGAAGGGCACAAAAACAAGGGTGAGTGGGCCTGAATCCTCGTCTATACGAACATCCAACAGTTACAACCTGGAGGGGTGCAAAAACAATGGTGAGTGGGCCTGAAAGTAAAGTTTTTAATAAAAACCTTTTGAAAACATTATAACCCTTCACTGTAAAACTCGTATAATTTCCCAAAAAGTAATAATACATACGTATATAGAAATCATGCTCGAGAGTAATGAAAACCAAGTATATGCCATGTCAAGTATCTCAGCAATGAAATAAGTAAGCCAGTTGAAATAAATCAATGTAAAATGATATGCCAGCCAGAATCACCAAACGTGACCTGTACGGCTCTAAACCTGCACACGAGTCGGAACCACCTAATGTGGTCTGTACGACAGGCTGGGTGTAAATAAATACGCTCAAGTGCTACGATCACGTGAAAGTTGTGCGAAGTATCACAAGTCATCTACGAGTCGAAACCACCTAATGTGGTCTATACGACAGGCTGGCACCTGCCTTGGATCCAAGGTGAGCGTACGGTGCGGGAGGTAAACGATCACGTGAAGGCTGGCCCTGACCTCGGGCGAAGCACTAACACCAGGATGCAGGATAATAAGTACCAAATGCATCCAGGCATAACCATATACGTTACAACCACTAACATCATAATGTACTCACCTGTAGCTTACCTGGGCTCTGCAACATCATGCAACATTATACATGACTACACCAATGCATATACTAAAATATAACGCAAGTATGACGTGGCATTTCAATCACATTTCATTTAAAATAATTTCTGGGAAAAATGTATACATACGTATATATATAGAAAACCAAAAGCCCACTCCCCTGGAGTCCGTGCTACAACTCCTAGCATAAACATCAAGGCGTCACGAACGATCGGCACCTAGAACAATTATCAAATCATGTCTTAGAATTCTTATCAATATAAAATATAAATTACATGTCCTCATTGGGAAGATCCGCACGTCGGATTCCCAATCCGTAAGTTTCTAATATCCTCAAATATTACGCATTATAACGTATCAAAGTTTGGTGACGATCCAACGGTAGGATTGTCAATTGCTATAATAATCAAGTGACGGACCTTAATGGAACTACGTTCAAATGATGGAAATTCATCAATCAGTCTTCGCCAATGGAATCAGGGTACTCAAATTTAGCCTAGGAATGTCAAGGAATGTCTCGGCCCATGCGCTGCCGCAGGTGGTGGTCAGTCGCTCCGACTCGCAGTAAAATTCAACTATTTTTAAAAATTCTCAAATTTTACAAGGATAAAGATCTCAATGAGTAGAACAAGTTTCATACCTGTGACTAAGGCCAATTTGGCCAGGAAAAGCCTCAATTTCATGAAAACCCGCGGGAAACCCTTAAAATTGGGTAGTTGTTGATTCGCCACCAAAACGAACTCCGATGCCTCCACCAAAGCTTGGGCCTTGTTCCTGGGGTTGAAAGGAGTCTTTTGGTGGTGATCATCGACAGTGAAACTGGCCAGAGTCACCGAAAAAAGGTTAAAACCACCAAATGCCCCCGTGGGTTTGTGGCTTCGATTTGTGAATTTGGGTAAGAAATTTGGAAATCTAACACTGCAGAGATGTAGGGCTCATCAAGGGCTTTCCATGATCACCAAGATAACCGAAAACGGAGCTTGTATGAAGGAGATATGAATGGGTCAACTTGGCGGGTCGGGTGGAGAAACCGGGTTTGGCCAGTTCTCTCCTTCTCCCTTCCTTCATTTCCCTCATTTCTCTCTTCTCTGATTGGCCACCCTCTCATCTCTCCTTTGCTAATTAGTTCGGTTCCTCCCTCATTTCTCTCCTTTATACTCCATCTGCACCGACCATTCTTTGTTCTTTTTAATCTGGGCCAAACACGTGGCATCCCAGATTTTGCTCCAAAAATCTGGAATTTTCTAGATATTAACCAATTTACTAAAATGCCCCCAACTTTAAAAGTTAATAACTCCTTCGCTATAACTCTGAATTACGTTCCGTTTGCGCCCACGCGTCTGTAGCGACGAGTCTTATGAGGATATGCTAAGAAAATGAATCTTACGTGACACTACATGACAGTCAACTAGAGTCAACACTTTGCCTCGAAGGGCATTTTTGTAAATTCACTTATTAAAATTATAAAAATCATAATTTTTAGGGACGGGTCGTTACATTTCCCATTTGCTATTTCCTTCATGTATTTCCCACTCACCAAATAGTTAAAGCTATGAAAATACATAATTTTATGGACCATATATAACCTCATGAAAGTACAAATAATTAATAAAACAATAAATTATAAATCTAGTCCCCAACACCTATCTATGTTATTCCTCAACCCTTTTGTTGACTCTAACTTTCGCCTGGGCAGCGGCCATAAGCCATGCCTCTCAATCAATCACATATGACTGTAGTTCAGAGAAAATTGCAAACTATGTCTCACAAAAATAATTTGTGGCAGAGCAGGATATCTGATAGCTCATGAAGACAATAAAGTTGCAATGAAGCGGAGGCATCATTGCAACTTTATCAAGACAAAGAGGTAGAATTGGCAAAGGATTTTGATGCCAAATTTACCCAACTCATGAAAATCAAAAAAATTTCGAAAAAAATTTCATTAGTTCCACAAGTTTAGGTGTTAAAATGTGAATGATGAGAGGTTCTATATGGAGAGGCATGGTTGCTGCTACCCATGAAGGAAGTGAAAGGGATATCACTAAGGTTTGGGAAGAACAAAGATAGGTGGTGGCACCCAGAATTCTAATCATCTTTAACTTTGTGCTCATGACCCAGAATTCTAATTATCTTTAACTTTCTGCTCATTCATTGCTTATACATATCAATTAAAGACTAAAAAATATGATTATTTTTCAATTGCATATTGACAAGGTTAGTAAATAAGAAAAAAAATCTCATGATTTATATAAAGAACTTCAAAATTTCAGATAGAGGGGAAACAAAATTCATCATTTATCTACTTGTACACTGAGATTTTTTGGTTTCCTTCTCTCAATACAAAATAAATTGTTCTTTTCGTGTTTCTAAATTATTGCGTTTGAAGTGCTTTTCTAGCTATAATTTTTCTCAGTCTTACGTTTGAAAACAATATTTTTTTATAAGGAACTAAGGCACATTTTTTGGCATTGTTCTGGACCTCAAAAATCTTAGGATTTGCCCTATGTGCTCATCACGTGTAGAAGGTGCGTTTTAAAGTCCCTCACATAGTGAATGTATTTTGGCCACTACGCTTTGAAGTTCCTATACGTAGATGTCGATTTAAGGGCCATCGAGACTTGATCTTGAATTGGGCTGGAAGTTTCTTCAAGGACCGTAGAAGCTTGGTCTTGAATTGGGCAAGAAGTTTCTTCAAGAATCATCGAGGTTTGGTCTTGAACGAAACGGGACCTTGTGGAGTTTCATGTAGCTGGTGATCTTTAGCTCTGGTAGTGGATGAGTGGAAGTGGAGGATTACTAATTCACTATTGTGGACATTGAAATTTCGGGAAAATAAATGTTTACCAACAAATACAATTTTGACTCATTAGGACTTATGTGGCACACCATGGGTCTCGCCAAATTGCACACATTGCATGTGACTTATCAAAGTTTGATAAGTAATCAAAAGTGACACTTGTCGATATCTGAGACCTCTGTTAAACAAATCAGATCAAGTAAAAGAAGAGCAAATTAACCTAATTGATCAAATTGCTCAATTATGGTTTAATTACTTAACTATTGGTTCTGATTTAATTACTAACTAAATCAAATCAATTAGTCTACATTAAATCAAATCAAATAGGCGATTGGGGGTCCATGATTTTCCAGAGCCAGATTAAGGTAGATCGAAATATGCTTATCTCAGAAGTCTTGTCATGGACTCAACAACCACTGTAGCAAAGCTGAATAAACGAAACAGCGATGTCACCATCATCCTATTCCGGATCAGTGGGCCAAGTCCAACGACTTTGCTAAGATTGATCATGCTTGTTCTGCAAGATACGAAAACCTAATCCAACAAGGAATCAACAGGTTTCTTATAATCTTGGAGTTTTACAATCTAAAGATTAATGTGTGCCGCAAGTAATCACATTCCTAGAGGATACAATATCTACTTCCTAGATATCTTCTAGGATTTTCCGATTTAATATTCTACTATCCTAAAAGGTCATCTCCTCGACTGGTACAAATACACCTTTCTAGGATTCATCTCTAGTAACGCCATTCTCGCATACTTATTACTTTGCCCACTAGTTGAGTCACATATTGCTTACTAATTTGACCGTCAGAGAGCCTTTAACCGACACACCCGCTTCTTCCAGTATTTGACTTGATTACGACTATTTGTTGTTTTACAAGTAACTTGGGTTTGTGCATCCCCACCTTATGGTGGTGGACGAATTTAGTTTGAACATGGACAAATTAACTCTAATTTGATCAAATATATCATTAAGTGTTTAATTTCCTAAATTAAAGGTTCTGATTTAATTAAGCCCTAAATTAAATAATTAGCTCAAATTAAAAAAATCAGAAAATCAAGCCCACAAATTACGCGATTCAGATTAGGGATTCTAAACTTACACTCAATCACTCACCTATAAATGCTAGGCTCATTTTTAAGAAATATGACTTCAGAGGAAGGAAGCAAGCTCAAGTATTTGAAGAAATCAGAAAGCTTTCTAGCCAAAGCAAACACCAAACACTCGTGTTCTTCATGAAGCTCGTGGAGAATCAACAAGCACAACAATTACATGTGCTTGTTCATCCACACCAAAGCTGAAGATTACCCACCTCATGAAACTACTCGTGATCCCGTTTCGTTAAAAATCAAGTTTCGATGGCCTTAAAGAAATTGCAAGCCTGGTTCAAAATTTAGTGGTCACCACCCTTGAATCAAATTTTACTTTTGAGATTGAATTAGAGGAATATTCTTGTAAAATATGAGAAAAAATTGACCCAACTCCCATCTAAGCTACACTCGTGAATGTAGGCATGAACATGATTACTTTCACCACAAAGCGCGACTTAGCTGGCATCATCTCTCTAAGCAAGAAGAAAGTATGCCTCTCAACCTGACACACCCCTCCAACGACATTTCCACTTAAATCACATGAAGTTTGCCACAAGAATCAACCATCCATCAAATCCATCACTCAGAGTGAGTTGAAAGCTTCTGCCCATCACACTGATGTCATGTCGTCTCCATCCAAGTTATACAGTAGAACAAGTAGGTTACCTCCCTTACTTAAGGGGCAGATAAGCTTTTGTTTTGAAGCAATGAAAGGTGCTCGCCCAAATTAGAGAATTCAACGAAGCGGTTACCCTTGCATGTTTCTAATGTTGGCTCAAAAGCAAGCCTATGCTTAGGTTCAATGGCGAGTGATCAAAAGAAAAAGGCCACAACATTACACTCGAAGTCCTCTGACTCATCCGATTCCACGTCAATGCAAGTGATGATAGTAGGAAATGCTTCCATTGATGAACAAGTGGCTCAGATAGCCCAAGAGATCAAAAAACTACCAAAGACCATTGAATAGAAAGAAATACCAATCACATGGCTCATGAGCAAGCTAGATGAAAAGCACGACGGTGAGTCAAGAAAAGGTTCACCTTATCCGGAAAAAAAAAAGGTGCTTCAAGAATTCACTTCTAACAAGAATGAGCAATCAAAGCTCGATTCCATTTCGACAGTCCCTTTATCAATCCAATAGCTCCAAGACATGATTACTAACACCATCAAAGCATAATATAGAGGTTCTTCTCGGGATTCAATCACATATTCCAAGATGTACACGAATAGGCTTGATAATATCTGAATGCCGACGGGGTACTAATCTTGTAATCTCTTGCAGTTACATGGAAAATGCAACCTTAAATAACACATTGCTCACTCTATTAAGACATCCAATAGTGCTGACACAGATGGGGACTATCTTGTGAAGCAGTTTGTTTGCTCACTTTGACGTGTTGCATTCGACTGGTACATGATAGGATTAAAAGCACACCACAAAGTAGCACACAAATGTCCTATTGATTTTCCTTATTAACACTAAGATTTGTCAATTGTAGCATATGAAAATAAGGGTCTTTCCCGCAGAAGATTATTTTATCTAACTACTTAAAATGTCACAAAAACTGGGCTACTGTCCCTACTGGCCAGCCACCGAAAAATAATTATTAGACTGACTTACACTTATCTAAAGTCTACGAAATTTTATATGCAAACACTAGACACACAGAACTACACTCACACAAATGTTTGGGATTTTTGGAGTTGATTTGCTATTTAAATTAAATCAAACAAACACAGTACAAAAACATATTTTAAGTAGTTCGCAAATTAAGAAAAATGAGTTAGGGGAATTGCTATCCACCACCAAATAATCATGCAAACATGTTATGTTTCATTCAAATTCCTTCTATTTCCGGATGAAGATGCTCAAGTTGGCTCAATGTTAGAACTCAACCTATTACTCTTTCTTATGTAGTATGTTAAAAGAATGGCGTTTTCAACTTAACTTAGTCCCTAACATGCAATCTAGAATGGCGTGTTCATAGATTTAACGAGTAGAAATCATTAAGAACGAAAAGAGTTTGAGTCATCATAAGGCATCGTAAGTACTGGCGTTGTCATACTTATCCTAGAAATTGGTTCACATGCTAATCGCAATTAACAAGTACTACTCTAGAACATATGTAGCTCCTCATTCGACAAGGGCAGACACACACATATTCATAACATTAGAATCCTAGATATGCTTACTAAGTATGCATCCATAGAAAAAACATAAATAATTCATCAATGAGACAAGTAGTGAACCAATTTTCATCCATTCATAAAAGTAATTCAAACGAAATGTCATAACAAACTTGCAATCATATTCGGGGCTTCAAACAGCCCCTAACTACTAAAAATCTAGTTACACAATCCTTAAATAAAACCAAAAGAAAGACATGAGTTTGAGAAGATAAAACTGAAAGAAGAGAATGCCAAGATTTCCTCCTTCCTTTTCTTCCTTCCCTAACGCAGCTGCCTTGTCTGTTTTTTTCCTTGCTTTCCTTCCTTTTTTTTCTATCTTTTTTCTCTATCTTTTTCCCCCATTTGCCGCTGCAACCTACATCCTTTTTCTTCTTGCTTGCTGCCCCAGTTTCTTCTCCATAACTCACCCCACTAACAGTCATTTAGTGATGACAATAAGTGAGAGGAAATGGTAAAACAATTGTAACTCCTTGGGTAGCCTTTATGCCAATTACTCCCTCTTAATCCTCATCTTTAATTCCATTTCCTCTGATATTTGAATATGTGTCAGCTGGTTTGTTATTGATTGCACCAGTTTTGGCTGCTAGATTTATTGCTTTCAATGCTTTCTTGTCAGTTACAAACTGCTCAGCCTCTTCGGAACCTTTCAGTGTTAAAACGGCCAAAACTTCTTCTAGAAAAATGATATTAACAATCTACGAAATTCTCCAGAAAATAGACATCCATAGCTTTCCAAGCATATCAGGCTCATTTTCTAATTCATTCTGAGCTGTCCGTAACTTGCTTCTAAAATCAGCTGACCTGCACAGGCAGTTTTGACGAATTTGTTACTTAAAATCCCACTTGTGCTATTTTTCTTTTGTTTGCTTGACAAATCCTACAAAACACAAAAACAAAGTAAATAGCTCAAAAATATAAGGAACTAACTAAGAAAAGACAAGTGAATTTGATGAAATATATATATATATATATATATATGAGCTTATCAGTACACAAACTTGGAACTATAGTCAATTGATAGTTGGGAACAGACAGAGAAAGAAAGAATTCTTCAACCGCTTTTTCAACACATGTCACATGGTAAACATGATGGGGCTCACCAACACAAAGCAACGAAGGGATGAGCCAATGTTTAACTACATCAACAGTAGTCATGCATTAAGCCTTGATTGCAAAGATAGATTCTCATAGTTGTCTTCTGTCAAGATGTGCATACAAGGCATGCACTGGGCTTGCAATACATCCTCTAAAGGATGAAACCTCACATCTTTGAAGAACTAGCAACTCAAGCCCAAGATATGGAGCTGAGCATTGCAAACTATGGTGGAAAGAAATATTCTATTGGTGACAAGGCAGACCCTTTAAAGAAACCTAACATGGAATCTATAGTGGTTAGTGCTGCTCCATTTAAAGCCTCAACATGTGATAGAAAAGGTTCAAGGAAGGCTAAGTCAAGTCAAGTCCAAGAAAGGCCACTACACACATTTAAAGAAATGGAAGAGAATAAGTATCATTTTCCCAACTTGGGCATCGATGCTATGTTAGAAGACTTGCTTCAAAAAAAAAAAATTGAATTACCCGAGTGCAAGCGGCTTGAACAGATGAATAACATGGACAACCCAAGATACTGCAAGTACCACGGTGTCATCAGTCACCTGGTTGAAAAGTGCTTCGTGCAAAAAGATTTCTTCATGAAGTTGGTTGAAGAAGGAAACATTGATTTCTTCATGAAGTTGGCTGAAGAAGGAAACACCGAGCTAGATCTTAATGATGTGGTAGAGTCAAACCATGCCACCATCATTTTAAGCTCTTTTGATACACCACATCCACTTTCACTTCGATCACTAGGGGCATGCTCCAAGACCTTGGAAGTCAAACCAAGTAAGGTTGATGAAGAATTGTACACAAGTCTTTATGATTCAAGCAACAACTTTGACTGTGGCTCATATATTGATGCCAATGAAGGATGGACTCTAGTCAGTCTAAAGAAGTCGCATAAGAATCATGCGTCGTGTCCACAAGTCAACCAATCAAAGAGGAGGCGAAGAAGCTCTCGTTAAACTTTTAAATGACATAGAATTGTTGAGGATGATGAAATTTTGAAGCAATGATCGTCCATCCCCATCACGCTGCTTGAGTTTTTCCCTCGAAGACTTTTTCAAGATTGCGTTGAGTCAAACTCCTTGCTATGAAGCTTGTTGGGGACGCTTCTCCAAGATCACTTGAAAAAAAAATCCAATTACATGCTCGTTGCCTACACGAGCTGAAACTGCACAAGGCATCAAACGCTCCTTGCTTGCATGAGCTGGAATTGCACACAACATCAAATGCTCCGCGCTCCCACGAGCCTAAAATGAGACATAAAATGGTACTTGCCAGCATGAACTGAAACTGAACATGACATCAAATGCTTCTCACTCGCACAAGCTTAAAAGGCAACACCAAATGCCCCTCGTCTACACGAGTATAAAAGGCGACACTAAGTGTTTCTCGTCTGCACAAGTCAAAATTGTAAATGACATCAAATCTGCACCAAATATCCCTATCCTCACAAGCATAAAATGGGACACCAAATGCTCATTTCAACACCAACCAAAACTGCAAATGACATTTAAGTCCTCCAAGGCTCCTGGCTACATGAGCATAAACTGCGTACAGCAAAAAAAAAAGCTTTAACTCCTTATGACTTGATCTCTTCTTAAAAAGGTTATGTAGGCATCTCGAAAACTAAATTCGAGTTCAGTCACATCAAAAGCAAACATGTTGTTCCCCATAGAGTTTGATGTGCTCCCTTCTAGTCGAGCGTTATTGAGTATGTTGAAAGCATACTCAATTTGCCAGGTTGACACCACTATGTTGAAAGCATCTTGAAAGCCAAGTTTGAGTATGTTGCTTTAGCTTTCTTTCTTCAACACCATTTGCCACACTTCTTGTAGTTGTAGATGAGCACAGACCCCAAGTTCTCACAGCAGGTCTCGCATCAAATGCTATGGAATGTCGCAGGCTTCGAATAAGAGAAGTCCACTTGTCTCCGCACAATGTCTCTTCTATACGTGATTGTAGTAGCAGTCATCTTCAAAGCCCCTAAAAAAACAACTAAAGAGATGCCGTCCACTCAGGCAATGCAGGGAAATATTGGATTTCCTAGTCAAAGAAATAAGGTGGTCAAGAAAATTCAAGAAGGTGCGAATCATTTAATTTAGTTTGTTCAAGAAAAGATACTTGACAACAACCATGGTTAGGGAAGTGAGCAAGAACTTCAAGTCACACCTCCTAAATATGACTATGTTGTCGCTTGAAAGAGGAAATTTGTAGACATCAAAATTTTGGTGAAAAAAAATATTCACCAACAAATAAATTTTGACTTGTTAGGGATTATGTGGCACACATCATGGGTCTCGCCAAATTGCACACAGTGCATGTGACTCATCAAAGCTAGACGAGTCATCAAGAGTGACACATGTCGACATCCGAAATCTCCGTCAAACAAATTAAATCAATTAAAATAGCAAATTAACCTAATGAAAAAATTAAATCAAATAAAAAGGGACAAACTAACTCTAAGTTGATCAAATTATATCAATTAGGGTTTAATTTCTTAAATTAAAAATTTTGATTTAATTAAGAGCGAAATTAAATAATTAGCTCAAATTAAATCAAAATAGAAAGTTAATCCCACAAATTACAGGGTTCAAGTAGGGGATTTAAACTGAGACTCAATTGCTCGCTTATAAATACTAGGCTCATTTTCAAGAAAAAGGACTTGAGAGGAAGGATGCTAGCTCAAGTCTTTGAAGAAACCAAAACGGTTTCTAGCAAAAGCAAATATCAAACACCCAAACACTCGTGTTCTTCATTAAGCTCGTAGAGAATTAATAAGCACAACAAATACATGTGCCGAGTCATCCACACCAAGGCTGAAGATCACCCACCATGTGAAACTACTCATGGTCTCATTTCATTATAGATTAAGCCTCGACAATCCTTAAAGAAATTTCAAGCCCGATTCAAGATCAAGTGTTCACACCCTTGAATCAAATTTTACTTTGGAGAACGAATCAAAGGAATATTCTTGTAAAAGAATAGTTACACAGAGACTGTAATCCTAAACTTTCATTAATACAATCTTTTATTTTATTTTATGATGTGCTATTGTTTCATTCATTGCTGAAAACTTTGTGCTTACAACTACAACCTGTCAAACTATGGTTTTTCATTAATATGTTTCTCTTATGATCGACCACATAAGGTGGGAGCCATGCATGCATGAAATAATTGCCTCCCTCTCTCACCCACCACACCCACCCCCCCCCCCCCCCCCCCCCCAAAACCCCCCCGGGGGCGCAAAAAAAAAAGAAAAAACCGCAAAAATATATCCGACACGTCATTAAGCCTATGTCGGATAACAATGAACTCCTTTCATTTATAGCTAATATAAAATATAAATGTCAGATATAACCAACATAAACTTAGTATAACTACCACAATTTTTGAAGCGCAAAATTTTCGCCCTTAACAAGAATTCCTGGTGAATAGTTTCAATTTTTTAAAATATTTTTAACAAATCCTGGTGGTTATAAAGTTAGTAGTGGCGTTTATAACCGACAGAATTTGATTATTTTGGTATTATGTCGGTTATAGTAAAATAATGTAAGTTATACCCATCTTAGGTGCTTTATTTTATTATTTTCAAATTTCTATGCCTCTTTCTTCCTTCCCCTCCCCCATCTTTCTACTTTCTTCTTCATCTTCATTTCTTCTTCTTCCTCATCTTCATTTTACTCATTTCTTCCTCTTCATCTTCAATCTTTTTCTTCTCTTCACCTCACCGTAGGTTTTTCAATTATTTTTTATCCTATTGTTTTCATCTTCTATTTCTTCTTTCGTCAAGCACCTTGTGACTGATTTTTATTTTCTGATTTGATTTTGTAGGGTTTTGTTTTAGTTGGCTGAGTACATAAAGAATAGATCGACGATGGAATTCTTTAATGGTTGGGGTTTTATTATTGAACTTCTTGATGTTTAAATTGTTTATTTAACACACAAGATTATTTATTTAGAGATTTTAATTTAATTAGTAAGACAAATTAGGAATGTTTATGTTCAATTAATTTATTTTATTCACTTAAATTGTTATGAAGAAATTGAAATAAATCTTATTATAAATTTTATGTTAACTTGACAATATTTAATATAACATAAACTGGTAATATTTAGTAATGTAGGTATATATTATGTTAAATTAATTTAATCTTCCATTCTAATTGCTAAGAGGATATACAAAACTTGAATTTAATAAATAATCAAGAGTAGATAAGCATATTTTTGTTAACCATTTGTTGTTTTTTTTTTTAATTTGTTTTACTATGATAGGTGTCGGAAATTAAAAGATTGCAATCGTCATAAAGTTCAAGGGTTAAAAGATAGGGATTGAAAATTCTAATAGTTACACCTACGTGATAGGAATTGAAAGATTGTAGGGATCTTAGTTTCAACGTAAGACTTTGCCCTCGTAAAATGGTAAAACATGGACAAGAGTTGGTTGATGATACTGCATAATTTGGAACCGTATACAAATGGATATACTTTTAACCCGACAAACATAAATTTAATTTCCTGGCTTTTATACGCGACAATATTCGATTTCCTGGCGGTTGTAAGGGTCGCTAATTTTAACCCTAGTTAAACCTAGTCATCTTCCCATTTCTGCTCCATGCGCCGCTCGCTCTCTACCCTTCCTTTCTCGTTCCCTCTTTTCAATCTCTATGGAGGAACAAATTGAAGACCAACAATTCCAGGAGCAACAATCAGATGAGCAACATTCTGAAATTGGTGCGTTTTAAATTAATTGTATTGTGCATAATGTTTGTTTTTCCTTTCTCCTTCCCTCTCAGTTTTTCCTTTGGTTTGAAATACATGACAAATGTTAAGTTTTCTCATTAATAAGGAACAACTCAACGTAAAACCCGCAGAGCTGTAATTCAGAAGTGGACAAGGAAACAACCTTGTGTATTTGATTCGACAAGGAAATGTGTTAGTCCAAATGCTGGTGATTGTTCAAAATTAATCGTTGCTGAGGTTAGGGATCCAAGAAATCTTCCTTTGAAGAGGGATCGGCGCTTGGTTTCGGAAGAAGATAAGGTAGTTTTGTGGAAAAGAATTCAAGTATATATTTTCATTTTTTTTTACTTGTAGTACAATTAGTAAATGTCTTAAATATAATTAACTAACATGTATGTATTTATGAATATAGGGTTATTTTATTTTTCAGGATGAAGACTTGGACAAAATGCCACTAATTCATAACATGACGCTCGCTAGGGGTGACCATGCATATAAGGAACACCGGAATGCTTTAAAGCACTAGTGGAAAAAACACTTTGCGCGACATAGGTACCTTTGTCACGCAAAGTCAAAAATCGTTGCCTAAGGGTTTGTGCGACGCAACTTTCGTCGCGCGCTATCATCGCGCCAAGGCAGTGACAGTAGGGTTTGCACGATGAAGAAGTAACATGCGTCGCGCAAAGTGTCTTTGCACGATGTAGGCATGTGTCGGGCAAACCCCTTTTTTTCATTTTGGTCAAAAAAAATATTTTTTAATTTTTAATAAATATTGTAATTAAATTCTAAACAATAATTAATTAACTAAGCAAAAGTATTTAATTATAAAATATATGAAAACGTACATACAAGATGTCCAAACAAAAAAGAAAAAAACTACAAGTAGTCTTCTAGGTTTGATACATTAGGCTACTGGTATCAACAGGGCAACGTGGCTCTGAGGTCGAAGGTGGAGCAAGATGAAATGCTAGTAGCGAGATTTGGAGGTCAGAGAAGTAGCCTCAGTAAGGGGTGTAGGCTCCCCAATCCATGGAGCACTCGCAGCTGAAGCAGTAGATGCTGATAATGCGGGAGGCGCATTGGTCACACTCCGACGACGAGTGATCAACTGCGACATCTACACCTTTTAAATCATAAAAATATAACATTAGAAACTAATCATTTCTTGCATTTGAAACTAGAAGAAAAAAGCAAAGAAAACTGACATGAGGAAATTAAAGTTACTTTTGCATATCGATGAGCCATTACAAGGGAAATAATTGCAGCATTAGGAAGTAATAGCTTTTGATAAATTTGATCATTTACCCTTTAAGCAAAAAAAGTTAAATTTGCTACTTGCAAGCTAAATCCTTCGTCTCATGCTCACGGAATTAATGATAATTTCCTGAACAAATTAAGCTAAATCCAATGGTATATAAATAACGCATTCCACAAATTATACAATCCCGTTAATTAACAACAAAATCCTCATGGCTGCATTCATATGTTGTTCTCCAGGGTCATGCATATATTGACTTATTACACTCAATGGATAAGCAAGGTATGGTCTTGTGTATGCTAAGTACATTAAACGACCTACTAACCTTTGGTATCTCCCTTTGTCAATTGGTACTTGATTAGGCTTAACAGAACGCTTTAACCCTTCCTCTAATGGTGTAGCTACTGGCTGACATGCCAGTTTCATGCAACAAATCAATAATATACTTCCTCTGTGACAAGAAAATTCCAGAACTGCTTCTCGATACCTCAATCCGTAGAAAATATTCTAGGGATCCAATATCTTTTATCTCAAATTCCATAGAGAAGTATCTTTGCAAGGCCACACGTTCTTCTGGATCATTCCATATTACCACCATATCATCTACATACACAATAAGACCCTGTTTGGTAGATCAGATAAAGGATTGGATAGGATTAGTTATACGGACTCGGGTGTTTGGCGTTCACTCGTACTAAATAAGCGTCAGATTAATTTAACCGGTCGGATAGGATAACACGATATACACCCGCTTAATAAAACCAACCAAAACGCCCGGATTATTTAGTCGGGGAAGAAGAATATGGGAGAGAAAGGGAGGGAGTTTGGGGGGTGTGGCGGAGAGAGCTGGGGAACAATTATTTGGGATTCTTCTGCAGTCGGGGAAGAAGAAGGGAGAGAGAGGGAGGGTGTTTGGGGGTGCGGAGAGATCTGGGAACAAAAAAATGATTTCATTTTTTTAAAATTTTTTTTTTTTAAGTTTGATTCCTCCTATCTAGTATAATACCAAACACAGTATAAATAATACGGTCACTAGTCCGATACTACACCAAACACCTGACCAATTTAGTCAGTACTATCCGGTGGCTATTTATCCTATCCGACAGAAATAGTCAGTACAGTCCGAGCTGCCAAACGAGGCCTAAGTGCAGTTAACTTTCCATTTCTTTTTTTCAGAAATAGAGTACGGTCAAAGTTACTTTGCTTGTAACCAAATGCTCTCAAAGATTTTGTGAATCTTCCAAACCATGCTCGCGGGGACTGCTTCAAACCATACAAGGATTTCTTCAACCTGCAAACATTTCTTTTGTATTTATCTGGAGTGTAAGATCCTGGTGGAAGATCCATATAAATCTCTTTTGTCAAATCTCCATGCAAGAAGTTATTCTTCACATCGAACTGCTATAAGGGCCAATTAAGATTTGCAGCAAAAGACAACAAAATACAAACCGTGTTGATTTTGGCCACAAGAGCAAAAGTATCCATATAATCGATTCCATATTTCTGAGTGTACCCTTTTGCTACCAGTCTCGACTTGAAGCGATCCACCATCCCATCGGCTTTATACTTCACAGTATAAACTCATTTGCATCCTATAAGTTTCTTGCCAGCTGGCAAGTCTGTGATCTCCCAGGTAACATTTTTCTTCAAAGACTTTAATTCTTCATTCATTGCTGCTTGCCAACGTGGATCAGCTAAAGCCTTCTGCACACTGTTAGGAATAGATACAGTAGATAATTGATGCACAAATGACTTGTTTGATTCTTACAGGTAACTAGTAGACACATAATTGCTTAACAAGTATAACACATTAGGGTCAGGGTTGGGTTTATTCACTAAATAGCTAGTATTGCATTTAGGGTTAACGTCATAAGTAAGTTTAGGAATATCTCAGGTGACAAGGTTAGGGAGACGACGTGGTGATGGTGCATCCGAGATCGAAGATGATTGGTTATGGTCATTAGGGCTCAAGAGTGGAGAGATTGACTGTGAGATAGTATGTGGCACTGGATTGTCAGGTGGTGAGGAAGGCAATGAGTTGTCTAGTCGTGTCAGTTCGTCCCTTGCAAGGCTTTCAGCATTGTTTTCATGTGAATGATCACCACTTGTCTCCAAGACATTACCACTTAATTCCACGTCATTCACATCACTATTTTCTTGTGAATGATCACCACTTAAATCTAAATCATTCATAATATTTGTATCCGGAATTATATAATCAAGAGTTTGAACTTTTATCTGATTCTCCCCCTGAAGTGAAGACTCGGGATTGGCAAAGTATATCTCATGCTCATGAAATGCAACATCCATAGTAATAAACAGCTTTTTTGTTGGAGGGTGATAACATTGATATCCTTTTTTACTAGAGGCATAGCCTACAAACACACACCGTAAGGCTCGAGGTTCAAGCTTACTCCTCTGCTGTTTGTGGAGATTAACGAAGGCCACACAGCCAAACACGTGAGGTAGAAGATTGGGGATTGTAGGAGCATCAACATGTGAAAGAGAGCTTGAAGTGGTGTCTAAAAATCAACTGATCAAGATGGAACACGATTAATAAGATACGCAGCTGAAATGAGAGCTTCTCCCCAATAGGATAACGGGAGACGCGCCTCAAGTAAGGAAGCACGAACAACCTGCAGAAGTTTACGGTTCTTGCATTCTGCAACTCCTTTTTGTTGTGGAGTATATGGGCATGTAGTTTGATGAACAATACCATGATGATCAAGAAAGGCATGAAGTTTAGAGTTCACATACTCACCACCATTATCACTCATGAGAACCTGTTTTTATGACTTATACTGTACTTGCACCATTTTGGGAAATCGTTGAAACAAAGAAGAACTTCACTTTTGGACTTCATTAAATAAACTCAAGTCATACGTGTGCAATCATCAATAAAAGTAGTGAACCAATGAGCACCACCAAATGTAGCAGTATTAGAGGGCCCCTACATATCAGAATGAATTATCATAAATGGAACTGAACTTTTACTCAAACTGGACGGAAACGAAGTATGATGATTTTTAACCAATTCACAAACACCACATTTAAACTAGAAACATCATTATGAACAAATAAGCTAGGAAACAACGTTTGTAGATAACCAAAAGAAGCATGTCCAAGTCGACGATGCCAGAACCAAACCTCCGAAGTTTTATTCTTCTCCCCTTGAGATCCTTCCGCAACAAGAGCTTGAGTCAACATTTGGGTACTATTCGATGTCAATTCCAAGTAGTAGAGCTTCCCCTTCCTAATACCATAACCAATCATCTTGCAAGTCCGAATGTCCTTAAAAACATAAAAGGAAGGCCAAAAAATCACAAGGCAATGTAGGGCAAGAGTTATCTGAGCAACAGATAATAAATTATAGTCAAGAGAATGAACAACAAGTACAAAATTAAGATTAAGCGTATCAGAAAGAGAGATAACACATTCCCCAATAATGGGGGCAACATTACCATTAGCAACATTCACGTTAGTTTTGGTGGATAGGTTTAGTGTTCGTACCTATCTAGAATCACAAGTCATATGTTCAGTAGCACCAGAATCAATTATCCATATATTATTCAGAACAGATGTAGAAACCTTTAAAGCCTTACCATCGTTACTTGTATGATCATATAATCTACCTTAACTTCGGCAACCAATGCACACAACTCGTTACAGCGGGGATGACGAGTCCAACGTGTCATTGCTCTGCGTGAGTTGAGTGCAACATCTGAGGTGATTGATAGGGCTAATATTCCAAACTAACTAGGTCAAACAATGTGAGACCCCTAGAAAAACAAACAATAGCCCAAAAAAAGACAAACTATTTTTTCTCTTTTACTTATTCCTTTTTTTCCTTTTTCTTTTTTCTTTTTTCTTTTTTTTTTTATTTTTTATTTTCCTTACTCCTGGGGACTTCTTTTGAAGCACAGCAAAGCAAGAAAATTGCAAATCACAAAAAATTAGTTTTGCAGAACACGGGTTGGGCTACAGATTAGTACGTGTACACACGCATTTATGATTCTGGTTTGAGTTTCAGGCATCAATGATGTTTATTTGATACAGACAAGTGTCACTAGAACAGATCAGGTGTGGGTGCAGGAGTGATATGTTCAAGGTGGTCAGTAGCCGTTTCTCGAGTTTTGTCTCTTGTGCAGACAGAATTGCAGACACAGGTGGTGGTTCTTAATCGGGATTTGCAGCGATAATTTCTGGGTTTTAGACCTCGGTTTGTGGTCACGTGATGCAACAACAGGTAGTGGTGGGTGGCTGCAACGATCGGCTCAGTGAACTCGGGTCAGCAACGATGGCGTCGCTTGCTAGTCTGGGTGGATGCGAGAATTGGCTCGGTGAACTCGGGTCAACAGCGACGGCGTCGCTTGCTGGTTTGACGGTGTGCTGCACAATTGGCTATGTAGTTGGTGGTTCTCGGTTCTACGCACAGCGTGCAACTTCTATATTTTTTTTCTTCTAACCTAGGCTCTGGTGCCAAGAAGAAAATGCTTTTGGAATAGTGTTATGTGTCTATTCATCCCTCAATGAGGAATTTACAGGATGTTACAATCATATCAATAAGGAAAAAAATAACTACATGAAATCATACTATGCTAAGAATCCCAATGTTACAGGAATATACACAAAAGTCAACAAGTAATGCTTGAAATTGTTTGTTGTTTTTTCATTGACTTATATTTAAAGAGGAACAAGCATGGGGAAGAGCCAGATCCCGTCGATTTTTTTCGAACAACCCATACCCAAAAGGATTAAACTTGAATTGACGAAACATCACAGTAGAGATGGGGTATATGATAACTTTATTTATAGGGAATTGTTATTAGCACTCCAAAAATTTCATTCTACACTCCAAACTTTCTATATTGGAAAAGAAAAATACACTTGTGAGGAGTGTCGAATGAAATTTTTAGAGTGCTAATAACACTTCCCTATTTATATTATAACTATTTATATTTCGTTGTTATTTACTCAATTTTATTTATTTTTCAATTTATTTATTTGTCTTATGCCTATCAATCTTTTATTATTATTTTTAAATGTTATATTGTAAGGCATCAATGGAGAGTCACGTTCAGGCAAGGGTCGATTCAGGAGAAGAAGACACCCCTGAACTGAGAACACAGGTTTATGTTGAGGCAACGGGTTCTGAGACTAGAAAGAGAGTTCGAGGTTATGGTCATGGGGTGACACCTGAGATGGTGTCATATGCAAGTTCTTCAACTGCTCGTTCTTCCAGGAAATCATCCACAGGTGCATTAGCCAAGTTGTTATCTGAAAATAATGAATTGGGAGGAGAGAGGAAAAAGCTGCTAAACAGTTGGCAGAGGTACAAGCTCAGCTTCAGCAATCACAGACCTTGCAACAGCAGATAAACCAGCAACATCAACAGATGAACCAGCAGATGATGATGCAACAACAAAAATTATTGATGATGCTTATGATACATTTGCAGCAGCCACCACGAAGCCCTCAGGCAACACAGCATTTGGCCCCCAGTCAGCCACCCCCTTCTCTATATCCTATCCATCAGATGCCTTTGCAGCAGCCCATGTCTTACATGCAGCAGACACCATTTCAAATGCCGGTATATCGACCATAGATGCCATCTCCCGGTGACTCACATATTTCCCTAGGTGTTCCCACTGGTGGGTATACTGGATTTATTGGAAGAATTAGTCGTCCTACAACCGTCAAGCCGTCCTACAACTGTCAAGCCGTCCTACAGCCGTCCTACAGCCGTCCTACCTTGTCCTACCTACACACTAGGACGGCTACCTTGTCCTACCTACACACTTGTAACATGTATATATATCCTTGTAATCTTGTAGAGAAATATAATGAGAAAAAGCATTCTCTTCCATATTTTCCACAAAGCATTCTCTTCCATATTTTCCACATGGTATCAAAGCTAGAACCTTAACCAGTCTGACTCCATTGTTGTCCCTTCTCTTCTTCTGCACATTCGTTTCGATAATGGCAGAAGATAATCTTTTTGTCTCAGAAGCTGAAAGCTTCACAGCTCATCGCCCTAGTTTTCCAGAAACTGAAGTCAACCCAAACCAACGTTTGTGTTCTGTGTTGTTAAATGAGTTTAACTATCTTCCATGGTCCAGATCAATATCTCTTGCCCTTGGAGGAAGATCCAAACTTGGATTCGTCAATGGAAGTATTGAAGCACCTGACGTCGCATCGCCGGAGTATAAAGCATGGCTGTGTAAAGACCAGTTGGTCATGTCGTGGCTCCTCAACTCCATGGATCCTAAGCTGTCTGAAATTTTCAGTTTTTCAGAATCCTCTAGTGCTCTTTGGAAGGCAGTCAAGGACATGTATGGAAATCAAAACAATGCTGCTCGAGTGTTCCAGCTTAAGAGGAATCTTGCAAGTCTTCAACAAGGTGATAAATCCTTTGTTCATCATCTCTATTGCATGAAAAACATATGGAACGAACTAGAAATGTATCGACCACACACTATCGATGCTGCCGTACTGTTAAAAATGTCCGAGGAAGACAAAATCTTTCATTTGCTTGCAAGTTTGGGTTCTGAATATGAAGATCTTAGAAGCCATATTCTAATGAATCCCGAACTTCCATCATTTGCAAGTGTTTGCACTACTATCCAGCGAGAAGAAGTACGCAGAAAAGTCATGAATGTTGACGTAAAACCTAGTGTGTCTGAGGCTAGAGCTTTTGTGACAAATCACAAGTCATTTGGAGATAAAGTATACAAGGGAAAAAGGCCAGATCTGAAGTGTCTACATTGTAATAATGTTGGACATCTAATAGATCGATGTTGGATATTGCACCCTGAGTTGAAGCCAAGGTTTGAGAACAAGCCTTTAAGAGATCATAAGGGCTCACACGCTAAACCACATACAAACAAGTACCATGCTGCTGCTGCTACATCCATCGGTGGGTCGATGAACTTTACAGCCAATCCGGCTGACTTGTTGAATGAGTTCTCAACCTACCTTCAAACCAGAAAAGGAAGCATAGGTGAAACGTCGACTGGGGAAAGTCAAACCGCTCTTCTTGGACAGTTTGCAGGGTTCTTAGCTGAATCTGGTCATGTACCTCAAGGAGACATTCCAGGTATCATGTGTGCTCTTTCAACTGCTCTAAATGTTAGTCACTCTCATGATTTTTGGATTATAGACTCAGGTGCCACAGATCACATGACAAATCAATATTCTAAGCTATACGATTTTGAAAGCCACACTAAACCATCACTAGTTTCTGTAGCAAATGGTAGAGGTGTGCCAGTTCTAGGTAGAGGGAAAGTTAAACTGATCTCAGAAACTGTTGAGTCCACAGCGTTATATGTTCCATCTTTTCCTTTTCAATTATTGTCCGTAGGAAAGATTACAAACTCTCTAAAGTGTCGTGCAATTTTTTCCCCCCACAATGTTGTTTTTCAGGATCTAGCCACCAATAAGCTGATTGGTGAAGGTCACTACCTAAATGGGCTGTACTATTTTTCAGAGGACCTCAATGTTCCAAAGGGGTTCCAAGTCAGCTCAAACCTAGAACATCGGTTGTGGCATCAACGCCTAGCACATCCCTCAGAATCTGTGTTGTCTACGTTGTTCCTTAGTTTATGCAAATCCTCCCTTGTATGTGAAATTTGTCATTTGTCAAAATCTACTAGACTCCCATTCAATTCTTCCATGTCTAGGACTAGCAAGTTGTTTGAGATGGTGCACTCCGATGTTTGGGGACCTGCACCTCTAGAGTCTTTTGATGGTTATAGGTACTACGTTATCTTTGTTGATGATTTCTCAAGAGCCACTTGGTTGTACCTCCTAAAATTCAAAAGTGAAGTTATGGATGCTTTCAAGGATTTTCATAATCTTGTCATGAACCATTTTTCGTCCCAAATCCACATACTAAGGTCTGATAATGGCACTGAATATACATCCAAAAATATGACTAACTATTTGAGCACCCATGGAATTATACATCAAACAAGTTGTGTAGGTACTCCTCAGCAAAATGGAATTGCCGAAAGGAAGAATCGGGACCTACTTGAAAAAACCAGGGCGCTAATGTTGCAAATGAATGTGCCTAAGAGGTTTTGGTCTCAAGGAGTTCTTGCAGCCACCTACCTTATCAACAGACTGCCTAGTCGTGTTCTGGATACAAAATCACCATCTGAGGTTATGCAAAACAAAAAAATTAATCTTTCCCATCTGAGAATCTTTGGATGTACCTGTTATGTTCATATTCAATCCCATCACCGAGACAAGCTTGATCCCAAGGCTGTCAAGTGTGTTTTCATGGGATACTCCTCCACCCAAAAAGGATACAAATGCTACAATCCGTGCTCCAGGAAGATGTTTGTCTCAAGAGATGTACGGTTTGATGAAAACCAACCATATTTCAACAAATCATCAGATCAAAATCGTCAGGGGGAGCATTTCCTAGATCTTTTCCCATTGCCAAATCCAGTCGAACCAAGTGACTGTGTCCATTCACTACCTCACAACCGGAACTCTCATGCAACTCTTAATGACAACCTGCTTATTGGAGACGACACTGAAGCCTCAGAAGCACAAGTAGTTCCCCATGACCATAACACAACATCTATACAAGAAAGTGGAGCTGAACCTATTGTGATCCCAGCTCAACCCTGCAGGAATCCGACTCGAGATCGACATCCACCATCAAGGCTGCAAGACTATGAAACTTACCATGCCAGGTACCCTATTCACAAGTTTGTAAATTACTCCAAAGTCTCTCACTCTCATGCAGTTTTCCTCAGTAAATTGTCCTATGAAAGTGAACCAAGGAACTTTCAAGAAGCCAATCGTCAAGTTGTGTGGAGGCTAGCCATGGAAGAAGAACTCAAAGCCTTGAATGAAAATAAAACCTGGAGTGTAGTTCAACTTCCCAAAGGCAAGAAGGTGGTAGGCAGTCGATGGGTCTATAAAATCAAGTTTAATTCTGATGGCTCAATTGAACGACACAAGGCAAGATTGGTGGCTCGCGGTTTTACTCAAACTTTTGGAGTGGACTATAAGGAGACATTTGCTCCCGTGGCTAAGATGAGCACAATAAGGGTTTTGTTATCTGTTGCAGTGAACCATGAATGGCCATTGTACCAAATGGATGTAAAAAATGCTTTTTTACATGGAGACCTCAAAGAGGAAGTCTACATGCAACTACCCCCAGGTCATCCACAAGCACAAAATTCAGGTATGGCTTACAAGCTTCATAAGTCAATCTATGGCTTGAAACAATCTCCTCGTGCCTGGTATGCCAAACTGAGCTCGGTACTTGAAAATTTTGGGTTCAAGAGAAGTCATGTTGATTCCTCCCTGTTTGTTCGAATAGGATCAGTTGGCAAATTAGTTGTACTAATCTATGTTGATGATATCATCATCACAGGTGATAACATTGATGAGATTCACACTCTTAAACATTCTCTTCATCAACAATTTGCCATTAAAGACTTAGGAGTTTTAAAATACTTCCTTGGGATTGAACTGGCCACTTCCCCCAAGGGACTTTTTTTGAGTCAAAGGAAATATGTGATTAACTTACTTCAAGAAGTGAAGATGATGGATTGCAAACCAACTCGTACTCCTCTTGATAGCAAATTGAAGTTGGACTTGACAGGAGAACCTCTCAGTGATATCAGTTACTACCAACGATTGGTGGGTAAGCTTATATATCTCACCATCACCAGACCGGATATAACTTACGCCGTCAGTCTTGTAAGCCAATTCATGCATGCACCCACTGAAGCTCATTTAAATGTTGTTAAAAGAATTCTCAGATACCTCAAAGGCTCCATTGGTCGGGGAATCGTCATGAAAAACAATGGTCATACTCAAATCATTGCCTACACCGATGCTGACTGGGCAGGGAATGCTATTGATAGAAAATCCACTACTGGCTACTGCACGTTGGTTGGAGGAAACCTCGTGACATGGAAGAGCAAAAAACAAAATGTAATTGCTCGCTCAAGTGCCGAAGCTGAGTATAGAGCCATGGCTTCCACTGCATGTGAACTCATTTGGCTCAAGGGCCTTCTCTCGGACTTGGGGTTCTCAATCAACACACCTATGTCTCTTTTCTATGACAATCAAGCAGCTATGCATATTGCCTCCAATCCGGTGTTCCATGAACGCACCAAACACATTGAAGTTGACTGTCACTACGTTCGGGAACAAGTCCAGTCCAAGGTAATTCAAACCACATTCACTCGAAGCCAAGATCAACTTGCTGATATTTTCACGAAGTCTCTTGCTTCTCCTCAGTTTCAAAGTCTGCTCTCCAAGCTTGGATCAATTAACCTCCTTGATCCAGCTTGAGGGGGAGTATTGGAAGAATTAGCCGTCCTACAACCGTTAAGCCGTCCTACAACCGTCCTACAGCCATCCTACAGCCGTCCTACCTTGTCCTACATACACACTAGCCGTCCTACAGCCGTCAAGCCGTTCTACAGCTGTCCTACAGCCGTCCTACCTTGTCCTACCTACACACTAGGACGGCTACCTTGTCCTACCTACACACTTGTATCATGTATATATATCCTTGTAATCTTGTAGAGAAATATAATGAGAAAAAGCATTCTCTTCCATATTTTCCACAAAGCATTCTCTTCCATATTTTCCACAAAGCATTCTCTTCCATATTTTCCACAAAGCATTCTCTTCCATATTTTCCACAGGATTGTTGTCGGGTAGTTTATTTGATGTGGATATGATGGGGGATTTTGGACCACAGGGAGGATCACCAACACATTCATACTCGAGTTCTATTAAATAGTTATTTAGTTGGTTTTCCTTACGGCTATGTATGACACTTTGCTTAATACGTGTTAGATCGGCCTCTTTATTTTTGTGTACTTTATGTATTATGGTAGATTCAGAAGACATTATTGTAGGTTAATTTTTATATTTGAATGTATATTATGTTTGTTATGAAGGATAATTATAAGCTTTGGTTTTTTTATTCATTCATTCCAAAAAAAAAAAAAAAAACTGACATTTCGGTGTTTAATTTTTATTTATTATTAATATTTTTCCGTCGGTTGTGGAAGATGGAAAGTAGTTGGTTATTCTATTTATTGATAAAAGAAATTTACGATTTATATTTTTAAGGGAATCTTAATGAAACATTTCCGGTGCTGTTCACTTTTAACGAAAATGACATTTTTACCTTGAAAAGTCACTCCTAGTACTATTCACTTACATCCTTATTTTGTCATTTTCGTTAAAACTAAAGTTTTTGAGAACTTTTCGTTAGTTTTCCTTATTTTTTAATTGGCAGTGTCGAGTATAGATGACAGAAAGATTTATTTATCCGTCGGAACTTATTAAAAAATTTACTTCCAGTCGGTTAGGTAGTTGCTTTATTCAACGGTTTTATTTATTTTCTGGCAGTTGAGAGCGACATAGATGTGCATTTAACCAACAAGAGTCATCAGCATTTATTGTCGCCTATATCCGATAGGCTTATTAATGTCAGTTGTAATCGACACTATTTACTTTTTTCTTTTTTAACTTAAAACGCTTTCTTTTTTTCTGGCGGTTTTAGAGCCCTAACCAACATAATAAGCTTTTTCCTAACGATGACAATTCTGTCGCTTCCTCTATCCGTCATTGCATTCATTTTTCGTCGGAGTTTATTAATATTCGACAGGAATATGCTTCTCTTGTCGACTTTAATAACGCCATTAATGAGTAATTTCGTAGGAGTGTTATGGACACGATCGAGTCAAAGGCGATCACTTCATCTTTGCCAGTTGGGAATGGACTGAAGGGGTTATGGTCAAGGCTCCATGAGCTATCATTTGGGAGTTTGAAATGTTTTTACGTTCAGTGGATGACATGATCACCCACCCAAAAATTAAAGGATCCACTTAGCACAAATCATTCTGGTCTATAAAAAGTTGGTAGTTAGAACTTTGAAATTTTTGCACCTTTTGTTAGTTATGTCATTGACTTGTAGTTGATTAAGTACAAAAGAGATGATGATATATACATATATGTCTCCGTTGTTACCCATAATTTGATTGTAAAATGATGCTTAGACTTACTAATTTATTATTAGTTAAACAAATCAGATTCAGTAAGAACTTGTAGTTCAAGTGGTTGGAACATAATTTACATTTAAGACATTGTACGTGTTTAAACAAACATGATTCATTGAAGGATAATGCAAGAGATACCAAATTTGCAAACTAAATGATGTGGTTATTGATGATTGAATTATTACTTACGTGTTGATTAATGTGGTTATTTTCTATTGGTGAGGGAGGGTTCACCAATTGATCTCCGATGCCTAAGTCAGTTTCTTTGAAAAAAACAAAATTTAGAACTTAATTGCATAGCAAAAGCCAATGGGGTCTTTATAGGAGCTAGATTAGTCACTTGTGTAAGGTTTGCCTTGACATATGTTGACATCCAATTGGTCAAGATGAGTCATCCTTAGGATGGAGAATTATCCCCCAAAGATATTATTAATAAATAATATCTTGGGATTACTTTGTAATATACTTGATTGGATACGACCGTGATTTCTTGCTTGATTGAGTTGATCCTCAATTAGGAGAGCATAAAGATAGGATTTAGTAATTAATCATATCTTTAATACCTATGACTTTTCTCCTTGTCATGGGCAGGAAAGTTTGATGAAGTTGTAGTCAACTGCTTAGATCTTCAGATGTTGAACTGTGCGTGAATTAAATGTGAGTCTCGCCAAATTAATAAGCCCATTTTTATCTTCTTTGAGTAAAAATTCATGTATTAGCTTCAGAATCTTTCGGATTATTTTTTGCTCCACAACATATAAACTCTCTTCATCCATAACCCACAAAATTTTCAAACACCAACTAGTACTGATCTCAAGTCTATTAGATGGAACCCCAAAACTAGTAACTACTAATTATATATTGCAAAATCTCTGATTGGGTATAATGATTTTACCATTTAACCCTGTTCAATATTGCCATATGTAGCCAAATTGCTCCAAGATCTATCGATATATGTAGCTGCTGGGCTCACATTCACAGATGATTACAATGTGTTGTTTGTCCAGTCATGGACACCTCCAGATTCATTGAAAAAGGGTCCCCTTTGAGCAGCACAGATTGTATGAGTTGAAGAAATTCATTTGTCATTCCAGTAAAAGTCAATTTGATCGGGTTTGAACTCTAGTCAGTATCTTCAACCAAAAAGGTTAAAAGGTAGGGTTCTGTGACGACCATGGACAAAGAATATTTAATCTTAATTAATTAATTTACCCATTGGGGTGTTTAAATTTGGTTAATTGATATGTTATTATATATTTGTATATATTCTGATGATATATAATATATTTGCCATAGGAATTGATAGTACAGAGTTACTGTAATGTAGTCACTATCTACCAATTCTTGTTTAGTTGTGTTTGGCATTGTTTCGTCGGCTGGTTGCCATAATAACCACCCCGATTGTTTTCTCTTTCTTTTACCTACAGTAAAGCTAGAGCTCCCTCTCAACTCTCATGGATCTTTCAATTGTTGTTAGCACAGCTCATATGTCTGGAATAATTAAGTTGTGATGATGAGAATGAGTAAATCGTTGGTAGGGTTGTCCTATTAAGATATTTTTCGTAGGACACATGTGAAGTCGGAAAAAAATTAAAACACATGAGGTTTCATCTTTTGATTAAAATGCCTTATAAATGGCATGCTGTATCAATAATTATGAACTAAGAATTATACTTGTATAGCGGCAAATTTAAAGAACAATAACGGTTGAGACTCAAAAATTTTCAAATTATGTGAACTTAACAAAAGAAAAAGAAAAAGAAAAATCAATAATAAAGCAAAACAACTATGGGGTGGTCTAGTGATTGGGGCCGAATTTTAAGCTCGTATTTCACACGACACATCGTAGTTTCAATTCTTTGTGCTGGTTAATCACACGATGGTGACCATTGTTATAGCTAAAATGCTTCTGTGAGTCTTTTCAACTCTCAGAAAGGTGGAGTGAATTGCCTTGCGAAGCCACCAGTTAGTGTGACATCCCACATCGCCCAGGGGAGTGATCCTTAAATGTATATTCTCATCCCTACCTAGCACGAGGCCTTTTGGAAGCTCACTGGCTTCGGGTTCCGTAGGAACTCCGAAGTTAAGCGAGAAGGGGGCTAGAGCAATCCCATGATGGGTGACCCACTGGGAAGTTGCTCGTGAGTTCCCAAAAACAAATCCGTGAGGGAATGGTAAGCCCAAAGCGGACAATATCGTGCTACGGTAGTGGAGTGGGGCCCGGGAAGTGATCCGCCCCGGGTCGGGATGCGACAGTTTAAACCTTCGGGTTCCGTAGGAACTCCGAAGTTAAGCAAGAAGGGGGCTAGAGCAATCCCATGATGGGTGACCCACTGGGAAGTTGCTCGTGAGTTCCCAAAAAAAGCCTCGTGCTAGGTAAGGATGGGAATATACATTTAAGGATCACTCCCCTGAGCGATGTGGGATGTCACAGTTAGTCTCATTTTTAAAAAGATAATAATAAAGCACCCACAAAGAAAATATACAAGTGAAACCTCCATATGTTACTAAGTGCTTCTCTTAACAACAGCTCGTTAGTTTTATTTAAGGGAACTTTAACGAAAAATTCTCAGTACTGTTCATTTTAACAAAAAATCATATTTTTACATTAAAAAGTCAATCCTGGTAGTATTCATTTTATCCTTTATTTTATCCTTATCGTTAAAACTCAAAGTTTGCAAACTATTTTCATTAGTTTTCCTTTTATTTAATTGATTTGTCTTTGACAAACATAGAAATAGGATAATTACACAATTAATTTAAATAACAAGAAGGGAATTCGAACTTAAGTGTAGATAATGAAGCATACTATTCTAGACAACTAGACTAAACTCAAGTCTGAATTATTATTTTAATATTAAATTTTCATTGACAAGCTAAGAATATAAAAGATTGAATAAAAGAAAATCTTAAGTGGGGGTTAAAGCCCTTCAAGTCACTAGTTGAGTTGGCAAGTGGTGGTCGAGACATCTATATCCAAAAAGATTTTGTTATGAAGAAACTAATTCCAAGCACGCTACTTTAACTAACTCAGTTAAACTTAAATCTAAAATTTTGTTTTAATATGACATACTAAGATGTGTATAAACTAAATAGAAATTAAGTGGGGTTAAAACCCTTACAAGTTACAAGTCGTTAGCTGAGTTGGGAAGTAGTGGTCGAGCATCCCCATACATGCAAGTTTTCTTTTCCCTTTGTGAAGAAACGAATTTTAAGCATGTTACTCTAAGTAACTTGATTAAGCTCAAATATGTATTTTTATTTTAATATTAAATTTCATTGACAAGCTAAGATGCATATGAAAGATTGAATAAAAGGAAAATTTCTTATATCATTCTGGCTTGTCTTTGTTATTTGAAGAGATTTTTTAATGTGATTGGTACACGAGATGATACACCATATGTTATTATACAAATGATGGCATATGTATGCTAAAAAGTTAATAATTTAAAAAATAAAATTTCCCACCACTTTTGTTAAAATACATGGTGTGCCGTTTGTGTTCCCGTCATAATTAAAATTTCTCATTATTTGCTAAACCTTGTAATAAACATCTTATAAATTAAAGAGCTACTAGGATATCTACTTTTGAAGGAGAGTTCAAAGTTGATTATTGATTGAATAATGAGAAAAGACTAATACTTGGCTACTCAACAATGCGTAGAAATTTCTACTTAAAATATTTTTGTGGCAGATTCATAGAATTTTGTGTCTAAATAGAAAATGGTCATATTATAATTGTGACATCCCGTCCCGAAAATATCGGAAATGTGCTTAGGAAATGACCTTTTTACCCCTAGTTGGTTTTCGTATTATTGTTTTTGGTTACTTTGTGTGGTGTTGGCAAGCTTTGGGCCACACACACACACCTGCACATACACTGTCTCTCTTCACCCTCTCTCTGTCTCTGTCCCGTGTCTCTCTCTCTCTCTCCCTTTCTTCTTCTTCTTCTTCCAAAAACGTACGGACCAACACACATACCCCTCAAACTGTGGTGGATCGAGGAAACCAAGGACACATTTGAGCTCGTGAGGTCGAGGGGAACACAACCGTAGCATTTTCAGGTGAGAAACACATCGTTTTCACGTCGATTCGACGATGTCCGTTTTGAGTACTGTTCATGCAAAAGTTATACATTAAGTTTTTGGGTTTTCTGAGCTCGTAGTTGTGTTTGTGAGGTTCCCAGGAGCCTCGGAGTACTTCGATGGACGAATTTGGACGTCGGGATCGTCCTGCTCGAAGTTGGCCGGTTTTGGAGAATTTGCACAGGTATAATCTCTTAGTTTTAGCCCTTAAAACTTGTTGGGACATGTTCTACTAGTCTAGGGCTTTCATTTGGTCCAAGAATCACGAAAAACGGTCGAGAAACGAGTGAGAAAACCTGAGTTGCAGGTTTTCCCAGGTTCCGGCGCCGGCGACGTTGCCGGCGATCGAAGGAAGAAGGCGACGGAATATTCCGTCAATTCTGACGGAATATTCCTAACGCCGTTAACGGAACCAGTTAGTTTTAACGGAATATTCCGGGGTTTTAACGGAATATTCCTGACGGCGTCTGTTGACACCGTCAGTGTGCCTGGCACGTGGCCGCGCGTGGGGGGCGCGTAGGTCCGTGCCTGTGCTGGCGCGTGGGGGCGCGTGCGGGGTCCAAAATTTTTTCTAAAAATATGGTTGTGACCCTGAGGTTGTGTAGAGCACGTGGGTATATTCATTTGTCCATTTTGAGCAATGTATGAGAAGTTATTACGAGAAACGGGTTATGTGCTTTAAAGTTAACGTTTTTATAGTTGTTTCGCATCTAGGTGACACGTACCCAGAGGACGAGCGTGCACATGCGAGACAGGGGGGCTACGACCCTTCTACATACCAGTGAGTGGGCTTTTGTTTTCCGTATATACCTATATACATTTATATTCCCAGAAATTGAATTAAAAAGGGTTATTTGCCTTATGCCATGCACTTTATTATTTATCGTTTATGCATCTTTGCATGCATTATTTGTGGCATACATATACATATGCATATGTCATATATATTTATATGTGGGTGCTGTGGAGGCATAGGTAAGTGCCAGGTAAGCGTTAATTAACGATTGCATTACATAGTGTTTAGAGATGCTTAGAGAGCTCATAACCTGCACCCCCGGTGTTAGTGCTCCCGCCCAGAGTAGGGCACAGTCCTTCACGTGTTGTTCACCTCCCGCACCATACGCTCAGCTTGGATCCAAGCTAGGTGCATAGGCCTGTCGTACAGACCACATTAGGTGGTTCCGACTCGTAGGTGACCCGCGATTATTCGCACAGCCTTCACGTGATCGTAGCACTAGAGCGTATATATGTATTACACCCAGGCCTGTCGTACAGACCACCTAGAGTGGTTCCGACTCGTGGGCAGGTTCAGTTGTTGAGTTTAAGATTGAGCTCTATATGCAGCCGTACAGGTCACGTTAGGTGACTCCAGCTGCCAGATGTTATGTTATTGATATGATTCATACCTGAGCACATACGTTTCATTACGAGGTTTTGACATGGCATATCTTGAGCATGATTGGCATACCCTTGAGCATGTTTTGCATGTTTACACATATGTATATATGTTTATTTTCTGGGAAGTATACAGGTTTTACGGCGAGGGGTTAGAAAGTATTTTATAAATGGTTTTAGAAAGAATTGTTTTTGCCCACTCACGCTTTTGTTTTGCGCCCCTCCAGGTTCTAGTTGCTTAGCCGTTGCGGTGGTTTCCCTTGAGAGCTTTTCGGCGTTCTGACAGACACTCCCCATTGTAGGGTCGCCTTCGGGCGTACTACTGTTGTTGTTTTATTTGGACTGCTATAGACCTGCTCTGAATTTGTATCGCACTAACTAGCACTCATTCTAGTACTTGTATGCTAGTTTTTAATTATTCGTACTTTTATATTACTACTTATTAGCTTCCGCACGTGCACATGGCTACGTCACCTTTGTGTGACGGCCAGCACGCTCCGATCTCGGTCGGGGTGTGTCAATAATTTATTCTATAAAAATCAATCAACTGTACCAAATAGACTAACTTATCGTTTAATCAATCAACTTTAATATTTAGAACCGTCTATTAATTTATTTTAATTAATTAACCAAATGACCTTAATAGCCAAGTATTATTCATGAGGAAATGGCCACCATCCTAGATATTGAAGGTAAATGTAAATTAGACGTTTTATGTTCTATTCTTACCAAAAATGAATTTAAATTATGTTATTATTAGTATATTATAAAGCTAAACTCGTTCTTTCTGTAAATAATATAAATAATATGGTTTGTTTCAAAAAAAAAAAAAAAAAAAAAAAAAAGTTGGGGTGTTGCGCGCCAAAAGATGAGTGGCAGAGTGGTGGTGGGCAGTGGGCACTCATAGGCTTATGAGAGCATGTCAAAGCAAAAGGCGTACGACTACGCCTCCTGTCTCAGCCATTTGCCATACCCCCTTCTCTCCTCTCTCTCTCTCTCTCTCTCTCTCTCTCTCTCTCTCTCTCTCTCTCTCTCTCTCTCTCTCTCTCTCTCTCTAGACTGTAACGTGTAAGGTAATGAAACTGCGTCGGACAAACAAGACAGAATAATCTCCAATTTTCTAATGAGTAACACACACATCCATAGAGAGAGCAAGTCAGCCTTGCTCTCGCCATCACTCTCTCTCGTCGGACGAGTTCAAGACGCGCCTGTCTGTCTTTGTCCTTTCCTTTGTCTCTGTCCATCGTAAAAGAAGAGAGAGAAGCTTGTTTGTTGGAGAGAATTCGCTGTTTTGTACGTCCATTTTTTTTTTTCTGTAAATCTTGTTTTGTTTTGTTCTTCCGTGGATTGCTGTTAAATGCTTTAAACGACTCGTGATTTGATTTTGGTTCATTTTTCATTCTTTTATTTTATTTTATGTTTTTGGGTGGAAAAGGCGCTAAATGCTAATAGTCGAAATGGTTTTTTAAATATATTTTTTTAAAACTTTTATTACGAAAATCTACTTAAAACATTCAATAAAATTCAAATTTAAAAATAAACTGCCAAGTAGAAAAGTAGTTAACCAATTATTACAAAATATTTAAAACTTGTGCTATAATATTCAAATCAAATCAATAAATATTATTATTCACCTTAATTATAATGAACAAACAATTATCGCACATACTATTATTATTATATACCCGTTCAAAAGAATATAGTATTACTATAAGTTCAACATATATATATATATATATCTTTATTTATATAATTTGACACACACATATGTAATGGAAAAATGCTTGATATATGTAAAAATTCATGCAAAATAATTTACCTACAAAAAATTAATTTTATTTGATTCAAATAGTGCACCTACTATTAAAAATTTTAAATGTTAGATAGCTAAGAAAAAGCAACATAATTTACCCAATATGTGTAAAATACAAGTGAACTAATTTACCTACATAATAAAGCAAACCCAATATATGCAAAATACATGCAAAAATATAAGTTTTTAATTCCAAGTTAATCCTCGAGAACAAAATTAACTGAACAAGACATAAGATATCAAAGTAAAAATTGCCTAAATCAAGATTATAGGTCGGTCAAGTATTTGCCACAAATTTTTTCTCTATAGACATGTTGAATTTGCATTGCCAAAATATTGAAAGCAACTCTTGATAGGCCAAACTAGGGGACCCAAATACTGATTATTGCCAGTAGCTTACAAAACCAAATGAACTATGAGTGTAGAACCTAATTCAACCAAAAATTTATCAATCAATAATCTACATGCCAATTGGAAGCCCAAATAAAGCTTATATATATATATATATATAGCTTAAAACACTGCTCAAATAGAATTATTATTTCTCTTCTTACAACCAACAACATTAAGCTTAAATCAACATGAAGGGGGAGCTTCTCAATGAAGCAAAGGGGTTTATCAGTCTATTGAGTATTATCCTTCAACCATTCACGAAGATAAGTTCAAATAGCAACTGTAGACTCATCAGTCATTGTAAAATTATGCGAAAAAATATAAATTTATTTCGCCAATACCAAATAAACCAACACACAACTGAAAAAACTAACTTCCACCCTTCCCCAGCGATATGACTGATTTAGTGGTAGATCAAAATTAAGTTAATCATGAAAATCAATGTGGCCTGATTGTTGATTGTACATTTCCAACGCTCTATCAAGCTTCTCTTGCCTCAAGACAATCTTTAAGCACATGAGTCACAGATTCAAAGCCACAAGTACATCTTTGACACCTAGGGTTATCAGTTGTACCCCTTTTCAGCCTTTGATCATTAGTTAGGAGCTTATCAAGAGAGAGCAACCATAAGGAACTCTAAACTTTTGGATGAATATATAATTTTCAAAAGAGATTCCATCGCTAATTAGGAAAACCATTAGAACTGAAGGCCATCATAAAAGCAGATTTAATAGAAAAATTACCATCACTTGTTCCACTCTAAATACACTTATCAAAAACCAACTAAAATGCTAAGAATTTGTAATGTTTATGCCCATTATGCCCCTAAAATAAATTAAAAGAATAATTGATACATCTCAACTAGAATGTCCACGTGTCCATCTAGACCATGATGTGCTAGCCAACATCTTGAGAGTGACGAAGCCATAAAGTATGGTTAATGTGTAAAAGTGAGAATAAATTTGAACTTTAAATAAATAAACCAGCGTGCACAATGTGATTGGGTGGTAAAACTTATTACAAAACGTGAATTTCAGAGTATAGTGCATAAAGATAAAAGTAGTCTTATCCGTAAATGATGATTATTTAATATCACAAGAAACCTACTTTGATCGAAGACAGTTCGCTAAATCCATTGAATCCTCGTACTCCCACGAGCTCAATCTCTACGATCTGGAGGGGCAAAAAATAAGGATGAGTGGGTCTTTTGATTTTATATGCACATATATATGTGATTTTTCGCATAAATGTTTCTTTACTAAATTAATGTGACATGTCATGTTTATCTTCTTATTAGATTTTCTACACCTTATATTTTTATTAAATGCGGTATAAAATGTGGCATGACATCTTTATTTGTTATATTTATTCATTGTCACATATTTGCACAGTGTTTATTAGTTAGTTGTACTTTCTTGGGCCAAGAACTAGCTTCACGTGTATGTTCACATGCACTGTTTACATTCGCTTTGGATCCAAAGTTAGGTGTCAACCTGTCCCTAGGTTTGTTGTTTGGACTCGCATGTGATGTGCGTTGAGCTAGCTTCATGTGATGTAGTACTAGAACGTAAAACTTACACTCAGCTAGCTACTTCTATATGACTTGAGTGCCTACATAGATAATGAGCAATGATTTTCATATCTGTGATTTTCATAGCATTGATTTTCATAACTGTGATTTTATGACAGCGATTTGAGTTTTGATAATGAGATATTTCGTAGTAGCACCCTATATCCTTTAATTTATTTGTGCTGCAAGGTTCCCTACTACGTATTTGTAACAGCCCGTTCCAAAAATTTTAAAACGTACTTGTGAAAAGACGATTTTGCCCCTAGTGCGATTTCTTTACGTTTTGTGGTTATTTTTGGTTGGTTGTTGGCTGGTGGTGGACCACACATTCCCCTCACCCTTTCTCCCTATCCCTGCACCCTGTCTCGAGCTCCCTTCCCTTCCCATTTCCTACCCATGTGTACGGACACACACACAAACACACCAAACCTTCATAGATCGAAGAAATAAAGTACATATCCATGCTCGTGAGGTTCATTGGAGTCCAACCATACCCATTTCAGGTAAGAATACCTTCATTTTCACGACGAACTCGGGATACCCGATTTTGGGTACTGTTCATGCACACGTAATTTCTTATGTTTTTGGGAATTTCAAGCTTGTAGGAAGCTTGGTGAGGTCCTTAGGAGGCTCAGGGTGGTTCGTTTGAAGGTTTTGGACGTCGGGATCACGAGTTTCGAGGTTGGTCGGAGTTGGGGTATTTTTCAGGCGAGATTTCATGGATTTTAGCACTTGAAAGTGATATGATCTTGTTCCTCTCGTTGTAAGCTTCATTTTGGTACCAATTTTGTGAAATTTGGTTGAAAAACGAAGAAGATATCAGGATTTGAAAATTTCCCGATTTTCCGGCGCCGACGACAGCGCTGGAGTCTCGCCGGAGAAGACGACGGAATATTCCATCAGTTTGGACGGAATATTCCTAACGCCGTTGACGGAATCCGTTAAAGATAACGGAATATTCCTGACGGCGTTAACTGACGCCGTCAGTGTGCCAGGCACGTGTTTGCGCGTGCGGCGGTGAAAAATTATTTTAGAAATATAGGGATGATCCTGAGGTTGAGTAGATCACGTTGGTGTATTCATACACCCCATTTGAGTATTGTATGAGAAGTTATTTCTTAAGTTTGGTTATGTGCTTTAAAATTAACGTTTTTATAGTTGTTTCGCATATAGGTGAATCCTATCCCGAGGACGAGCGTGGTCACTCGAGGCAGGGGGGTTACGACCCTTCCACTTACCAGTGAGTGGGCTTTTGGTTTTCCGTATATACCTATATACTTATATTTTCCCAGAAATTGATTTAAAACGTTTATTCGTTATATGCCATAAATTATATTGCCGTTTGTTATGCATGGTTAGTTGCATTTATATATGTGTGTGTATTGGTGCTGCGGACGCACAGGTAAGTGCCAGGTGAGTTGTGATTTATGTTTACATTCAGTAGTGATTTGAAATGCATAGAGAGCTCATAACCTGCACCCCCGGTGTTAGTGCTTCCGCCCAGAGTTGGGCACAGTCCTTCACGTGATGTTCACCTCCCGCACCACACGCTCAGCTTGGATCCAAGTTAGGTGCACAGTCCTGTCGTACAGACCACTTTAGGTGGTTCCGACTCGTAGGTGACCCGCGATTATTCACCCAACCTTCACGTGATCGTAGCACTTGAGCGTAAATATATATTACACCCAGGCCTGTCGTACAGACCACTTTAGGTGGTTCCGACTCGTGTGCAGGTTTAGTTAGTGAGATTGAGATTTGAGCTCTAGATTCAGCCGTACAGGTCACGTTAGGTGACTCCGGCTGACAGTTTATATGATATTGATGCGATATTACCTGAGCACTTGCATTTTACTTTGAGGTTTTGGCATAGCATATTCTTGAGCTTTGGTGTGTATATATATATATATATATATATATATATATATATATCTATTTTCTGGGAAGTATACAGGTTTTACGGCGAGGGGTATGAACTTATTTATTAAATGGTTTTCGAAAAGCTTTGTTTTTGCCCACTCACGCTTTTGTTTTACGTCCCTCCAGGTTCTAGTTGGCTAGCATGGTTGGTGGTTTCCCTGAGGATTTTCCCGGCATATCTGACAGACGATCACCAGTGTAGGACCACCTTTGGGTGTACTTTTGTTGTGTCATTTTCTCCCGAACTGGTTTAGGCTTTATGCTCTGAACTTAGCGTCACACTTACGCTTGCACTTGTTGTTATTACTTTATGTAAGACTAGTTTTTATTTATTCGTATTGCTATTTCCATTATTATTTTTATTAGCTTCCGCACTGTGCACATGGTTATGTCACTTCCACGTGACGGCCAGCATGCCTTGATCTCGATCGGGGTGTGTCAGTATTATTATATTATTACTTTGGAAATCATATACTTGTTTTACAGCGAGGGATTATACTTTTTCAAAATGGTTTCAGAAAACTTAAATCCCTAGTTTATGCATTTACTTGCTTTGTAACCATAAGCACCTTCAATCACCCTAATACACATCTGTCAAATTTATAAGCATATACATAATACAATTATCTACCTACGACGAAAAGATTAATTTTTATCTACCTATAAAAGACATAAAAAAAAAAATTTATATTTGTATGACAGAGATGAAAACTATTGTTTACCTATGGAAAAGATTTCCATCATTATCTACCAATAGCAATTATATATAAACACAACTTTGTACCTATTGCAATGAAAGAAAATTAGAATTGGGTACCTAATAAATAGGTTGCATGTAGAAATATAAGACGAAGACTTGATATGTATGTTGATAGAAGATAAGCCCCGCCATCATTTGAACCAAGTCAGAAAAGAGGTAAATACGAGGAAAATTACCCCTTAATATTTATTGTCGAGGTAAATACCGTAGTAGTAGGAGAGAAGAAAGAAGAAGAAGCGTCTCAAATGCATATATAAATCAAGTTAAAAAGGAAAATAAAAATGATATGTATAGGACCAATATAGAGCTTGACCTGGTCAATTTGCTTGGATTACTCAAGGGTATACTAGGAAGTTAATTGAGTGAGAAATATGGTCAATGGATTTGTATTGAAATACAAGGCCTCGATTGGCAGTTTGTATAAGTGATCGGATAGAACTAATAGTGCGGAGCCGGATGTTTGGTGCTCTTCCGTATTAAATAAACACTAAACTAATTTAACTGGTCAACTTATTTTATCCAGTATACACTTGACTAATAAAACCATCCAAAATGAATGTATTATTAATACGGTCTGATACTGCACCAAACGCTTGACTAATTTAGTCAATATTATCCGATGACTATTTATCATATCCAACTGTAATAATTAGTACAGTCTGAATTGCCAAACGAGATCAAGTTTTTTTCCTAAACTATGCTTGTGAAATGGGTTGGTATAAAATTTTTTATTTTTAAAATAAATAGATATGGATGTTGATTACCATCAAAGAAGAATTATTGTTTAGAATGAGGCAAAGAAAGATATAAAGCAATTTTGACATGTACGTGTCAACAACCATATTAAATTTGAGATTGGAAATGGGATTTGTTTCAACTCCAAAATACAAAAACAAAGACTCACAAAAGTGGGATTTGTTAAGACTGTTATGTCAAACACTAAGGCCCAAAGCAAAGACTTGTTAGATCAGATCTAGTGGTGGGTTTATGACTTAATGCCATTGTCATTGCAAAAATTATATTCTTATACCTAATACTTTTATATTTTGATCCAAATCTAGTGGTGGGTGTAAGTTTTCTTGTTTTATCCTCCAATGTATGTACTTATCAAATGCCAAAATTTAGTTTTATTATTTTGGGCATTTGCATTGGAGGAGAAAACTTTGATGTAAAAACACGACTTTAAATTTTAACAATTTATGTATGTGCATTGAAGATAATTCGATTGAAAACTATAATGTTATTTTACTTGTTTGAATGGTACCATTGTTTGACTTAGATATTTTCTTAAAAGCCTAATATAACTTTTTAATTTGACTAAAAACTTATATACGAGTTTTAACTTTTCGATGAAAAGATTTGAGTCGAAGAATGCTGGTGAAAGTCATCTTATATGCATATATTCATTACAATATAGTATTTATACACTCTTTAACACATACGGATCTTACATACGCATACAATTATACGTCTCTATCCATCAACCTTGTGCAAGTATAAAGCATTATTATATGTAATTTGTCAATCGTCTGGGGTAATCAATGCATTATAAATTTGTTGGGTGCAAAATCTAAAACCCAGCATAATCAAAGAGTCCAAGACACATCAATGCTTTTGCAAGTAAGAACCCAAAAAGCCTAATAACTATACAACCCTACTACTTACTCATACTCCGTCCTACTACCAATAGACAAGTCTCTCTCTCTCTCTCTCTCTCTCTCTCTCTCTCTCTCTCTCTCTCTATCTATCTAGAGAGAGAAAGTCCTTGAGAAATGAGCAGAGTGAGTCTTTATTTTATGCCTTGTATATGAGGTTGTTTTCATGGGGGTCCAGCTTGATGTGTGTGCCGGTTACATTTCTCCCCGCCAACGAAACGAAACAACACACCGAAAGCACAAAACAAAAGAAGGAAAAAAAAAAAAAAAAAACGATAAAAAGAAAGAAGAAAAGAATTCCCAAAATCCAATATATATATATATAAAGGACAAGCGTGAAACCCACTCTGCTCTATACATCCACAGTCCAGACCCTTTCTTTTTCCTCTCTCTCTCTATAGCTATACAGTACTATTTTCTCCCTCTCTCTCTCTCTCTCCCTCCCTCTCCCCTGCTGCACCACCACACCACAACCCAAAGCAAAAAATAGAGAGAGAGAGAGAGAGAGAGAGAGAGAGATGGGTGTGAGAGTGATGAGCTTTTCTTTCGTATAATGAGCAGAGGACCAAAACCTCTTCTTCTCAGAAGAAGATGGCAATGAATCACGACCAACACCAAAACCCACAAAGCCATTCACTTTTGCTGGATGCTTTGCTCTGTGAGGAGGACAAGTGGGAGGAGGAGGACGATGGAGAGGTGGTGGAACAAGAAGTGAGTAGTGGTGAGAACTACAACAATGGCGTCAGTGGGAAAAACCCAAACTGCCCTTCTCTGTTTCCCATGCTCCTGTTGGAACAAGATCTGTTCTGGGAGGATGATGAGCTTGTTTCTCTCTTTTCCAAGGAGGAGCAGCAACAGACGCATTTCGTCAAACACATGGAGGGCATGGGAACAGAGGACTCTTTGATCTCCGCGGCTCGCCGTGATGCCGTGCTGTGGATGCTCAAAGTGAACGCCCATTACGGGTTCACAGCCCTCACTGCAATCCTAGCCGTTAACTACTTCGATCGGTTCATCTCAAGCCACCATTTCCAGAGAGACAAGCCGTGGATGGTCCAGCTTGTGGCTGTCACTTGCCTCTCTCTGGCTGCCAAAGTGGAAGAAACCGAAGTTCCTCTGCTTTTAGACCTTCAAGTAAATAATCATTTTTGTGCTTAAAGCATCGATTTTTCTTCTAAATTTTCGATTAATCTCCCAAATATAAAACATGGCTTTCGTTCTTCATCAGGTGGAGGACACGAAGTACTTTTTCGAGGCGAAAACGATTCAGAGAATGGAGATTTTGGTGCTCTCAGCTCTCCACTGGCGGATGCATCCAGTGACGCCACTTTCGTTCCTCGACCACATCATAAGAAGGCTCGGATTGAAAACCCACCTCCATTGGGAGTTCCTCAAGCGCTGCGAGCGTCTCCTTCTCTCCGTAGTCTTCGGTAAGCAGAAACCGTAACGCTTCCATTAGCACAAAAAAGCTTAAACTTTTCGATAAGAACAAAGAAACAGAGCAAGATTTAATACAATTTTTAAGTCTTTCTCGACAACTTGTTTACTTTTTCGTGTTGGGTTTTTCTCAGATTCGAGATTTGTCCGTTATTTGCCTTCTGTTTTGGCCACTGCAACAATGATGCGCGTTATAGACCAGGTCGAGCCTTGGAATGCCATTGAATACCAGAACCAGCTTCTTGGTGTTCTCAAAATAAGCAAGGTTGGTCTTTTTACGTTTTGTTTTTTTTTTTTTCCGTTTCGAAAGACGGTATTCTAAATTAATTTACGTAAATAAAAAAAAAAGTGAAAAATAGACTCGAACTTGGGATAGACATAATGCAATGCCAACGTTATGTTTCTGTTTCATTTAATTTCATGATTTTGATCAGTTTCAAGCTACTTCAAAGTTCAAACAGAAGATCAATTAATGCACATTCTTAAGGTGTATGATTTGTTTAATGCTGGTTAGTTATTGTTTAATTAAGTGATGCTGCATTGCGAAACAGGAAAAAGTGAACGACTGTTACAGTCTGATAATCGACTATGATTACGCCTGCAGCAACAACAAAAACAGCACCAACAAACGCAAGCATGATCAAATCCCGGGCAGCCCAAGTGCGGTGATTGATGCATATTTCAGCTATGAAAGCTCAAATGATTCGTGGCCAGTGGGATCATCAGTTTCTTCATCCCCACAAGCACTTTTCAAGAGGACCAGAAAAGCAGAAGCAGAAGAGAAAGAGACGAAATTGGCCTCACTCAGCAGGCTCTTTGTGGGCATTGTTGGTAGCCCACCTTAATTAATCTCATTATTTAATTTCTCTTCCAATCTAAAAACCCAAAAAAAAAAAAAAAGATTTTAAATCCATGCTTATCATGGTAATTTCCCTTTTGGTGAAAATCTGAAGTGCTGAGCTGCTGCCATAGAAATGCATTTCTCTGGTTTAATTTTGAAGGACAATGGCCACAGTTTTACAGTCATGTCCCGGGGACTTGGAGATGATGGAGCTGTGGGGATTATTTACTATTACTTGATGGCAATTTACAGCAAAGAGGAGGGGCAGGATTGGTAATTTAATATAGAATGCTCTTCGGTCTGCTTCTCTTCTAAAATTTTATGGAGCACTCATATCGTATATGTTCCTCTTTGTTTAAGTCTCTATTGGAACCATTTGGACATATTATATTTAATAAATAAATTTAAACACCAGTTTTGTTCATTTGTGTAAGAATATTTATTTGATCACTTCCCATTAGCTCGAATGATGCAGAAAATTGGTGTCAGATTTGTCAGCTGTCAAAGTCTCTGTTCATTGTTTTTATATGCTCTGTTTTCTATTTGGTCATTGAATATGGGTTTTACTTGATCTTTGATATAGATTTGTGATTTTCAACTTATTAATTCAATACATGATGAGAATTTTCTAGTATACTTGGGGATTTAGCTTATTAGATCTTTGGTTAAGAATGCTACGATCTAATTTTATGGCCAAAGTTTTGGGTGGATTAGATTCACCATGGGATGATAAAATTTTGGACAATGACAGGACAATATCTAGATGCCGATAAATATATCATGTTCTGCAACTTTGCACTAGGAAATTTGTTTATATGTATTTTTTTATTTTCTCAAATATTAATTGTTGAAATGATTAGTTTCTTAAGATGTTGTCGATATTGATGTCTTCAATCTTTCAACGATATGTTCATATTTAATTTTGATCAGCTCGACAATTGAAGTTTGATATGTGATCATTTTCGTCAATTGTCAAGTTTTTAAGAATTTTTGCATTACATGTTAGTCCAGTAGCATCTAATTTTCATTTAGTTGGATGAAGTTTTAAAATCGACACCACAAATGCGGTTTATTCCTAATGAGTTTAATATTAATTTGTTCATAGAATTCATATTTTACATAAAAAGAAAAAAACCGTATACGAATACAATTAAGATTAAGGTCACGAACTAAGTGGGGTTGCATGTGAAGAGATGAAAGAAAATGTCGGGGGGAGTGGATTTAGTTGAAGGTGAGACTTTTTGATTGGGGAGTTTGACCTCGTATGAAGAGCCAACTTTCTTATTTTTATGGCAATATTTCTAACGTGGGCCCCATTATAGTGCTGGTGATATCTGACCTTCTAAAATCCTTCTCCCTACCCAACCTAATCCCCTCACCTAAAGAGAAATTTGAAATGTGCGGATAACACAGTTGGAAATACAAAATGTCGTAATTTAAGTAGTTGAAAATATTTTTTTTTATTTTAATATCTAAGCATTTGTATTATGATATTTAATCAACTGAATCGTGTTTGACACATTAAAAATTTTATCATGTGACTTACTATAAATTAACAAGTAATAGTTTGTCTTAATAATGAAATATAAATTCAAAAACACCAAATCGACTGGTTGCTTAGATCTTCTACACCTTTTGGCTTTAAGTGCAGATTGGTCATGTAATGCAGTTGTCGTATCCTATTCCTTGCGTACCCGCTGGGAAGCGTCTGCTCAGTTGCAAGGCAGTGCGATTTGAGGGTTATTTACATCAAAAGGGAATTAGAGATCGTTTATTTTGAGATCAACTATACATAAAATTGTGTGAGTTAGAGATCGTTTAGTTGTTTGGGCATGTTTACTTACGTCAAAAGGAAATTAGAATCATTTTGATTATTGAGTTTCATTCATTTGCTAAAATATGAGTAAGATAATCTTTCATTCCTTAAATATTTCATGCGTTTACTTATACGTGAGGAATTGGAAAAATGGAAGTTTTTCTTTAAAAAATTTGTAATCAAATACCCAAAAAAATAAGGAATCAGATGGACAAGGGAGTATTAGTTGTTCTGATTTTCTTTCAATACATTTCCTATTTTTAGGCGTTCCGATTCATTCATTGTCCCATTTCTGTTTAGCAAACATGTCCTAAATGTAAGAAATAAATAGAGGGTTCATTATAAAAATGTTATTTAGTATCCACACTTTTGAGTTCTATACATATAGATTCATAAACGATATCCAATTTGATCAAATTTTTTTTCCAAAATGATCTTCAAATGAAAGATTAAGCAAATTGAATTATTGATTTTATATACAGGGTCAACTATTTTCATTCCCTGTAGAGGGACGCAAGTATTATCTGGGATTTTGAATGGCAGTTCCTAGTTTGTATGGTTTTTGTTTAATTTCACCGTTAAGAGAAAAAGGAGTAGGGCTTAAAGGAAATGATTATGATTAATGTTTGTGGGGTTATATAATGTGTGTTTGATGATGGAGTGAGTGAGAGTACCAACTTCCAACAAGGGTGGATTTTTTTTATTTTTTTATTTTTTTGCAGAACTCTCAGAAAAAAAAAAATCTGAAAAAGAAAAGAAAAGAAAAGAAAAGAATTTTCATGCGCTGAGTATTTTTATTGGAATTTCAAGTTTATGATCAAAATTGTTAGTATTATAATTTACTCTGTAAATATCATTTCGGAAAAAAAATTATATGAGAGATTCATTTAGTCTTTAAACTATATTAATAGATGAACATATTTGGTAAAAGTATTATGAATGGTCTAATTATTTGCTACAGTTGACAGACTAATCGACTTCAATTTTAGTTGATTTTTTTTGTACAGATTATTTTAGGCCTTCCATAGCAAGTCGAAAAAAGTGAGTATGATACTAATATATTGAACTTATGTAGAAATCACACTCCTACTGAGTGTAATACCAATATATTGAACTCACGCACTAGTGCAGCAATAGTATTATAGGTATCAAACTCAGGTTGCCTGATTCTTAAATATAGGTATCACACTTACTCAAACTATTGTGAAAGATCTTATAGAATAATTTATAAATATAAACAGTTTCGATCATAAACATGAAGTTCGTCGAATCAACCACGAAGTAAATTGAAGAAGAACTCCTCTTCAATCTTAAGGAAGCAAGCAATTAAGGAAGCAAGCATTCCTCCTTTTTAATTTAAACCATGGTCATTTGGTTGGTGACTGTTTGCAAAAACTGTCAGGTGCAAAGCTTAATTTGTTAATATAATTAAGAAATAAGAGTGAATTAAACGCGCGCCCATACAATACAATACGATCTAGACTCTGGTGGAGAAAATGTTAATCTATGATTTTAATTGTATACAAGTATGATTAAGGAAGAATACATTGGCAGTCAAAGCAGTGGTGAAACTGTGAAAGTGATGCATGCATGCCTTTTGTCTGTGTTCTTCTGGCTTAAGTATATTAGGTGTGTGCATGTGCCTTTATAAAAGATGTTATGTAGACAAATCGTATTTGGACTAATATAAACATCGATCAGTTGTAGGGATTCTGTCTCTTTCTATTTGTTTCTATTGCCTATCATCATGTCCGTTCTTGTTTGATGTGGTTGTCCTACCTCCTAAGTCCTAATCCATGTAGAAAATGGCCAAGTACAAGATTATTTTTTAGCCTTTCTATTGACAAACATATAAGTTCAAATAGTTCTGTACAAAACTTTAGCAAACATATAAGTGCTCCTTTAATATTTTGTGATTAATCTTATACCCCAACCCCTTCAATTATTTTAACCATATTAAACTATAAAAGTTCACAATTTTGACTATCTAAGCCATTCTTGGATCCACATAACCCTCATGCAAAATGATGAGCAAAAACGGGTCAATGGAGAAATGGAGATGATCGACTAAATCTAGGGTATTTTTAGGTCTAAAGTGACCCAAATAATCACCATAGATCAAAATAGATAAAATGGTGATCAAAATGGGCATTTCGTGCAAAACACCCTAACCTTACTGGTGGTTATCTCCTTGTTATTGCAGTATCAAATCCGTGTTCACATTTTCTTTTACGCAATTCATTACTATTAGTTTCTCGCCACTTAGTACTATGGTCTAGTGGTATTACTCTTCACTTGTAAGTAAGAGGTCTTAAGTTAGATTCTCGCTAAAAGCAAACTTGTACCACATTATCACAAACTTATTGTGAAGCTAAGTTCACCTCCCCTCTCCTTAGTGTAGATAATATCGTCTATTAAAAAAAATTAGTATTAGTTTCTCTAAAAACAGAAGACACATGACAAATGTAGATAAAGTTCGGAAAATGTTCCTTGACAACTCAGGCTTTAACCTAACATACCATAAAGAATGAATAAGTTGAATGATTTTCATTTATATGGTTAACTTTTATATATACGTCACAAGCTTTGGACTTGAAGTATTAGAATTCTTTAGAGAACAAAGGATATGCCTAATTAGGATGGTATTCTATGATTTAGTTCTCCCTTTTTTTTTCTCCCCTAGCATCAAGATCGAATAAACTAAACGATAACAAATGGACAACAACGAGGGAATGTACAAATTATTACCTTATAGTTTTGTTTCTGCTAATGTGTATAGTTAGAGTAGAGTAAAATATTTATTAGAATATTCAAACTCAAGTGGAGAGAAGAAACACCTTAATAAGAAAAAATTGAGTTAATTAAGTTTGAAATAATATCGATGCTGGATCGAATTTAGTAACGAGTCAACGTTGTTCGATGAGACAACATGCATAACCACTTAACATGCTAAGAATGTATTGTCACTCCTGAATTATGTTCGTCTTCACTCCATCCTCAGTTTTACTATCTCTTTTTTGTTTCTGTTGAGTAAGCCCTAGCTATAGTTGCCTTGATTACGATAGTTTGAATATTGCCCGCTGCCCTTTAATTATGATTTTACACCTAGCTTTAGGCCTCCGGTGACATGCATATATATTCCCATAGCTACCTCCACATTGTTAATAAATGTGTGTATAATATGTGTACATTACATACATATGTACGCTTTTTTTTATAAAAACTTTCGTTAATTTTCTGTACACATATTAATGATTCGTTAAATTGCATGTTTTCAAAAACTCCAACGTACTATACATGTAATGTACACATATGTACGTACTTTTCACCTTTAAAATACATTACTATCATTTCTCAACAATACATATAATATTCATGCATTTTACATATATTTTTTAACATATTATTGGAATAAATAAATATATATGTATTTTAATAAAATAAAGATTATAATTTAAAAAATAGCCGAATTATTAAGCTTTATTTTAACCAATTTGTTAAATAATACAGGTACATATTTTTCACGTACTACACCCGTTATATTTTACCAACTGTACTCTCATTTAATCCAATCTTTATCGATCGAGTGCACAGTGTTTAGCCCCATTTTCTTTTCATGATAACGTAATATGAACGAGGATCCTCTTTGAGTCCTCTTTATGAAGATCTTAGGGATTCTCAAATCGTATATATTCATCGTACATCGTGTGATCGTAAATTTTTTTAAATATAAATAGTACCTGACGAAACTTAGTCGCACAATATATGATGAATGAATACGTTTTGAGAATCCCTAGTATCCTCACAAAAAAGAAATATTTTTCAGTGTGATCGGTACACGGGACAGTACATCACGTGTCACTATAAAAATGGTGGGATATGTGTGCTAAAAAGTTAAATAATTTAAAAAATAAAATTTCTCACTATTTCTATTAAAACACGTGATGTACGATTTGTGTTTCTGTCGCAATGAAAATTTTATCTACAAAAAAGATCCCCAGAGAATCCTCATTAAAGTAATATGTCCGTGAAAGTTTCGGGATACCATTACCACTTAAAGTTTACATTCCCTTGACCATCCATCCGTCTTTGCGTGGAGATTCAGGATGCTTCATTTTTAGTGGATTCTTAATAGTGCATGCCTCAACCTTTTGCTTGTTCTCTATGCTTTTATTTTATTTTATCTTTTCCATGGTAATAACTGTAAAAAGAAAAGTTCATTTTGCTTTTTTCACGTGTTATATAGGGTGGTAATATTTTATTTATTTTGATGAAATCGATGAGTCTAGTAGTGCATGCAAGCAATGCATAAATAATTTTCCCACAATTTGAAATATAAAAAATAAAAAAATTCCCCACAACAGATACACATAAAAAAAACATAAATAATTTTCTACAATAAGTTGATAAGTTTCTATAGTCGAATGGACGGTAGTGTATTTTTAGTCTGTACAGATTTCACACTATAATTAATTAACAATATGAAAGCAACTTAATTACTTATAAGTACATGTAATATCACTTGTTTTTTTCATGTGAACTTTATACTCTCAAATTACTCCTCACATGTGGTGAATTTTCAAAAGCTGAACATGTAGACAGCATAAACAGGGTGACGTAGAGGATGTGTGACCATTGAGCTTTACACAAGGGACTAATAACATAATATCTAGGTGGCAATGATAGATTGGATAGGATGAGATCAAGTTGTTAGGTTGTAATAAGACTAGTTCTATAGTATTGCCACATAAGCAAGTTAGTTAGTACTGTATAACAATAAATATTGCTGCAATTCCTACTAACAAATTCACTCAATACATTCACAAAGCTTTCATATTCTGCTCATTCGATTCTCTCTGCTTCTTTTGTTCTTGATTTCATTTCTACTTACTTGTATGGTTCAATTCAATATTGTTATGATGGTATCAAGCCAACGACTTTTTTTTTAGGATACAATTGAAGATCGAAGAAGTTTTGGGTTTTCCTTTATTTGGGCGATTTTTCTTCTTGAAGTTCTGGGTTTCTTCATCATGTTTCTTGCGATCTGTGTTGCGTTTTCGTCAATTTCAACAACAGTGGTTGTCATCATACTTTATGAAACGAGGTGGATTCCAATGAAATCTCATGTTCTATGTTTGAGGTGTTTTTGGGTTAAAGTAGTTAATCCTAGAAGAAAATTTTGAATTGTTGAAGGTTGTATACAATTGTGAAGGCCAATGCCATTTTAGAGTGATTTAAATCTTGAATTTTTACTGAGTAGTTGAAGTAAAGACCAATGCCATATGCTCAGTAGTTGATTGAATCCAAAGGACAAAGCCAGTGATTCGTGAAGATGGTACATTCAGTAATTGAAGATTGTATTGTGTTGGTTGTTGATTTCTTGAATTCAATTTGTTGGTTCAGTTTCTTGTTCATTCGAAATCTGCATAAAATATTGTTTATGGGGTCTTCATCTGTGAAGATTGAAAGTTTGCTGGGGATGTTAATAATTAAACTTAGTGATCATAATTACACTAAATGGACATTTCAATTCAAGCCTGTGCTGAAAAGATATAAGTTCTTTGATCATTTTGATGGATCTGCTACTTCTCCACCAAAGTTTGTACTTAGTGCTGAGTCTAGGGTTACAAAAGAAGTCACAGTGGCTTTTCAAGAATGGGAAACAAGAGATATGGCTTTGCTAAGTCTACTAATTGCTACATTGACTGATGATGCTATTGAACATGTGATTGGTTGTAAGAATGCAGTAGAGGCTTGGTCTAATCTTGAAGAGAGGTATGCTTCAGTTTCTAAAACAGGGATCACTTACAAACTGAACTTCATACAATACAAAGGGAGGAGATTCAATGGATAAATATCTCCTAAGGATTAAGTCCATAAGGGATCAGTTAACTGCTGCTGGAGAGTACGTTTTAGACAATGATATGATGATTGCTGCTTTAGCAGGACTTCCCAAAGAGTATGCCACTATTAGGACTATAATTCTTGCAAGAGAATCAACAGTTTCAATGAAGGAGTTTCGAGCACTTTTATTAGGTGCTGAGAGGGAAAATTATTTGGTTTTAAAAACTTTGACTCAGAATTTATTAGCTTTGTACATGCAAGACTGATCTAGTGATGCGAGTACTTCTCAGTTTAATAATGGAGCCTTAGGTTCTAATTCATCTAAAATAGAATCATCTACAGGAGGTAGAATTCAGCAAGTACCATATGGTAGTTAGCAAATGCCTGGTTTTCCACAAGCACAAATGGGACAATCTTTATTTGGTCCTAACAATGTTCTTGGTGGTACTATGGAGCAGTTTACTGAGTCTTTGCCTAGACAACAAGCACCGCCAAACTATAATGGGGGACAACAAGGTTCAATAATGGAGGAAAGAGAGGAAATAAAGGTTATAGGTCAAATTACAAAAGGAGATGTTTAAATAATTTCAGGCAGAACAATGGTTGGACAGGGAATACTAAGTCAAGGACAACATCCTGAGTGTCAGAAGTGTCAAAGAAGAGGACATACATCCCTCAGTTGTTTCTATAGAAGTTCACAAGGTCTACCTCAGGGTTATAATATTGAATGTCAAATCTGTGGGAAAATAGGCCATATAACTCTTGAATGCTATCACAAGGGTAATTACTCCTATCAACCTCCAAGTCCTCCAGCTTCAATGGTTCAATCTCTTACACCAACCTATGTTGTTCAACCTCAAGCTCAATATTCCTATCAAATCCCACCTCTTGTAGCATATATAATTCAATCCAATATACCAGTACCTGAGATGCAGTATCAAGTTTAATCCTCAATGAATGACATGGCTACTTAAGCTTCACCTTCATATTCAAATCCTACTACATGGATCATAGATACATGAGCTTCACACCATATGACCTCTGATATTGCAAGTCTTAATCAAGTCACTCCATTTGAAGGTTCAGAGAAAATTAAATAGGCAATGGCTAAGGTTTTCCTATCAAAAAAATTGGTTCATTAATTGTTAAAACTCATTCTCACTCTATTATATTGAAGAATGTATTACATGTACCATCAATTGTTGTGAATCTCATGTCTGTGAAGCAATTATGTAAAGATAACATGTGTTGGTCTATCTGTGATGACACCTATTTCTTTGTGCAAGACGAAATGACAAGGGAGATTTTGTACAACGGAAAGACTAGACCATAAGAGTTGTTTCAGATTCCTGTTACACCATTTCAGATTCCAAATGCTTTTGTTGAACAGTTAGTAAAGTTATCATTGTGGCATCAAAGGTTGGGGTACCTTACAAATGAAGTATTGGCAGTTATGTTAGCTAAGTCTCAGATTCCTTTCTCTTCTAATAGTAAACATGCAATGTGTACTGATTATATCCATGGAAAGATTACTAAGAAACCTTTCTTTAGTGAATCATCTAGGTGTATTTTACCCTTTGATAAGATTCACACAGATGTATGGGGACCTACCTCTGTAAAGTCAATAGAAGGGTATAGGTATTATGTTGCTTTTGTTGATGACTGTACTAGATATGTGTGGATTTTCCCACTCTTTAATAAATCAGAAGTCTTTTTAGTTTTTGTCCAATTCTACAAGTATATTAAAGTGCAATTTGGTATCTATATTAAGTCATTACAATTAGATGGTGGAGGTGAATTTACCAGTAATTATTTCAAAATATTTTTATAGTTAAAAGGAATGACACATAAGATCTCTTGTCCTAACACTCCTCAATAGAATAGTCTGGTAGAAATGAGACATCGCCATATAGTTGAGACAACAATTACTTTGATGAATGCAGTTGGTTTATCTCAAGAATTTTGGTATCACTCATGTGCTCATGCTATGTATTTGATATATAGGATGGGATGCAAGGCTTTACAAATGAATTCTCCATTCTTTGTTATATTTGACAAATATCCATCTTTACAAGATTTAAAAATCTTTGGGAGTGCAGTATATCCACACTTAAGGCATTACAATTCTAGTAAATTCCAACCAAGGACCTTAATGTGTATATTTTTGGGATATGCTTCTAGATATAAAGGAGCTTTGTGTTATAACTTGCAGTCTAAGAAACTTATTTTGTCAAGACATTTTGTTCATAATGAATCATTGTTTCCTGCAAAATCTATCAATGAAGTTGGTATCACTTAAGCACAACAATCTGTTACATTAGCCCAATAGTTGTTCAACTGTAAATACCTACTATAGGTTCCAGTGTTGATAACACCAATGAGATTTTTGTCACTCATGGTTTATCATTGCAAAGGAGTCATAGTACTGAGACTGTTTCTGCATCTCCTATACAGGCAACAGTGCAAGAAAAAGAATCTGAATCAATTGGGTCACTAAACTCTACTCTGGTACAAAATCAACATCAACCTTTGCTGCCTATCCTGGATCCTACACATCTTGAGGTACTACTTCCAATTTCACTCTCTGATAATGATGAGTTTATGCAGTCTTCGATCCTTGATATACCTCGAACACATAACATGCAAACAAGGTTGCAATATGGAACAATTGATAGAAAAGACTATTCTACCTATTATTATTCAGTTCCTGAGTTATAGTCTCTCAAGATTGAAGATGGAACTATGTGTTATGCTAGTTTTTCGTGATTGTGAAGAACCTAAGACCTTCAGAGTTGCTGCAAAGGATTCAAATTAGTAAAATGCCATGCATGAGGAGTTTGATGCCTTAAAGGCTCAAGGTACTTGGACTTTGGAACCTCTACCAAGTAATAGATATGTGATTGGGAGTAAATGGGTTTATAATTGAAGAAAATCCTGATGGGAGTATATCAAGGTTCAAAGCTAGGTTGGTTGCTTAGGGATATACTAAAAAACATGGCTTGGATTATTTAGAGCCTTTAGTTCTATAATAAGACATACTACAATAAGATTGATCCTTGCACTAGCTACAAGTCACAAATGGAACTTAGTCAATTGGATATCAAAAATGCATTCTTGCATAAGGGTGGGCACTTGAACCCAAAAACCGAAATCGAAACGCGAACCAAATCGAACCGCACTGAACGGTTTGGTTTTGTGGTTTCAAAACAATTTTGGTTTGAAACCGAACCGAATGAAGTTAAAACGGTTTGGTTTTGGTTCCAGAACCCTGAAACCGAACCGAAACCGAAACCGCATAACTTTATTAAATGTTAAATTCTAATTGGTTATTTCCTTTTCTGCATATGTGTGTGTGTGTTAAGTATTTGTGATGTCCACATTTTAGTATCTGTGCATATGTGTCAAGTGTATTATTGTGTTTTCTCTGGTGTGTGATGTGTGCTCTGTGTGTGTGTCCTTTCCTTTTGTGCTATTTTATTTTTTGCTCTACTGCCTGCGGATTCAACACTTCAACAACGACATATCTCACTGCCAAAGGTATTATCTGACTGCTTATTTCCATTGATATGCATCTGTTACTATATTAACTCCAGTCACACAGAAGACCTGTAATTATTATGCACCATTAGTTTGCCTCATGCTCAATTTACTTCAAATTAATGTGGGTTTAATCGTATTTGTAGTCCAATTATCTAATTAGGGCTTAATATTATAGATTGGTATAATCCAATATAACTGGGTACATGAGTTTTGGTAGACATGCATTATAATGTTTTATGTCAGTTCGTTGAATTATGTTATTCAAATTGCTTCACTTGATTCCAAGGTAAAGGGAGTTTATGTAACCTTAATTGTATATAGGAAAATGCTAGGAAGACCGACTATTTTGACTAAAGTTCGTAAACCATATGATGTGGTTGTAATTGAAGCCATGCTTGATTGAATTATATTATTATATGCACACTTGAACAATGCAGTAATAGAAGACATGAAAATGAAAAACAAACAGTAAATGTTGCTCTTAGAAAAGAATTGAAGTGTATATCAAAGGAAAATGAAATGAAATACAACTAGGTAACCATAATAGCTTTTTCAAACAATGAAACCACACCAAAACCATTTAAAACCAAACCAAACCGAACCAAATGATTTGGTTTCATTTCGGTTTTAGCCTCAAAACTGCACTGAACCAAACCGCAAAAACTTGCGATTTTGGTTTTGGTTTCACTCAAAACCGCACCAAACCGAACCACCCCCACCCCTATTCTTGCATGGTGAATTACAAGAAGAAATTTACATGAAGCAACCACAGGGCTTTATTGATTCAAAGTGTCCAAATCATGTGTGTAAGCTAGTTAAGTCTCTATATGGACTTAAACAAGCCCCAAAGCCTTGAAATTCAAAGTTCACAAATGTACTTCCTTCTTTGGGATTTGTTGCTTCTCAGTCAAATACAAGTCTCCTTGTTAAGATTGATGGTCAGGATATTATCATTCTACTTTTATATGTAGATGATATCATATTGATAGGTTCTAACACTAATAAAGTGCAAGTTATTGTTACTCAACTTGGAGAAATCTTCGATTTGAAGGATATGGGCAAGTTGACTTATTTTTTGGGGGTTACAGATTCAATACAAAAGTAGTGGAGATCTGTTTTTTAGTCAAGCTAAGTATGCTAAAGAACTTATCAAGAAAGCAGGGATGGAAGCTTGTAAGCTTTCACCAACTCCATCTAAACCAAACACTTAACTACTAGTATATGAAGGTGAGCCATTGTTTGATCCTAGTGTTTATCATAGTATTGTAGAAGCTTTACAATATTTAACCTTTACAAGACCGGATATAGCTTACTTAGTCAATGTTGTGTGTCAATACATGACCAATCCAACAGAAGCTCATATGTTCTTAGTCAAAAGGATATTAAGATACTTTCAAGGAACAACTGAGTGCGGTATTACATTTTATGCAGATTCTAGAAATCATATATCAGTTTATTTAGATGTAGATTGGGCTATTGGCATAAACACTAGAAGATCAATCATAGCTTATGTTGTGTTTCTAGGTTCAAATTCTATTTCGTGGCAATCTAAAAAGCAATCATCAGTTTCTAGAAGTTCCACAGAAGCTGAGTATAAAGCCTTAGCTAATTGTACAACTGATGTGTGCTGGATAAGGTCAGTATTGAAGGATCTGCATGCATACTTAAACTCTCATCCATCTCTACACGATGACAATCTATCAACTCATGCCTTCAATACTAATCCAGTTTTCTATTCACGAATCAAGCATCTGGACACCGATTATCATTTCATTCGGGAAAGAGTGCAGAAGAAAGATATAGGTGTGCATTATGTCTTAACAGAAGATTAAGTAGTTGCTGTTCTTACAAAAAGGTTGCATAATCTTGTTTTTGTAAAGCATTGTAGCAATCTCAGTCTAGGACATCCCAACTGAGATTGAGGAAGAGTGATAACAGAATATCCAGGTGGCAATATTAGATTGGATAGAATGAGATCAGGTTGTTATGTTGTAATAAGATTGGTTGTATAGGATTGCCACATAAGCAAGTTAGTTAGTACTACGTAACAATAAATACTGTTTCAATTCCTGCTAACAGATTCATTCAACACATTCACAAAGCTTTTCACATTCTTCTGCTTATTCGATTATCTATGATTCTTTTGTTATTGATTTCATTTCTGCATACTTGTATGGTTCAATTCACTTTTATGAGAGACAACCTGCTCTGATACCATGAAGAAGGATGAGGTTACCATAAAATTAATAGGCAATATAGGGAGTAGCCTAATTACTTATAAACAGATGCAATGCCCCTTGTTTGCCCGATGTGGGATTCATACTCTCAACACTCCTAGGTGACGTAGAACACGGGTTGCCATTGAGTTTCACATGAGAGACAACATGCTTTGATGTCATGAAGAAAGTTGAGGTTCCACCATAAAATCATTTGGCAATATGAAGCAATATGAGGAGTAGCCCAATCACTTATAAGCACAAGCAATGTCCATTGTTTCCCCGACATAAAATTCATACTCTTAATAGTAGTTGCATAAGTAATTTTTATGGACATACATATTAATGAATACATACACCTAAGACATAATATAAATAGATAAGTAACATCATCTCTGAAAAAAATTATTCAATTTATAGCATCTAAGATATATGATGATAAAGCAGGGACTAACTACAATACTTATATACAGTTAATATGATCACCAGACGGTCATATATAATTCATGGGAATAAATATATATATATATATATATATATATGATCACCAGATAGTTATATATAATTCATAGGAATATATATTTTATACAATCACCATCTGACCATCAAGATAATGATTATATTAAATATATGTACATAATTGTAGCCAAATCTGATAAAGCAATGTTATTTTCTTAAAACATTAAACAATGAATGTTCTAATCTTTTTTTGCTCCTTCTAATGAAGGATTTACACACAACATTTAGCCTTTGCAAATGTGGTTAACAGCTGGATGAAAAAACAAATAATTTTGTTAAAACTTGTACTTTGAATATAATGCCTATCACCATCCTTCATAATTTACATTATGAAGCGTCATATTCTCCATAAACCCTCCTATAAGCAATGACAATGTGGCCTTAATCTACCCAAAAAAGGATAAGTCCTCCCACTATATATAGAAAGTAATTAACTTCATTCCTCATTTGTTGAGGTAGAGTTCCTCTTCAATTTACTTCGTGGCCGATACACGAAACTTTCGGCTTATGATTGGATTCGTTAATATTATAAATGTAAAGATCATCTTGCAAAAAAAATAATAAAATATGAGACCTTTAGGCCATCTCCTACCGAAGGCTGGCCAGAGGGCTCGTTTTAACCATTTGGCCCTCCAAGATATTAATATTTTAATGAATAGTACATGCTATATTTACCTCCATCTCCAACCGAGGGCCAAAGGGCCATAGGGCTCGTTTTAGCTTTGTCACAAAAAACCGTCTCCAACCGAGGCCTAAGGGCCAAACATAATTTATTATTTAAATTTAAAAACTACAATAATTTAAACTTAAAAACAACAACTTAAATTTAAAAACTACAACTTAAATTTAATAACTACAAATTAAATTTAAAAACGACAAATTAAATTTAAAAACAACATTAACTTAAATTTAAAAAATACAACAACTTAAATTTAATATCCATAATCAACATCATCTTCATCATCTGCCATTGTAGGAGTATAGTCAAAGGTAAACAACTGCCGCCGGGTCATAATATCTTCTTTTTTTTCTATCAAAATAGGCCTTACTCATTAGAGTGTAATTCGAAGTGTTCATTTCCATATTCTTATCATCCATCTCTTCTTGTATTTGTTTGGCCCGTTCTTCATGCCTACGATTCCTTTCTTCCCCGTCAATGGCATTTTGCTCCGCCATTAATTGCAATGAGGCCGCCACTTCTTGTTGAGAGGCGTAATCATCATTTGCCTTGCCCTTTTCCTTCAACCTTGAAGCCTTGTTTCGTCTCATAACCCTAGGTATGAAACATTCACCCGAAGACGAATTTTCTACCCTTGTTTGTTGAATGGTAGGAGATCCATCTTCATCCATATCTACAGCTGAGGATGAAGTTCTGAACACCAGCATAGGACCTACTCTATGTTGAGGTGGATCTTCAAAAAACACCCACCCTTTACAAATTTTCCAACAATTGTGAAACTGAAAGGGTTTCGAGTTGCCCTCCATATACAATTCCTTCGCTTGGCGTACCTAGAAAATATAATTACAAAAATTAAAGGAAATTAATTTATGAAATTAAATGTAATATGACTAAATATTTAAAATAAATTGTGAAAATAATTACTTCGTCGTAGTAGTTAGCGTCGCTTCATGTCTACTTGCGACTGCTAACAGTGCTTGATGCCATTGGTTCAAACTTGGCTGAAGATGTATCTTGAAGAACAACTCTCGTGGTTTCAGATATTCGATGAAGTGGTGCCTTCATAGAACTCTAAGTATTTTTTGGACACACAAGTCCAAACACCTTCACTTGTTTGAGAACTCCCCTCACACTATCTTCCGACACCCATCTATAAGCCTTGCAAAGAGCTTCATCTTCTTTTCGGGTCCAAGCCTTACCTTTCATTGCAGATGAGGCCATTTGAAAATTATTGAAAAAATTGAAGGAAAGATTATTGGAAGATGTAAGAAAGTATAATGTGAAGAATTGAAATAGAATGAAGTGAGATAGTATGAAATGGTGAAAATTATGTGAGAAATGGTATAGGAATGGCTTAGGTATTTATAGGAAAAAAAAGGGAATTTTTAAATTCATACAAAAAAAGAAAAAATTGACCTCACAAAAAAGTAAAAATAAATAAATAAATTAAACAAAAATTGAATCCAACAGTAACTGACGTCAGCTAGTCGTTGTATTTCAAAATTTGGCCTACAATTCCTGTCGGATATAACTGACAAGAATAAGTACAATGCTGTCAGCTATAACCGACAGGAATAATGAAATTTTGGCCCAACCCCGGGCTAGTTGGCTGGTTTGCGCTAGTCGGTTGGCCCTTTGGCCCTTTTTTGTCTAGTGGGGCCCACGAGCCCTTTGGCCTAGCCCTTGGTTGGAGACGATTTTCGGGCTATTTTCGGCCCTCTGGACCCTTCGGTTGGAGATGGCCTTAGTCATCAAATTATACAAAAACAAATGGATGGATTGGATAAAAATAT